>NW_028076432.1:153503-810346 GCF_014824575.4 Sturnira hondurensis
TTTTGGTAGAGGCTATAGGATTTTCCATGTACATTATCATGTCATCTGCAAACAATGAAAGTTTTGTTTCCTCCTTTCTGATTTGGATGCCTTTTATTTCCTTTTCTTGTCTGATCGCTGTGGCTAGAACTTCTAATACTATATTGAATAGAAGTGGTGAATGTGGGCAACCTTGTCTTGTTCCTGGTCTTAGTGGAAAAGATTTTAGTTTTTGCCCATTGAGTATGATGTTGGCTGTAGGTCTCTCATATATGGCCTTTATTATATTGAGGAATGCTCCCTGTATTCCCACTTGGCTGAGTGTTTTCATTATAAATTAGTGCTGTACCTTATCAATTGCTTTTCCTATATCTGTGGATATAATCATGTGATTTTTGCCTTTGCTTTTGTTTATGTGATGTATTACATTTCCTGATTTGCAAATATTAAACCATCCTTGCATCCCTGGGATGAATACCACTTGGTCATGGTGTATGATCTTTTTAATGTATTGTTGGATGCAGTTTGCCATAGAGGATTTTAGCATCTATTTTCATCAACAATATTGGCCTGAAGTTTTCCTTCTTTGTTATGTCTGTATCTGATTTTGGGATTAGGATGATTCTGGCTTCATAAAAAGAGTTTGGGAGTCTTCCATCATTTTTTATATTTTTGAATAGTCTGTGAAGGATAGGGGTTAGATCTTCCTTAATGCTTTGTAGAATTCTCCTGTGAAACCATCTGGTCCAGGGCTTTTGTGTGTAGGGAGATTTTTCATTGCTGCTTCAATTTCATTTGCTGTTATTGGCCTGTTCAGGCTTTCTGCTTCTTCTTCATTGAGTTTTGGAAGATTATATTTTTCTAGAAATGTGTCCATTTCACCTAGGTTTTCAAAGTTCTTGGCATACAGTTCTGCATAATAATTTCTTACAACCCCTTCTATTTCTGTGGTATCAGTTGTAATCTCTCCTCTTTCATTTCTGGTTGTGTTTATTTGGGTCTTCTCTCTTCTTTTCTTGATAAGCCTACTTAAAGGTTTGTCTATTTTGTTTATCTTTTCAAAAAACCAACTCCTGGATTCAGTGATCCTTAGAATTGTGCTTTTAGTCTCTATGTCAATTAACTCTGCTCTAGTCTTGGTTATTTCCTTCCTTCTATTTGCTCGGGGCTGTCTTTGTTGTTGTTCCTCGAGTTCTTGCAGGCGTCGGGTTAGGTTGTTTGTTTGAAATGTTTCTATCTTCTTTAGGCAGGCCTGTATTGCTATGAACTTCCCTCTCAGGACTGCCTTCACCGTGTCCCATAAGTTTTGGGTTGTTGTGAGATAATTTTCATTTGTTTCCAGAAACTTTTTGATTTCTTCTCTAATTTCAATCTTGGCCCATTCGTTGTTTAATAGCATACCACTCAGTCTCCATGCTTTTGGTGTTTTGGGTTTTTTCCTGTGGGGTTGGTTTCCAATTTCAGTCCCTTGTGATCAGAGAAAATGCTTGGTATGATTTCTATTTTCCTGAATTTATTGAGACTCATTTTGTGTCCTATCATGTGATCTATCTTGGAAAATGTCCCATGTGCATTTAAAAAGAATGTGTATTTAGCTTCTTTGGGATGGAGGACTCTCTATCAATTAGGTCCATTTCATCACGGGTGTCATTTAATGCTGCAATATCTTTGTTGATATTTTCTTTGGAGGATTTGTCCATTTTTGACAGTGGGGTGTTAAAACCCCCTACTATAATTGTGTTGCTGTCAATATCTTTCTTGAGGTCCTCTAGGATTTTCTTTATATATTTGGGTACTCCTATGTTGGGTGCATATATATTAATGATGTTAATGTCTTCTTGGTGGATTCTTCCCTTGAGTATTATGAAGTGATCTTCTGGGTCTCTCTTGATGGCCCTTTTTTTTTGAAGTCTATTTTGTCTGATATGAGGATTGCTACCCCGGCTTTTTTTCTTGTCCATTTGCTTGGAAAATTTGTTTCCATCCTTTCACTTTTAGCCTGTGGTGGTCTTTTGACCTGAGGTGGGTCTCTTGTAGGCAGCATATGTGTGGGTCATGCTTTCTTATCTTCAGCTATTCTATGTCTTTTAATTGGTGCATTTAATTCATTTATGTTTAAGGTTATTATTGAAAGGTACTTATTCATTGTCATTTATGTACCTGTGTTCCTCTTTGTCTCCCTCTTTTCCTTCCTTTCCTTAAAGCAGCACTTTTAGTAATTTACAGATTCAATGCAATACCTATTAAAGTACCAATAGCATATTTCACAGACATAGAACAAACACTTCAAAAATTTATATGGAACCTTAAAGGACCCCGAATAGCAGCTGCAATTTTGAGAAAGAAGAGCAAAGAAGGAGGGATCACAATACCTGATATCAAACTGTATTACAAGGCCACTGTAATAAAAAAAGCCTGGTACTGGCATAAAAACAGGCACATAGACCAATGGAATAGAACAGAGAGCCCAGAAATAAACCCAACTCTCTACAGTCAGTTAATAGTCGACAAAGGGGGCAATAACATAAAATGGAGTAAAGACAGCCTTTTCAACAAATGGTATTGGGAGAACTGGACAGCTACATGCAAAAAAATGAAACTTGAGCACCAACTTACACCATACACCAAAATAAATTCAAGGTGGATAAGAGACTTAAATATAAGCCCTGAAACCATTAAAGCCCTAGAGGAGAACATTGGCAAGAAAATCTCAGATATTCTATGCAGCAATATTTTTATTGATATGTCCTCTAGAACAAGGGACAAAAAGGAAAGAATAAACAAATGGGATCTCATCAAAATTAAAAGCTTCTGCATGGCTAAGGAAAACAGTATCAAGACAAAAAGAGAAGCAACAGCTTGGGAAAACATATTTGCCAATGATACCTCAGACAAAGGTTTAATCTCCAAAATATACAAAGAACTCACTCGACTCCACTCAAAGAAGACAAGTAACCCAATTAAAAAATGGGCAGAGGACTTGAACAGACACTTCGCCAAGGACGACATACAGAGGATCCAGAGACACATGAAAAGATGCTCGATACCGTTAGCTATCAGAGAGATGCAAATTAAAACCACAATGAGATACCACTTAACACCAGTCAGAATGGCTATCATAAACAAAGAAACAAACAAGTGCCAGAGAGGTTGTGGGAAAAAGGGGACCCTAGTTCACTGTTGGTGGGATTGCAGACTGGTACAACCACTATGGAAAATAGTATGGAATTTTCTAAGAAAACTAAAAATGAATGTGCCCTTTGACCCAGCAATTCCACTCTTAGGAGTATATCCTAAGAATCCTGAAACACCAATCCAAAGAACCTATGCACCCCGATGTTCATAGCAGCACAATTCACGATAGCCAAGAGTTGGAAGCAACCTAGATGCCCACCAGTAAATGACTGGATCAAAAAGCTATGGTACATTTACACAATGGAATTCTATGCTGCAGAAAGGAAGAAGGAACTACTACCCTTTGCAACATCATGGATGGAACTGGAAAGCATTATGCTAAGTGAAATAAGCCAGGCAGTGAAAGACAAATACCATATGATATCACCGTTAACAGGGATCTAAACAAAACAAACAAGGAAGCAAAATATGACCAATGACACTCAAATGCGGAACAGGCTGACAGGGTTCAGAGGGGAGAGGGGAGAGAATCATAGGGAAAAGGGGGAAGGACTCACATGAACAAGTATAAAGGACACATTGACAATATCTAAGGTGGGGGGTGGAAATGGGAGGGAGGTGGGGAGCACTGGGGGGAGCAGGACTGGGAATATAAGACAGAAAACTCTACTTGAACTAGAACTAATTAAAAATAAAAATAAATAAGTAAATTATTTTTGTTTTCTCTATGGATATATATTTTTTAGTTTTGAAAATGCTTCAATATATGGGTACTAAGATGTTAGTAAATATGCCTCAATTTTGAGAAACATGAAGTTCATTACAATAGAGTTAAACAATGCTTTTATAAAATTCACATACTATTTAAACATTTAAGAAGATATTGGGAATGATGCATGTATTTGCGAAATGGCAATACTAGACTAAATATTTGGAGAGTTTGACTTTTATTTTTTTATTGTGTCTTGGATAGATTTCACCTATTACCAACACTTAAAATTGTTACTTTTGAAAACTAATCTTAGAAATACTATGTCATCTTTTTGTCTACTCAACCAAAGATTACTTATTTTATTTATATGTAAAGAAATCAGATTTCCACTTTTCACCAATCTATAAAGTGATGAAAAAATCAGGCACATAAAAATTGTCTCCCTGTTTGTGTTTGTTGGTTTATTGGTGTTTTCACTCTCTTGCTTTGTTTTGAGTTCTCTGGGGAAGGTGTAGGAAGTTACAGGAGGGGCTAGTGAGGAGTCA
The DNA here is from genome assembly GCF_014824575.4 of Sturnira hondurensis. NCBI lineage: Eukaryota > Metazoa > Chordata > Mammalia > Chiroptera > Phyllostomidae > Sturnira > Sturnira hondurensis. Next base: position 157,875 of record NW_028076432.1, read on the forward strand.
AATGGAGGGCATGCATGCTCAGAAAAGGACTGTCTTCCATAAATATAAGTTGAAGATTCTGCAGTATGTGTTACATCTTGATAAAAATCACTAGTGCTTAACACACCAGATATCCAGCTGCCCCTCATGCCCTTTGATGCTTCCCCCCACTCTCTGCTTGGGGAGGTTGCTATTAAATGCTTATTGGCATGACAAATGATTTCTTCCTACAGACAAATATCCCTTTGGTATTATCTCCCTAGACCTCGGTTCTCTCACCCATAATTTTAGCGTGTAAAGCATTTATTTTCTTATGCCAATAAGAGTTACTTTGTACCTACCACCCAAGAAAATAGATCTGTAAGTAGTTAGTACAAAGGTACACACAAGAACCAGTTCTCCCTGGAGGTATATGCTTGATAGTGTAATGGAAGAGAACTTTGCTTAAATATACTATGATACTGAGATTTCGCCATTTAGATATTCTCTTCTCTGGGTTCTCAGTATTAAAATTCATGTATTTTTCACTAGGTGGGGTCATACCTGTGGATGAACAAGGGGCCACTTACTAAAACTTGCAACTCCAGGGGAGGCCAGCAAGATCGGTCCTACCATCTCAAGACTAAAAGCAGGTCATGGTGGGTAGTAATGTCCTTGGCCTGTAGCTCCCTTGACAAAGTTTCAGTCTTTATCTTAAGGGAGACTACCTGTTGTCTCTCTGCATCTGAGATAACATACCTTTGAAATGTCAGAGTGATGTTCTTCTCCAGACCCCTCGTGGCACACGCATCACACCAGAGCCCAAGGCTACTATAGAATCCCTCATTATCATCTTGTTCAGTGCATACCATCTCTATATGCTGTAAATGTTAGTTACTAACTATCCTGTACCCACCAACATAAAAGAGGGTTGTCTCTGTTTTTTTATTCAGCCTCAGAGATTTCCCTTTTTGCTTCTTCCAGTTCCCTTATTCTACCACCAATGAATTCCATGTAACTCCCCTATGTCTACTCCTTTCATTAGAATATATAACGTAAGCTGTAAAATGGCCATTCTTTTGAGCATTTTCTTAATCTGTTGAAATTTTGCTTCCCAGCAATTGTTATCAGTTTGGTTCAAAAATTCTCTACAGGNACTAAAAGCAGGTCATGGTGGGTAGTAATGTCCTTGGCCTGTAGCTCCCTTGACAAAGTTTCAGTCTTTATCTTAAGGGAGACTACCTGTTGTCTCTCTGCATCTGAGATAACATACCTTTGAAATGTCAGAGTGATGTTCTTCTCCAGACCCCTCGTGGCACACGCATCACACCAGAGCCCAAGGCTACTATAGAATTCCTCATTATCATTGTGTAAACTAGTCTCAGCACTGGTGAGGAAAAGAACAACTGCCCAGGTTAGAAGAGATACCAGAATAATGGAAGGAGGGTCTGACATGAAGATGAAATGTTTGGGATGCAGGAAGATGTCTGTCTTTAGATTCCTGAAGCCATATTTTCTTATGGCTGATTCTACAAAACCATATTCACTTTGCAAGTAGGATCAACTGAAAAATAATTTGATCAAAGTTAAAGACTGTATTTTTAATCCTTTTATATAGATTATTTAAATGCAGAGAAGAGTTATATCTCCTTTCTTCTGTATTGGGAAAGGTTTCTGGTAAACAAATATCTCTCCTATGTACAGAAAATATTTTTTTCCCTAAACATGAGATGGGTACAGACAGAGATTAAACTATGGGAAAGAAAAAGACAGGACACATAGCTTATCTCCTGACAAACACTTTGCATTTTCTAAGCCATTATTACAGTAATTTCAGAATTCTTTGTGAATCTAGTATTAGTATAATGAACTTCAGAGCTGATAAAGACAATCTAATTTACCTATTATGTGATGAACAAATATCTAAATCCCAATTCAAAGTTGATTCCACAGTATTAAAATGCCATTGTCTCCTTATATATTTATTTGGGTAATAACTAATTCAGGAATGAAACTGATATATATAAGGGAATAAAGCTTGAATTAGTTAGCATAGTAATTTTGAATAAGTACTTTAGACAAAACACACTGTTTTAGTAGTAATATGATATTTTATTCAAAAACTGAATAGTTATTTTGTTTATTTTCATGTCATGTGAAGATACTGAAATAACATTATTGCATTTAAAAGTATAAAAATTCATATGAAATTTATTCAAATTTCTCTCTTGCCTAAGGAGAGTTGTCACAAAGAACACACACAAGCGATTTGAAATTTTCTTCTTCAAAAACATAAACTCAGGTTTTCAAATGAGAAATATCAATAGTGTATCATTAATTTTAGTTTAAATTACTTAAGAACTTTTGAAAACATGAAACTTTACTGAAAATCCCTTTTCAAAATTCACACAGTGTTTTACATTTTATGCTGTGCTTTCAGTATTGAGTGACCTGCAGCCTGGTGTCCTTCTACTGATCAGATGAGTTGTTTTGAACAAAGAGCTGACTCCTTTAAATGTATGTTGCTGCATTTTACTAAATAAATGTCTAAGGATGTCAAAAACAATTTTTTATTAACAGGAAATATTTTAGTGCTACAAAATAGAGACTTGAAACCAGCTTAGTCACAGGAATTTTAAAAGTTATATTAAGTAAAAATTATGTTGGAAAAGTATTATTACATTGTATATGGTCTCAGATGCTTGAAATTATTACATTTATGAGCCCAGGCTGGTGTGGCTCAGTGGACTGAGCACTGGCCTGTGAACCAAAGGGTCACTGGTTTGATTCTTAGTCAGGGCACAAGCCTGGGTTGCAGGCCAGGTCCCTGGTGCAGGGTGCACAAGAGGCAACCACACATTAATGTTTCTTTCCCTCCCTTTTCCCCTCCTATCGCCTCTGCCTATAAATAAATAAATAAATAAATAAATAAATAAAATCTTTTAAAAATTATTAGATCTAGAGTAATCGCAGCAGCTTCCCCTCTCCTGCACTATTTTTGTTTGTGATGACTGAGATACCCCGCAATCGTATCAAACCGAGCTCAGAGCTGCAAAACTAATTGGGAAGAAGATGGCCGCGGAGTAGGACAAAGGATTTTGCTTCCCTTCATGCGCTGGAGAAAAACCGGGCTGCTCTGCAGAGGAGCACAGCAAACACCCAACAGGGACCCAGCATATGGGAAGGCAGGACCCCAGAAAGTATAGCGGACACTGAATGACCAGAGGTTGAGGAGAGGAGACAACCGCAGATCAACAAGGTATGAGGGAACAGCGCAGAGGCTGCAGGCCCTCCACCGGGCCTCGCCAGGGCCCTGGCTGGGCCACCTTGATCTCTGAGAGCCGAGGGCGGGCAACAACAACAACCCTGGGAGAGAACTAGTCACCGGCACCCTCTCTAACCAGCAGGGCACAGATTGGAAAACACCAGGAGACATCGGTTTGCCTGTAGTGGCAGAGAGAGCAGTGAGCATTGGGAAGCAAACCAGAGAGCTCTGATAACCCGTGGAGTCAGGCTGTGGTTGCCAGTTTGGGGAACTGAGCAGCCCCAGCATTCCCAGTAGCCTGAGCTGGCACTCCCACAGTCTCGGGGAGCTTTGGGATACTGGCAGTGCCCCTGGAAGAGCACCAGTCACCAGCTCCCTCCCTCCCCAGCCAGGCACAGCGGGAGTGAGGCTGTGGCTGCCAGCTTGGAAGAATTGTGAGTTGCCCTGTGTGTGCAGCCACAGCACTGGGAAAGGTCCAAGTCCAAGCCTGGGAGACCAGGAAAGCCTGGCTGGGAGTGTGTGCCCTCATGCCAGGCCAGAGCTGGGAAGCCTAAGGAAAAACCTGCTCTCAGCGGGGCACAGGAGAGCGGCGCCATTCTGGACCTTGGGAGGGCACTGGTGAGACCAGCTAAGTTCACCGAGATGAGAGAAAGGCCACACTAACAGCCCCTCAGGCTGCTGCAGCTAGTGAAACCAGAAGAAAAGGTTTGACCAGCTGGAAACCAACAAGAGGAGTAGGTGGAAATGGCGAACACCAAGATACCTGCAGGAGACTGCACCACTGAATCTCACAGGTATCCTACCACAGAAGTTCACACCATAAACCCAGGGAACCAGAACAGATCACTTTAAGAAGCTGAGGCCAACAAGAAGAGCATCACAAACAATCGGAAGACAAAGAAACAATCCCCAAATGAAAGAAAAGGAGGAAGCCTCAGAAAGAATGTTAGATGAAATAGAGGCAAGCCAACTATCAGATATTGAATTCAAAGCACTGGTTATCAGGAAATTCAAAGAGCTTACAACGAGCTACCAGAAACTACAGGGGAGCTACAATGAACTCTCTGCAAACTATACCAACATGAAAAAGGAAATGGAAACCATCAGTAAAGGCCAAGAGGAAATGAAGAATACAAGTTCTGAACTGAAGAACACAGTAGAAGGTATGAAGAACAGAATCGATATGGCAGAAGATCGCATAAGTGAGATAGAAGACAGGATAGAAAGAATCTCCCAGACAGACCAAATAATGGAAAAGAGAATCAGAAAAATGAGGAGAATTTAAGAGAAATGCAAGACAACATGAAATGTAATAATATCCGAATAATAGGAATACCAGAAGGAGAGGAAGAAGAACAAGGGATAGATAATCTACTTGAACGAGTAATAATGGAAAATTTTCCTAAGTTGAGGAGAGACAAAGTCACACAGATTCAGGAATAGCAAAGAGTCCCAATTAGGTGGAACCCAAAGAGGCCTACTGCAAGACACATCATCATTAAAATGGCAAACCTCCAAGACAAAGAGAAAATCCTAAAGGCAACAAGGGAGAAAAAGGAAGTAACATACAAGGGGGTCCCAATAACGTTGGCTACCAACTTCTTAATGGAAACATTCCAAGCAAGAAGAGAATGGCAAGAAATATTCCAAGTAATGAGAAACAGAGGCCTACAACCAAGGCTACTTTACCCAGCAAGGCTCTCAATCAAGATAGAAGGCCAAATAAAGAGCTTCCAAGACAAAAGAAGTGTAAAGAATACACCTCCACCAAACCAGCTCTACAAGAATTACTAAAAGGGCTGCTTTAGGAAAGGAAGGAAAAGAGAGAGACAGAGAGGAACACAGGTACACAAATGGCAATGAATAAGTACCTTTCAATAATAACCTTAAATGTAAATGGATTAAATGCACCAATTAAAAGACATAGAATAGCTGAATGGATAAGAAAGAATGACCCACACATATGCTGCCTACAAGAGACCCACCTCAGGTCAAAAGACCACCACAGACTGAAAGTGAAAGGATGGAAACAAATTTTCCAAGCAAATGGACAAGAAAAAAAAGCCAGGGTAGCAATCCTCATATCAGACAAAATAGACTTCAAAAACAGGGCCGTAAAGAGAGACCCAGAAGGTCACTTCATAATACTGAAGGGGAGAATCGACGAAGAAGACATTAACATCGTAAATATATATGCATCCAACATAGGAGCACCGAAATATATAAAGAAAATTCTGGAGGACCTCAAGAAAGATATTGACAGCAACACAATTATAGTAGGGGGTTTTAACACCCCACTGTCAAAAATGGACAAATCCTCCAAAGAAAATATCAACAAAGATATTGCAGCATTAAATGACACTCTAGATGAAATGGACCTAATTGATATATATAGAGCCCTCCATGCCAAAGAAGCTAAATACACATTCTTTTCAAATGCACATGGAACATTTTCCAAGATAGACCACATGATAGGACACAAAACGAGTCTCAACAAATTCAGGAAAATAGAAATCATACCAAGCATNATACTACCCAAAGCAATTTACAGATTCAATGCAATACCTATTAAAGTACCAATGGCATATTTCACAGACATAGAACAAACACTTCAAAAATTTATATGGAACCATAAAAGACCCTGAATAGCAGCTGCAATTTTGAGAAAGAAGAACAAAGTAGGAGGGATCACAATACCTGATATCAAACTGTATTACAAGGCCACTGTAATCAAAACAGCCTGGTACTGGCATAAAAACAGGCACATAGACCAATGGAATAGAACAGAGAGCCCAGAAATAAGCCCAACTCTCTATAGTCAATTAATATTCGACAAAGTGGGCAATAACATAAAATGGAGTAAAGACAGCCTTTTCAACAAATGGTGTTGGGAGAACTGGACAGCTACATGCAAAAAAATGAAACTTGAGCGCCAACTTACACCATACACCAAAATTAATTCAAGGTGAATAAAAGACTTAAATATAAGCTGTGAAAGCATTAAAACCCTAGAGGAGAACATTGGCAAGAAAATCTCAGATATTCTATGCAGCAATATTTTTACTGATACGTCCCCTAGAGCAAGGGATATAAAGGAAAGAATAAACAAATGGGATCTCGTCAAAATTAAAAGCTTCTGCATGGCTAAGGAAAACAGTATCAAGATACAAAGAGAAGCAACAACTTGGGAAAACATATTTGCCAATGATACCTCAGACAAAGGTTTAATCTCCAAAATATACAAAGAACTCACTCGACTCCACTCAAAGAAGACAAGCAACCCAATTAAAAAATGGGGAAAGGACTTGAACAGACATTTCACCAAGGAGGACATACAGAGGATCCAGAGACACATGAAAAGATACTCGGTCGATTCCCAGTCAGGGCACATGCCTGGGTTGCGGGCCAGTTCCCAGCAGGGGCCAGTTTCCAGCAGGGGATGCACGAGAAGCAAACATACATTGATGTTTCTCTTCCTCTGTCCTTCCCTTCCCTTCTAAAGGTAAATAAATAAATATTTTTTAAAAAGATGCTCGATATCACTAGCTATCAGAGAGATGCAAATTAAAACCACAATGAGATACCACTTAACACCAGTCAGAATGGCTATCATAAACAAAGAAACAAACAAGTGTTGGAGAGGTTGTGGGGAAAAGGGGACCCTAGTTCACTGTTGGTGGGATTGCAGACTGGTACAACCACTATGGAAAATAGTATGGAATTTTCTAAGAAAACTAAAAATGGATGTGCCTTTTGACCCAGCAATTCCACTGTCAGGAGTATATCCTAAGAACCCTGAAGCACCAATCCAAAAGAACCTATGGGCCCCGATGTTCATAGCAGCACAATTTACCATAGCCAAGAGTTGGAAGCAACCTAGATGCCCATCAGTAAATGACTGTATCAAAAAGCTATGGTACATTTACACAATGGAATTCTATGTATCAGAAAGGAAGAAGGAACTACTACCCTTTGCAACATCATGGATGGAACTGGAAAGCATTATGCTGAGTGAAATAAGCCAGGAGGTGAAAGACAAATACCATATGATATCACCGTTAACAGGGATCTAAACAAAACAAACAAGCAAGCAAAATATGACCAATGACACTCAATTACGGAACAGGCTGACAGGGTCCAGAGGGGAGAGGGGAGAAAATCATAGGGAAAAAGGGGATGGACTCACATGAACAAGTATAAAGGACACATGGACAATAACTAAGGGTGGGGGGTGGAAATGGGAGGGAGGTGGGGAGCATGGGGCGGGGGGAAAGCAGGGTTGGGAATATAAGACAGAAAGCTGTACCTGAACAAGAATTAAATAAATAATTATTAATAAATAAGTAAATAAAAGTTCTATTTTGTGCTTCAAAAATTATTAGATCTATAAAATTATATCTGTGAAATTTAATTATAAGAATGTTTATTAGTTAGACATAATCTGTCTTGAGCAATTCTCTCCAGTTTCCAACTCAGGAAATGGGATATATATAAAATATAACATAAATGAAATAACTTTTAAAAATACATCACTGCCATTCTTTTGGGTTAGTTGTAGTTTGGTCATTGATTTCCATGCTCATCTAAAATTGCGTGACCAAATTTTGAGAATCACTGCTTTGAACAACTTGACTCTCCTCTACCTTTTCTTCAAATTACATTCACCTCCTTTTCTAAAGTTTTATTTGGTCAACCTGAGTGAAAGTTTTCTCCTCTTCAGAACTGACAAATTATTCTTTTTTTAAAGATTTTATCTATTTATTTTTAGAGGTGAAGGGAAAAAGAAAGAGATTGAGAGAAACATCAGTGTGTAGTTGCCTCTTACCTGGCCCCTACTGGGGACGTGGCCCACAACCCAGGCATGTGCCATGACTGGGAATTGAACCAGTGAGTTTTTGATTCGCAGGCCAGCACTTGATCCACTGAGCCACACCAGCCAGGGCATGAACTGCCATATTATTCTGATACTTGGAACATATGTTATTATTATCTGCTACTATTTTGACATAGGAAATTTCTATCTGAATAGCAAAAACCATTAAAATATTGGCAATTTCATACAATTTAAATTAACACTTGCCAACCAGTTTGTGTATGCTTTCAAATATGTGATTCATTTAATTAATTCCCTCATGTACTCATTGTATACTAAATTTTATTATATGTACTTCATCTAGCTAATAAAAACTTAGGAAAAAAGAATGAAACATTATTTGCTTTTAATAAAAAAGAACATAAAAAATTGTGGAAGGAATGAATGAGCAAATAAAAGTAACCATATGGAAGGTGCAAATACGGTTATTGCGTTAACACTAGTAAAATTTCCTTGCCAGAATTTTCTATATAAAACACAGTCATGAAAGGAAAAAAATCAAAATAAAATTTCTTTTATATATGATATATTTTTACTCCAGAAGCACAGATATTCATTCATTTATTCATTCAATAGTATGTGGCTTGTTTCTATTATTTTTTGATATCCCACTATGTATGAAAGATGAATATAATAATATAAATTATTTGTTGAGTTTTTATATACCAGATATCATTGTAAATATTTAACACACTTTAATTCATTTTATGCTCACACAAAACCCATGAAATATAATCTACAGTTAACAAATGGTGAAAATGAGGCTCAGAGAAGTTAAGTAACATGCTTAAGGGTACACAGCTCGTAAATGGTAGAGATGGGCTTCAGGCAACACAATCTAGTTCCAAAATCTTTTCCCTTACTCACTGTCTAGTACTATTTCTCAAGATAAAATCCAGATACAGCATCCACTGAACTCTGAGGACAAAAATAATTTTTGTTGCTTTTATCTCTGCATCCTGCTCACCCAAATTGTTGCCTGGTACATTTTATGTACAGAGTAGCTGTTGTTGAATAAATGAGTGCCTGCTCAGGAAGAATCCATCTAGTGAAGTGATATGCTGAGATAGAATCTGTAATTGAGACTTGAAAAGAAGTATTGTGGAAGGTTTCAGGATGCAAGGCCTAATCTTGCCTGATAGAATTAGGACAGGTTTTATGAGTAGCATGTGAACAGTGTTTAAAAAATATTAGCCATGGAGTATTCCTGGTATACAAGACAGCATTTGCAAAAGCTCTGAGTATTTGAGTTAAGTTCTACCGAGTTAGGTGTTAGTAGAATACACAGAGATGAGAAGACTGGTAAGTTTATCTGGGATGCCACTATTAAGGGGAATGTGTCTCGGTCCCAGGAGATAGCATTAACTTCTGCGGGCAATGGGAAAACAGTGGGCTTGCTTCTTTTCTCTCTGGCTGTTTAAGTCTACCTTCTAAAAGTGTAGGAATTTATCAGAGTTTTGCTTTTTGTTGTTGTTGTCATTATATTTGCTCCCAACAATATTGCAGCTAGATTTAGTGAAATATCAGCTACTAAAATAATACGTTTCAGATGGTTAAACTGTATAGCAAAGTCAAGAAGAATGACCAGTAATTTAACTGTTGGAATAAAAAGAAACACTTTCAGAGGAAAATAACAGAATTCAGTTTCTACAAATTGTGTTCACAATGTCTAACATGTAATAAAAAGTACTACTAGACTTCAAAGAAGTAGGAAAATATGACCTGTTGTCAAAACATTAGGAAAAAACACAACTATTCAATAGAAATACCCCTGAGGTGGCTGAGATATTGGGAATAACAGACAAAGGCTTTAAAGAGGCTGTTACAAAACATGTTCCGTGGTGTAAAATGCAGATTGGAGACAAGAGAAGTGTGTCAATGAACTTGAACATACATCAATCAAAATTGTGCAATCTGAAGATAGAGAAAAATGTATAAAAATAGTGAGCAGACATTTAGTGAACTGTGATAAAAAATAAAAAAGTAGTCTATCATACTTGTGAATGGAGTTCTAGAGGAAGAAGACAAAGAATAGAGCAGAAAATATTTGGAGAATTTTTTACAAATTTGATGAATAACAGGAAATTCAGCTAACTCCACACAGGGTAAATGTGAAGAAAGTCCACTGAGGGACAGCATAATCATAATGAAGAAAAAAGACAAATACAGTGTCTTAAGCAGCAAGAGGGGGAAATAGATGCATTGCATTCAGGGGAAGAGCCATATGAATTAAGTGGCTTGTTTTCTCACTAGGCAAAAAAAATTTAAATGGAATGGCAACTCTAATGTATTAAAAGATATCCGAATTCTATGTCTTGCAAAAATATTTTTAACAATAAAGATAAAATAAAAGGCATTTTAGATAAGCCAAAACTGAAATAATTTATCTCAGAGATGTGCATTTCAAGAAATGCTGAAGACAGATTATAAAATGCAACTGGGCAGACCGCCCTTGTTCTTTTATATATTTTCCCCTTTGCACATCACAGTACCTTATGCAAAGTGAGTGTGAGTGCTCAATAAAATGTTTTTTTCCAAAATCTATGTTTGTAATTAACTAATATTAAAATGCACTTTGGGACAAATTATCTAAACTATCAGTACCTCATTCTCTGACTTTTGCAATTTTTGTTTACCTAGTCCTGCCCTGTTTCTCCTGGCAATTGAAGACTCTGATGAAAGATAACCTATACTCTCCAGAACTGAACTAAATTTTGGTCAATATTTAGAAAGAGAATGAGACTTCTTGTATACAAACAGAAATTCTGAATAACCAACTATTTTCCCTGAAAGGAAAGAGTTATGATTTCATTTTGTTACTGCCTGAGGTGCCCAAGTAATTGCCTTTTTGGGGGGGAACATTAAACCTTATTATGGCTTAACATATGATGAGGTCTGTCTGGAAAAAGTCCAGCCATTATAAACATAACAAGAATGGTTTGCACGACATCGATGTAACCTGGCCGCCAAGGAGAAGGGATGGGAATGCCAATGAGTGAACAATGATGACTTCACTGTACTTGTCTGTGGGGACAGTAGACACTGAGTGAGCATGTGTACTGCACGACCATCACATTCAAAATGACTGAGCTAGGGGAGCAACGAATCTGCATCCAATTTTGCATTTAGCTGAACATTCCTCTGTGGAAACTATTTGGATGATTCAGAAGGCTGAAGCTATGGGTAACTGGTGATTGGAAGCTTCGTTGAAAGAATGTGCCTGCTCACGGATCACGTCTCATGCAGTTTTTTTGCAAAACATCAAACCACCCGGGTGACTCAGTCTCCCTACAGCCCAGATTTGGCACCCTGCAACTTCTGGCTTTTCCCAAAACTACAATCACCTTTCAAAGAAAAGAGATTTCAGCTCATTGATGGCATTCAGGAAAATATGATGGGGCAGCTGATGGCAGTTGGGAGAACTGTATGAGGTCCCAAGATGCCTACTTTGAAGGGGACAGAAATATCATTGTCCTATGTACAATGTTTCTCATACCTTGTATCTTCTTCAATAAATGTCTCTATTTTTCATATTATGTGTCTGGATACCTTCTGGACAGACCTTGTGTTTAACTACTGCTACCTTTATTTTCAAGACGTGATATAATTTAAAAAGTAATAACGTGCATTTTTCTGGGATATGCTTTAAGCTATGAACTGCAAGAAACAATCAGAGATATTCTGGGGCTGTGTTTTGTTTTGTTTGTTTTTGCTTTGTGTTTTGGGGGTATTTTTTTACAAGGATAAAATTTATTTTAGACCCAAATATTCTATTCTGTATTTTAATTGTCTTAATTCCCAGGATTAGAATGCAAACTCCTTATGAACAGAATACATTTTTTAAGTTTGCTATTTTTTTCATATTTTATTGTTGTTCAATTACAGTTGTCTGCATTTCCCCCCCCCCCACCACTCCTTCCTACCCCAACCAAAGCTCCCTTCCTCCCACCCTAGTCAAAGCAACCTCCCTCCCTTGCTTTCACCCTCTTTCTTGGTTTTGTCCATATGTCTTTTATAGTAGTTCCTGAAAACCCTTCTCCCATTATCCCCTCCCACATCCCCTCTGGCTACTGTTAGATTGTTCTTCCTCTCAGTGTCTCTGGTTATATTTTGCTTGCTTGTTTCTTTTGTTGATTATGCTCCAGTTAAAGGTGAGATCATATGGTATTTGTCCCTCACCACCTGGCTTATTTTACTTAGCATAATGCTCTCCAGTTGCATCTATGCTGTTGCAAAGGGTAGGAGTTCCTCTTTTCTCTCTGCTGCATAATATTCCATTGTGTAAATGTACCACAGTTTTTTGATCCACTCATTTACTGATGGGCACTTAAGTTGCTTCCAGCACTTGGCTATTGTAAATTGCACTTCTATGAACATTGGGATGCAAAGGTTCTTTTTCTTTCTTTTTTTCAATTTATTTAATTATTGTTCAAGTACAGTTTTCTGTCTTTTACTTCCATCCCAGCCCACCCCCCCAAGAGCTCCCCACCTCCCTTCCATTTTCACCCCTGTTAGTTTTTGTCTGTGTCCTTTACTCTTGTTCCTGTGAATCCTTCCCCCTGCCCCTTGAAATTCCCTCCTTTCTCCCCTCTGGTCCCTGTCAGCCTGTTCTCTATTTCAGTGTCTTTGGTTATATTTGCTTGCTTGTTTGTTTTGTTGTTTAGGTTCCTGCTAAAGGTGAGATCATATGGTATTTGTCTTTCACTGCCTGGCTTATTTCACTCAGCATAATGCTTTCCAGTTCCATCCATGATGTTGCAAAGGGTAGGAGCTCCTTCTTCCTTTCTGATGCATAGAATTCCATTGTGTAAATGTACCATAGTTTTTTGATACAGTCATTTACCGATAGGCATCTAGGTTGCTTCCAAGTCTTGGATATCGTAAATTGTGCTGCTATGAACATCGGGGTGCATAGGTTCTTTTGGATTGGTGCTTCAGGGTTCTTAGGATATACTCCTAACAGTGGAATTGCTGGGTCAAAAGGCACATCCATTTTTAGTTTTCTTAGAAAATTCCATACTGTTTTCCATAGTGTTTGTACCAGCCTGCAATCCCACCAACAATGGATTAGGGTCCCCTTTTCCCCACAACCTCTCCAACACTTGTTGTTTGTTGCTTTGTTTATGATGGCCATTTTGACTGGTGTAAAGTGGTATCTCATTGTAGTTCTAATTTGCATCTCTCTGATGGCTAGTGATGCTGAGCATCTTTTCATATGTCTCTGGACCCTCTGTATGTCCTTCTTGGAGAAAAGTCTGTTCAAATCTTTTGCCTATTTTTTAATTGGGTTCTTTGTCTTCCTGGAGAGGAGTCATGTGAGTTCTTTCCATACTCTGGAGATCAAACCCTTGTCTGAGGTATCAGTGGCAAATATGTTTTCCCACACAGTTGGCTCTTTTTCATTTTAATGCTGATTTCTTTGGCCATGAAGAAGCTTTTTAATTTGATGAGGTCCCATTTGTTTATTCTTTTCTTTATGCACCTTGCTCTAGGAGACATATCAGTGAAGATATTGCTGCATGGAAAGTCTGAAATTTTCCTGCCAATGTTTTCTTCTAGGACTTTAATGGTGTCACAACTTATATTTAATCTTTTACCCATCTTGAATTTATTTTTGTGTATGGTGTAAGTTGGTGATTGAGTTTCATTTTTTTTTTGCATGTAGCTGTCCTGCTCTCCAAACATTATTTGTTGAAGAGGCTATTTTTGCTCCATTTTATGCTTCTTCCCCCTTTGTCAAATATTAATTGACCATAGAAATTTGGGTTTATTTCTGGGCTCTCTATCCTGTTCCATTGGTCTATGTGTCTGTTCTTATGCCAGTACCAGGCTGTTTTGGTCAGAGTGGCCTTGTAATACAGTTTGATATCAGGTATTGTGATCCCTCCTACTTTGTTCTTCTTTCTCAAAATTGTTGCAGCTATTCAGGGTCATTTATAGTTCAACAGAATGGAATTTGGTTCTTCTTGGAACCTTTCGGTACTGTGCTTTCTAACTAATAGCTGCTCATCTACTGGGGAATGAAATAAAGAATTAATGAATTTCATAAATAATAGTCATTACTTTGGCATATGATTTTTTAAATTCCAGTTATTCCAAAATTAGTATTCAGAAACTGGATCGTTTGCCACACAATCTATTATATTTTGCTGTGTATAATGTACATTTATTGGCCTAAATTTTTGAGGGATAAATAAGGATGCACATTATATATAGGTATAGTGATTACTAAAGTGATATCATGGATATAATAATCCCGTGTGTAATGTGCACGGAACATGGGTGCGCACTATACACGGCAAAACACCGTGATTAGTTATGAGGTGTTGATATCATAGCCAATCACCACAGGCATATATATACTTTTTCTGTTTAATCTTTCTTTTTCTTCCCACACTCCATTAAAACTTCACTTATAAAGGTCACAATGACATCCTCTTACTGAATACATTGATTTTATATTTATCCTCATCATATTCCAATTCTTACTACCAACATTATGTAAACTGATATTTAAGCTCTTTAAACCTATTTTTCTATGTTACCACATGTCTCATTTTTCTCCTAGTTCATCAGTTTCTAGGTGTGTAATTTTATTATATACCTTTTTGGTCATTTCTTGAAATAATAGTTGCTTTTTTAAATAATACACTGATGAAACTTCTTAATATTAGTATGTTTCTTGGTATTAATATATCCCTTAATTCCCATGAATAACTATATGGTTGAAGAGAATTATTTATTTATTATTATTTTAATCATTTCCAAAGGATATTTAATTTTTTGTATTCATAAGCACACATACATGCATAAGGTTAGAACTGTAATATGCTTTGATCTCAGGAGTATGTTAACTTCAAAAGGATACAAAAAAATCAATTTTCCTATTTTGTGGCAAATTATATAGCATGGTTGCATCTGTATTTATGATTACTAAAGGAAGAATTCCCTGATGAATTCAATAAGTAATTTAATAAATTTAGCCACTTATTTTATTTTCCTTCATAGATATTACTTTTTTCACAATTTACATTTTTACCTCTAGAGTCAACAGTGGTAATTTTTAGAAAGCTTCTTATTTTAATAATATTTTTGAATTTATTAGTAGGTCTATGAAAAGTAGTCTTCAAAAACTAATTAATATTTTATTTGCTATCCTGTTTTATGCCTAAAATTTATTACATTTGTCAGAAAGTTTATATTTTATTTTATCAAACACACACACCCACATCCCCACACTCCACACACATGCAAAAAACAAAAACAATAGAAACCATTTTTGGACTTCCTCATAAATTATGGTTTCTCTCTTAAAAATTTACAAATACAAATTTTCTAATGTGATCCCATTTACTTTCATTCTGATATATTCTGCTATTTCTACCCCTTCTGTCATCTTTTTAAAAAGATTTTTTTTATTTATCTTTAGAGGGGAAGGGAAGGAGAGAAGGAGAGAAATATCAATGTATGGTTGCTTCTTGTGAGTCCCCTGCTGGGAACTGGCCTGCAACCCAGGCATGTGCCCTGACTGGGAATCGAACCGTGATCCTCTGGTTCTCAGGCCCGTGCTCAATCCACTGAGCTACACCAGCCAGGGCCCTTCTGTAGTCTTTATTTGAATAATTATTCATTTCCTCTTTCTTTTTAAAATAATGACCCCTTCCCCTCTCCACCCTGCCTTTTACATATGTTGATCTTGAGTAAACATCTTATATTGCAAACTTGTTCTAAATGTCTACTTTCAGACAACCTAATCAAAGACAATATTTCTTTCTACTTATATTGCTCTTTGCCTGGATTAGCTCAGAATGTATTTTAAACCAAGTATAGACCCTCTATTTATTTATATTATGTGTAATTTTTAAAATATTGAACCATAAAATATTGGGTCTGAATTTTTCAGGATTATTTTGGATATAATTTTAACCTCCTATGCATTTGCTTCGACCTGGTTGTGTCATCTTAACATGTTTCAGTAGAAAATACATACAGAAAGGTGCACAAAACCCAAGTCTTAGATTAATGTTGAGTGCACTCTTGTACCCACCATGCCAATCATAATATTACAGGATATTACCAGCAGTTCAGAAGTCCTTCGAACCATTAACTCTACCCTCTTCCCTAAAAGTAACTTTCCCTAGCTCTATCATCAAAGATTAATTTTTATTTTGTTTTAATACTTTTATATACATTGAACATTATAGTTGATGTTTATTTGAGTTTCTGGCATCATTCCCTGAAAGTTGTGCTTGTGAGATTAATAAATATTATTGTGTATAGCAGTGAATAAGAAGAAGAAGAAGGAGCAGAAGAATGCCCTCTGTGATGAATGTCACTCCACCTGAGCATACATTTGGTTGTATCCCACAGGGAATTCTCATTTTTCTTTGCTTTATATCCAATAATTTTATTAATGGAAATTTTCTTTTCTTTTCTTTTTTTTAATTTTCAAAAAATGCAAATCTCTTCATTTCAGTTGTCTGCCTAGATCCACTGAATGCTTCCCCCAAGTCTTTTTCTTTTTTTTTAAATGTAATTTTTATTTAATTCTTGTTCAAGTACAGGTTTCTCTCTTATATTCCCAACCCTGCCCAACCCCCGCCCCATGCTCCCCCCTCCCTCCCCTTTCCAGCCCCCACCCTTAGTTATTGTCCATGTGTCCTTTATACTTGTTCATGTGAGTCCATCCCCTTTTCCCCTATGATTCTCTCCCTGGAAATTTTATTTTCTATTTCAATAAATAGTTACTTTGGGGATTTTTAAAAAATATTTTATTATTTATTTATCTTCAGAGGGGAAAGGAAGGAGAGAGGAAGGAAACATCAATGTATGGTTGCTTCTCGTGCATCCCCTGCAGGGAACTGGCCCCTGCTGGAAACTGGCCTGCAACCCAAGCATGTGCCCTGACTGGGAATCGAACCCTGATTGTCTGGTTCGCAGGCCTGCACTCAATCCATTGAGCTACACCAGCCAGGGCCTGAGGATTTTTTTTAAATTAAGATTTTATATTCTTACCCCATGTAAGGCTCCTCCTGAGAACGATGATCTCCTAGTGATGTCTGGTCCTTGCCCATCGGAACACCCCTGCCTTCCTCAACACCCTGCAACCACAGTTTCTCCCGAAAGTTCCATGGCTTTCATATGCTTTTGTTACATGTACACAATTTACAAAATCTCCATGTTTTCTAATTTTGTAGGATAGGTAGTGTGTGAACTTCCCCTTTCCTTCTTCACTCCCCTTGATTCTTTGTATGGTTTCTAGGAGAGCAATGAGAAGATAAATAATAAGCCAGTGTCCTTCTTTGGGAGACTGAATTTATAAAATATTTACGGTGACTGAATAAATCTGCTTGGCAGAAAGGATCCATTCTCTCCACTACAGACTGTGCTCATTGAACATATAAATGTACTTTTTATAACATCTCATCACTACTAAAGTTAATATTAAATTAAACTTTTTCATCAGCTAATCTAAGTTTGAGTTAATTAATGTTCAGGCATCTGTGTCTTTTCAAAGAACGAGTGATTAACATTTTAAAAGTTAAATTGAGTTTACACCTCGGGAATTGTACCAACAGTGGTAGCTGGATTAAAGGTATTTTGTAGGATAGTAATAAAAATAAAATGAATCCAAAGAAAAACACATGAGCTATCTATTGGAATATCTTAAATATATAGAAAACTAAGCAAATCACTAGAATGACCTATTTTTATGGGCTTATTATTCATATGACTTACTGAACTATTCTGACTTTTTTATGAGTTTGACCTAATTAATTTGTATGAGTGACATGATAAAAGTCAAATTTTTCTTGGACTCCTTTAGTTTTTAAAGATAAAATAAAATTGTGTTTAGTTTTTTTAAACGAGGAAGGAAATTAATATCTATTAATGTAAGCATAAAGATATCTCAATAAAAATACATTATCAAGTTTCTAATTTTCATGTTTTTGGTAACAAGCTTTAAATAATAGCATAAGATCCATTCTTACCCAAACTACACGATGGCCTTCTACATTTAAGATTATTATTTTTTAAAGATTTTATTTATTTATTTTTATAGAGAGGGAAATGGAAGGAAAAAGAGAGGAAGAGAAAAATCAGTGTGTGGTTGCTTCTTGTGCGCCCCCCACTGGGGACCTGGCCCGCAACCCAGGCATTTGCCCTGACTGGGAATCAAACCAGTGACCCTCTGAGTGCAGGGCAGCACTCAATCCACTGAGCCACAGCAGTCAGGGCTTAAACTTATTATTTATCACTGTTGCATAGACTCTCCTCCAGCTAATGAAATGGTCTCTAAAAACTCTAGTGGTACATTTATAATGAGGACTGACTTGTCTCATAACATTATACTGATTGTATATTTTGTGCATTTCATACTATCATACCTCATTACCTTTACATGTTGCTACCTTTTGTTTGCTTAATTTTGGTTTTAATTTTGGACTCAGCATGTTGTGTGTTTTTTCACACTCATTTCACAGCTTTCATTTAAAGTCCCGTTGTTATGTGATAAACGGTGTATAGACAGTATATGGAATCTGCGTCGAAGAGTAAACTGAATACTTCTGTCAACAGCATTGTGGTTATTGTATTCACAGTTTCTGATACCTACATTAATGTATCTTCATGTAATTTATTCTAGTCACACAAACCCACTTCTTTATTAATAACTTAATTCTGTTGCCTACAAAGTTTAATCCTTGTCTTCTTTCAGGTCTTACCTCAAATGTTACCTTCTTGGCAAGGCCCTTTCTGAGCATCCTATTTGAAAATACACCTGCAGGCTGTGGCCATACCACCCTGAATGTGCCCCACCTCGTCTGAAAGTACACCTCCAACGGTTCATAGCACTCATTACCTTCGGATATTTTATTTTATTGTTTACGGTCTGTCTCCCCTCTCCAGAATTTAAGCTGCATGACGTCAGGGATGCTTGTCCATGCTTGTCCATACCCTTGTCCATGCTCTAGTCACTGCTACCAGAATAGTTCTTGGAATGTACTAGGTTCTCAATAAATATTTGTTGAGCAAACAAAAACAAAACCCAGAGTGCTAAGGACATTATAAAGGAAGGTATATATAAAGTGTCAGGTGTCATAGGAACTAATGGAGAATGTCTTTGAATAAAACACTTTATTATATTATGTAATATGGTATTTAATATTCTTAATAAGATTTGCTAATAAAAGTCGGTTTACATGAGTTTCTGTACTGCCTCATAATATGTATACAGTTCTATGGAGCCATACGTGGCAGAACCCTGAGGGAAATAAGAATGAATTCTCAGTCCTCTGGATTCATGTTTACAGTGAAGGCAGTACCTGATGAGCTGGGCATACTCTATGAGGAGTGGGAATAGGGTGGAAGCTAAAAAACTGAATCAGATATGCTAGTGACAGGTTGCCTCTCCATTTCCTCTCAGATGCTGTGTCTCATTCAGTCCTCCTCACGGTGACTTGTTTTTACTGCCAAGAGTACTCCGCTTGTAAAATAGTAGACAGCTCTGTCTCCACCAATGTTTGTTCCTATCTTTTGACTGGCACACACAGTACTCTGGGAAACAAAGACTCCCAATATAGTTGGTTTCTCTGCTAGTTCAGGTGCTTTTATGTGTCTAATAGAGCTAAGTATTCTATAACTGAGTAGGTATGGGTATCAATAATCAAGCAGCTGGAATCATAGCTCATTTTGGCACTGGTGCCTAATGTAGGATGAAGAAAGTAGCAATATGCCAGGTGGAGATAAGTCACTTAGCTGGCTGATTACATCAAATTGCTTCCAATATAATCAGCTGGGACACATTTACCAAATTGGCATTTCAATCAGTATAGAGAAGTTGAATTAATTACCTAGTTATATGGCTTAATATTACGTGTTCTGAATGTGCTGATAGTAGGCACCTAATAAAAATTTTAATTACTATATATGGAGGGTAAAACAGAACAAACAAAAGTATAGCTGATTTTTTGTAATATTAGATGTATCTTTACATTATAACCCTGAAATATTGTCTTAATCATAAAGTCTATTAGTTATCAATGAATGTTTCTGATTAGCCTAAAATCTGTACTGAGGTATCAGCCTAGAAAATTAAGAAAAATAGACTGCAACCTGTAACATTCAGCAGCTGAATTTCCTTGTGTCATTCTCCCTTTAGAGTCGATCACAATGAGATTACACCGTATTTTTAAATGTCCATAGTTCTCCATTGCTAGGTGTCTGCCAGTGCCTGGGTCCCATTCAGCCGGGCTGTGTCCTGCATGCATTCCTCTTCATTAAGTGGCGTTATTGGTTTGTTGTGATGAGGTCTTACACGGTCCCTTGATCCCAGAGAGTTCACTGCCTTGCCATTTTCACATTTCATTGCATTGAGAATATGATACACGGGCGTGATCAGGGCACAGCGCACATCGTTTTTCTAACCTTTGCGACTGATGACATGGCAAATGGCAACAAAACTGCATTTTAAATCCTAGTGTAGTGTTATTGAAATTAATGTAAATGGTGAGTTCTGTGATTGTCTTTCTCTCCGATAAAACATAAATGTTGAATACTACTGCCACAATACCAAAACAAAGATTTTTCATGCTCTTTAAAAGCTGTTCTCAAAACAAGTGATTCCTTTTCTTAGGGACTTTAAGATGCCGACAACATCAAAATCAAAAGTACAAAGAGTTGATGGAGACTATCACTGCACAGTAATGTAGGGAAGCCTCTAAAACCTCACTCCAAGCACAGGAGAAAAAACTTCAAATTGTTGAAAAGGGCTACTTCAGAATAATTGCGCCTTTAAAAAATCGACTTGTTAAAACAAAAAATATTATGTTTTGAAATTTAAACTATTTAATAAAAACTGGATCACAAAAGATAATACATTCTCATTTAAATAAGTAAGCCCTTAGTTTTTATTGAGCACATTTATGACAGTCATAAATTTGTTTGACACAAACAGGAAAATGCATTTACTCCCCTGTGTTTATTCTTGAGTGTTTATGTGGTGGACAGTTGACTTCTTTATCCTACCACTATTATCCTACCATTTATTATCTATCACCCTCCTTATTTGGGAAGAATTTTCTTGAGTCAACTGATAAAAGAATTTTATCTTCTACCACAGAAGGTGGAGGATTCAAATATCGCCCATCTCGGGCTCCCTAGAATGCTGTCTCATGATACTGAACCAGTGAAATTCTTCAGCTTTGATCTTGAATCGGCAAAGACACAGGTACAGTTAAAGACTTTAGTGGAACAGTATAGAGAGTCTTGAAGAAGTTCCAAGAATGGTATCCCTAGGATAAGCTTGACTGTATTCAGCGATCCCTAACATTATAGGGCCTGCTTATTTCCTGATACTATTCTCCATATTTGCTATACATTCTGGAACAAGTTAGCATTCATTCAGGAAAATAATTTCTTCTTAGGTTCTCCAGAGTTGGTGTTGTTTACGACAAAAGCTTTAGTGGAGAAATTGGTATTTGGGACTAGATTGTCGACAGCAGATTGTTAGAGAAATGAGAATTCTTGGATTAGTTATGATCTAACAATCAATGAAGGGGAAAGAAAATCTCTTACTATAACAGTTAGAAATCTGGCAACAAATGTATGCAAGGCACAAAGATTTCAAGACTGTAGGGTGGGGTGACTACTTATAATTATACTGGAAAGCTTAAAGAAAGAGAGAGGGAATAAGACTTCTGCTGTTCACTATGGTACCACTAGCCCCATATACCTAATTAAACCCTGGATATTAAAGACTAAGTGCTTTAAAATAAAAAGAATGAAAAATCTCATTATTAATGTTTATGCTGTTTGTGTGTTAAAATTATAATGTATGTGGATATATTGGGTTAGATAAAACATAAAAAGTAATTCCATATGATTCTTGTGAATTTTTAAAATGTGACTACTAGGGAAAAATTAAATTGCATAAGATTCCCATTTGTGACTCGGCAATTATGGCATTGGTTGGAAAAGACTGAGGACACAGCAGGGATGTCTACGTAGATGACATTCGGGAGGACTGGAAATACCCTCGTTCTCCAGTCCCACTAAACTTCTCTTGCCAAATAAAGAAACCCCTTCCCATTTGCTTAAAACACTATAACTTTCTTGCATAAGAGTGTTACATAGACAAGTCAATTTCCTTCATACCCAGTGATGCATCCTTTATGGTCTCCAGAATTCCATTCAGAACTACATATCAGCACAATTCCTACAAGCTCAACTAATTTCAGAACTTTGATATTTATGTCAGCCAATGTGTGGGATCATGAGTGAAAATATATTCTAAGGCTGCTCAACACAAGAGGGGGTGCTACAGTTTGAAACTGGGCTGCAGGTAACGATATGAGCACACCTCCCACAGATTCCTGATTCAGTGTGTTAGCTCACCCAACTGACATGAGTCTAGTCACCTGCTTTCTTCAAGTGACTTGTGACTTCTTACTCACATAACTTCCCCAAACCTTTCACGGAACTGGTGTGGCAAGTCCAGTGAATTGCCAGTATCCCATGGTGGCCCTGCAGCCTGGAGAGGATACTGCAGTCAGGAAGCTGGTGGAGTTTTGACCAAAATCAGCCTTTTGGTTGGCCCAATGGAAGCCCAATTCATACTGATTTTCATTTCACAATTCCTGAATTTATTCTGTAAATCTCATTTCCACTGAAGTTAACCAGAGTTCATTTTTATTACTTGCAAAAGAGAGCTCTCATTGGCTGATATATATTTATGAAACTTAGTAATGCCTTCTATTTATTGGAAAGAGTACTGATCTTAATTAGAAAATGCCTATTTTTAATTCAGGCTTTGAAATGAAGTAAGTGTGTGACTTTGAGCACCTATACGCTTTCATTATTAAATTAGGATATTTGATTATTGTTTTTGTTATTTATAGCAGAACTAAACATATATATATATGTTTACTATATATATGTATATATATGTAGTAAGTGCCTCCAAACTAACTGTATATTTAACCTAGTAGTTTGACAGTTCCCAGTCTGAATATCAAGTGTCAAGAGAAGTAGAATTAGTGACAAAGCCTGCTCTGAACCTGAAGTTTTTTTCCCTGCTCAGTGATCTATCTATCCACCAAAGTTCTAAAACATAAAACGACATTCACCAGTTTATCTCCTGAAAAAGTGCTTCTTCCTATTTTCTTTCAACCATTTGGCTGTAACTTTTGATTGTTAGTTTACAACAGTTACAACTAAGCCAACCTCTTTAGCCTATAACATAGCATAATCTCCAGGCCAAAGAGGAAGAGAAATGGAACAAGAATAATTTTACAATATATCACCACTGTGTTTATCACCACAAAGTTTAACTGGGTGCTGTGAGAACACATACCAAGACACTTGGCAGATAACTGCCTCTGAGAGAAGCAATGTGTTTTTCAGAGTTGTGTTAGAGAGGGAACCTGGCTCACATTAACAGCTTGGCAGCTGATGGGCACAGGGCTGTTCTCCAGCTGATGTGTTTAAAGCAGATCAAACTGAAGTGCAGGGCAAAGGGTGGTGTGTCAGCCAACTGACATCAGAATGCTTTATTAATCCTTGCTTCTTCTTGGAGTTCTGGAGCCTGAAACCTCAAAGGGCTTGGATCCAGGTTTCCTTCCCTCACCAGTCCAAAGTAGATGTTCATGTCACTCGAGAAAGATATTAATGAAAAAGCAAATGATTGCCTTCTGGATGCTTCAAACATAAAGATAGCTGCAAGATTGCCTTACACACAGCCTTCCTGCACACAGCCTTTTCTTCTCCTCATTAGTTCCATTTTCTTTTAAACTAAGAGAATAAAATTTCCATGTGCAGGAAATCAACTCAGACTTTCCTTGAGAAGCAGGTCGCATAAAAATTCACTGTCTACAAAACAGGAAGAAGATTTTCTTTTAGACTAATGGCCTCATTTTCTTTGCCACTTTATTTTAATTTAGGTCCTGAGCACGAGTTTATTTTCACAGAGATATTTATAGAGAGAAGGAAAGAGAGAGAAGATTAGATTTGAATTTCTCCAATGCCTTCAAGGTATCAGGAATCACTCTATGGAACATGAATGCATTTCCACCCTGCAGCCAGCTTCCCAAACATGAGAGCCTGGTGGCTAAGTGCCAGGTTAGTATTTATATTGTTACCTACATGAGAAAATCACTTAATCATCTAGACCTCAAATTTCCAGTCTATAAAATGTGGGCAATAATAAGATTCTGGTGATGAGTGTATGAAATACAAGAGGGGACCCCCAAAACTGGAATTATCTTCTGGAGGGCATGTGCCTATAGAACAGGCTTCCCCCACTAAGTGAGTGTTCTGGGAACCCATCTCTATCAATGTACCAGCTGGCATGGTTGTGAGAGGCTGTGTTCAACTTCAGTGAAATTTTCTGGAGACTCTTGCAATGCATTTGCCCATTTCATGATGGATGCTTTACAAGCACACCTGCCCACACCACACTGAGAGTTCAGCAGTTTCTGACCAAAATGTCATGACCAATACCATATGATCTCACCTTGAACTGGTACATAATCAACAAAAGAAAAAAGCAAACAAAATATAACCAGAGACATTGAAATTAAGAACAATCTAACAATAGCCAGAGGGGAGGAGGGAGGGGACAATGGGGGGGTGCTTTTCAGGAACTACTATAAAGGACACATGGACAAAACCAAGGGCGTTGGGTGGAAGAAAGGAAAGGAGGTCAGTTTGGCTGGGGTAGGGGGGAAATGCAGACAACTGTAATTAAACAAGAACAAAATAATTTTTAAAAAATGTCATGACCCTTGTGCCCCACCCTCCCTATTTACCCAATCTAGTCCCAAGTGACTTTTTTTGTTTTCCAGATACAAAGTCCTAAAGGAAAGTGTTTTACTGTTGTGGAAGAGGTGAAACAGAAAACTACAGAAACAGTGAAAGGCATCAAAATCAACAAGTCCAAATACTGTTTTGAGCAGTGGAAAAAAACACCTCGATAAATGTATTGCATCAAATGAAGAGTACTTTGAAGGTGAATAAAGTTCAAATATGTAAGAATATATGCACAATTTTTTACAAATAAGTTCTGGGGGATGTTGATTGCCCCTTAATACATTTGTGAAATGCTTGGCACAGTGCTTGGCCAATATGTGCTCAGTAAATGTTAGCTATTAACATGGCCATCACCATATTTCTAACAAGTAGCAACTACCAGAATAGCAGTGGACACTGGTGGATCCAGAAAGATAGACAAGGAAAGGAGCATACTCATATCATACAGGCAGCCTTTGAAAACATTGCAATCTATATAAAACCTATGCTCCCCTACATTATTCATTTTAACCAATTTTACTGACTATGTGTCTTCAGGTTGACCTTTATTTATTGCATTACAAAGAAGTACATTGCAATGTTTAAGAATAAAGTCACTGAAATCAGAATGCCTGGATACAAATGCAATGTTGACCATTTCTGAGCCATGAAATGTCAGGCATGTTACCTCTCTGAGCTTCTGTTTTTGCATCTTTAACATATGTGTAATAATAGACTTCTAGTCAAGATGGTAGGTAAACACGGCTTGTCTCCTCACACAACCATATCAAAATTATAACTAAACTATAGAACAACCATTATTCACAACCACTCAGAGGTAGCACTGGATGGAAATCATACAACTACAGAGTTAAAGAAGAAACCACATTGAGACTGAAAGGAGGTGAGACAAAGAATGGGCTAATCCCACACTCACATGTGGGGGATAAAAACTGGGATCTCAGACCCAGGTCCACACCAGGTACCCCAAGTCCAGGGTTCCAATGCCAGGGAGATAAGTCTCCATAACTTCTGGCTGTAAAAACCAGAAGGGATTGAGGCTATGGAAGATAAACTGCCAGGGTCCCAGGCAGTTCCTCTCAAAGGGGCTGCACACAGACTTACTCGGACTCACTCCCTCTGAACTCCAGCATGGATGCAGCAGATTGAATTCCACCAGAGGCATACAAGGAGGCACTGAAGTGTCTTACATCAGGGTGAGAGGTAGGGAGCAGCTTTCCCTCAGATGAAAGTTTTGGGAGAAGCCATTGTAACTTTTCAGAGTCCTCCATAGAACCACAGAGCTGATAGTGAACACCATATCTGAGACTCCGTCGACCTGGCTCATACTGTTTGTCCCACCCTTATGATTCCCTGTGGCTCCACCCCACCAACTTTTGGGCCCACCCAGGCTGTTTCCAGTGGCTTTTCCATACAAATGTCTTGACTCATTCTTCAGATTTTCCTACATTCTTTCACATAAGATGCATCTGGTCTCAGAGTGCCCTGCACCTGTTGCAATATACTCCCAGGCCCAGTACTGGCAGCAACTGGCCTTGCTTCGCAGCTTGGACTATCTTGGGAACCTCCAAATCCAGCACAAGTAGCAGCCAACTGCAGATTGCTTTGTAGCTTACGCTGGGTGGTCCTGGTCAGAACACAGGCAGTGGTTGTCCATTGCCTGCACCTCCCGGAGGCTCCAGAGCCAGTACACCCAGTGGATAGCTATAGACCACATTGCAGCACTACCATCCAAATACCTCCACAAGCAACACACTCAAAGCACACACTCAGCAGGGTAGACCAGGGCCCTGCTGAAGTAAGTCCTGCTCTGTGGAGTGGGCCCCTGCACAACTGATCCTCTATGATGGTTGGAGGTTAGTGGTCAGTAGTCACAGCCTGTCCTTGCAACTAACCAGCTTGGGCTAATCCCTCCCATTGACCTGCCAAGAGAAATCAAGGCTCAACTACAAGAGGAGGATTGACACACCCTTAAACAGTGGACACAACTTGAGTACCCAGCTTGGGTAATAGGAAAAGCTGCTGGACCCTACAGGACACCTACTATATTAGGCCACTCTTCTGAGGTAGCAGTTCTACCTAATACCTAGTAACAAACACAGGGAGGCTGCCAAAATAAGGAGACGAAGAAACATGGCCCAAATACAAGAACAGAACAAAACTCCAGACAAAGAACTAAACCAAATGAAGACAAGCAATCTGCTGGATACAGAGTTCAAAACATTTATTATAAAGATGGCCAGTGAAATTAGGGAAAACAGCATTAAAAAGGTCATAGAAACAACAAAAAAGAACCAGTCAGAAATAAGGCTACATTAACCAAAATTAAGAACAATTTACAGGGAATCAACAGTAGAATCAATGAAGCTGACAATCAAATCAGGGATTTAGTATATAAGGAAACAAAAAACACCCAACCAGAATCACAAGGAGAAAGATGAATCCCAAAAATTGAGGGTAAGGAACCTCTGTGACAACCTCAAACATCCCAACATTCATGTCAACGTGGTGCTGAAAGGAGAAGAGAGAGCACAAGAATTTGAAACTTATTTCAAATGAAATAAATGAAAAAATCATGACAGAAAACTTCCCTAACTTGGTGAAGGAATTAGAAATACAAGTCCAGGAAGTGCAGAGTCCCAAACCAGGTGAACCCAAAGAGGCCCACTCCAAGACACATCATAATTAAAATGCCAAAGCTTAAAAACAAAGAGAGAATCTTAAAAGCAGCAAGAGAAAAGCAATAAATTACCTACAAGGGTGCTCCCATCATCAGCGGATTTCTCATAAAGAAACTTTGCAGACGACGAGGGATAGGAAGGAAATATTCAAAGTGATGAAAAGTAAGGAAGGGGTTAAACGGTAATGGGGAAAAATGCAATAACAATTTTTAAAGAAAATCAAGGACCTACAACCAAGATTGCTCTACCCAGTAAATCTATCATTCAGAATCATTTTAGAAAGGACAGTCTATCCTTTCTAAATCTGTCCTTAAAATCGATCATTTAGAAAGGGCAGACAAAGAGCTTCTCAGACAAGAAGCTAAAGGAGCTTATCATCACCAAAGTAATATTATATAAAATGGTAAAGGGTCTTCTTTAAGAAAAAGGAAAAGATGGAAAATATGAACAATAAAATGGCAACAAATACATATCTATCAATAATTGAATCTAAAAAACAAAATAAACAAATAAGCAGAACTTTAAAAACAGAATCATAAATTCAGAGAATGTTTTCACATTTGCCACATGGGAGCAGAGACGAAAAGGAGGTTCCAGGAATCACAGGAAACTTCCACTAGTGATTTCAGCTCAACACTGCACCAGAGAAACACGCTCCAAAGGATCCAAAGGATGTGAATCTGTTGAAGATCATAAGTTATCCTTACTGGATGAAGAATAACGGTTTCTGCTTCTTTCAGATTTTGTGGCCTCTACGTAGTGGACTCTAAATCAGAACCTGCTGGCAAAGATTCTGGGAAGTTTGTTTCCTAAACCTCCAGTCACTGTGATATGAGGATATGATGAAAAGGAAATAAAGGTGCATACCTGCTGCTCTAGAAATAATAATATGCAATACAATCACTCCTTTGGCCATTCAGCATTCATATAGACCATCTGCCTAAATTTAAACTTAGAAACAACACTAAAAATAAGAACATTCTTAAATCTAACCTACTGTAATTATCTCTTATACAATCAGATGTGCTCACTCTCTCCCTGTAAAAGAATGGCCACGAATTCCGTTAGTTACTTTATCTAAATCAGGATGGTGTTACCTCTCTTTCCAGTTTGGTGACAACTTTTTTGATTAAACTTTATCCTGAACAACCAGTTATAAAATTTTGCACCACCAAAATACTTTACATAAAATAGTAGGGGAAAGAAAAAATAACTTAAGTTAATATATACAAATACAAGGTGAGACAAAAGCAGTTTTACAGCTGTGAGTACATGAAACATAGTTTATTCTTGTATTATTATTTATTAATTATTGTACTATTTCCCATACAAAAAAACTATCAACCTACTTTTTCCCCACCTTGTATGCTTATAACAAATTAAGCAGGAAAGTATGCCCGGACACTATAGTCATTTCTAAACCTAAATAAAAAGCAACCAATAGAAACCAATACTTGATATCATTGGTAACTTTTTCTGGTAACTGGTTAAGGTCATCTTTGACCTCAGTTAGCTTGTATTTCTATACCTGGTTTATTTCTGAATTTGGTTGCTATAGGCCTCCATTAGTTCCTCCCTCCATAAATGTATGCAGCAAGAGTTTCCCAGAAAAATCTCTTCTTTACATGCTGGTACTTCTGGAGACATTCACTCCAAACCATTTAATAAACCCCTTCTCTGCCTGCTGTTTCATTGGAAATCTCAGCTTCTCATTTCATATATATTTCCTTTTGTCCTTTGGTAGAGCCATTCCTCCTTCAGGAACTAGAAAGCCAAAATTGTTAGGAAAAGAATTCAGACATTAGTGATAAGATGAGCCACTCTGGTTAATTTCAGACTCAGGTTCTCATGATACTTCTAGATGGTTGGATACCTGATAACATGGGTGATTCCCATGGATATTAGTTTATTCCCTCACTGGTAGCACAGTAACTGATTCCTTGGTTAGAAACAAAGTTTGGGATCTTATGACAGTGAGCCCAAGACTGACGCTGCTGGGAAAAGTTTATGGGACTAGGAAGCTAAATCCACATGCAGTGTTTCTTCCACAGACCTCAGATTGTTCCATTTCATTTTATTTTAAATAACTTTAAAATTATTTATTTAAAATAATTTTATTGACTTCAACAGATACATAGTATTTATAAAAACTTATGTGTTTCCCAAAATGTTTACCATTTAACATTTACTAATTCTTTTAGCATTTTAAATTTCACATGTTATTATCTTTATGGTGATATACATGTTAACAGATTTTTAAAACTTAGAATATATTGCACTGAGTATAAAGTACTAGCATTACACATTCTTTTTTTCCTTTTTGTAATACATTTTATTGATTATGCCATTACAGTTGTCCCATTCCCCGCCTTCATTCCCCTACACCCTGCACACCCTCTCCGCCCCACATTCCCACCCTTTAGTTCATGTCCATGTGTCATAAGTTCTTTAGCTTCTACATTTCCCACACTACTCTTGCCCTCCCCTTGTCTATTTTCCCCCATTTATTTTCCCCCCACTGTCTATGCTACTTATTCTCTGTACCTTCTCCCCGCTTCTCCTTCTCCCACTCCCATTGCTAACCCTCTATGTGATCTCCATTTCCATGGCTCTGCTCCTGTTTTAGGTGTCTGCTTAGCTTGCTATTGTTTTAGGTGTGGTTGTTAATAACTGTGAGTTTGCTGTCCTTTCACTGTTCATATTTTTTATCTTCTTTTTCTTAGATAAGTCCCTTTAACATTTCATATAATAAGGGCTTGGTGATAATGAACTCCTTGAACTTGACCTTATCTGAGAAGCACTTTATCTCCCCTTCCATTCTAAATAAAAAATTCTCTGGATAGAGCAATCTTGGATTGCAGCAATCTCAGATAGGTCCTTGCATTTCATGACTTGTAATACTTCTTTCCAGCCCCTTCTTGCCTGCAAGGTCTCTTTTGACAAATCAGCTAACAGTCTGATGGGAACTCCTTTGTCGGTGACTGTCCCCTTATCTCTTGTTGCTTCTAGAATTCTCTCCTTCATTTTAATCTTGGGTAATGTAGTTATGATGTGTCTCAGTGTGTTCCTTCTTGGGTCGAACTTCTTTGGGACTCTCTGAGCTTCCTGGATTTCCTGGAAGTCTATTTCCTTTGCCAGGTTGGAGAAGTTCTCCTTCACTCTTTCTTCAAATAAGTTTTCCACTTGTTGCTCTTCCTCTTCCCCTTCTGGTACCCCTATAATTTGGATGTTGGAACATTTAAAGATGTCCTGGAGGTTCCTAAGACTCTCCTCATTTTTTTGAATTATTGTTTCTTCCTTCTGTTCTGTTTGGTTGTTTCTTTCTTCCTTCTGGTCCACTCAATTGATCTGAGTCCCAGTTTTCTTTCCATCCCTATTGGTTCCCTGTGCATTTTCCTTCATTTCACTTAGTGTAGCCTTCATTTTTTCATCTAATTTGCGACCAAAATCAACCAATTCTGTGAGCATCCTGATCACCAGTATTTTGAACTGTGAATCTGATAGGTTGGCTGTCTTTTGGTCACTTAAAAGTATTGGCTTTGATTTGTTCTTCTGTTTGAGCCATACACCTGTTATGAGGGGGCGGAGCCTTAGTTGTTCACTAGGGTGGGACAACCCAGTTGCTGAGATGTGACTCTGTATGACAGGGTCCAGAAGGGAGAGGGGAGAGAATCATAGGGGAAAAGGGGAGGGACTCACATGAGTAAATATAAAGGACACATGGACAATAATTAAGGTGGGGGGTGGAAATGGGAGGGAGGTGGGAAGCACTGGGGGGGCAGGGCTGGGAATTTATATAAAACAGAAAACTGTACTTGAATAAGAATTAAATAAAAAAACTGAAAACAAAAAAAAAAAAACAAAATAAAAAAATAAAAGATCCCATTATATCAACTTAACCACAGAGAAAGGGAACTTACTAGACGTACATTTTTTTTCTCACAAGGTGGACCACTTGGGCTATACAGCTCAGTGGCTGCACTGAGGCGCAGGCTGACCTCAGAGAGTTACTGCTCTGTATCTCAGTGTCTTGGCAGAAATTGTTCACCGACCTCTGTACTCGCGAATGGAAAGGAGGAGCTGCCAGGTTACATGTCCCAGGTGAAGCAGTAATGTAGAAAAATCTCTGGCGTACAATATATGGCCATAACAAACGCAATAACCACTATTTCTACCAATTTGACTTTTATGCTGATAATAGGTGGATTCTAGAGACACAAATCTTTCCTTGCCCAGCACCATCTTACAAGTAAGTTCTACATCTTCAAAACAATTAATAGAATTTTGTTCGGTTCATTATGTTCCTAATTTGACTCATATCCAGCCTAAGATCCGAGACAGACCAGAGCTCCTTTGTTTTGGGTTCCATGGTGCTGAAGACTAGCTGGGGTTACTCATCGATTTTAAGAAATGAAGGAGGCTGGATTATTTTGGTTTCCTTTTTCTTGTTCCAGTGAATTAAGGATGATAGGGGCAAAACTGTTTCGTTATTTCCCAGGGGTGTGTCTATGGTTCTAAACTAAATTAAATAGATGAGCCTGACAACAATAATTACTTTCTTGAAGAGGAAACCTTTAAAAACTTCAGTATTATTCATCTATATATTCATTGAACAAATATGTATTTTATGATGACAGCAGTTAAGGCACTTTTCTATATGTTGGTGGCCCTGCCTTCATGTAGATGCCAGATAAAAAACAGAAAGGTAGGTGAACAAAAAAATGTCAGGTAGTGCCCTGGCTGGTGTAGCTCAGTGGACTGAGTGCGGGCCCGTGAACCACATGATCGCGGTTCGATTCCCAGTCAGGGCACATGCCTGGGTTGCAGGCCAGTTCCCAGCAGGGCACTCACGAGAGGCAACCATACATTGATATTTCTCTCCTTCTCTCCTTCCCTTCCCCTCTAAAGATAAATAAATAAAATCTTAAAAAAAATGTCAGGTAGTAATAAGGGATAAAGAATAAAATTAAACAGGACAATGGGCTACGCAGTGCTGGGGAAAGAGGGTCACTTGAGATTGGGTGGTCAGGGGATACTCCTTATCTCATTTGTGTGAGCCTGGTGTGCTCTTCCAGCTGAGCTCACAGTGCCCTAAGTGTGGTGCAAAACAAAAACAAAAGTAGCAGAAAACTGGAAATTGTCCAAAAAGTCATTAGTGAATTTTGGAAGAAAAAGGGCACAATTGCTTCAGAGGACCTGATCAAACCCCTCTTTTTTGCCACTCACACCATACCCCTGTCAAGTATTCAGGCCTGGTCCAAATCCAGCCAAAATATTTCTATCAGAGTATAAAGTGAGTCAGAATGCTGTGAATCACATCGCTGTCCGACTCTGCATTTGCCACTGAGCGAGCTCCAGGCATGAAGAGATGTAGAGCCAATTCACTTCAGACCCGAAAGTATCATCACTATTATATTCACTAAACAGCTTTATTTTTTTATCAAAGTGCCTTTGTTGACAGATATGAAAAGGAGAATTATTCTTATCAACAACACATTTTAAGAAGAGCCAATGAGAAGAAGGTCAAGTGCCTTGTAGTACCAAAGACACTTTGTTCTACTGAAATAGTCATTTAGAGAAACTAATACCATGTGATTTGAGTGATCAAGACTTAATAGAGAGTGGGTTTGAGTCTCTAGTTGCCATCAAGTAGAGCCATTACTGACTGTCAGTGCACAGAGAGCTAACAATTCTCCATCTGAGATTTTCACACATGCTAATGAAGAAGCCCTAAACAATGGCTTAGCTGCCACCTACAATCTGAAAGGGAGGAAGAAAAGGTAAACAAGTTTCATTTCGGAGCTTTGATGGTTGCTCAGGCAATATGCTGGCTCCTCTACATGTATTTCCTCACTGCAGGTGCCCTTCATTTCCAATTGAAACACTTCACCAGGGCATAACCTCTGACCTTGATATACACACTTCAGTTATGTTCAAGTCATTCTGCAGCATTTACTGTGGATTAGACATTGCAGCCCAATGGCTGTAGTCTATCAGTACAAGAGAGCTGGCTGTGTATCCCCACCAAAGAAGTAAACACAAGCTGTGTGTATCTCCTGAATCCCCTTCTAGAAACTATAGTCAGGAGATGGATAGTCCTATGCTACAGCCATATTTGAATTACACATACATAACTTCTTTCATTAAAAAATAGAAAAGAAAGAACGAAAAAGTAAATTAAGGATTCTAACCTCTTGCCTCTCATTTTTTGCTTAAAGCTTTGCGTGTGTGTCTGTGTGTGTGTGTGTGTGTGTGTGTGTGTGTGTGTGTGAGAGAGAGATGAGATCAGCAAAGTAATGATGTCAATACTGGAAGGAGCTGAAGGAGAGAGCCAAATGGTGGGACACAAGTTGAGTGCCTCTGTGGAGTGACCCCTCAGGCTAAAACATTAATGACACCAGCCCCCATGGGCTGGTGTACACGAGCAGACTGTCTATTAAGGTAAGGTTTAGAGACTCTCATTGTCTGGGTTTTTCTTGTTCTTTTTGTAACTAAAGTATATTGGACTTTCCCCCCATATTTCCATTTGAACAAAGCTTATAAAAGTGATCCGAGTCATATGTTAGCCATTTTACATCCTCATTAAATCTCTCAATATGACACATTTGAAAATGAATGATTATCTGAGGTATATTTAGAATAGTAAAGCCCATATTGGGAAACCTGTGTTGAATTTTTGACATTTATCCATAAAGTAATCACTCAAGAATTGTGCATAAGTAGAAATTGTCAAATTTTCTTCATATATCAGTTATTGATAAAAATCTTATCAATATTTACATACACATCACCCAGACATCATTTTGTTATGTGGAACACAACCTTGGAAATAAAATATGAGCATTAAGGGTAATTGAAAACCCACTGGATTTTACAATTGTCAGATAAAGTGTAAGGTAAAAAGAAAACATTGCTTTTAAAACACCTGGGAAACAATAGTTTAAGAAAATAAATTGTAAATTAAGCATGGTTTTATTTTGCAGGGCTTTGAAGCTATAAATCATTTTATGCCTGCCTCTATTCATTAACCTATTGCTCCGGCACTTCCCTATTTTCAAGGAGGTAATAATAAAGACCCCTCTGTATCTCATAAGGGCTATTATGAAGATAAATGTGGTAATATCTGTGAGCATGCTTTGGGCTACTTGTAAGAGTATATAGAGAGACTTGAAAGATTTTATATGTATATATAAATATGTAGCTAACATTAATTATTTTTAAGGAACTGTATAATGAATATTTAATTACATTTTTATACTTTAATTCAAATATAATTTCATAAATACATTCCATATACTTTCAATATAGGAATCACTGATTTACCACATCCTCTGATTCAGGCGATTTAAAATAAGTGCTATTGATTTTTCGCTCTTGACTTTATTATGTGTGATCACTGTGGTAACTCCTTATGAGCCAGCACTCATTGGCACATTTTTGGTCTGTTGATAGTAAACTCAGAAACATGTCAAAAGAGAAAAAGAAACACATCTGTACCTTCCTACTCTGTGTTACAACCACAAACAGTTAATGGCTATCTGGAATTAACAAATTATATTCTTCACATTGATTCCTAAAAGCTGTTGTGTTATCGTTAATCTTAATAGTGCTATTTTCAATACAGCATCTTAGAGAGGAGTAACGATGCAAGTTATTAGAAACAACAGATAATCCATTGATCCCTCCAGCAGAATAAGCTGTGTTGTGTGCAGTGAGGACAGTCATGGCGATTGAAAACTATGGTTGCAACTCGGTCAAATTTATTCTTTCTATGGCTTTAGTATATTACTGGAGGGGAGCCCCAGCTGGGCTCCCCTGCCCCCCATTTAAATTGTGGCTATTCATGGTGGTTTCAAGGTCATCAACAGTCAGAAAATGAATGTAGATTAATATTGGGAATTGAATTTAATTCTCATTACTCTGGAGAAATAGCACTGGGAATGGATGCTATGCCTGCTTGTCTAATAGATCTTCCTCCTGTGGTCCCAAGGCACCTTGCCTACAGAAAAATTTTCACATGGACGAATAAATAAGCCAGACAATTGCATGTACCTTTTAGAAAACCAAAACCTTGAATTGTGTACTTTTATCCCCAGAAACTGAAATAGTGGCTGAAGTGGAACAAATGTGCTGTAAATTATACTTAACATAAATAGATGAACAATTTGAAAAAATACTCATTAACCATTTTAGATTTCAATATTGAAAAAATGTCACCCATATTCTGAGGTAGGATAAAATTAGAGAAGCAGTCTTAGAATGGAACTTAGAAGCAAATGGTGGCATTTGAATAATCCTTCAGACACAGGCTGCTCTGTTAGGAAGTGGGGACACCTTATCGGACAGCCTCAACATACACCGGGCAAGTGCTCTGCTTCCTCTTCTCCGTTCTTGATAGAGACTGGGGTAATTACTGGACTTCTAAAGTCTCTATTTCTGAATACTTGTTCCTTTGTCCAAAATATCTTGTCTCTTCTCTCTCTCTCCACAATATATATATTGTGGATATATATATATATATATATATATATATATATATATGATACAGGTATAGATATCTCTCCAGAAAGTAACCAGCCATATATACTTTATATATAGACGTACACATACATATATATGGAGAGAAAGATATAGATGATAGATAGATATCTCCAGAAAGTTTCCAGCCATGCACTATCAAAAATAGAGACATTTATTGAAGAGAAGATAAGAAACATGGGACAATGATGCCTCAGTCTCCTTCACAGTAGTCACCTTGGGACCTCACACAGTTCTCCCAATTGCTATCAGGTGCCCTGTTGTATTTTCCTGCCCTGTTGTATCAATGGTCTCAAGTCTCTTCCCTTTCAAAGATGATTTTAGTTTTTGGAAAAGCCACAAGTTGCAGGGCACC
Organism: Sturnira hondurensis; assembly: GCF_014824575.4. Taxonomy (NCBI): domain Eukaryota; kingdom Metazoa; phylum Chordata; class Mammalia; order Chiroptera; family Phyllostomidae; genus Sturnira; species Sturnira hondurensis. Next base: position 194,351 of record NW_028076432.1, read on the forward strand.
AAATCTGGGCTTTAGGGGATTTGAGTCACCTGGGTAATGTTTCACAAAAAAAACTGCAAAGGATGTGATGCATGAGCAAGCATGTTGTTGCAATGAAGCTGCCAATCACTAGTTGCCCATAGTAGGGCCTTCTGAGTCATCCAAATGGTTTCCACAGAGGAATGTTCAAGCTTGATGCAAAATTTGATGCAGATTCATTGCTCTACTGGCTCAGCCATTTTGAGCGTAACAGCCACACAGTACACATACTCACTCAATGGCATCTACCACCTCCCACTGACTAGTACAATGAAGTCATTGTTGTTCATGCATGTGCATCCTAGTCCACTCTCCTTGCTTGCCAGATCACTTTGATTTCATGCAAACTGTTTTTGTTATATTAACAATGGCCAGAATTTTTCTGGGGAATATTAACAATGGCTGGAATATACATGAAGGATGCCCTGCCATGGCAAAGAATTTGCCTTGGTAAAGATTATGTACTCTCTTCTTTGGAAAGTTACTCATAAATAAAAAGAGTTGAATCTTAGTCATTTATAATTATGAGTATATGATCTTTAACCAGGAATTATATGGTGGGTGTAGCACATAAGAGATCTACATTTTACATGCTGTTAAAACAAGATATATTGATACTAGAGGAGTTAAGGAAAACAACGAGGTTCTCAAATAAGAAGCAAATGATGAAACCACACCCTAAACTCAAGGAGTGCTGAGAAAAAATGCTTGGAGATCTTGCTCTGTTTTTGGAAAATTTGGGCATTTCCAAAATTTTGGAAAATCTGTATTTCACATATCCAAATATTATACCAAACTATTATCCTCTGAAATGGAGTCAGTCTACAACCTGCCTTTGAAAATCCAAATTACAGCCCTGGCTGGCGTAGCTCAGTGGATTGAGTGCGGGCCTGTGAACCACAAGATCGAGGTTCGATTCCCAGTCAGGGCACATGCCTGGGTTGCAGGCCAGTTCCCAGCAGGGGACTCACAAGGGGCAACCATACATTGGTATTTCTCTCCTTCTCTCTTTCCTTTCCCCTCTAAAGATAAATAAATAAATTTTAAAAAAAGAAAATCCAAATTACTAAGAATTTGTCTTCAGCATGGAATTTTTCTATCATCTTTGAGCAATTCCATAATAGGTCTGAGAATATCATAGGAATATAAAATTGTGCACTTGAAACAGTATAAAATTTTAATATTTTTGTGATTGTAATTGGAGGTTTCAATATGTATGAACATTTTTAGAACCTGAAATTGTATACAGGTGATGCAAAAAATTGTTGTGCATCGGCTTTACCAAACATTAATTATAGAAATGTTTATCATATAAACATTTGATATATATCAAATGTTTATAAAAGTCTCCATGGGGCTTGATGTAAATAATTGGATATGACATCAAAAATATTAAAACAATCTTTTAAATACTAACAACAAAAAATCTGGGCTTTGATAGAAAATAAAATAAATTTTGAATTTGTGTGATCTACAACTGTTTAGCATAAACTTTTACTTAATAATGTTAGTAAACACTTAACTAGGTAAACGAATGTCAGGTTGGATACTTCAGCTTTAGACATTTTAAAATATGCTATGTCAAAATTTAGAGAAATGGTTTAGTGTTCTTTTCTCAGATAATAGTGGTTTATTTTATTTTCTTGAGCTGAAACCAGAGCTAATGAAAGCTGAGCTTTACAAAGATTAACCTGGAAGCTACCCATAATCTTCTGCAAGAAGTTACTGTATTCATTCAAACCAAGGTTTTTTAAAACTCCAGCACTCATGATTTGTTTGACATTGTCTAGTCACATTTTCAAGGACTCTGTATACAGTACAGACTTTCATCAGATCAAGAAATGTGACTTTGATCTCTTTAACCCCAGGGCTGGATACACTGTAGGTGTGCCATTATGTTGATTGAATAAGTCAAAAAACAACATTTACCATAACAAAAAAGACTATCATGAGAAAGTTGAGTTTGGTAGTATGAGCCAAAGAGAGAGAGAGAAAAGAAAAAGAAAGAAAAGAAAAGGTGAAGAAGTGTATGCTCAGTAACTTCCACTACCTTAGGAGGGGATGGTGTGCCAGCAAACCTCTGTTGGAGCGAGAAATGATTTTTCTGAGTTAAATACACTGCATGTAAAATATACAGTGAGACTGAATTTATAATAAAATATAAAGAAATTAAAGAAATAAAATATTTGCATGGCTATAAAGAAGATTCACACACAAATAATACTGAACTCAATTTCTCTAGAGACTGTTCATTGACGACTAATAAATTCAAGGTCTGGTTTTGATGGAATAGAGAGTTGAGCAAATTGAGTGAGCCATATAATAGTACTTTAAATTTTCTTTATAATATAGTCACATTGAAGGAAGTCAAGAAACATGTATGGCTCTGTATGTTGCATTATGAAATGCTAAAATTCTTGATATAAGTAATATGAATTTTATATTAAATTCATTTGTATAGTTCCTGTGATGTGTGAATTTTTCAAATATTACCCCCATTATAACATTTGGGAGTAACATTATTATAACAGATAACTTTATATAATAATACCAAATATAAATATTACATTATAAATTTATGAACAATTCCAGACAAATTTCTTCAAATTAAAGTTCTAAGTCAAATAAACCCTATTTAACATAACACTATAATGACTCAGCAGGGGTTGGCATTATTGTCAACAGAATACAAATTATGTGAAAACTTCTATTATAACAACATAATGAATAATTTTGCTGACATAGAAGCTAAAAATACCTTTGAAATAAATACATAATAATTTATATTTAGGTATGTTTTGCTCTATTACCAAATAATCTTTTCTTTTCAATGGAACAACAAATCATGTGCTAGAATAATTAAATTTGCTCATTTTTGATATTTTACTCACCTTTAATATAAAAATTACTGAAGCTTAATTCATACTTTTCAATGTAATCATTATGAAAGGGCATTTGTCAAGGTAGAAGAGTAGAATATATACCACTTCTTAGTCTGTAATCTTGATTTATAATCTTTAAATATTTAGTCTTATCATATATGAACCTATATGTGTAATGTTTTCTAGGTTCCACAAAACTAAGTGTAAACCTGGTGGTAAGATTTGGTCAGGGAAATGGACACTTCTATTTTAACTAATCATGTGAAGAAGTCAATCAGAGTATCAAAGTATAGTTTTCTAAAAGTTAAAAATATAAAACAAACTCGTGTTGAAAGCCTTAATTAAGGATTAAGCCAGAGGTTGTACTGGTTCAGTAGAATATAGGAAAGGCCAAAGTGTGTATAGGCACAGAAAAAAAAGAAATGCTGACATGGCGTTGTTAAATACCACACTTTTTACTGTCTTCCAGGACCACAAAACACAACCTGTGGGGTGATCTTTTCTATCCGACACAAATCATTTATAGTGTTAACTGGACAAAAGTCATTTGCAATTTAACAATGTTCTAAAGGTTAACAGCTAACTGCAGAGAGAATGGACCTCCATCAATAGTAAATCAAGCAAAGTGAATCCTCTTAGAGAATTAAGCTTTGCCCAGACCCGCCAGACAGTGCTCAAGTTTGCCACGACAGGCCATGCAGTTGTCCCTTTGTATCCCAAATGTTGGATACTTTTTTCTTGTAAAGGGAAAAGATAAAAAAATTCGGCAAATTCAGTCTTGAATTTCAGTGAGAGAGGGACTCCCTCTCTAACTACAGTTTAGGCAGGGGGCCAGGACATGGATGGAGACAGACAGACTCAAACATGTGCCATGTGGAAAAGAATGGCTTAGCTCTGGCCATTCAGATGCAAGCAAGTCAGAAACCAGGCCAAGCAGTGCCCGGTGACAGGCACTTGTTAAGGATAAGCCTGGGCTGGTGCACTCCAAAAGTAGCCTCATTTCACTGCAATTGAAATTTATCCTGTGCTTTGACAGCCTTTCTTTATCTTCAGCCTTGAATAAAATCTTGCCAAGTGATAGCTTCATCTTTAGCTGTGTTGTGGGAAGTTAAAAGAAGGGATCTCCCCACATTTGGGTGAGGTGTTTGCGTCACGTTAGGTGTGGGGAAGGGAAGGACAGGATTCTTCTTCAGGCTGGGGCCAGTGCAGCAGTACCAGCCGGGGTTCAAGGGAAGGTGACCCCGCCAGAGAGTCTATATGAAATTACTTACTATTGAAATTGTTGGTTGTACAAAGCAGGTGAGCTATGCATATCAAACTTGGTCAATACCAGTGGTCACATGCAATACCTGGACAGGTATGCTTCAGAAATTTTCAGAAAGGGGCCCCTGGAAAAAACTAATTTATTTCCTTTGGACAGATGAATGACGGTCCAGGCACCTATGCTTGTTGATTTGTAGTAGAATGATCACAGGTATGAACTCTAGAATAATGCTACCTGGGCTTAAAATCTAAATTTCACCTCAGAATGTCTGTGTGAATTTGATAACACTTTGCCTATTTATGCCTCAGTTTCCTCATTGGTAAAACAGATGGAATAAAGCATGCCAACCACACAGGGCTATAATGAGAACTAAATCATCTATCTAGCTATTTACCTATTTATCTTAAAATACTTAATTGTTGTCTATCATTGGCTTTTGCTTTCCTACACTCATTTTTGAATTGTAGGAGTGGTAGCCTTCAAACTCGTTTTCCTTGCTCATTGGGTTCAGAAGAGTGGCGGGCAGGAGAGGTGCCCGTGGGGTCACAGAGGCTCTTTGGCAGTGTAGCTCCCAGGCTCCCACTCAGTTGCAGTAACTCCAGGGACAGAGCCTCCTACAGAGTTACGGCAAGAATGGGTGTCCACACAGGAGTGGTATGGACTCTGGGTCACTGGGTAAAACTTTGTACTCTTTTATTCACCCAGCCAGTCCAACTTTGTAACTAATTCTCTGTACAAACCCCTTTGCACTTGGAATATCTAGAGTGGCTTATGTTTTTCTGATTGGTAAACACGACTATTACCATTTCATTATAATTTATGTTATAATATTTCTATCATCATCAATTTCCATATTAATATTATTATTAATATCCTAGGAAACATTATCTAGGAGTCAAAAAAGTCTAACACTGTGAACTTCCTACTTAGCTTTTCTAGTCTCCTATTCCAGTCCTTTTCCCCACAGACTTTGCCCTTGCCCCAGAAGTACTCATAATGAAAGATCAAAAGTTATATGAACCAGTCTCTTGTTTAAACACACCACTATAAGTTGATATCTATTGATATCTATCACTGATTAATGGCCTAGTGGGAGGAGAAACTTGTTTCATTTGATACCAGTCTAAGAAAAAATCATTGGTATTTTGGAGAACAGATCTTGAACAATCAGAAAAATGTATAATCAATAAGAGGAGAGTTTTTATGCATTGCATAAGGCAAATGCATCTAGAAATATTGTGTGATTAACCTTTAATTCATTATCTTTCTCTACCTCTTTATTGATTACTTATGACTTATAATAGTTTGAGAGAATAAATAGGCACCACACTGGTGATTTTGTGTCACAACTGAAGCAAACGCAGTGTATTTCCTCTCTGCCTTGGTAAGAGAAAGTTTGATCAATGAACTTAGCATCTAGAAGGATAAATTCACGGAGGGAATTTGTGAATGTGAGGGCTTACCACTGGAGAATAATTCAAAACTCATCTGGAAATGACATAACTGATATGCAGGGAAACTAGCTCAGCAATGGATTTAAAATGTTCTAGGAGATCAATTGGGCTCACATTAGGGTGCCTTCATTCTCCAGTGGTTCTCTCTATTCCCTTTCTTTGATGGTTTAATTCTACCTTGAAATTGTCAAATCCATCTTTTCTCATTGTCTTCCTCTGCTAGTCTCTGGAGAAAACTATTGTTGAATTTATCATCTTCGCATGCTGGTTTTTGCTGGTGAAAAAGAGGTGCCTCATTACACGGTTACACAGATAATATAGCTAGCCAAAACCATGTTAGCTGGAAAATGTTTTTACTTTGAACAACTCTTTTCAACAGCATATTTCAACTCAGCTTTGTTAGCTAAGTTGATCTATGAACTAATAACCTATAGTTTAGAACTATACAGCATGTGACTAAAAGTAAATAAGATTAATATCCAAGTACTACATGGAGAACCAACATTTTTGCTTCAGTTATATTGCTTGTGACAACTGATTAGTTTATCCACGAAACAGTCTACTACTGAAAGCTGGAAAAAAAGAAAAATACAAGAACTGCTAAGATATAATTTGCACAGTCAATTAAAAGAACATAGGATGCAACAAAAATAACACTGCAGATCACTTCAGTTCAGTTCCTGACTCTTTCACTCTAAGGATTAATTCATTTAATTCATAGCTTGTTCTCTCTCTCTCTTTCCTCTTCACCCTGTTTCCCATACACATGAGCCACACCTATGGCTTATATCAAGGGCCAGCCAAATTTACCCTGTTGCCAATTTTTGTAAATAAAGTTTTATTGGAAAACAGCTATACCTATTTGCTTACATATTGTCTATGGCTGCTTTTTCACTTCGGAGGCAATTTAATAGATGTGACAGAGACCCTACAGTCACAAAACCTAAAATATTTACTATCTGGTCTTTCATGGGACACTTTTGCTAATCTCTGACTTAGATTTTAGTAGAAACTCAAGAAATATGACTTCCATCCCTTTATCTTGAAAAAAATATGACAGAGCATCTAGTGCCCAGATCTTGGTTTCTGTTACCACTTTCCAGCAAAAGGAACCAGGACTTTTTGAAGAAATGGCTGATTCTAGGGCTGTGGCAGGAAGTATACAGAATGAACCTGGAGCATCTATAGCGCTAGAAAGTAAAGAAGTGCTAAAAAAAATATGCTCCCAATTGCTAAAGCTGAAACAATTTGAATAAATAAACAATTGCACTGGGTTATAATTCAAAGTCTAAAATAAACCTCTGTGAGTCCAAACTAATATGCATAACTGATTGAATTGATAAATAACAAAAGAGAACAGAATAATCTCTAGGAGAGAAGAAGTCCAAATAATTGATCTAGATATTCTGCCCTCAAGGAGGTGGAATGTACCTGTCCACTTCTGAAGATGGGCTGTGCAGAGAAACTGCCTTCAAATTGAGAAAATGGGAGAAAAGAGTAACATTATATGGAGAAACCTGGCAGCAGTACCTCGTCCTGGTGCTAAGGTCAAGGTCAACAGCGATAATTCAGGTTGAGAGTATGTAGCTTTGATGTTATGTGATGAGAAAATTACTTTGTGATCTTCCTCCACAAATTCTATAGACCAGGTTTAATCACATTTAAAGAAAAACATTTTAAAAAAGACCAATTGAGGAACATTTCATAAAATATCTGATCAGTACTCCTCAAAACTGTCAAGGCCATCAAAAACAAGGGAAATCTGAGAAACTGTAGCAGGCCGCAAGAGGCTAAGAAGATATAACTACTAAATACGAAGTAGCTTTTTGGCAGGAGTTCTGGAACAAAGTTTAAAAAAGGACATTAGGTAAAAATTAAGGAAGTGTGAAATAGTTATGGACTTAAGTCCATGAAAATGCGTTAGTATTATTGCCACATTAAATATAATAAATATACTAAATAAACTGTTAATAGTAGGGGAAACTAGGTATGGGGAATATATGAACTCTTCTATTTTAGTAACTTTTCTGTAAAAATAAAACTGAAATGAAATGCTTATTTCAAGATTTGGCAGAAAACACCTGTAAATCCATTGTATTTAGATGGCCATTTCTTACACATTTAGATGCAGAAATTATTTCACCATGTGGCTCCAAAGCAGAATAAAATGAACAAAAGATCTCCAAATATGTTTATTCTCTTAAAGCAATATACTGTATTTTTACTCGAATATTTTTGCAGCTTCTGCATTTGTAACTAATGGGCTCTGATCCGAAAAACACTAGAGAAATAAGAAGCCTTATTTCAAGAAGAAAGACAAAAATAGCAGGAAATAACAGCCATGCTCTGAAATATAATAAAGTCATTCAGATGTTCTATGTACTAGCAGCACAAAGGAGAGAAGAGAATACAGTTAAAGGGTAAAATCTGCAGGAGACATATTTAATTCAAGCACTGTATTTTGGAAACTAACCCAAAACAGTAAGCAAGTTAGCAGGACGTTTGGAAAATTAGAGTGAGCAACACAATAGAATGGCAGTTCATTTGTATACTTGGAGGGAAAAATCAGCATATGAAGAAAACAAGTTTTTCTGACATTCAAAGGAAAAAATATTCTAAACCACAAACACATTTCCAAAAAAATAAACTATGTCTAGGTAGAAAATGTGCAGCTTATGAAGTGTAGCTTGTATTTCAAGGGCAATTCTATGCCAAAAATACATTAAAACTGACACAGTTTTTTTTCTACAGATCGTTAAATTTTGATGCTCTAAATAGGTAAACAAGATCCAAAGCTGTCACCTGAAGCATTTTAAGTCTGTGATGATATGCTTAGTTATAAGATGACAGTTCTAAGCCAAATTAAGCAGTACTGGCAATAATTCTGAAATAAAAACTGACATTTCACAAGGGCCGGGTCAGGTCATGTCGGAATAAGTTATCACTGATACACTGGGCCTCTGATGATAGCAGTAAATTGATAGACCCTAATTCAATCCTCAGGAAATCTCTTTCTCAATCTATTCAAATTTAAAGAAGCAATGCAGTCTTCTAGAAGACTGATGATATTACCTTCAAAAGACATATTATTTTGAACATAATGGACCACAAATCAATTATTTTAATAGTTTACCCTGGTGTAATAGGAAAAAAATTTAAGAATCACCCCACATTTCCCCAGAAAATATATTTTTTTAAAACTAGATAGTTCTCAAACAAGTGATGATAATAAAGTAATTTAAATGATCTACTCCATGATGCCAGATCAGAGAATATCTGTTAAATAGAAAAATATTTATTAGCTTATTGGTACTCTGTATCAAAAGGAAAATCAGGCCCTGGCTGGTGTGGGTCAGTGGACTGAGTGCGGGCCTGCGAACCACACCATCTCGGTTCGATGCCCAGTCAGGGCACATGCCTGGGTTGCAGGCCAGTTCCTGGTGGGGGACTCACGAGAGGCAACCATACATTGATGTTTCTCTCCTTCTCTCCTTCCCTTCCTCTCTAAAGATAAATAAATAAAATAGTTTTTTAAAAAAGAAAATCAGTACAATGTGTTATCAGGAACTCCATGGTCAAAATAATGTTCAAAATCTGATTATTCTGATTATGTCCAAATTGAGTTTATAAATTCCATACATGTTTGCTTTGGCCTGATGTCCGTAGTTCCTCTATTTTTTGAAAACAACTAATATATCTTTTAATGAATATCAAAATATTAAAGATGAAACAGATGAACAGACTGATTCCTTTGACTGATTGATAGTTATCCTGTTTAACTTCTTGGCTAAAAGGTAAGGAATTAACTTTGCTTTCCCCATTACATCCTTAGCACAGATCATTTATCAGGATTCATTTATTTAACAAAAGTTTATTGATCACAACATTTGCACCAGATTTTGTGCTAAAAGTCTGGAGATAAAACTGAGCAAAATCAGAAAGGATCTCTGTCCTTAAATAACCTACAGGCTGATAGAAGAGACAAATATTAAATAATCAGATACACAAATGTGAAATTGCTCTAGTCATAATTGCTGGCAAAGATAAGTGTGTGCTGCTATGTGATTTAACCAGAGAGTTGTAAAAATCTCTGAGAGTCATAGATAAGATCAAATCTAAAGAGTAAGTAAAAGTTTACTAGGTCAAGAGAAGAGGGAGAACTTCCCAGGTAGAGGAAAGAATGTGAGCTACCACCTCACAGTAGAGGTGGTTTGGACCATGAATGAGCTTTGAAGATCATAGTGAGAATTTCTGCTTTTTTATCTTAAAAGAGTAGGAAATCATTTAAAAGTTTTAACTGAAAGTGATTTAACTACTTTTCCATTTAAAATTATCATGCGCTCTATGTGGATAAATGATCGGATAGGTCTGGCCTCGATGCAGATAGATTAGTTAAAAGGTTATTATAGAATACAAAAGGCAGTTTTTGAAAACTGACGTTTTTCCTAGAGATGCTAAAAGGTGGGTAAACTTGAGAGTCATTTAGAAAATAATACACACTGAACATGTGGTAGGAGATAAAAGAAAGAGAAACAGGTACAAAGGGTAGTCTCTGGATTTCTGGCTAGTGCAGCCTGAAGGGTATTGGGGTTATCCATTGAGGCAATCTGGAAACTAAGATTTCACTGTGGAGAAAGATGATGTAGAGTTGAATGAGTTCGTTGTGGGATGTTGACTTTAAGATGTCACTTATACCCTGGCTGTTGTCTGTTGTGGTTCACTTGGTTGGTGCATCATCCCGTGCTCCTAAAAGCTGTGGGTTCAATTCCCAGTCAGGTCACACACCTAGGTTGAGGGTTTGATCCCTGGTCAAGGCATGTAGAGGAGGCAACCAATCGATGTCTCTTTCTCACATCAATGTCTGTCTGTCTCTCTCTCAAAGCAGTGAAGAAATATCCTTGAGTGAGGATAAAAAGAGACATTACTGAGATACACAAGAAGGGATGACCCAAGTAGCACTACCAGAATAGCAGAGTGAAATCTCTGAACATCTGCTCCCTATAAAATCAACAGCAATAATGGCAATAATTGTTTAAAAAATCAACCTTTTAAGCTGGAAAATAACCAAAGGCTTACAACAATCACAGACTTTATTTTTAAAAAGGCTAAATTTCAGTAAGCACAGTGAGCTCTGTGGCATTTAACTTACCTTCCTCCTGTTCCCCTCTTCCCCAGCTATGTAACGGCACTGAAGACACCAGGCTCACAACTATGCAGCTGTAACAAGCAGCAGCCTAGCAGCCACTGGAGTTCCCCAAAGCTCCATCTTCAGAGAAGTGCTATTATTTGACCTTCCTACCAGCTGCTAAAAGTACAGCTACATTCTTATAACTTGCCTTTAAAACTCTCAAAACCCCCAGGCTGTTTCTTATCTGTAGTGTATTTGTGAAAAAGTTAGTGGTCATTGTTTAACATTGCAGCTTCCCGAGGCAGGGGTACTAGTCACACCTCACAAGTGGTTGATCAAAAATCTTAGAAAGGCAAATGGGAGAATGAGATATCCATTACAGAGTTTGTAAAGGTTCACCTTATTTCTAAAAATCTAGAAGCCCATACTCATATGCAGAGCAATGCATATGCCCTGAAATGACTTGAGAAGGCCCTAATCGCGTGCCTTTCATTGATACTGTGCCCAAGTAGAAAGGAAAGACTAAGGTGGAGCTTTAACTGTGTGCTGGAGCATTGAAGGCATACTCTAACATCCAAACAGGCCCCTCAGCAAAGATTGGGAGACTTACTGGTTTAGGACCTTTAAGAAAATCTCTCTCTAATCATTACCTAATCACTAAGTCAACTGAGAAGAGGCTTCACTGGTTGCACACAACAAAGAACACACCGAATTAGTCCAAGAAAGTCACTTTGCTGGTGGGATTTTAAAGTGGTACAGTCATTATAGAGAACACATCAGCAGTTCCTAAATTTATTAATCATAAATTTACTGGAAGATCCAGCAATTCCACCCCTGGGTATATGCCTAAGAGAAATAAAAACCTATGTATCCATGAAAATTCATACATGAATGTTTATAGCAACATTACTTATAGTAGCCAAAAAAGCAGAAACACCCAAATAGACATCAGCTGAAGAATGGGTGAAAAATATCACATACCTGCATGTGGGGCTATTATTTATCTGTAAAAGAAGGAATGGAGCACTAATATGTGCTACAACACGGACGAACGTTGACACATCATGGTAAGAGAACAAGAAATATAGACACAAATGGTCACATACGATTTTATTATATTAATTGCTCAGAACATCTAATCTAGAGACATAGAAGATTAGTGGTTGCTAGGAATTTAAGGAAGTGGGAATGGGGAGTGATAGCTGCAGGGTCTGGTGTTTTCTTTGGGGTGGCGATAATATTGTAAAATTATATAGTGGTGATGGCTGTAAATATACTTTAAGTGTGTGCTTCAAGTGGGTGAATTTTATGGCATGCTAATTATATCTTAATGAAGCTGTGAGAAAAATAAAAAGGATGAAATGACAAACTTGAATATTTGGTTTATGGAAAGATGTTAACTTTGAATGTAAGTCAGAAAGGCTTCTGTCAGTATTTTTTTTTATTTAATTCTTGTTCAAGTAGTTTTCTGCCTTATATTCCCAGCCCTGCCCCTCCCAGCGCTCCCCACCTCCCTCCCATTTCTGTCCCCCACCTTAGTTATTGTCCATGTGTCTGTCCTTTATACTTGTTCATGTGAGTCCTTCCCATTTTCCCCTGTGATTCTCTCAAAACAAACAAGCAAGCAAAATATGACCAAAGTATTTTAAATACATTGAAAAGTAGAAGGTCTTATAATTGTCTTCGTTCAGGCTGCTGTAATGAAATACCATAAAGGGGTAACTTACAAATGACAGAAACATATTTCTCATAGTTCTGAAGTGGGGAAGTCCAAGATCAAGGCACTGGCAAATTCTATGGGTGGTGAGGGCCTGCTTCCTGGTTCTTAGATGGCCATCTTCCTGCTCTGCTCTCACATGGTGGAAGGGGTGAGGGAACTCCCTGAGGTCTTCTTTATAAGGGCACTAACCTCATTCATGAGGGCTCCATCGTCATAACCTAATCACCCCCGAAAGGCCCCACATCCAAATACCATCACATTGGGGGTTGGGATCTCAACAGATGAATTTGGGGGAGGCACATTCATAGCAGTAATAAAGTTTCTAATACAGTTTTAAAAACTAATATAAAAAATAAAAGCCCTGGCTGGTGTGGATCAGTGGACTGAGTGCTGGTGTGCAAAGCAAAGGGGTCATCTGATTGATTCCCAGTCAGGGCACGTGCCTGGGTTGTGGGCCAAATCCCCAGTAGGGGGTGAGCAAGAGCCCACCACACACAGATGTTCCTCTCCCTCTTTCTCTCTCCCTTCCCCTCTCTCTAAAAGTAAATAAATATAATCTCTAAAATAAATGAAGTAGAAAAGATATGAGATCTGGGATTCTATGAAGAAATGATTGCCAGAGACATCCTGGAAGTATGACATATATGTCCCTGGTTTATACTGGCTTAAAGTTCTTATGTTAGAGAACATAAATATGCAAAAGCTACTTTTAAACCACTCAAGAAATATTATTAAGAGAAAAGCCACCAGCTAAGATGATTATAGCATATGGTCCTCCACTGTTTCCCAAACTATTAACTTTCTGAAGACATTTGAATAACAGAATAAAGCATTAAGACACCCAAAACTAAAAGCAGCCATTCATAGTGATTGAAATAGCCAAATGTAAATCGTTTTTAAGACATTGGTTCTGTGCCTTGAGAATGCTTGAAGTTTTTTCAAGAGAAGCTGGAGATGGGCACAGTTTATATGAGTAATTAAAGGAGATTTAAATGAAAAAGAAACACTTCACTACACATATGTGGTCCATTGAAATCACTACTCAATTCTTAGGGCCAATTATATACTTTTGTAAGAAACTAAATCCAACATTTTGGGTGTGTTAGTTTTTGCAAGAAATACATTGTAACATCAAAGAAATCAATCTCCTCACTGATTCTCATTGTTCTGTATAATTACAGTTTCTCTCTCCACTTTGTCCACGTTAGAGCCTTATTCAAAGACGTGATCTTGGCCCACTGACATTTAAATGGCTGCCAAACTTGAACACTAACATCAGAACTATCAACAAGGGACAGACTGGGCTAGCAATAGGGAAGCTGGCTTTCAAACAGTGGATGAAAAGCTGATATGATCCAGGGTGGTTTTTTTAAAAAATATTTTATTGTTTATACTATTACAGTTGTTCCACTTTTTCTCCTTTCACCTACTGCCACCCGTCCCGCCCCCCACTTACAGTCCGTCCCCTACCCTGTCCACCTCCATGAGTCCTTCATACACCTCCTTTTCTAGTCCCTTCACCTCCTTTCAATCAGTCCCCTCTCACAGCTGCCAGTCTGTTCCCTGTTTCTGTGCCTGGTTCTATTTTGCTCATTACTTTATTTTGTTCGTTAGAGTCCTCTTATAAGTGAGATCATATGGTATTTTTCTTTCACTATAGTGGGTTTTTAAATATAGTTTTTTGAGAGGTATGGGTAGGACAGAAGAAAAGGAAGGTGGATTTGAGATCAGGGTTATGAGAGAGAGTGGTTACCGTATTTTTTGGACTATAAGGCACTTTTTTTTTACCACATTTTTTGCTTCAAAATTTTTTTCCAATTTTCCTCCTTTAAAACCTAAGTGTGTCTTATAATGCAGACTCCAGACACATCATCGTTTGAAAAGTACGGTACATCCCTTAGCTTCTCTGTGCATTGATTTTTCTTATCTCTATATAAACAATATTAATATCTTCTTGATAGAGACACAAGAGAAATTAAATTTTAAAATGTCAGTGAATACTCTGTGTTTACCTGGCGTATAACAGGCCCTCAATCACTGAAGCTCTCATCATTTGTTACTATAGAATTTTACTTCATAACAATGAAAAGCATCAGAAAAAACCAACATTTTATGACATTAAAAATGTCCAGATATTTATAAATCACTGTAATAAGTTTTGACTAACACAGTGAAAGGTGATTAAAAATGATCTGTGATTAAATATGGCACAGAGATGCAGTGTTTATGAAAGCGTTTCCTCATTTTCTAATTTAAAATATAAATATAAGATTCACTTCATACTTGGAAACTTGGTAGAATGAGAGAAATGAAGGAAAAACATGAAACTTTTGTACCTTCTCTTCTTCATAGATGAAAAGTAGGACAGGGGAAAAGAAATTATATTTTTCAAGTAGCTATACTTGCCATTCAAATACAAATAGTTCATACACCTGAATGCTCAGTAGTCTTTCACATTTATGTAGGAAACATTCTGGTCTGGCCATCCTATAAGGGAACGTTAGCTACAAGGATGCACTGGTGACATATATTCTAGCAAATTTTCATGAATATAATTTCCATTCTTTTCTACCACCTCAGAAGCGTAACAAAATCAGTGGATCTTTTTCATTTATTGGCATCCTAAACGCACCACACAACCTCTGATATGCCACACTACTGGGTACATACTGGTTGAATGACTGATACATTCAGATGGGTTATGTGAGGATATCCCTGCCACACTTTTCAGTAGGAAAAGATACAAGTTGTCCTTATGCAAGCGAACACAGGGACTCCCCCACGTATCTGATGTCCATACCAGACAATGCTCAGTGGATGGTGACAGAGGGGCAGAAGTTAAAGTAATTGCAGTTACAGAAGGTCCATGTGTGTTTGTGTGTCTTAGGGAAGGGCAGGGCAGATCACAGAACCAGTGGCTCTCAGGAAGAGAACTTGGAGAAAGCATTTGGGGGGGATTCTGCCTTCTCTGGGTTGGATATGAGATTGAAACCTGGCTAGGTATAATGGACAGGGATGCTTTTTGGCGAAGTAGTGAAAACAATTGTATCCAGTATAAGTGAACTGGGAGATCTAGGCACAGTGGACTTACACTGTACATACATTAACTTTTCAGCTGGATTTAGAAACTAACCCTCATTTAATCTGCATTTAGTGCTTAGGAGCGTGAGACTGATTCCTGCTCATCTGGGGCCTCAGGATATACTGACAGGCGAAAACGATAGATGCAGGCAGTCAAGGTCACCTCCATGCCTTTCCCAAGACTAGGACATGCCTCCATCTGCTCACACACAATTTGGAATAAAATCCAGCACACATTACCTACTTGGTGCCAGGTGACATTCTATCTTGTTACCTCCTTCCAGGGAACAATTTATTTATATTTATTAAGTTTACAGAAACTGATTTATTAAAAAAGAATAGAGTCAATACTCCAGGCAAACAGCAATAGTTTATAATTCTCATCCATCATTTGTTCTCTGTTAGGAACTTCATAGTTAACATAAAGTCAGGAGGAACAGCAAGCACAATTACTGAATTCCAGACACTGCTTCAAACCGTCTACATAGATTACCTCATTTGATGTTCACAACAACCTGTTCCACAGGTGCAATTATAATCCAGTTTCACAGATGTAGAAACAGAGCAAGTGATACTGAGTCCTTCAGCCAAGGACACACAGGTAGTAGGCAATGATCTAGGAGTCAAAGTCCAGACTGATTTCAAAGCAGGAACTCTTAATTTATAAACCACGTTGTCACTGAGCACTGGGTCATTCACCACCGAGGGTTTAGAATTTGTTTGAATTTTAGCACAGTACTCCTCAAATTTTAATGCACTTACAAATTACTATATAAAAATATAGACCCTAAATCACGTTTTATGAGTGACATAAAGGATTTCAAGGGCAATTCTGCCTTAGCAGATGACTTTGGAACTTAACCCTGGGAAGAAGCAATCTCACTGTAATTTGCAAAATCACAGCCAGCCTGTAAAGCAAATGCAATGTAAGCAGAAGTCAGCCCTCTCTAACAGTGTTGAAATGTGCCAAATACAGATAACTTGTCTGTTCATTAGGGTTCAGAAGTCTTTAGGTGGAACAAATCCACCTGCTATATTGCAGTTAGTACACAAAATTTAAGGTATAAATATTTAGAACCCTGTCTCATGCAGCTCAGTGGATTGAGTGACAGCCTACAAACCCAAAGGTCGCCGGTTCAATTCCCATAGTACAGCCCTGGGTTGTGAGCCAGGTCCCCAGTAGGGGGTGCGCAAGAGGCAACTGATCAATGTATCTATCTCTCTCACATGGATATTTCTCTTCCCCTCTCTTCCTCCCTCCCCCTCCCCCTATAAATAAATAAAATCTTTTATAAAATATAAATATTTAGAAATATACTTTTGTTAGTACGGTTGCCCAGATGAACAAGCCTTAATCACTTTTCATGTGTTAGATGTGAGGATAAAAACGAAACAAAAAAGCTAAACCGAAATACAATTTTGTCAATGTTCAGCTTTTGTCCTCTGCATGAGTAAGGAACTTCCGCATTTCCCAGCGCTGGTTTAACTCTCAGCAACATGCCCAATATTAATTAGTGGAAGTAGGCCATTTGCCTAAAACCTTGAAAAATGAAAGATGCATAGAATGATGTCTTGATATTTACATTATAGAAACCTAATGGATAAAATCCTGGCACAAGATGAAGATTATACAAATCTTATTTGAAGTTGGTAAATGCATTTGTTTGCCATGGAGATACTTTATGTTAATGCTAGATAAAAGCTGGGGATCAACTGCAGTTGTCTGAGTCTATTTTTATATTTCTGCATTTATAATTTTTTAAAAGAATCCCTGGATTGTAACTTTTCAATGATCCAATGATACAAATAGAACTACACAATAGTTTGCCTAAGCACTATTGTGTCCAAATGAAAACTTCAAAGCCACGAGTACCACCAGAACATTATTAAATGAATCCTGCAGCAGGCAGGGATTGCAGGCCGAGAAGATAGAGAAGCTCAGCGACCGCTCATCCTGAAGGAAGCACATTCACATTCCTTCAATGAGTAAGACAGTGCCCACTGAGAAGGGTTCATCTGATGGAGATAAGGATGTTGTCAAGTTTTAGAAAGGCATCTTTCCCATATTTTAATTAGTTGAAACTTTATTAAAATGTTTCTGTATATTCAAGAAAACGAACATAAAAGTCATAGTGTCCCTGTACACAAAAGAAAAATCAAAATCATCAATAAGCCTAAGAACTACATGATTATATGAGCCTTTTTACCATAGAATGTGCGTGGGGTGCATATATTCTTTTGAATCAGTGTTTTGGGTTTCTTTGGATAAATTCCCAGACATGGAATCACTGGGTCATAAGGCAGTTCCATTTTTAACTTTTTGATGAATCTCCATACTGCTTTCTACAGTGGCTGCACCAGTCTTTATTTCCAACAACAGTGCACAAGGGTTCCCCTTTCTCCACATCCTCACTAACACCTGTTGTTTGTTGATTTATTGATATAGCCATTCTGACAGGTGTGAGGTGATACCTTATTGTAGTTTTCATTTGTATTTCTCTGATGATTAGTGACAGTGAGCATCTTTTCATATGTCTACTGGTCATGTGTATGTCCTCTCCAGAGAAATGTCTATTTCGGTCTTTTGCCCACTTTTCAACTGGATTGTTTGTTTGGTTTATTTTTTTGGTGTTGAGTTTTATACGTTCTTTATAAATTCTGTAAATTAATCCCTTACCAAACATATCAGTGAATAAGTTCTCTCATATAGTGAGTTAACTTTTCATTTTGCTGATGCTTTTCTTTGTGCAAAAACTCTTTAGTTTAGCCCTGGCTGGTGTAGCTCAGTGGATTGAGTGCGGGCCTGCAAACCACAAGATCGTGGTTCGATTCCCAGTCAGGGCACATGCCCGGGAACCAGTCCCCGGTTCCTGGCAGGGGACGCACGAGAGGCAACCATACATTGATATTTCTCTCTCTCTCTTTCCTTTCCTTCCCCTCTAAGATAAATAAATAAAATCTTTTAAAAAAACTCTTTAGTTTAATGTAGTTCCATTTGTTTATTTTTTCCTTTGCTTTTCTTCCCTGAGAAGATATCAGAAAAAATATTTCCACCAGCAATATCCAAGATTTCATTGCCTATGTTTTCTTCTAGTATTTTCTAGGCAGCATATTTACAATCACCAAGATTTGGAAGCAGACCGAGCGTTCATCAGTAGACAAGTGGATAAAACAGCTGTGGTAGACTTACACAATGGAATTCTACTTGACCATTAAAAAAAACAAAATTTTACATGGATGGCCATGGAAAATATTATGTTAAGTAAAATAAGACAGTCAGAGAAAGGCAATTATCATAGAATTTCATTCACATGTGGAATTTAATGAACAAACTCAATAATAAGCCAAATTGAGACAGACTCCAGACAGAGAGTAGGCTGACAGCTGGGGTAGTGGGTGCTTGGGGTGCAGGGATGGAGCAAAAATGAGGAAGACTCATAGACGTGGACAACAGGGTAGAAACTGCACTGGAGAAGGTAAAAGAGGGCATAAAGGGGATGATGATAATGGGAAAATATACAATCAAAATAAACTATTATTGTAAAAAGATATATAATCTCTGCAAAAAAATAATTAAAAAAGAATGTGCTTGGGTTTGTAAACATTAAGATTTTTAAGTGATTTTTTTAAATCAAAATAAGTTTTTCTCTGTCAAAAATCTTTGTGAGGTAAGCAAGGCAATGATGATTTTAAATGTACATAGAGGGGACGGGGGAAGGCTGGAAAGGAGGGAAAGAGGCAAGTCAAGGAACATGTGTGAGCGACCCATGGACATGGACAACGGTGTGGGGACTGACTGTGGGGGGTGGGCTGGGCAGAGGAGGGCAAAGGGGGAAAACTGGGAGAACTATAACAGAACAAAAATTTAATAAAAATAAACATGTGATAATAGCTTACCAATTTGATTTGTTTTTCACTAAACTCTTCAACAAAATTTGTGACCTGATGAAGGTTGTTTTCCTGAACTCTCCTTGAAAGATGAAGACAAAAAAGAAAAGTAAACTTTGTTTATTCCCCTTTAGAAAGGATTTTTGCATTTAATCAGCATTATGATTTACAATCCACAAAAGGTTGTTTGATATTGCTTTTCAATACCTTCAGTTCCCTTAGGATTTGAGTAAGTGCTTTTCTTAGCAAAGGGATATCTCAAGAATAAAAATTTGGAAAGGCAATATTAATATTGATAAAAATGATGAAAATAAAAGAAAACACACAGGTGGAAAATTTGAAGAGTGAAATCATGAAGAAAAGAATACATCAGTAGATGAGAAGCAAAATATAGGCGTTCTTTAATTTACACAAATATCAGAAATTTCAGAAAAAATCTGAATTAATGAAGTACTGAAAAAGTGTTGATAACATTCTGAAATCTCAAAGTTAAAGAGAATTTAAACCTGGAGCTGATGTTAGGTAAGGTAGTACCATCCTTGACGTATTATCATACTGCAACCCAGATGGAGGTCACAGTGTAGAGATGAGGACTCGGGGATCATGGAAACCAAATTATTGAAGCTGCGTATTTGAACTCAGAGGTTCTTTCCTCACCTAGAAGAAACTTCTACAGTCATTGAGTAGGTGGCTCTCAAAGGACTAGAAACCTACTAAAATAGAAAAATGACTGGTCAGATGATAATTAAAATTACCCGCAGGCTTGGCGTTGGTGGCGCACTATGGAGACGGCTAGTGAAACGCCTCTCTTCACAAAATCTATTTTTCAATGAGCTTACTTGGTAATATTTTCCTTGGAACTATATTTTCACTCTCTATTGAAAATGTGAAAATACCACTAGAGATGGGTGGTATTTTCTTTATTTTTTAAAATGCCTTGGAAGTCAGCTTTATAATATATCTTCAATAACCCAAGGAGTCAGGGGAGGAAAAATACCAGACATGAAATATAAGCAATAACAAGTAAGGAAAATATAACAAGTACACAGATGAAGAAAAATTAGAGGGCAGAAATATAAATACCGCAATTTTATCTGCACTTTTTCTTGTGCGTGATGTTGAATGCAACAATTAACCTGGCAACGACTCCACCCACACTTCCCATCGACTCAGTGGGAGCTCTTCACAGACCTACAATTATGAGCTGCACATAACACAAAATTGTTAACTTGCTCATTTCCCATCTCTCCTATTCCCTAAATATTTTATCTTATCTACTAATGTGAAAGTTCTACTGACATCAAATGCAAATACTCTGTCTTGAGAGTTAAAACACTTATATTCATCCCATATAAAAAGAAAGATAAATCTTTTTTTGTTAAAGATTTTATTTATTTAGCTTTTAGAGGGGAAGGGAAGGAGAGAAGTATCAATGTATGGTTGCCTCTCATGGGTCCCCTGCTGGGAACTGGCCTGTAACCCAGGCATGTGCCCTGACTGGGAATCGAACCGCGATTGTGTGGTTCGCAGGGCCGTGCTCAATCCACTGAGCTACGCCAGCCAGGGCCGAAAGATAAATCTTATGAGTAAAATGTCTTACACATGTGAATCTTTCTTGTATATCTGCTAATCTGAATAAAAATATCAGTCACTATGTACAAACATATTATTATGCCCAAAATGTATGGTGGGACAATTGTCCACATAAAGACTTGAGGTAAGGAGAGAAAGATTCCTCCCACCTGGTAATACAGGGTGGGCAAAAACAGGTTTACAGTTGTAATACAAATAAGTAATATGATGTTTAATAAGTAATAATGCAAGAATAAATTCTATTTTATGTACTCACAACTCTAAACCTACTTTTACCTACTCCTGTACAATTTCTATAGGCTCAGTGACATTTTCCATTTTTCTCAAGCTTTATCTCTAATTTTAAAATTGATGATAATAGTAATTACAATAGAAGTGATATAAATTATTCAGTGCACCACGATTTTAATCTCTGTAGTCACTCTTTGTCCTCATTCAGTTTATTCTCCTTAAAACATTTCAACTGAATTAACAAATTAACATTATTTCAAAAGTCATCTTGGAATGAAGAGGTTTCCTCAAGGATTCCCGAAAGCCGCCCCTGAGGAACATCTCATCCTTAAGGCAATACCAGTGTTTGTTTAGATCCTAGACACAGAAACCTCTCATTTTCTCCCTGTTATTTCACTGCTGTTCTTTTTAGACTACTTGGAGATACAATACACTACTACAATTATTAGCTCAGAAATGAGAAGTATTTGAGCGTACATAGGTGACATTTTAAAAGGAATGTGGGGTGTTAAGAAACGTTGACTCCTCAGAATTTCAACCTTAAGGCACCATATACTTTTTCTTTGTATGCTAATAATTTTTTTTACAGCCAAACTAATCACTCTCAAAAAAAGTAATATGCTTTTTTATTCCTACCAGGATAAATATGAGAGAAAATGGTGCCCTCTGACCTATGAACCAAATATTTGTTCTTAGGACCTCTGAAAGATCTGATTTCTTCAGATATGATTAGAACATCACCAGTGGATATGAATAATTTTGACCTTCTGTTAATATACATTTAGAAGTTATCATCATTTTTCTAAAATAGATTTTAATATACCATTAAAAAAACAAAAACAAAAATATTCGGTCACCTTCCTGCCCAGAGAAGCCTGTTGAGTAAACCCTACTCGCCATTCCCTTAGTTACCAGCTTCTTTTTAGTGTTAATGTTTTGTTACTTCCTCCCATTTCTCAGTCAAGTGGACTGTTTAAAAATAAACTAAAACCATTGTTTCCTCACCCCATACACTTACATATTCTGTTTAGTTCAACTGAAATGTCTTTTAATCTTACCTTCCCCTAAAATATCATCCTGCTTTTAAAGATGCAGCATAAATGCCATCTTTTTCATGATGGCTTCCATATTCCATGTAACTCTTCGTTCATAACTCTCGTGTGTCAGGGAATTGACCACGCCTTACCCTGCTTTGCAGATGGTTGTGGCAGCTATAAATTCTTGTAGGTCTGGGCCCACATCTTATTTATCCTTTTATGGTAAATCTCATTAAAATATACTAGAGAAATATGTTGTATAAGTAAGCAATCAGTCAATATAGTTGAAGTGATGTTCCACTGTAAAATGTATTTATAGTGAATATTATCTGCTAAGTAGTATGGTTCTTTTACTCATTCCTTAATTCACTCATGTTTACTAAATATCAATTGCATGCCAGGCAATGACTATATAGTGGCAAACCAACACTGTCACTCTGCTCATGACATTTCTAATCTAGTGTAATAATGTAGTAATATATAAAGCACTGGAATGATTATCACCTGGGTTTGAGCCGTTCCTCACTCTAGAAAAACATATTTGGGTACATGCAACTTGTTAAAATGTATGTATATGTATACATATACATAAAATATATTTATATTATATATAATACATATATTTGGTGTGTATATATATATGTGTGTGTGTGTGTGTGTGTATATATATATATATATATATATATATATATTTATATAATCAGTCAATAACAATGCTGTTTTTTAAATTAAATTGTGCTCTGACTGCTATGGCTCGGTGGGCTGGGCACTCTCCCACAAGCTGAAACACTGCCAGTTTGATTCCTGGTCAGAACACATGCCTGAGTTTCAGGCCAGGTTCTTGGTTTGGGGTGTGCAAGAAACAACCAATCCACGTTTCTCCCCTCCCCTTCTTCCTCCCTTCCCCCTCTCTAAAAATAAATAAATAAAATCTTTAAAAAAAGAATTAAATGGTTTTCTCTGTGTGCAGACCAAATACAGGAGTCATAGCACGTGCGGGTATTTACTATTTAACATCAAATAGTCATAAGGAACTTCAAATAAACTCTAAACAAGTATATATTTTAGTAGGCCAAGGAAGTATAATTTACTGAAAGTTAATAATAAAAATACAGGATTAGTGTGTAATGTTTTAGGTAACTGATGGTTATATGGGAACACCTAGGCCAGGATTTCCCCAGACTTGTGAGCCCCCCCTCTATCCATGTCCGCTCAGGCAGGCTCTGTGACGGGAAAGATGACTTTCCCCAGATCAGTTCTGTGCTCTTGGCAGTAACTACGTAGTGCTACACTACAGTGTCGTTTTTACTTTAAGGAATATTAAGATGTATTCGCCAAGTCACTCACCAAGTCCACAGTTTAGTACTTAAGGGATTCCAAGCAGAAGTCACGGGACTGAAGCATTATCAACCACCCTGGGGGGAGAAAATCTGCAAAAGACTGACTAGACCTGAACTTAGACCCACTCCACGCTCTAGTTATTTCAAAATGCTCTACTCTTCTCAGACCCTCTTTGGTTCTAGCACATGTAGGACATTATCGAAATTATAGAAGCCTTCCAACAGAACCTCCCTCCATCTCTTCACAGATTCTATTGTACAAACCACCCTGCAATCATGTTCATTATCTCAGCTGCTGGTTCCAAGGAAGAAGTATCCTTCTCTTACTTACCAAGGCCTAGCTTGCCACCTATTCTCCAAATCCCTCTTACCCTCACCTGCCTTCTTTGTAACCACATGCTATCTGTTACTGCTTCTACTCTATCTTCAGCCCTCCATCTCTGCTAGCTACCTCTCCCCAGTATTCAAACATGCTCAAGACTGTCCTTTAATACACCATAAATGTCCCATTTTTGGAGAAGTCTTTCTGAATTCCCAGATTTGGTGTAGGTACGCCAGTTACATTCATCATGTACTTCCTTAATATTATTCATTATAACTATGTGAACTGAGAAATAATTCCACAAACACCAATAATTCCAGGAAGGTACTGATGGCCTTGATACCGTTCTATCTTCAGTGCACAGTAGCTACGTGACATAAAACATAGAATGAATGAATGTATATTCTCTCTCTCCCTCCCTTCCCCCTCCCCACACAAACTTTTCTAAAACAAATTGCTTTTGTAACTATTGGTAACAAAATTTTCTCCTAAGCTTTACAAGAAAAAGCAATAATAAGCTGATATTTTATTATTAGGGGAGTGGTGTAGAAAGGACTGGCAAAGGAAAAAAATCAAGAAAAGAGCCCACAATGGTGGCCACTGTCACGTGTGAATTGCAAGACACATACAGCCACCCATTCTCCTCCTGGGAAGCCTTCACCTGTCATCTGCAGGGCCCAGGGAAAGCAAACACCTTGCATGCTGCCACTGCTTGTAACCGAAAGGAAAAACAGTATGCCTTACATTATAGATCTATATCCATCTTTTTGTATTATCACTTTATTATGTAATTCAGTATTTGCGATGACACATTGCAACAATTCATTCACACAGTTCAAAACTGACCTCTGTACAGAAATTCAAGAATGAATACTTGTGTGCACACATTTAAGTAGAAGTCAAATGGAAATTAGAATAAAATTACCAGTAGTCTTTCAGGATAGAGATGATTTTCATGACCTTCTTTGTAAATATGCATTTGACATTGACTGTAGTTGCAATAAAGACAAGACCAGTAGAGAGCACTGCTGCATGCACTGACTTTTAAAATATTCTTTGAAACACTAACTAGTTACATTTGATGAAAAAATCTTTCTCGCTTTAATTTTTACACATACTTTTCACCAATTAGTAATCACTACATTATTTTATTTGAAAAATAGAGTAGTTAAACATCTCCTTGTGTTGTTTTGTGTGTGCATGTGTGTTCCTATCTCATTTCATTTGGTGAAAATAGTCTGTTTAATACAATATCAAAAAGTACCTTTAGTTTTTTAAAAAAATTTCAACTTGCTTTAGACATATATACCGTTGGCTTCATCGCTGAAAAATATAATAATCATTGTTGACTAAATGGGGCTCTGGATGGTGTATCATACCATACATTCTAAACAAAATAGCATGGTCTGTGGAAACTAGTTCTTTCTTAATTACTCTGGCATTTTAGGTTTGAGAAACTCAATTAAATATACATTTCTGTGGAGGTATTAATTAGTATGTGATAGAATGCATACAATTAAACAGAAATAAAAGGGCCACCGTATTATAATCCAGGAGCATATCACTGAAAATGGCCATATTAGCACTGTATTATACAAAAGTAGAAGGCTATAACTGAGTGTTATTCATGCTTTTAAAGATGATAAAAACAGGGAAAAATCCATCTGTAGCACTGTATGAGATGGCAAAAACCTAAAAACCACCTATATGAAACTATTCTGATGGGATTTTATGAAGTTAAGAAGGATTATTTAATCTATATATATTGACATGAAAATATCACTAGATAAAATAATCAAGGTGTAAAATGTGGTGTAATGCTAATTAAGTTTTAAAACCTTACGTGCATGTGTGTGTGCATATTTTCCAGAAGAATACATACACATATAAAACCCCTTCTCACACTGATTACTTGCAGTGAGCAGGCTTTTGGAATGCCCCTTGAGAATTGTTTCCCATGCGCATTATTTTACACTTAAAATTTCAAAACAAAAATTCTGTTAACAAGGGAATATATAAGCTATATAGAAATTTTTTAAATATTTTATTTATTTATCTTTAGAGGGGAAGGGAAGGAGAGAAGGAGAGAAATATCAATGTATGGTTGCCTTTCGTTAGTCCCCTGCTGGGAACTGGCCTGCAACCCAGGCATGTGCCCTGACTGGGAATCGAACCGCGATCTTGTGGTTCGCAGGCCCGCACTCAATCCAATGAGCTACACCAGCCAGGGCTATAGAAATTTTAATAGAATAATTTACTTACCTATCCTAGATAAAAATAGCAGAGATTTGCTGACTTTCTCCATTTGTTCGAGACTGCTTCGATTTGGGGGTTAGACAAAAGGATTTGTTTGGCTTGATTTACCACTGCTTATTAATGCAAAATTCCAGGTAACAAGAATCCGAAGATACGCAGAGTTAAAACCATCCTCATTTGTCTCAAGTTTTCTCATTCTTGTTAAATTCTCAAGAGGCCAAAATAAAGCCGTATTTTTATTATGTAAGTAAATGCTCTGAGTGAGAAGTTAAATTAAGAAATCTTGGAAAGAGGAAACGTCTCTGAGACAACATATTTCAGGAAGCAGATATACTTGGCATAACTGCGGACTTGGTGAGTGGCATACTAGATTATAAGCATCACAAAGGTCCACCTGCATGGGCAAGGGGATGAGTTCATTCAGGACCAGAGGGCAGGAAAGGCAGGAAAAGCCGAGAAGCTGAGAGTGAGGAACTTAGTCTGACAGAGCATAATTTGATCTCACTGATAACTTTTAAGAAAAAGATACTTTATGCTTTAGGTTGGGCCCAGCGATCCTCTTTAAATATAAAGTACAGTCGTCCCTCACTGATATACAGGGGGGACAATGTATACTTCACTGGTGAGTACCCATATAGAATTTCATATGTTGTTAAAATGACATAGGTTTAAGAGTGTAGAAAGTGTTTAAGAGTTCATACAAAGTGTTTGTAAGAGTGTGGGAAAGGTTTATCAGAGTGTGGGAAGGGTTTATAAAGCCTTAAAATATATGTAAATAATAAAATAAATATAACGCTGCTACCTCGTGAATTTTCACCTATCACAGGGGGTTTCTGGCATGTAACTCCCGCGATAGGTGAGGAGTCACTGTAATTAAAATTGTGGTAATTTTTTCTTTAGAGCTTTGGAGGATAAAGAAGAGTTTGGAAGTCTCTTCTGAATGTGTTGTCCATGCTAGTGATGCATTTTGCTCTTAAACGTGCTAGTTACTGACATGCATGCCTCTCAGCATGTCTACATTCTGTTATTAGCCTCAATTCCTGTCCCGGGTCACAATATGGGAAGAATTCAAAAATGGGTTTTTCATCCGTTTCTCCCAAATATGCTTAGTTAATTCCACCGTGTGAGAATTAGAAATAAATAAGTTCCACAGGATTTTTTAAAAAGTCAGAAATTGAAGTGATTTTCAAGAAAAAGCCACTTATATACATAGTATAAATGAAGTTCAAGTCCCAAACAAATGGGCGATGCCCATCATCAGTGTGTTTTTTAAGATCAAGTTAACAGAGTTCTCACTTCGGCATGGTAAGATTCTCTAGCAACACAGACACTCGGTTTCAATGCTCATGTCCCTGCCTTTTCTTTAGTTTCTCATGCCATCTCTTAGAGGATCCTGGTTTGCCCGGTAGCAATCTTTCAATTCAAAACTGCAAAGAGTAGCTTTCTGTTCAAAGGTTTAATATTTTATTACCTAGATGTAGGAAATAAATATCTCCGAGTTTCACCTGAAAGTTGGCGTAACTGCTTCCAGCGAGCATTTACAGAATCTACTTTTTCTGTAGATCTTTAACACGTACAATTTATAAGATCATTTATTCTTATTAATACATCGTTTGTAATTAATTCTATGCCCTTTCACTGATTCTTCTATGTCCTTTCCAAATATTTTTGCAAAAGTCCAGTGGAGATTTGTTTTTAAATTTTTTTCTCTCAAGTGAAATGTGACTTGTCTTATGACCACTCTAAAGTAGCCTTCTCCCTTCATGCATATTTCATCCCAACTTCCTATTTTCTTTGTGGACTTTTTGATGTGCTGGTAAATGTTTAACAACTGGTTTCCAGACCTGCGGGGAAGGGGGCAGTGCCGAATATTCAATATATAGTACTTGCCAGTACCCTTGGTGTAAATACTGCCACCATCGTGGCCAATCCAAAGATATCAATGTGATGTTACTGAAAGTGATGTTGGGACAAGATGCACATAATTAGGTTTTGAATAACTGTGACAGGCTTCAGTATATCAGTTTGTGGTCCTCAGTGCTACCTATTATCTGATTTATCATTTGTATTTTATGTTTCCTTTCATAAAAAACTAAGCTCCACGAGAACAGGCACTCTTTCTGTGTTTAACACTGAATCTCCCCAGAAACTGTAAAGCGTCTGGCATGTAACAGGTGGGCAATAAACATTTGTTGGATAAAAGCCTAATTTTTTACTCAAAATTGAACTTCTTCAATTTTTAATGTACAATGGTAATGGAAATATTTTTAAGCCATTAAAGGTTGTGGATTTTAAAAGTCTGGAAATATCTCCTGAGTATATGTGAGAAAGAAGATGGGTTCCAGTACCACTTTTAAAAATCATTTATCTCGCCTCTCTTGTATTACTTAGGCTTTCACAATGCTGTCGATATGAGGCTGAGATGCATAAAGAAAAAGAAGGACATTCTATGCTTTAAATTTAAATTTCATTATAAAAAGACCTAACATAACTTCCAACTGTGGAAACAGAAAACTGTACATTTCAAACAAAAACAAAAACACCATTTTATATTCTGAGTTACATAGGCACAAATAATACACGCTAGTATCAGAAAGGCTTTGCACTTATTAGATTAATATGTGTTATTGCCTATGGCAGAATCAGAGTAAGAATTAATTATTATACTTATGATGTGCATGATAACTGGTGATGTAAAATAATGCAAATAAGACGCTATGACTGAGGAATTGTTCAGGTTGCAGATTTTACGGATTTTCTTCTCTCAAAGTTCTTTTCTATTTCTTTTGAAAGAAATAAAAAATAATTTGAATTGACTTTTAGTATCCATATTTCATCTCTAGTTTTCTAACATCCAACTCTGAATTACTAACTCTTCATTTCATTCTGATATTATAACAGTAATACAGTAATTTAATGTAGATGCAACAACTGCTTTTTTCCCTTCGCCCAGATTGCATTCATCGTTGCATGATGGACACAAAGTCATTCATGCAAAGGGTTTGTTATATTTCTGTTAATGACATTATCTTTTCCAACCTGACTTTTAATGGCCATCTTTTGCCTTGTTTTTCTTATTCCCCAAATTGAGCTGCCTGCTTTACCCAAACACGCACGGGGCTTGCCCTCCCATCCCTGGTTTTGCTCTCCTGCTTCTGGGAACACCCTTCTCCTTAGCTCTGTCTTCTGTAATTCTGAAATTACGGCATACCCAACTCAAACATCAAATTATTCATTCTTTGCCTAGTACTTGGTCACTAGCTAATCTCTTTCTTGTTTATGACTTTGCTTACTGTCTCTTTCTCCCTCACACAATCAGGACCTTTTCTTGTTCGCTGCAATCCCAGAGCCTGATACAGTGCCTAGCATGTAGTAAGTACATTGAATATTTGTTGAATGAGCAGACAAATTAATTATCAAAACAATCTAAGGATAAAATAAATATAGTAAGATTCTCTATTTTTCAAAAACCCACAAACTTTTATGTTCCAAGATATAGGCTGGCACTTCATCTTAATCTAGTGTTATTTTGACAAAGCTGTGAGAATTAAGAAAGGTAAAGTGATATTTTGAATCAGTGAAGGATAATTTCTAACACTAACAGCTGAAAGAATTCCAGTTTGAAGGTGCTATTTTTCTCACATGCAACTGTACTTATTATACTCCATTTATAATCTAACTAAATACATATTCTTGGTATGCTAATGCTTTATGAAAACCCTCTCTTGATTTTGTCACATAATTTAAAAAGACTCAATTAAGGGAAACCAATCTTAATGTAGCTTCGAATGATTTTTTTTAACAAGAAGAGATTTTATATTCAAAGTAGGTAGTCATTTCAATGTTAACCTATATATGTCTATAAAATGGAACCAGAATCATAGTCTTTTTCTGCTTTGACTTTAATTTTCTCCATGCATTCCTTTTTTTTTTTTCAATACATTTCAAACACAATGAAAAAGAGAAAGGATACAGCTATGTATCTGGGACTCTGAAATACAATGCTAAAATCTCTAAATCTTCCAAAGTACAAAATGAAGTCTGCTTCTCAATTAATAGCACAAGCAACTACTACACAGGCGTCACTGTTCTCAGGCAAATTGCTTAACCTCCCAGTCTCAGTTTGCTTATCTACAAAATGAAACAACAATACTTACTTTTTCTGGGCTGAAAACAGAAGAGAAGCGAAAACAACCTAGCACCGACCCAGGCACATAAAAACTGCTTTGTAAGCATATATTGAATTGACTGATTCCATTAAAAATACAGGTGCCAATGAACTAAATCACTGTGTATTATTTAATGAAAAATTGTAGTGACTGTGTAACCGAATAGCTAAAAGTGTAATCCCAGGTGTTTTAACAATTCCCTGATTAATACACAATCAACAAAGCGACACACACATGAGTGGATCAAGCATATTGGCCTCGACACCTAATGGATGGCACAGGAGTGATGCAGGTGATTATTTGAGAAACCCAAGTGTGGGTACCTCTAGCCAAGCAACAGAAGAGATTACGAAAATTTCATTCTGTCTCTGAAGGTCTCAAATGTATAGAAATCCATACATGTTACTGGAGAGATGGTGGTTATTCAAATTTCATAAAAAGCAAATTCTGACAGGTAATGAATTATTATTCATTTTCTACACCTGTGTAATAAGCTAAAGGCACTGAAGTTGATGCTTTTAGAAATAATAACCAATGACTATATAGTGATTTATGCTTCCTTTTGCTTTCTCTTTCAAACTTTATAAAAACCCTACAGACTTAACGCAGAAAAAATGATAAAGCAACATTTCAATTAGGGCTCTTGAGGCATAAGTCTAAGAAACATGTTATTAAATGTTTGGTGTTGGGAGTACATCAGGAAACAAAAGAAGACACAAGCCTACCTTCATGGACCTCACAATCCCAGATTTCTTGTGAAATAGGTACAATTATGGCTTTTAGAGTTACGAGTGAGGCTGCTTAAATATGTAGTAATAATAAAATGTGTTCTTAAAAGAGCTACATTAGTGGCCAAGGGATTTGTATGTTCTTTCCATTCTCAATTATTGAATGAGTTTTGATATTTTGTGCATAACCTTGAAACATACTCTGCTTTTATTGTGCACAATTCAACTTCTTTCTGTGATTTAGAGCAGGGGTGTCAAACTCATTTTCATTGGGGGTCACATCAGTCTCTCAATTGCCTTCAAAGGGCCAAAATAATTTTAGGAGTGTATAAATGTAACTAGTCCTTAACTGTTCACAAGTTGAAATTACATTTGGCCCTTTGAAAGCAACTTTGAGGCTGATGTGGCTCCTGGTGAAAATGAGTTTGACACCCCTGATTAGAGGATGGGAATAATGATAACAAGTGGAATTGTTGCTTCTTCCTCACTCCCATAACACTTCCTGTCTGTGATGCTCAGAATATTTACTGCTTGGAATTCTCCCAGCTTGCTCCCTTGTCTCCCATCCTGGACGGAGCACTGTCTAGTGCCAGGGCCACAACTCTTTAATCTCGGTGCAAGGCTGGCACCTAGCAGAGTGCGTGCCACACAGTTCAGATGGGATGCATGTTTGTCGTATACATAAATCTGTATATATCTCACTGTTTTCAAAGCATATTTAGACCCTCATAAAACTCAGTAGATTGTGGGGTAAAATTAGTTTCTTCATTTTACAGACTCCTGGTAAGAGTGAAGATTATTCCCTTGTCTGACAGGTGGGCAAACTGGGGATCAGCAAGAAATTACATGATTTCTAAAAAGCACATAACTGAGACTTGAATTTCAAGATCAGGTTCTTTCTAGTGCATTCAGTGAAAATATAAGTATATTGAACTACTGTTTTCGGGGTGCCTTTAGGGTCCACTGGATGCTTTGGCCAATCATCTGACTTTCTCCAATCATTGGTGAAATCTTGCTTCCTTTTTTAAAAGTATAGACCGTAGATGAAAAGATCTCTAGAAATCCATATTGTGATCAGAAGACAATGATATAGATCATACCCCAATATTTTGCTATAAAACAGAATACACTGCTAGCCAAATCGATTCTGCTCTGTCATAGGGGAGTGGAGGCAGTTTTGTCCTTTACCATCCTAAACCCACGATCGTGACCATTCTGCTTATACAATTTTTCTATATACTTTTAAATTTCTTCCTCAGGAAACAAATCCCCACAGTGGCAAGACAGAGAAAGCAAATGAAGGAGTCACGGCCAATATTTGAAGATTCTGGTAACTGAATTCTGACCAACTTACTCTAAAGTCACCCTTTTAATAATATCAGGCCCCACTAGACCGGTAAACTGCGGGGAGAAGGAACTGTACTGAATTCCTAAGTCAGGCCATGGCACACGGTGTGTTACATGGGTAGCTCAGTGCCTGACACACATGTTAAGTGGCAACTCTCAGTAACCATCAACTAAACACTCTGAAAACCTGCTAGGTACATGTTTTACAAACTTAGTAATGGAACTTCTCTCCCTCTTTTAAATTTAAAACCATTTTTAAGAAGTTTGCTCTTAAGGTATACTATGGTCAGGACCTTAATAAAGACCTAGTGATGGAACCGCGGCCTTAAGTCAGTTACTTACATTAAACCTTTGTAAACGTCAACATTCCAAAAAAAAAAAAAAAGCCTTAACAGAAATTAACAGCAACTGTAATTAAATTCCAACATTTCTGAACTAGAAGCATTTTCTCTCCAGGGGATGGGATTACAGGTTTGGCAATTTCTCTTAATCTGAAAAAATTTCATCTCTCTACCTCCTTCCCTCATACAGTCTGAGCATTTTGTTTGACTGGAAAGTTGAAAGGAAGCAACACACCAGCAACGACACCCGAGTAGCGCTCCTCGGGTGGAACAGCGAAGTTCCAGGGCAGAGCCTTCCTTCCGCAGCCAGGGCTGCTCTCGCTCTCCGCTACCTGCTCAGCTTCCCGCCGCATGTGAAGGTCTGCCCGCAGCGAAACAGTTGCGTCTCCATCTGGCTGCCGACCCACCCAAGCTTTCTTCTCCTCCACCACCGCCACCTTCCCTCCTCCTCCCCCTCCTTTCCTTCTTCCCTCTCCACCCCCGCCCCCAATCTCCTCCTCTTTTTCTCACTACAAGCGGTTGCTGCTGCTGAAGCCGAGCGTCACTTCGGCTCCCAAGGCAGACATGGCGACATTGACAGTGGTCCAGCCGCTCACTCTGGACAGAGGTAAGGGAGCGGCTCTCCCGCCAGGCCATTGCGTCCCCTCTACCTCCCCTTCTGTCCCTGCCAACTGCCACCCGGACAGGCGGACGCGCTCGGGCAGGGGGAGCAGAGCGAGCGAGGACCAGCGAAGAAGGCAGGGCGTTCGCCCCGAGAGGGGATACTTTCTTCCCTTTTCTCTGCCCGCCACGTCCCCGCTGCACTCGCCCGGTCGAGGTGAGCCTTCGCCGGGCTTTGGCAACCTCAGCCGCTACTCCCGGCCCCTGTCCAGGTCGCCTCCGGGCCGCCGGCTTTGTTGGAGCCGTTGCGCGGCTACCGCTAGGCGCCGGGGCCGGGGGTTGCGGAGGGGTAGGGAGGAAGCTCCCCGTGCCGGGTGGGGGCGTCTACAGCCGAAGACCCGGAGAGCGCGGCCGGAGACCCAGAAAAGAGGAAGTTTGTCTCGGCGCTGGGGGACGATGGTTGGTCCAGCGGCGGCTGCCCAGGCAGCCGCCCGGGGGCGGACAAGGCGCACCCCGGGTAGCGGTGCCCGGACGCACGGCGGCTGGGCTGCGGCGGCAGGGAGCTACCTTCCACTACAGGGCAACGCAGGGCGCGAGCTGCCGGGTCCGGTTCTTCCTGGCTCCGCGCTTCGAAGGCGAAGGGGGCCGTTTTGGCCCCGCTGTCGTGAGCTCTCAGGCTGTTGCAACCCTCAGTTTCTCCTGCCCCGGCCAGCATCGTTCTCTTCTATCCGGCGCCACTGCGGTGTCCGGGCTGCGGAACGTGCTGGGACGCAGCGCCGCCTGGGTTGAAATTCAACTTTTGACCTGCGACCTTGTGGGTCCTGCTCTGTGACTTACTCGGAGAGCAGTGTTTGCTTCCTCTCCAAGCCTGACGTTGGAGACCTCCTCTGCGATGCGGGCCTGTCTGCTGCACCTGTGAGGGGTTATACCTGCCCCCGTGTGTTCGGGTTTCTTTTCTGGCTTCCGACGTCCAATTGTGAAGGCGCTCGAGTCCCACGACTCTGCAGCGGAGGACACCTGCTTGTCCCCGTCCCTAGCGGTCGGGTTTAGGACCCCGGACAGCCATTGGTAATTAATGATGTGCTCAGACGAAAATGATTTAGTTCGAAGTGCCTCTAAAAATATTCTTTATAGCGGATGAAACCGGGCTGTAGGGCAAGGCAGGAGAGCATCCTGCTGCGAGTACAGTGGAAAAGCCAGTGAGGTTGTTTTTTTGAATTTAGAGAGAGAGTGGGCGACTTTAACGCAGTCTCTTGGCGCCAGACAGATGTTATGTGGTGCTCATAGCAACATTACTTGGAGGTAAGAGTTGAAAAAAAAGATTGATTTAATGTTGGGAAATGTTGATTGGCACACTAGTAAACTGATAACAGTAGTTAACTCAGAAATCTACTGTGTAATCCATGGTTTCACCCATCATCATCACCGGCACTAAGCAGGGTACATCTAAGAGCCAGGTGACAAGCTACGAGAAATTGTGGATTTCCTAAGTATTTCTGTTTTAATGTGATGAACTTTGACATTGTCCCATACGAAATCAGTCTTTAAAGATTTCAAGTGAAACAACTACATTAGGAACAAAGAAAGAAAGAAATAATCCAAGAAAATCCATACCTGAGCAATTTTATATACTACTACCTGCTGGAAGTATTTCACTTTTTGGTTTTACCTTAACCCTTCGATGCCTCCCTCAGTGTGAAGAGGAAGTGCAATCTGATTAAGATCTACTCTTAAAGTTGGTTCTTGTTCACAGCCAGACTGTACCCGTCCTTCCCAGCGTGATTAGTTTCATGTAGTGATAGCTCAAGAGGCTAGAGAGGAGAGACAGTGATCACATCTGAATAAATTCACCAGCAGCTCCCTGCAAAGTCTGTAATTTACTGATGATGGTTATTGGCAGCACTGCTATGCATGAAGTCATTACATAAAAATATTTTCTCTCTATTAAAATATAATTAATTAATTGTATCATTAAACTGGTGAAATAAAGAGTTCTGAAAAATATCCTCCCCCCCCAAAAAAAGGGGGGGAGGTCTCAGACAAAGCCCAGTAGGACTTATCTGGGTCCTCATTGTAACTCTGATACTCTGGGTGAGGCAGGTAGTCTCCTGGAGCATCAGGTTTCCTCTGTGCTGCTTAAGGAGTTTCACTTAGGTGATTCTGACACTGTGCAGCTTTAATTTGATTAATGAAAATTAGGACTCAGTTTCTGGTCACCTACTGGAAGCATTTCCAGATCACCCCAGTCTCCCACCTTGTTTGGATGCCTTTTGATGTGCTTAGAGGTCACCTGCTGTTTTAGCCCCGTCAAAACATTTCTCACACTCTGTGGCATGTCTCTCCTTGTTGAATAGAGTTCCTTGAGGGAGCTGTATGTATTCTCATCTTTGTATTCTCAGTGCCTGACATGCCCCCTGATCACAGTAGAAAAAATAATTTAATGTAAGTTAGTGCACGTGAACCAAGGACTGCAGTAAGTTAAGCACTGTTAAACAATAGGGATCTAGCAGTGTACTGAGGTATATAGTTTATAGGTTCACAACAGTTTGGCCCTGGGAAGGATGGCAGTGAAAACACAGGCCAGTAGTTGTTAACCTTTCCTTTTCCCTAACGTGCTGGACGATTCCCATCAGTAACCATAGCTCACCAAGACTATGATTATTGACTAAGGGGGATTGTAGCAGGTGGGCTGAGGAGAGGAAGGAAAGATGTTGGACAAAACCCCACCTGGGCATCTCAGCAAATCGGAATATTAATACATAATTTGAGAGCAAGTTCTTTTGTAGCATCTTCACTGAGACTTCAGATCAACCTTGGGAGTAGTTTCCTACTTGTTTGGATCCCAGTCCTGGGGATTCTTCACTTATTTATTGTGTCCCTACTATGTGTGAGACACTGCTGTGGGACTGGCATACATTGGTGAGCTGAACAGACACGATTCTAGTCTTTGTGGTAATTGGAGTCTGCCTGGAAAGAAATCTAAACACACACACACACACACACACACACCATTCATTCCTTAATTATTTACTTATCACCTACTGTATACAACATGCTATAGAAATGCAAGAATCCATTTTCCTGCTTTCATGGCTCTTAAGAGTCTAGTGGGTAAGGAATAGTAAGTAAGGAATTAATTAATGAGTTCAACAAATAAGTATTGAGTGACAGCCTATGGCAAGTCCCGTTTTAAGCAGTGTGGCAGTACTAATGAGCAATATACATTGTCTACTGGAGTTTACATGCTAATGGAGAGGCGCACACTACACACACACACATCCAACTCTAAGTGCTAGTGTGAAAAATAAGACTGCATCAAGGAAAGTAACGGGGCTACTGTTTGAAATATGATAGTCAAAGGTGGCCCTCTGGTTTGGTGACATTGGAGAGGAGACCTGAAGCAACTTAGGAAGCAGACTTTGCAGATGTGCTCAGGAGAAAACCTCCATGTACATCCTGCAACCATCAGAGAAATTGGCTTGAAGAGAGCACAGGGGAAAGTCATGGAAACTGGGATGTGAGAAATTGATAGCTAGGGGTTAGATGATGCAACTTACACAAAGCATTTAGATGAGTTGAAAACTTGAAGTGCATGCAAGATAAGAAACTGACTCAAGGATAGAGGATAATAGGGGAGGACTGATTTAGATAGTGTTGGTCAAAGAAGGCTCACTGAGGAAGCAAAATTAAACAGTTCTGCTGTATTAATGAGATCCGTAGGAAAAAGGTATTCTGCATAGAGGGAAGAATACACATAAAAGCAGTTCCACATGTACAACTCACCTACCATTTGTTTGATACATCTATACCAATGCAATTGAAAAAAATTACCAAGAAACAATAACACTCTAACTAATCTATCCTGGGGTAGAAATTTGGTTATTAAGCATACCAAAAAAATCTGCAGATCAGCTTGTTCCTTCTTTTTCCTAGGCTAAAACAGCATATATTGTACTTAGATTTTCAAAGATATGATGAGTGCTGTAATTTACATATCACTATGCATGAATTTACTTATTGAATCCAACGAGTAATAATAGGAGAGATAGTCATTTTCAGTCTAATATTTCATGTTAGGCAGTGATGTAGAAAGTAGCATTTGAAAGTACCATGTGGCAAGGAGAAGATGCTGATAAGGAGATTAGTGTGGAATCTTCAATTCCAGAATTTAAAATGTTCACAGTGATTCTTCCCTCCAGCAGTGGTTAGTTTGCCCAGATTTTAGTCTCTAAAATCAGAAATGACCTTCAGTTAAACTCCAGGGGTCAAAGCAGGGTACAATCTATGACACTTAGAACCTTCATAACAAAGAACGTGGGACTACTTCATGATGTAGGAGACTTCATGGATTTAGGCACTTTCTTGAGTCCAATAGCTCCAAACCTCCTTCACTTTCTAGCTCAAGGTCAGAAAAACGTAATAGAAGAGAATTCCTCAAAATTTTACTTCCTCTAGCATTTCCCTTAAACTTTAAGCAGACTGGCTTTTAAAAAAATGGCTTATAAAGAAATAATACAAAACCAATTCTTGGAGAAAATGGATAATTAAAATAATTTCTAGGAGTAATTGATATTGTGTTATCTTAATATTTGAGACTTTGCTTATGAAATGATCAGTAGCTTACAATCTGCATTTGGTGCTTATTACATAAAACAAATTATTAATGTCAACAGTTATCCAACTTTTCTGTGAATTTAGTCACGTTTCATAATTTGCATAAATGTAAACGGATCTCGATTTTTTTTTAGCTCCAAAATGTCCTAAATTAAAATATTGATTAAGTAACTTTTGGTGTGTTTCCCCTTTTTTTAAAAAAATAAAACTTTTGTTCTTTAAAAAAATTTAATATAAAACCAAAGCTTTTATTGTGTAGGTTTCAACCTTATGGAAAAGAAATAACATGAGAGCAAAAATTGAATGCAAATGCAAATCCCATGGTGCCACACTTTTCATAGAATTTGCGATACATTAAAATTTTTCTCTCTTCCCTTTTCACTTTTCGAGACATGCAGAGCTCATTACTTTATGTATCTGCAAATTCAAGCCTTGGGCAGCCCATAGGTTTTCTAATAAGCTGGAACACCAGTTCTTATAAAATCTGTATTTGCCGAAAATTGCTTTTGCTCACATTCCAAAAACCCTCGTTCATCTCTCCTCTTTATATTTATATGTAAAATGAGGAGAGTTTAAGGAAGAAGGAAAGTAAAAATTAAGCTAGTTCTACATTGTTTAAAGATGTACCCCTTGGTGATGGTGACGGGCAGGAAAGGGAATGGTTACATTTTGTGGCTCCTGTCCTAAAGCCTTCTCACACCCGCAGCCAGACATATTTTGGTTCACAAACATTAAGTGCTTGCTTGCTTTCTCAACATTCTCTAGGAATCACTGAACATTAAACAAGTCAATATTGGGGTTTTTCCAGAGCATTTTCCAGGAGTCAGAGTTCTGTCAGATTTACCTTTTTCTGTCTTTGATAATGAAAAATTGGAAAAAGAAGGACCCAAATTTCCAAAGACTTTTGATTATTTTTTAAAAAGGTGTTTTACATCTAATGAGAGTCTTATGCACAGTTTTGAAACTGAGAAATTTAATGATAGACCTTCCAGAAAAAGAAAAATAAATCTAGTGAATACCTTCTAATTTGTGTCAGCCATCCAAGCCCTGAGATGGATTTGGTGTGGTCTGGTCATTTATGAAATTATACTTTTGCTTTTGGTTGCTTTTTCAGGGATCACAGCTAGGGCTTAGGCTTTTTAGTACGAAAAAAAGACCATTTACTGAGTATTACCAAATGAGAAGATGCATACTGGATATTAGGGATTGTATTACAGGTGCAAAGCCAATACCTCTCACAGCTCTTTTTTTTTTAAGCCTTGATATCATTCTGCCAGGATATAGTTTTCATTAGGTTAGAGAGGTAGAGCCCAACACTGTGTTTGGCATATAGTTGACAAACTTGACAATTTGTTCATTGGTTGAATGAATGAATGAAATTAATTTTAGCTAGACCTAGGATCCTGAGATTTATTCTTAATGCAAAAAACCCAGAATACCTTTTCACCTTGCAACCAAGCAAAAGCAGTGGTGATCTTTGGTTATCACTTTGCCTCTGTGGGTATATAGTAGTAGACCTCTAAAAGTGGAAGGCTTTCCAGGGCCAGGAAAAGAGGTGAGATGCTGGTGCTGGCGTCCATAGCACTGCTTCCAGTGCTTGAATACAGGTGCTGTCTTAAGTTGCTAATTAAGCCAGGCAAGGTAATGCCAGAACACAACCGAAAAGGTTAAAAAAAAAACTTGGGCCCTGGCTGGTGTAGCTCAGTGGATTGAGCGAGGGCCTGCGAACCACACGATCGCAGTTCGATTCCCAGTCAGGGCACATGCCTGGGTTGCAGGCCAGTTCCCGGCAGGGGCCAGTTCCCAGCAGGGGATGCACGACAAGCAACCATACATTGATGTTTCTCTTCCTCTCTCCTTCCCTTCCCCTCTAAAGATAAATAAATAAAATATTAAAAAAAAAAACTTGGGTGCAGCCCTAGCAGACTATTCCACTTCCCAACACACACACACCAGCTACACTAACACACCTTATTTTTTTCATATCCAAAACCATTTATTACTTTTCTTTTTTAAATTTTCTTATCGTTGTTCAATTATAGTTGTCCCAAATTTTCCTCTCCCTTGCTTGTCTCTGCCCCACCCACCCCCTCCATCTTATTTTATTAACCACAAATGGATGACCCATAGAGCTCTGTCCCCATAAAGAGATTAGAGAAGATTTAATTTGAAATCACTCTGTGTTTGCAAATGTGAGCGTAAGCTTAACAAAGTCATATTGATCACATCAATGATTGATGATTGAGCTTTACTAAGTAATATTCTAGCTGGATTTGAAGACTTGCCTAATAAAAATAAATATGGTACAAGATGACTTGGAAAAATTATGTTGAGTTGGAAATTATTTTGCAGTTTTACTTAGTTATTTGTCATGAACAGAAATCTAGGACATAAAATTTAAACTGGTGGTAATTTCCCTCTAGAAGCACTGTAGCTATTTCAAGTTCAACTGGTTCTGCTATTTTTGTTTACTTGCCCAGTGTGGTGATAGCTAAGATATTTCGATGTGAAATCTGTTTTTTTTTTCTGTCAAAGAATTTTCTTTACCCTCCTCCCCCCAAAAGATAGAATAATGGCAATCCCGGGATTGCAGTAAGATTTAAAGCCCAAAATTACATGGGAAAAAAATCAAATCACAGCTGAATTTTGGAGAATACAGCCGAGAGACTGCTGAAAGCGATTTTTAAGGAATGTTGGAGAAGAGCAGTAATTGCTGGTAGACAAATAATTTGGTTTCCAAAAAGGTGAGAACGTTGTTTTAGGACACTGTGGTCCAATCTACCCGGCAGAAAGAGCTAAGGTATATTAAACCCGGAAAAGTCAGTGTTCATGTTGCCTGTTACAACTTAATATCTGAAGTTGACATTTTTATAAGGAGAAGAAAGGGTAGGCAAGGGGTTTGGAGAAAAGGTTAATTGGATAAGGGTTGCAGTCTTGCAGCAGATTTTCCTAGTACTTCTTTATCTGCTGATCAACAATTCTTTATCTGCCTCTCCCTGGAAGTGAAGGGCCCCCTGGGGAACTAAGGCCCAATGGCTTGTAGACCTCCTCCAGGATTCTCGTAAGTTGTGAATTCCAGTTCCTGTGGAATGCTTTCTACCAGTAGTAGTCACTTAAGCCTATCAGTACGATAAAAATTGTTAACTCTTTAGTTGCCCTGCCAATATTAATAGGGGAGTGGTATATTGGCACTTAGAGAAGAGAATAGTGATTCCACAGAACCTATGTATTCGGGATCTCTATTCTTAGAGATCCCAAGTACTTGTCGAAATTTAAGTATGTTCCATGGCCATGCTATTCTCCTGACGTCACCACTCTTGTAGAAGCCTTGTGGAAAATATGTAGGTGTGTGAAGGGGGTGTTTGCAGTCTCGGGCTTCAAGTGGTTGAAACACAATGCCAAGGCAGTTTAGTTCTCTGTCTTATTCAACATTATCACCAAGTATTTTGTACAAGAGCAATAGAAACTTTTTATAAGTGACCTAGAACTAGGAGGAGTAGGAAACGATTTGACTAACCATATCAACATTCTAAAATTGTACCTAGCTTGAGTGACAGTGTTAAAGAACAAAATTCAACCAGGTAAATGTAAAGATCTAATCAGATTTATTAAGTGACTCATGAGCCTGGCAGCATCTCGTGTAGCAACTAGGAAGGCATGTTAAGAGTCGAACAAAATGGAAGGTTTTTATAGGCAGAAGGAGCGTGACTAAGTTAAGGGAGTAGATTATTTTAGTTAGGGATGGCTTCCAGAGAGGCGAGGCAGATTTAACCGGGCAGATTTGATCAGGAATTTCCAGATTGGTTGGTTTAAAGTTCCAATCCTAGGAGAGGCTGAACTGCAGTTTGGTTAGTAAGTTTTTGTTTGGTGACATAGCTTAACAAAAATGCCTCCATTTTTTTTTGTAACCTCAGGTTACAGTAACAGATAAAATTTAGTAGAAATGGATGTGGTCTTCATTCATTCATTCGCAAAGAAAGGGAGCCAGCCTTGGCTATTCACTTCCCTTGTTTGTACTGACCAGTGAACACTGCCCCACGGGAGTCCACTCAGGCACCTTGGAAACCTCAGATGGGCCCTAGACCTAGGTCAGGCCATCATGATCCAGTCTTAGGCTGGGGCAGGTGTAGCTGTGGCAAACAGGTATTCCTGAGTCAGCCTGCCTGGATTTGAATCACAGCTTTTTCATTTACTAGTTCTGCAACTTCCAATGTTCCTACACTATTTAAAATCTGTTTTCTTATTTGTAAAATGGGAAATGATAAAAATAGGACAGACCTCCTAGAATGCTGGCTTTAAATAAGGTAAATGATATAAAGTACTTAGAATTGGCTTGATGTAGTGACCACGCAACAGTGAAAGTTATTTCTTCTTTGAGTCTGGGAAGTCATGTATGCCCACCCTACTGCCAGAGGGCAGGAACAGATGAAGCTTGTTGCCTTCAGACTATAGTAAGAGGCAGGGAACCTGTTTATTTAGTATTCTCTAGAAGCAGGAAGCATTTGGAGATGCCTGGAGGTCAAAACAAAAAGTTTCCTTTGTGTGCACAGGCTGAATTTGCCAACCCCCTCTTTCTCCAAATCACTTCTTTCTTGGGGCTCCAATAATGCTTTTTTAAATTTCATAATTCCAGGAGAACACTTACTACACAAGATTGAATTTTTCTTTTACACTGCTGTCACCCTAACACCATAAGCTATTTATGTTCATCTCTGTGTTCCCATTGCCTAACACAGTGCCTGAGATTTAAGTGCTCAAATGTGTGCTGAATATATTAGTGTTTTGTCTTCAAATATTGCATTGTTTCAGGGTTAAAACCAGGGAAGTGAGCAGAAGATACAAGATGACTGATTCTTGCCCTGGCTGGCGTAGCTCAGTGGGTTGAGCGCGGGCCTGCGAACCACATGATTGCTGTTGTATTCCCAGTCAGGGCACATGCCTGGGTGGCAGGCCAGTTCCCAGCAGGGGACTCATAAGAGGCAACCACACATTGATAGTTCTCTCCTTCTCTCCTTCCCTTCCCCCGTAAAGATAAATAAATAAAATCTTAAAAAAATAAAAACTATAAATAATTGTGTGTCTTTTTTTAAAAAAGATGACTGATTCTTATTTAAGAAAAAGATTCCCTACATATATTCTCTTCAAAATTGGAATGAGTGCCTTCTGGGAATTAGTGAATATCCTATTACTGGATTACTGGAAACAGGCAAAAGTTGAGCGACAAATTGGGAAAGTTGTTACAGATAGACTTGACTATTCAGTAATTGTTTAGGACTAGGATTAGAATGTATGTAAATTTTAGTGCTTATATAAATTCTGCATTTATATGCAGATATCAAAAGTATACTAAATAGTTACCAGGGAAAATATAACCAAGAGTGACCTTTTTATCCTTTTTGGTTCTGTTTAATTATGAAGCATCACGAGACTCTGAAATAGACACACATGCTC
This sequence comes from Sturnira hondurensis, assembly GCF_014824575.4. Lineage (NCBI taxonomy): Eukaryota > Metazoa > Chordata > Mammalia > Chiroptera > Phyllostomidae > Sturnira > Sturnira hondurensis. Next base: position 237,815 of record NW_028076432.1, read on the forward strand.
CAGGCCAGGCAGGGAGGTGAGCTTTTGGAGGCAGCCGTCTGGGCTCAAATCCTGCTTACACCTGTCTCTTACTAGCTATTTAACTTTGACCTGTTACTACCTTCTGTGTACTTTAGTGTTCAGCTGCAAAACTGAATGTAGTAGTGGTCTGTACCTTTTAAGGTTGCTATAAAAACGAACTGAGAAAACATGTGTAAGTGCTTAGGAACACTGCCAAGTCCACAGTAAGTCCTCAGTAATGAGTGATTATCCTCAACTCTTCTCCCCAGAGCACGCACTTTCCCCAGTGCGAGAAATGGAAAGTGCGACAGACAGACATGGATTGGAATTGGAGTTCTACTGCTTACTACCTATGGAAGCTTAGAATATTGCTAAATCTCTCCAAACTATTTCTTTCATTCTCTTTTTTAAAATTTTTATTTATCTTTAGAGGGGGAAGGGAAGGAGAGAGGGAGAGAAATATCAATGTATGGTTGCCTCCTGTGCGTCCCCTGCTGGGAAATGCTGGGAACTAGCCTGCAACCCTGGCATGTGCCCTCACTGGGAATCGAACCACGATCCTCTGGTTCGCAGGCCCGCGCTCAATCCACTGAGCTACGCCAGCCAGGGCAATATTTCTTTCATTCTTAATATAGGAATAAAGATACCCACTTTGCATGATGATACATTCCTTTAATTCGTCCTTCAATTAGCCAGTCAGGGGAAGTGAATGAAAATCTACTATGTGCAAGGTCCCAAATCAAGGCCTAAGGGTAGATAGGCCTACCCTAAGGCCTAAATTGCAGTCTAGGGAAGATAGCCATTAAACAGATAATTTATGATAAACATAGTTTGAGTATTTTAGCAACAGATCTCACATAATGAACATATACTGCATGCCAGGCATTGTGCTTAGCACGTTTCATGTTTCATTTCAATTAGTCCTCACAACAAACCTTTGAAGCAGATGCCGTTAGTATTTTGAAGATGTGGGGACTGAGGCAGAAAGAGGATAAATAAAGCAATTGGCGTTGAGGTTGGTTAATTCTTGAGGCCGTGTAGATCAAGTGCATAGGTGTGTAGCAGGGTCTATAATAAGCCTTGAAGAACTTGAACTTGAAAGGGGAAACAGACTCAGAAGTGCTTGCAAAAGCTTCAAAGAACAGGCAGACAGGTAGGAGACACAACAGGACAGCCCGCTGCCAAGCACAAAAGGGAAAGAGCTTTGTGTAATACTTATAAAAGGAATGTACATAGTAAAGATTAAGTGATGAATTTGAAAAGTCGAGTAGAATTATTGTAAAATAGGCATTTAACGAATGGCTGTGCTTATTATTCATGGCAGTTATTAATTTCTTAGTACTAAAAGTCAAAATGCCCATAGATAGAATTATAAGAAAATACTAGCAATATTTTTTTCTTTCTTCCCATGCTATGCTGGTGACTGAAGTGGTAATGACTGTGGCATTCAGATGTCAATGATCTGCAATGCACCGGCAGAACTCCTTCACAGACCGGGACTTTTGACAGGCTTACACAGGGAGTGAAAAAGTAATAATGTATTGTGCCTCCAAACCCCTTTTCCCACAGTAATTGCATTCAGTTAGTACAAGTGAGAGGGAGATGGGAATGTAGCAGAACCTGAATATCAAGTATGAAGAGAAATTTGTGACTTCTTTTTTAAAATTTTTTTATTTCTAGATTTTTGAGAGGGAGGGGAGAGAGAGAAAAATATTGGTTTGTTCCACTTATTGATGCATTCATTGATTGATTCTTTTATGTGCTCTGACCAAGGATCGAACCAGAAATCTTGGCATATCAGGACAATGATGTAACCAATTATGTGACTTGGCCAGGGCCTGTGACTTCTATTTTCACTTTAAGACTCAGACTAAATGTCCTGAAGGGCATAATCACTCTCTGCCTACCCATCGTCATTAAAATGCCTTGAGATGTTTTCAAATAGATTTCAGTGGACTGAGTAAAGTAACTCCATATTTGTCTAGCATTGAATGTAGAAGAAATGTTCTTTTTGAGTAAAACTTACAGATAATTAAAGCTTACTCCTTTAAGCCAAAAGTTATTAATTTTAAAACATTTAACCTAAAAATAGAGGATTCATTTCCTCCTTTGGTGCAGCTTATATTCTCCAGAAAATGGGGCTTTGTAAAGGAATGGTGAACATGAAAACAAGTCAGGCAGCAAAACTTAACACATACTGCTCAGGGGATGCCGAGATCCTTGTTTTGATTGCTGAGAGGGCAATTCTGCATCACTCCATGTTCTCAGGCCTCTTTCAGTTAGTTGGGTTGACAGATAGATGCCTTTGGATAAACGAGGTATTCTCTGACATGCAGACACTCATTTCTCTGATGTCACACATTTTCTAAGTATTTCCAGTTTGGCATCCCAATTAAAACTGGGACTAGCAAAGACTGGGTGTATATATTGACTGAATGTTTGTGTCTCACTGAAATCCATATGCTGAAGCACAAGTCCCAATGTGATAGAATTTGGAGGCGGGGCCATGGGGTAAGGTCACGAGGGTGGGTCCTTAGGGTGAGTCTAGTATCTTTAGACCAAAAAAAACAAAACAAAACAAAACCAGAATGAGCTCTTTGTCCCTCATATCAAGACACTTCCAGAAAGCAGAAGTCTACAATTCAGGACAAGGATTTCCCCCAGAAGCTCAACCTGCTGGCTCCTTAGTCTTGGACCTCCCAGCTTCTAGAATTGTGAGAAATAAATGTCTTGTTTTTCAAGCCACTTAGTCTGTGGTATTTGTTATAGCAATCATCACGTGTTGTTGGCCTTTGCAATCCGGTCTTAAGTAGTTGAACAAATTAGCCATAAACAAGATTTGTGGTACACAGATACAAGGTATGCCTAATTTCCTGCTCAGTTTCGTTCTCCCAGCCACAGGCCACCCCTGGGTTTGCAAATGCCCATCTTGTATATACGAACAAGTTTTCAGGCATTCTTTACTTGGATTGTTCTCCATTATTTTCAGAGCTTTAAAAGAAAATACATTTCATTTTTTTCTTAAAGTTTTTTCCTGCCTTTTTTTTTCAGGATGAGATGTTGTTTTTGTAAATTATCATGTAAAACAGCTCTAACTTGGTTGTTTTATATTCAGATAATATTTTACTGGTCTAATCTTGATGTAGAACTCTGCTAATCTTGCTTTGTCCTTTTTTAAATTAAATCATTTGCAGTGGTTGTCCTAGGGCGGAGAGTACCGGATTTTTCAGACCTTAAGACATACCAGACCATAAGACCCACCAAGGTTTTAGAGGAGGAAAATAGGAAAAAAATTATTGAAGCCAAAAATATGGTAAAATATTTAATAACATAAATAACATAGGCCACCCCCCACCTCCCACCCTTGCACAGCAAGCCAGGTAACCTACATTCAGACTATAAGACGCACCCTAATTTTCCTCCCAAATTTGGGGAGAAAATGTGCGTCTTACAGTTAAAAAAATACGGTACATATGTTGAATTTATCTCAATGTTCTTTCAAATTATATGATTTATACCCAATAGCAAACTGCTTGCTTTTTCTCATTGTTTGCACTATTGTTGTACCCAGGCAGTAAACCTGTAATTCATTGCTATTAATTTTGCTTTTAAGCAGAGGGCAGGAGCTGTAGCCCCCAGGCTAACTCCATCCTTGAGTTAAGACTGTTTTCCACATTTTTAAATGAATGGTTGAAAAACCGAAAAGAAGACTATTTTGTGATACATAAAAATGACATTAAATTCAAAGTTCAGTGTTCATAATTAAAGTTTAATTGGAACGTGTCCTTTCATTTACGTGTCGTCTGCGGCTTGTTTTGAGTAGTTGCGACAGAGGCCATTTGTTCTGTGAGGCCTAAACTCATCACTGTCTGACTCTCACCGAAAATGCTTCTTACTGACCTCTGCTTTTTTTTAGAGCATTCAAATAGGAGAAACGAAAATGTCTTTTCTGTTTATCCTTAATTTAACGATTTGAGGAGCTGCATGGTCAGCTTTCAGCCTTCCTTGGGGACGTATGTCCCAGATGGTGCTCTCTCTCTGCTCTCCTGCTTCCCGCATGGGTAGGGTAGGCTGTTGTCACTTGTTACTTGGTACGTACTAGCCTTGTGGTGGGGGACAAAAGGGTTTATCTGCCGTCCTGCCCCAACCTCAAGTCTCAGGAAGACGCTGTGTCTGGGACACAAGGATGGGGCTTTCTCAGTGATCCTGCCTCTCTTTGGTCCACTAGACTAAGTTCTGTCCCTGTGCTTGAAGCGTTTTGTGTGGGACAGTTTCCTGCCCAGTGGCAGGGGACCACTAATAGTGTTGGCACAGGATCCTGGAAATAGGTCTGTTTTCTGTATCTCCCCTTGGAACAGAGGGTTTTACTTTCTCCCAGTTGTGAGGAGTCTTCACCTCTAGTATTCATCCTGATCCATTCTTTCTCATGATCTCCCAGTGAAAGTCTGTGGAAAAAATCCTGTAAAAATTACTAACAGACGTTCTACACTCTCATGCTAGCTCACATTTGGACTTTCATTAATTTGTTTAAAATTTTAGCTGAATTCATACAAGCTGTGTGGCACCTTGTGTCTCCTCTGCCTGCGCTCTGCCATGGGCTTGCTCCACTCTTTACTTTAATGGGTTTCTATACCCCTTACTATTACTGTTTTGCGACATTAACTTATCTTGTGTGAGCTAATTCACTCTACCCTGGTTGAGTAAGATATTTTGTTCCCAGTTGGGAAGACAGACTTTGAAAGCATTTTCTCAGCCTGGCTAATTTTTGCTACTTATTTGCACATCTGAGCAACTGTTTGGTCAGACAAACTGTCTTTCTGTTGTTGCTCATATTTTAAATTAAATTCCAATTCAGAGACTAATTTGAGTGAGTCTGTAATATGGCAGGCTAAGCTAACACAGAGCCTCTCTCATTACAAACATTAAGATGTGCTAGATAAGATTTAAATTTTTTAAAAAAATTGTTGTTTTACATTGCAAATGGAAAAGTGTAATCTCCTGGTGCCAGAAATGAAAAGGGAAGTGAAGACCCGAATGGTAGTGGTATTGAGCTGAGACCCTGTAGAAGTGGAGGGAGGGGGATAAGAAGGGTGTCAGGTGGTCTCGGATTTAGAAATAAGCACATGGCTGCGGGCTGAGCAGGGGCAGGGGTGAGATCTGCACTATCACCACACCCCGGACTGCATTATGTAGCTTGGAGTCTGACTCCATGCCAGAGTTGGTTCAGGAAAACTTCTCTCAAGAACCTTAGGTAAAATAAATCCTAAACTTGGGCAAACTAAAGGAAGTAAAATGAAAAGACAGCACCCTTCAGAAACATCTAGCTACATTAGTTTCTCTTAGAATATACAATTCCTGACAAAGGCACGCTCACAATCAATAACACATCAGAAAGAGGTAGAACATTGATTGATGTTCTACCTCATTGATTTATGTGCTCACAATGAGCTAGAGTCTAAATGAGCCCTGTGTTTCTGGCAGAGGGGAGAGAAATTCAGGGAGAAGAAGGTATGTCTGAAAAACTAAATCTTGACACAAATTAAAAAGAGACTATACAATAAGCATATTTATAATTATTAAAATATATTTCAAGAGAATAGAAACTATAAGAAAAGACTGTGATGCAAAAAATAGGTAAAATTTTTAAAGATTACTGAAAACTGTGGGGAAAGAATGCTAAAAGAAGATTTTTTACAACTGAGGTCTATATGTTTAGTAACCATGTTTTCTTCTACGTAATTTATTGTTTCATATCTTATATTTTGGTTTTGATACATTTTGAATTAATTTTTGTACAGTAGGACAGACTGTAATCTCGTTTCATACTTTTGCGTGTGGCTTTCCAATTTTCCCAGCACCATTGACTGGAGAGGCTTTCTTTTCTCCATTGTGTGTTTTTGGCTCCTTTGTCAAAAATCATTTGCCCAAATACCTGTGTTGATATTTCTGGGCTCTCGATTTTGCTCCATTCGTCTCTGTGTGCATTTTTTTTCTGACAATACCATGCTGTTTTGATTATCATACCTCTCTAATACAATTTGAAGTCAGTTAAACTGATTCCTACAGTTTTGTTCTTTCTGTGCTTTGGATAGTCAGAATATTTTGTGGTTCTATACCAAACTAATGATTCTTCTTCTTTTCTTTTTAAATAACATTAGGATTTAATTAAGAATAGTTACTCTGTGACCCAGGAATTCCTCTTCTGGGTATCTACCTGAAAAATTTGAAGACGTTTATTCATGAAAATATATGAATCCCAATGGTCATTGTAACATCATTCATGGTGGCCAAGACATGAGATAACCAAGGTGTCCTTTGATGGAGGATTGGATAAGGAAGATGTGGTGCAGCCTTGACTCAGTGGACTAAATGCCGGCCTGCAAACCAAAGGGTCTCTGGTTTGATTCCCCATCAGGCCACATGCTTGTGTTGTGGGCCAGGTCCCCAGTGGGGGGCGCATGAGAGACAACCACCCATTGCTGTTTCTCTCCCTCTCTTTCTCCCTCCCTTCCCCTCTCTCTAAAAATAAATAAATAAAATCTCCAAAAAAGAAGGAAATGTACCTTTAGAATTCAAAAATGAAAAAAATATGTGGTACATTTACACAATGGAATACTACTCAGCCATGAGAAAAAGGATACACTGCCATTTGTGATGATGACATCATGGATGGACCTTGAGCATATTAAGCTAACCGAAATAAACCAGTGAGAAACCGCTAAGAACCACATGATTTCACTCTATGCGGAATATAAAACTGAAACTCATAGAGGCAGACAGTATGGTGGTTACCGGGGGAAGGGCATGGGAGTGGGTAGTAAAGGGTAAAGGGGGCCAGAGATGTGGTGACAGAGGACAATTTGACTTTGGGTGGTGAGCACACACTGCAATGTACAGATCGTGCATCATAGAAATGTGTACTGGGCACCTATATAATCCTATTATTAACCATGTCACCAATGAATTTAATAAAAAATAAATAAATTCTTTTAAAATATAGAAAGACATTAAATTATATCAATATTTTGAAGAGCCGAAAGACTTCTTTTTACAAACCGTTACATACAGGAAAAATTACTTAACACCATTTTCACTTTATTTGGTGCAGTAGGCTTATACGGAAATGACTGTCAAACCTGAAAGGAACCTGTTGTGGGTTACATATTAAAATATCCAGTAATGGGCCTGAGGCTTATGTTTGGCTTTGGTTTTCTGAGATATTAATCTGATGATGCCATTCAGTAAACTAAACTCTTCAGGGGCTTCTCATTGTCCAACATTCTCTGTATAGCTGGCTGACTGGGTTTTCTAGAGTGGGATTCTGGAATTTTCTTCTCAGCCTCCCTTTTCCCCCCTCTTTCTAGCCAGTGTTTTACACTTCTTTCCATTTGTAAACATACCTTCCTGAATTTGCTGTTCCTTTGCCTGGGATGATTTTTCCTCAAATAACGACACATCCTGAACCTCATTTGTTCTGTGCTCAAACTTTACCTCCTTGGAAATATTATCAACCACATTTAAATAGTCTTCTTCCATCATTTTCTGTTCTCTATCCCAGATTTTTAAAAACCAGTTAAGTTTTTATTAAATGTATTGGGGTGACATTGGTTCACAAGATCATAATGGTCCAGATATGTTTCTATAGCTTTTTTGATAAACTAACCATTTATCCGATATCTATTTGTATGTGGTCTTTCCCCTTTACTCCTTATGCCAAAGTGCCAAGAACATAGCCTTGACCATTGCAGGTGTTCAGTAAATATTTGTTGAATGAACCAATAAAGTTGGGATCTTGGCAATGTTGTTCCTTTTGTGGGGAACACCTTCCCTTCCTCTTCCTCCATTTTCCTGGCAAACTCTTTTTCCTGGTAAGACTTTTCCTGGCAAAAGTCTTCGTTACATTCAGGTTGCTAGTTCCTCAAGAAAGGAACTTGTTCCTTGTTGCCTTCCTCATTCCTTGTTGCCTTGGCCTGGGTTGGCCCCTTTGTTTTATGCTTCTGTAGCACCTTATAATGACCTTTTCAAAATTCACTCAATCATTCACCCCACAAATATTTATTGAGTGCCTGCCCCTGTGCCAGCCCCTGCTCTAGGCCCTGGGGAGCAACAGTGCACACAACAGGCACAATCTCAACTCTCCTGAAGGTTCTGTTCTAGTGGGGCAGAGGTGGAGGGCAGGCAAAAGGTAAATAAACAAGTACTAGCACTTCATATAATTATAAATAGTGTAAGAAAACTTGAAGCACCACTGTGGGGTGTGAGAGCCAAGGAAATAAGGAGTAGCTCTTTTACAAGGAGGACCACATATTAGATATTGTAAAAAAGGAACTGTGAGGTAATGAGGGGTTGGCCCTGGTGATAACTGGGGAAAAGTGGCCCAGAGGAAGCAGCAAGTCTAAACGCCAGGCTCAGTAATGCTCTAAAAGTGATGTAGGAACGGGAATAAGCCCAGTGGATGGAGCAGAGTGAACAAGGAAAACGGTAGGTAATAACAGATAAAGACAAAGACAGACTTCTTGAAAGCTTGTTCTTTAACAAGCTATGACATTTTAGTTCTTTTTTTCTTTTTAATATATTTTATTGATTATGCCATTACAATTGTCCCATCGCCCGCTTCATTCCCCTCCACCTTGTACACCTCCTCCCCCACCATCCCCCCTTTAGTTTATGTCCATGTGTCACAAGTTCTTTAGATTTTATATTTCCCATACTGTTCTTGCCCTCCCCCCTATTTTCTACCTACCTACCGTCCATGCTACTTATTCTCTGTACCTTCTCCCCCCTTCTCCTCCTCCCACTCCCCTGTTGCTAACCCTCCATGTGATCTCCATTTCTATGGAGATCCTGATCTAGCTGTCCACTTAGTTGGCTTTTGTTTTAGGTGTGGTTGTTAATAACTGTGAGTTTGCTGCCCTTTCACTGTTCATATTTTTTATCTTCTTTTTCTAGGATAATTCCCTTTAGCATTTCATATAATAAGGGCTTGGTGATGAGGGCTTGGTGATGATGAACTCCTTGAATTTGACCTTATCTTAGAAGCACTTTATCTGCCCTTCCATTTTTAAAAATTTATTTATCTATCTTTAGAGGGGAAGGGAAGGAAAGAGGGAGAGAAATATCAGTGTATGGTTGCCTCTCGTGTGTCCCCTGCTGGAAGCTGGCCTGCAACCCAGGCATGTGCCCTGACTGAGAATCGAACCGTGATACTCTGGTTTGCAGGCCTGCACTCAATCCACTGAGCTAAACCAGCCAGGCCTTTGCTCTTCCATTTTAAATGAAAGCTTTCCTGGATAGAGCAATCTTGGATGTAGGTCCTTGTCTTTCGTGACTTGGAATACTTCTTCCTAGTCCTTTCTTGCCTGTAAGGTCTCTTTTGAGAAATCTGCTGACAGTCTGATGGGAACTCCTATGTAAGTGACTGTCCCCTTATCTCTTGCTGCTTCTAGGATTCTCTCCTTCATTTTAGTCTTGGCTAATGTAATTATGATGTGCTTTGGTGTGTTCCTCCTTGGGTCCAACTTCTTTGGGACTTTCTGATCTTCCTGGACTTCCTGGAAGTCTATTTCCTTTGCCAGATGGGGGAAGTTCTCCTTTATTATTTGTTCAAATAAGTTTTCCACTTGTTGCTGTTCATCTTCCCCTTCTGGTACCCCTATAATTCGGATGTTGGGGCGTTTAAAGATGTCCTGGAGGTTCCTAAGCCTCTCCTCATTTCTTTGAATTCTTGTTTCTTCATACTTTTCTGTTTGGTCATTTTTTTTCCTTCTGGTCCACTCCCTTGATTTGAGTCCCAGTTTCCTTCCCATCACTACTGGTTTCCTGTGCATTTCCCTTCATTTTAATTAGTTTAGGCTTCATTTGTTCCTCTAATTTGTGACTAAAATCAACCAGTTCTGTGAGCATCCTGATCACCAGTGTTTTGAACTGTGCATCTGATAGGCTGGCTATCTCTTGGTCGCTTAGAAGTATTGGCTCTGGGGCTTTGAGCTGGTCTTCTTGATCCATAATATTTTGGTCTGTTTGTTCCTGTTCCGTATGAGGGGTGGAGCCTTAGGTGTTCACCAGGGCAGGGCGACCCAGTCACTGGGTTGTGACGTTGTATGTTAGGGTGGGGTCAGAGAGGGGAAATGGGGCTTGTTCCGCTCTCTTTCTGATTTCAGTCCCCTGTGCTGCTTCCCACAAGCAAACCAGGTCCCCCCGGTGCTGGTTCCTGGGTGTGTGGGCCTGTGCACCCTCTAGGACCCTGTGGGTCTCTCCAACAAACTCTCTGTGAGCCTGGGAGCTTCTCCAGGCACCTCAACCCCGAAAGTTTTTCCAATTGGTGCTTTTAGGCTTTAATTCCCATCGCTGGGGCCCTAACCTGTGCGGTTTGTCTCACTGCTCGCTTCTTTGCCTGGTTTATCTTCATCCGAATGTTTGACTGTGGTCAGCCAGCTGCCTTACGCCCCTACTGGGTCCGCCCGTTGCCACCCCACACCTGGGATCTGCCAAGGACTGCCTGTGCGCCTGGTTGGGTCCACAGGCTTTTTCCTGTGCAACCTCACTCCGCTGGCCGCTGACTCCGCCCCTCTTACAGGTCTGGCTGAATGGTCCGTTGTTGTCGGACTTCCATACAGTTCAATTCTCTGTGTTTTGGTTGTGTTTTTGTTATTAAAACTTTGTTGTCTCTAAACTTGGTTGTTGGAGGAGACAAAGTGTTTCCTCCTATGCCTCCATCTTGGCTGGAAGTCTCGACATTTTAGTTCTTACAGTTACCACCGGGATGAGCAGGAAGAGAAGGGAAGGGGCAGATTGCAGGCTTAGGCAGGATGGTTCTAGGAAGCCCAGGTCCTAAATGTGCAGCCCCACGAACAACCAACTGTGAGGCGGTGCCAGGCTACAATGATGGCTTCGAGGAGTGCAGTCCAGGGCTGGAGTTGGGTCTATTCCTTGCCACCTTGGTGTAAGGTCAGGACCTAGCTCTTTTCTGCACTGCTGGGCTGGTCTGGCAGGGAGGGCTCCGAACAGTGAGGTCACCATGCAAAAGTCGTGGCTAATCTGCCTCCAGAAGTTTTGGCTGTGGCTGCTGAAGGCCACCTTGGGGCCACTTGAAAGATGGTGAGGACGTTTTCATGGAACTGAACTGAGCACTCGAAGTAGGCCACTGCACCTTCTGACTGGATGAGGCTGGGGCTTACTATTTTAGGGACTTCGGCATTTATACTAAGATGCTAAAGCCACAAGAGGGATTTTATTTTTTATAGTTTTTAATTTTTAAGTATATTTTATTGATTACGCTATTACAATGGTCCCATTTTCTTTGTCCTGCACTGCCCTCCCACCAGCATCCCCCACTCCGTTAACTCACGTCCATGGGTCGTACATATAAGGTCTTTGGCTTCTCCATTTCCTGTACTATTCTTAACCTCTCCCCTGCCCCTGTCTATTTCCTACCTACCATTTATATTTCTAATTCCTCGTACCTTTCCCCCCATTCTGTCCCCTCCCTTTCCCTGCTGATTATCCTCCACTTGATCTCCATTCTGTGATTCTGTTCCTGTTCTACTTGTTTGCTTAGTTTGTTTTTTTGTTTTTAGAATCAGTTGTTGATAGTTGTGAGTTTGTTGTTGTTTTATTGTTCATAGTTTTGATCTTCTTCTTCTTAGGTAAGTCCCTTTAACTTTTCATATAATAAGGGCTTGGTGATGATGAACTCCTTTAACTTGACCTTTTCTGGGAACAACTTTATCTGCCCTTCCATTGTAAATGATAGCTCTGCTCGATAGAGTAATCTTGGATGTAGGTCCTTGCCTTTCATAGCTTTGAATACTTCTTTCCAGCCTCTTCTTGCCTGCAAGGTTTCCTTTGAGAAATCAGCTGGTAGTCTTATGGGAACTCCTTTGTAGGTAACTTTCTCCTTTCCTCTTGCTGCTTTTAAGATTCTCTCCTCTTTAACCTTGGGTAATGTAATTATGATGTGCCTTGGTGTGTGCTTCCTTGGGTCCCACTTATTTGGGACTCTCTGAGCTTCCTGGACTTGCAGGTCTCTTCTCTTCATCAGGTTGGGGAAGTTCTCCTTCATTATTGTTTTTCCAATAAGTTTTCAATTTCTTGTTCTTTCTCTTCTTCTTCTGGCACCCCTATCATTTGGATGTTGGAATGTTTAAAGTTGCCCCAGAGATTCCTAAACCTCTCCTCATTTTTTTGAATTCTTGTTTCTTCCTTCTGTTCCAGTCAAATGTTGATTTCTTCCTTGTGTTCAAAATTGTTGATTTGAGTCCAGGTTTCCTTCCCTTCACTGTTGGTACTCTGTATATATTCTTTATTTCACTTTGTATAACCTTCACTTCTTCCTTTATTTTGCAACCATACGCAATCATTTCTGTGAGCATCCTGACTACCAGTGTTTTGAACTGTGCATCTGATAGTTTGGATCTCTCTGTTTCACTTAGTCTTTTTCTGGAGTTTTGATCTGTTTTTTCATTTGGGCCATATTTTTTTGTTTTGGGGCACCTGTTACATTGTAAGAGGTGGAGCCTTAGGTATTCACCAGGGTGGGGCCACCCACTTCCTGGCATTGTGGTGCTACATGTGGCAGGAGGGGTCACAGAGGGTACAATGCTGTTTGCTTGGCCATCACCCCACTTTTCAGTCATTTCCCCCACTACCCACAAGCAAATTGGGCCCTTCTAGTGCTGATTCCAGGGTGAGTTGGTTTGTGTATGTTCTAGGACCTGGTGGGTCCCTCCAACAGACTAACCTATGAGACTGGGGGTTTCTCCTAACACTGCAACCCCCACAGGTTTTTACAGCCAGAGGTTCTGAGGCTGTAGTTTTTTTATGATGGAACCCTGGGTTGCACACTCCCCAGTTGTTCCTCCAAGTTTATCCATAAGTGAATGTGGGACCACCCGGTCTCACTGGCCAGGTCCGCCAGCCACTGGCTTGTCTGGAATCCTCTCTGCCTGCCTGGTGCCTGTCTCTGCCCCTTCTACCAGTCTGGGTGAATATTTATTTTTTAACTCCTTGGTTGTCAGACTTCCATATAGTTCTCTTTTCTGGCAGTTCTGGTTGTTTTCTGTTTTTAAATTTGTTGTTGTCCTTCTTTTGGTTGTGTGTGGAAATAAAGCATATCTACCTATGCCTCCATCTTGGTTGCAAGTCCCCATAAGAGGGATGTTAGTTGGAGCAGACTCTCTTTGCTATGTTGACCAAGGGGTAAAGGGTAGACAGGAAGATTAGAAAGTAATGAAAAGAATCCACATCAGAAGTGAAGGTGGTTGGAATCTGGGTAGTAGTAGCAGGAAGGAAAGATCTGGATACATTTGAAGACTTAGCTAGCAGGATTTGATGAGAGACTGAACTGAAGATGATAGCATTTGAGAGACATGAAGTATCTGGCCTGAGTATCTGAAAAGGTGAAGCTTTACTTTTCTGAGATTGGGAAGATTATAGAGGAGCAAAGGCAAACAGACTAATCCGGGAGGATTATGGATTTGGGTCATATTAAGATAGCTGCTGGACACCCACATGAAGAGTTTGAGTTAGAGGCTCTAGATAAACTTCTGGAGCTCAAGAGAAAAGTCCAAGATGGAGATATAAATAGGGAAATTATCAACATATAGATGGTATTTAAAGCCATCTGGAGTATGATTTTTGGTGACTCAGCTCTGGGTAATTCTAACATTTAAAGATAGAGAAGATGAGGAAGCACCCGCCAGGGAGGAAAACCAAAGGAGAATGGTGATCAGAAGCCAAGTAAATGAGTCTTTTAAGAATATGGGAGGGGCTGTCTTTGTGAAATGCTAGTGGTGAGGTAAGATGTCATCTGGGAATTGACCATTGTGTGTAGCAGTGTGGATAGAAGTCCTTGTTGGTTCTGGCATGTTGTTGAAATAGCAGGTGAAAGCTTCTTTGGAGTAGGTTCAACAGCGGATAGAAACAGATATTTTAGAGACAGAATAAACAACTTTCCCGCCCTGCCTGGTGTAGCTCAGTGGATTGAGCACTGGCCTGTGAACCAAAATGTTGCAGGTTCGATTCCCAGTCAGGGCACATGCCTGGGTTGCAGAGCAGGTCCCCAGTAGCGGGTGTGCAAGAGGCAACCACACATTGATGTTTCTCTCCCCTTCTTCCTCCCTTCCCCTCTGTCTAAAAATAAAATAAATAAAATCTTTAAAAAAAAACAACTTTCCCAAGAACTTTTGCTTTCAGAAGAAGTATAGAAATTGTATAGTAGCTGAAGGGAAATAAAATTCTCAACATGCTTGAAACTCCTGTGTCTGTAAGAATAGTAAGAACTATATGCTGTGGTAACAGCTATGTCCATGTTGTTGACTGCTTTTTACCAAGTATAATGCTTGACCCAAAGCAGATGCGCAATTAAATATTTCTTTTTTAAAAATATTTATTTATTTATCTTTAGAGGGGAAGGAAGGAGAGAGGAAGAGAAACATCAATGTATGGTTGCTTTCTCATGCATCCCCTGCTGGGAACTGGCCCCTGCCGGGAACTGGCCAGCAACCCAAGCATGTGCCCTGACTGGGAATCGAACCGCCATCATCTGGTTCACAGGCCCGCGCTCAATCCACTGAGCTACACCAGCCAGGGCTAAAATATTTCTTGAACAAATAAGTATTGTGGCTAAATTTTATAACCTAAAGTTTGTAATGGATCGTAACTACTTTCAACAGATGTTACTTTTTCTTTTAAATTGAACGAGAATATGTATTTTGATACTGGTAAACACAAAGTGATCACAAGTAATATGATCAGTTCACATCTACTCATCAGTTCTCTAACTGACTCAATTATGCTAAGTAAGCACCACATCCCACCTTTATTTCAGGAAAAAACCTGCAGTATGACAAATTAATTGCCTAAAAATACTCAGTGTAGGTAGCTTTAATTATCTGTATCAGAGTTTTTCAAACCATGGAGAAAAGAAAGTAAATATATTTTTCTTCAGCAAAGTGCACTTTGATTTAAAGTTTGACGAGCATCGGGAAACCATTAAGTCTTTAAAGAGATGCTGATAGTACCATAGTTGTGTGTGAAAGGTTGATTCCTTGCTGAGTGATGGCATAAGTTTATTTGATGGAACTCATTTATTTGATGTACAGCAGATCCTAAGCTTGACATCTGGCTAACTACAGAGCTGAAGTTGTGAAAGATAAGATGAAACATGTCGGTTGCAGATAGGGGTGCTTAGCTTTCTTTGATGGGTAGTTGGGAGTATTTGAGAAATTTGAGCAGAAAAGTGAAAAGATCTGTTAATTAATATGAAAATTGGTTGCAGAATTGATTGGATACTGAAGATCGGTGTTTTACAAACATTAATCTGGGAGAGTTTTTTGGGTGCTCCTTGAAAAAGAATCCATGGTAAATGAAGGAGGAAATACCGAGTTTCTCAGTGTTGGGTGAAACAAACTTAAAGATGTCCCTAAATGTAGTCTATGATGTACTTGGATTTCTAGTCCTGTGGAATACGGAACTCTTTGTTCAAAAGATCCTGTTATTCTTTGGAAGAGTTTGACAGTTTTGAACTGTATTAATGTTGTAATCCTGATGACCTGACCTGGACTTGAGGAGTTATGGGAATGGAAAGGAAGAAAGAGATGATAATAGTCACGCCTTATTGACTAATAGGTGGAGAAATGCGTAAAGAAAAAAGTCAAAAGGGAAGCATGTTGGTTCAAGAAACCAGTGAGTTAAATCTTAGCACTTAATGAGCTTTAGGATGCTGGCAGGGGCTGGTGAACAAGTAAAAATTGGGGGGACTTTGACTTGGGAAAAGTACTGAAGCCTGGAAAAAACTTTCTGAAGCACAGACACTATATAGGATATAGTGCTAGAGAATAATCTTTAAATGATTAGAACATGAAATGGGAATATGGAAGAAGTAATCCCTACAGATATTTTATAATAAAATTCAGGATTGAAAAAAAAGAGTAGTTTAAGAAATGATCATGGAAACAAGTACTTGAAAATAAGTACTTTTTTGTTAGTATGAGAAGCATAATTTTCAGTATTCAGCTCAGATATAAAAAGAAAACTCATGTAAAAAAATGTTTTTCTGCTCAGCATATTAATTCACCATGGCAGGAAAGTGTGATGTCTCTTTCAGAAATCCTGACATACTCAGGATACTTGGGCAATCAGTGTTTTGTGACAAGCCGGGGAACCTCACTGCTTTAGCTTTGTCACTACTTCATCATGATCCACTGTGTCTGCATCAGGATTATAATCCTAGGTTCCCGTCTCCTTTCTTTCACATTCTAGAGGTCTGCCTTCTGGGCCTTCTTTTAGGCCTTCTTGTGAACCACCATTCTCAGAGATGCCTTTGTTTCTTAGAACTGTGCTCGTCATTTATAGAACAGCTGAAAGGCTCAAAAGGCATCACCATTGGAAACAAACCCTTTTTAAAAAATCAGCAAACTGAGATTAAATAAAATACGACACAATATGTCCTTTGTTGTATTAAGATTCTTTGCATGATTAGGTCTACATGCATTTATGTTTATCAGGAAGTGCATGTAACAAAACATGTAGATGCATTTTTGAGGTCAGAATATGGAGTTTGGAAGAAAAATATAGAGCAGAAGGTAAGCTCATAGGAAAATTAAGTCAGCCAGCTCTCCCCAGATGGTCACCTTTATACTGTTTTTTGTATCTTGTGAATTAGGCACCTATGTTTTCTTCAGCTCACTTCCTGCCATGTGAATTCTTGCATTTGACATTTTAGTTGCAAACAAAAGTAATGAATCTTTATTTTTTTAACCAGAAAATCTATGTTTTTATTCTTATTTTTACCTGGAATGCACTAGCACTTACTCATATTTTGAGATTCCTAAAATGCTTATTTGAATTTTATATTTTATTGGTTATTGTGATAATAGAATGGAAGTATAGTGGTTCATTTCACATAAAGGATTTCTTTTTGCATTTTTAAGGACATTGGCTTGCGTAATTTTTAAGACCTGTCCAATTTTAAAATATGTAAATTACAAATTTTCTATTCACTTATTTTTGAAAGGAGATCTATGATTTCTGATAAGAATAGTTATGTTGATTTCATATCCAGTTCAGTTTAAAGTGTTCCTTGAAGGTAATTGTCACATGTTAGGTTCATCATCTACCCCCGTACATGAGAAGAACAGTGTCTTTAAATAAACAATGGTTTTCAGGTAAACAGTGTGCTTTTTTCTCTGACTGCTTTTGAACTTCTATGGCACTTGAACTGGCACTCTGTTCTTGAAGTGTCAGGAAAAAAAGTAAGGCTACTTCAATCCCTGTTTAATAAATCAGCTCAATAATTTCTTCTTTTTTTGCATTGTTTATATTCATTAATAAGTATTGACATTGAGATGCATGTAGAACAAAAGAGATTCCTAAATGAGACATACTAATTTTTTTCCTTAGCTATTATAGGTGACCTGGATAAATGTAACAGAAAAATAAATGTGTTTAAAGCATTAATAAAAAGTGATGAAGTACTTTCACCTGAGAAAAGGTGTTCAGTGAATGTGTAATTAAAGATAAGATAAAACTACTCAGTAAATTAAAGCAGGAATGGTTTATGTTAATACCACTTGAAAAACAATGCCTTCCAAATTAAATTTGTTTATGTGTGGGTAATTTGTCTTGCATTAAAAAATGTGAATTTATACTCAGATTTAAGTATTTGGATCTTCTCACGTTTAAAAGATAAACAAAACTAAGATTATTTTATTTAATCTTTAAAATGGAACAAAACCAAACCATTTACAATAAAATTAAGACCTTGATCAACAAGTCATTTCAAATTTATTACATTTCCCTGTTTACTTAAGTCAATTAGATCCCAATGACTCACAAACTAGAAAAAGTACAAGAATAATTTTAAGGACATCTAGTGGTCTATAGGATTAAACATTTTTTATCTGACAAAATATAAAATTATATTTAAATCTCATATGAGGTTGTAGTATCGTTTACCCAAATAAATGTCTCATTTGTGAGTTTTAAAATTAGCTCCTGCCCTGGCTGGTGTGGCTCAGTGGGTTGAGCGCAGGCCTGCGAACCACACGATTGCGGTTCAATTCCCAGTCAAGGGCACATGCCTGGGTTGCAAGCCAGTTCCCAGCAGGGGATGCACGAGAGGCAACCATACACTGATGTTTCTCTCCCTCTCTCCTTCCCTACTCCTCTAAAGATAAATAAATAAAATCTTTAAAAAATAAAAAATAAAATTAACTCCTTGTGCTTAGAGTCTACAGCCCGATCTCCAAACTTCATCTCCTAGAACTTTTGAGAAAATACATTACAAAATGTTTCTGATACATTTTTATGTATAGAAGTTGAATTTTGATTTTAAAGTTAGTGGAAGTCTTTTGAGCAGTGTATATTGAATAGCATTGAGCCAGCCAATGCATAATATTTTCTTCACAAATTTGCACGTCATCTTTGCACAGGGTCCAGGCTAATCTTCTCTGTATCATTCCAGTTTTAATGTATGTGCTGCCTAAGCGAGCACAGAATATTTTCTTTATCTTCTGGACAGGTATTTTGTTTTGGCTCGTTATTTATTCAGTGCTTAATGAGGACCTGCCCATGTTATAAGCCTTTGTGGGCATGGACATCAAAGGAGAACAGAAAGTAATCATGACTCTGTTCTCAAGAAACTTGCAATCTACAGGAGACAGACGGTAGTCAAAAAAATCACAGAGACAAATGTATAATTACAATAGTGGTAAATACTAGGAAGCACAGATAGATGGTGGTAAGAAAGAACCATGGCACATAGTAGACATTCAGTAGTAGGCAGGAGGCATTTGTTGGCTGGGTTAATGAAAAATGATAATAAAAAGAAGAACATGAAGAATTGTTCTAGCAAAAGCTTCCCTGAGAAAATGATGTTTGACCTGAGATCTGGAGCATGAATAAACAGTCAGTTGGTAAAAATTGTTGGGAATAGGTTGCAAACAGAAAGAAAAACAAGGCTTTATGTCAAGGTAGAACATGACAGAAAAAGGAGTGAGCCTGTATTAAGAGTCCAAAATACAACCGGTTGCCAGAGGAAGCTGGAGTGGTTGATCTTTCTTAACGAAATGACTGCCTATGTAGAATATTCTACAAAACACACCAAAAAAGCTGCTAAAACTAATAAGTGACCTTGATAAGGTGAGAAAATATAAGGTTAATATAAAAATATCAATTATACTTTAATAGCAATGAACAGTTGGAAACTAAAATAAAAAGACAGTAATACTTGCAGTAACATCAAAATCATGAAATATTTAGAGTCACATTTTGCAAAAACAATTGCAAAAATCATGTACTAAAAAGTAGAAAACTTTGCAGAGAGAAATTACAGATTTAAATAAATGGAATGGTATACTACGTTCATGGAATTGGAAAAGTCAATATCATAAAGGTGTCAATTTTTTCCAAATTATGACATAGATTCAACACAATCCCAGTTAAAAAACTAAGCAGTCTTTTTTGGGGGTAAAAATTGGCAAGCAAATGCAGAGGATATAGAATAGAAAAATTGAAAAGCAAGAACAAATTTGAAGGATTTACACTACTGTATTTCAAAATATACTATAAAGATAGCAATCAAGAAAGTGTGATATTAGGAACAGTATTGATATACAGAGTGATGAAATAGAATAAAGTTCGGAAATAAGTTCACAAGTGTGTAGCCAATGGATGGGCAACAATTGTGCTAGGAAACAATAAATAGTACTGTAAAAATTGGATGTCCATATACACAAACATTGAACCTCAGCCATTCACAAATACTCAAAAATCAACTCAAAATGGGTGATAAATCTAATCGAAAAGACTTAAGAGTATATTCTTTTAAAAGAAAGTACCTGTATAGTAGAAAATCTCTGATACCTTGGATTAATCTAAGATTTCTTAGACTGAATGTGAAAAGCATGAACCATAATAGAAAATTATCATAAATTTAAAATTATTGGTCTCTGAAAGTTATTGTTCAGAAAATTAGAAGACAAGGACTAAGAGAAAGTATTTGTGAAATATAACTGATAAAGGATTTGTATCTGAGATATTTAAATAACCTATTAAAACTTAACAATGAAATAAAATAAATGACCCAATTAAGAAAATAAATATTTGAATAGGTACTCCACCAAAGAAATGTACAGATGGTAAGTAAACATATGAAAAGATATTCAGTACCATTAGTATTTATGGAAAAGCAAGTTAAAAATGCATAGAAAACGTTTTTAAAGCCCTTATTTCTGTATACGATTTTTTAAAAAGCAAACTTCATTCTGCATCACTGTTGTGTCAAGTACAGAACAGTATAGAATGGCTCCTTTCTCATACAGGGTCTCCTACCTCGTGTCAGTATTTAGTCCTCTCTTTCCAGGAATTACTTTGATAATAAACGTTCACCTTCCCCAAACTGTCTCTTGTGACCAAAATCTCCGGCAAATCATTTGATGTCCTCTGTGTTCAGTTTCCTTACTTAAGAAGTAGAGGCTGGGACTTTTCATGACAGGCACTCTGCTATGTTTGACAGCTTTTTAATAAAAATCAGACAAAATCAGCATCTTTCTCCTATATTTAACTCCTCTGTGGCTCCCCTAGATGCATACAGATATCTGTTCTGGTGAGACATACTCCCCTTACAATTGTGTAAATTAAAACTACAGCATTTATGTTGATAATTTTCATTACACTTTCTCCTGAGTCAAAATTCTATTGTAACTTCTTATATACTAGTATAATTGAATTTCATAAAAAATAAGCATTGATGTAGTCAATATGTGAATATTGATTTTTAATATGTTGGAACCATGGTGATACACATTTGTGTGTACAGCAAGCTATTTTTAATTAGGACCAGATGACAAAAGCAAGCATGAACAATTTCAAGCAAGCATTGAGTAGTGTGGTGGAAAATGACTTGGTCTGGGATTTACCGTATCATAGTCCCAGTTCTGGCTTCATTAGTGCCATCCCAGACTACTAAGAAATGCTCTATCAAATGGGATTTTTTTTCTTGATTTCTGCTTCTGCTGATTCATTGTTGGTATACAAAAATGCCTTTGATTCCTGGATATTGACTTTGTATCCTGCTGTTTTGCCAAAATTCATTTATTAGTTTCAGCAGTTTTTTGGTAGAGGTTAGAGGATTTTCCATGTACACTATCATGTCATCTGCAAACAATGCCAGTTTTGTTTCCTCCTTTCCTACTTGGATGCCTTTTATTTCCTTTTCTTGTCTGATCGCTGTGGCTAGAATTTCTAATACTATATTGAATAGAAGTGGTGAAAGTGGACAACCTTGTCTTGTTCCTGATCTTAGTGGAACAGCTTTTAGTTTTTGCCTATTGAGTATGATGTTGGCTGTAGGTCTTTCATATACGGCCTTTATTACATTGAGGAATGTTCTCTCTATTCCCATTTTGCTGAGTGCCTTTATCACAAATGGGTGTTGTACCTTATCAAAAGCTTTTTCTGCATCTATTGATATGATCATGTGGTTTTTGTCCTTGCTTTTGTTTATGTGATGTATTACATTTACTGATTTATAAATATTGAACCATCCTTGCATCCCTGGGACAAGACAGAAAACTGTATTTGAACAAGAATTAAATAAGAAAAAAATAAAATAAAGAAAGACACATAGACCAAAACTAGGGGAGGTGGGAAAAGGAGGGAGGTGGGGAGGGCTGGGGGGGTGGGCTGGGATGAAAGTAAAAGATGGAGAGCTATACTTGAGCAACAGTTAAAATAAAATTAAAAAAAAAAGAAATGCTCAAGACCAGGAGGGACTGGACCATCACACCCAGTGAGGAACCTCCTCTTTACTCCTCTGTGTTGAAGTGGCTGCGCCTCTGCCCTTGCCCACCTCCTAGTCTCAGAAGTAGGCTCTTAAGGTTAGAAGCTGTTACTGACCGCTAGATGGGGATTCCTATCAGATTACGGAAGCACACAGTCTAGTCTAAATCCTTAAGTAGAAATATTAAACTAAAAACAAAAAACCTACCATTTTTTTAGAATGAGCATATTTATAAAGGTACCTATCTCAAAAAATTATCACAAAGCAAAGAGAATTAATAGAGCAGCGTACATGCTTTGAAAAACAGATATCAGAGAAAATCAAGAAAATCATAAGGTGTTATGAAAGAGAGACAGTCATAAAGATCAAGTTTGAAAATAAAGAGATGAAATGCCAGGGAAAAGTCAGCACAAAAGTAGAATAGTATTAAAATATCAATCAAAAATAAAATGGAAGCCAAATTAAAGGTGACAAAGGGTGATTTTTGATTGAAATTATTGGAATGACATTGGTTCACAAAGCCATACAGGTTTCAAGTGTACAATTCAGTAGCAGAGAAAAGGGAACCTTCACGCACTGTTGGTGGGAATGCAGACTGGTGCAGCCACTGTGGAAAGCAGTCTGGAATTTGCTCAGAAAACTAAAAATGGAACTGCTTTTAACCCAGTGATCCCACTTCTGAGAATATATCCTAAGAAACCCAAGCATTAATTCAAAAGAATATTTGCAGCCCTATGTTCATTGCAGTGTTATTTATAATAGCCAAGATTTGGAAACAAAGGGTGCCATTTAATATGGAGAAAAACCATCAAGAATCTATTAGGATCCCAAACCTTTATGGACCTAGTTAGAAATATATGTGCATGAGGAAAAACCTTTTAGTGGGGAAGCTTAGTAATTCACACAATTTCTCAGAGCGACAGCTCAAATAGACAATAAAAATAATACTAGGATTTTAATAAATCACTTAACAAGCTTGAACACTTATATATGTTTGTAACTATTTCCTATTATTTTCAAACATCTGTGGAATGTTTACCATATATGAGTTAAAAAATGTTAAAGTCCAAAATGAGAAATCACATAGTAATTTTTCTAATAAGTACAATCCTCTTAAAACCATTCCCTTGGAATCTTTTTTTTTTTGCTCTAAGTAACATTTGCTTGAAGAAATAAAAAATTAAATGGTAGAGTAGAAAGAAATGACCCATTAGATGTATCTACAGTGGGATTCTGAGGAAATTGTAGGGTCATTTATATACACGCACAAAAGCAGATACTAGTAAATAAACTAATATAAACTACCATGAAATTTGTCTCATGGTAAAAGACCAATAAAAGGAATAAATATTTTTCATGTCTAACCAAGAAAAAGCACTGGTTAAAATAAACAACTTTGAAATGAAAAATAGAACATAGCTGTAGATATAGAATAGGTTTTTAAAAAGTATAAATCACTGTATACTAAAGCAACACAATGAAAGTTGAGATGGAATGGACATTCCAACACTGCAGAAATTGACTGTGAGCTGGTGAATGGGGAAAGCCCAGTAAAAAGTAGAGTAAAGCTGAACTTATTCCTAACAAAGGGCCCAGGTCCAGATGAATTTACATGGATCTGTTCTTGAAAGAGCAGATACTTCTAAAATATTTCAATTGTTCCACAGTATTTGTTAAAATGAATAGGAAAATATATGGTAACAGTAAATAAGTCAGAATTCTATTAATTCTAATGTAAAGAATAATGTGATAACAAAGAACGTGTTTATCACAAAATGAAAATTTTAAAGAAATGGAATCACCATATATGCATGATTATGATTCTTAGTAAAATAATGAATTTTTGGACTTAGAGGAAATAAAATAAAATAGCTACTTTAATTTTAAGCTAAAATAAGTCAGTTCATGAAATTATTTTGAATTTTTATTTTAAATTTAGAAAAATGATTAATAATAGTTATGATGAAGTGTTTAAGATTTTTCTTTTATTTATTTATTTTTGGTAAAATATTTTTTAAGCAAAAGAAAATTATCTAAAGCATATGATTGGGATTCATACTTACCTTATAAACTCACCAAGTTGTAATTTTTTTCTATGATTAAGAAAAAAAGTACTCGAGTTTTTGTTCAATGATCTTTAAATTTGTTCAATCTGCTATATAACCAAATAACACTTCACTGGTTACTAATAGTTTGCTATGTAGATGCAGTAAGTTACTAAACAATTATTTTTCCACTTTTTCTATTCCCAACATTCAGTTTGTAAAAGAAACATCAATAGAACATCTGAGAAAGCAGTCCTGAGGAATCTAGCATAACAAGGAGAAACTCATTTCAGATTTGTACTTGGAATTTCAAATCATCTTATTCAGCTTGATAGTAATCGTGTTCTCAAGAAAATACATACACTGTTCACCAAAACAATTTCTGCAAACACCAAGCTTCACTTTGTCCTTTAATCATCACTTCAAGATGTAGAAAGCACCACACTCACTTCACAAAAAAATTCTCTCAAAGTAGCTGAGAAACTGGATGACAGTATGATACAGTAGTGATAAGGGAAAAGAGGAAACATGTTATTAAGTGGCTTGATAGCAGAATAATATATCAAAATGTCAGTTTATATAAACATATTCATCCATTTCCTTGTATAAGAGATATTTGAGGATGTGAAAAGTTGAATTTGTAAGGTTTCTTTGTAACAAGCACTCTGAAAACACCCAACTTGATTTGATGTCTCTCCAGCAATTTCCTCATGAAGTCTTTCTCTTCCAATTTCCAGAGCACTGTGAGAAAGGGAATTGGGATTTGCTAATTATAATTACAAGGAAAAACTTCCATTTTTATGATATGCACAGGTGGAATCACTACTGATATAAAACCTTAGTTGTTTCTAAGCTAGGGAAATATTACCACTCATAGAGCCTAAGGGAATGGATCTTTTCATGCCTAGTATGCTAAGATGCCAGACAATAATTATTTAACTAACCCGTAGTGACACATCATTAGATAGGGAGTTATGAAAGGAAAGGTAAAATACATGGACTTCGGTTTAGTTTTAAAGCTTTGTGTAATATGTTTTGTTTTTATATCTGGCTGCACCTAAAATCAAGGGAGGTCATAGATGAAATGTAAATAAGGAATCCTGTGGATGGACAGGCTTGCGTAGCTGGTGATGTACTATTGAGGTATCATATTGTTACTCTCTAAATGGTAGTTTTATTGTAGTTCTACAGAAATACCTCCAGTGTACTTAATTTTTTAATGCGTTTAAGTGCTCATTGTGTGCATTTCTGTCGGGAAACTTCAGAAGCAATTTGTATGCATACAAATTGTTCTTGACAATGTACTTTAAAACACCTCTCCAGAGAGCTTAACATAACACTTCCTTAAAAATACTCACAAGTGCTAAAATGAACGGATTCCACTTCCAATTCACACTAATTAGTTCTTACTCCTCCCATTTGTAGATAAAACTTGATCATTACAGAAAGATAGAATACAGTCCCTTAAATTCTCACTTTCTCAGAATTCAGATTTTGTAAGACATCTAAATCTTATCAAAGAGATGTTAACACAAATATCATTGTTAACTAGTGAATACAAATATTTACATAAATATAACAAGAAAATATATTCCATGCAGTCAATTCTATTGGACAAACAATTTTTAAGTCCCCACCATTGTCACTATTCTGTATTAGATAAAGTGGCACATATGAAAAATTATTAGGACACAGGTGTTCTTAGTATGTAGAACAGAAACGAAACAGCAATAGGTTGCTCAACTTACTTCAAACATGCAAAAACATCACATTCTGGCCAGGTCTCATTCCCCATAGACTCCCAAGGACACACAGTTGTCATGGAATACATCAGGCATGGAAACAAGAGAAATGGAATGAGCTCATTTCACATTAATTAGGAAGATTATAGTTGGCTATCATAATATAAAGACATGGATGCAAGATTAGATAGGAAAGTGAGGTGAAACTATAGAATAAAAGGAAAGATATCAAATATAGCAGAGAGAAAAGAAAGCTCAAATGAAAATAAAGGTGAAACTTTTGATTTCTTGAAGTCTCAGGTAATGGTTGGCAAATCAAGCTTAAATTTGAGCTGTTTGGGAAAATTAGATGAACTTTTTTTTTTTTTGAAAGAAGAAAACAAACAAAAAGAACAAAATGCTGAATAGAGTTCCTAGAAAACCTGGCAACACATTACTCATTCCAACCACGTAACAGGGATTGTTTAACAAAGCCATAGTTTAAGCTTTGTATACCTAAAGGTCCACAGCCTTTCGTTTTGTAACAAATTGTTCCCCTAGTTGCTGTGCATTTGGCAAATACTCTAAGTGGAGCCTGGGCCAGGATTTTGTCATTCTATAAATTTATGATTTAAAAATTCTAGTGTTGTCAGCCATTTTTGTGATATACATCAGACTCGTCCCAAATCCCATGAAGGAAAGGTCATTCAGCTTTGGATAACTATAAAGAGAGATAATTTTAACATTTTGATAAGTATTTTTAGTACATTTAAATTAAGCCATTCTTCTTAGTCTTTACCGACTAGCCTGCATTTAAAGATCATGACGAGTTATTGGTGGATCGAAGCAGAGATAGATGAGTGTCTGATGAGGGGGGCATGCTGCTTTTTCTGTCTCATTAGTTCACTGTCAATTGGCAGTTTCCTTTCGTATAACAGCAGTGATGTGCAAAGCACCTCAGTGTGGTCATTTATTTTATTTTGTTGGTACACACGCTGTGCTGTACAGCATTAGATTTTTAAACTGAGCGATCTTTGGCCCAATTTTTGGATATACAGAAATCATGTACACTATTTAAACTGTAGTCTTAATAATGACTTGTATAATATTTACATTTATTGTTTATAGCCATTCTGCTTAAAATTTGGTTGCTCAAGAGTATGTCTTTTAATGAAGTCTTAACTATTTGTGACAGCATGGATTCACCGAGAGGGTATTATGCTAGGGGAAATAAGTCAGACATAGAAAGACAAATAGCTTATGATTTCACTTGTATGGGATATCTAAAGACCAATATAAATGAACAAACAAAATAGAAACAGACTCATAGATACCAAGAACAAACTAAGGGTTGCCAGGTGGGAGGAGAGATTGGGGGGCTGGGTGAAAAAGATGAAGGGATTGAGAAGTACAGATTGGCAGTTACAAAACAGTCATGGGGATGTAAAGTGTAGCATAAGGAATAGAGTCAATAATACTGTAATAACTACGTATGGTGTCAGTTGGCACTGGAAACTATTGGGGGAACATTTTGTAAAATATGTGGTTGTCTAATCACTATGCTGTACATCGGAAGCTAATACAAAATAATACTGGATGTAAACTGTAATGAAAAATATTTAAAGAACATGCCTTTTTAAAGAAGACATCTAGTCAACTTAACGAAAGAGCTTTGAGTTGCGTAATTCCCTTTCTATAATTTCACATTCCTCTTCAAAAATTGTCACAAATAGAACAAGAAGTAAGAACTCATAGGAAGAAGGGCTTAGGAGAAAAGATCATAGAGATCCTACATGTAGATGTATGACAGACATTCTACTAAAATCTCATTAAAATTACATGTTTAATTAAACCTCACAATGACTTATAAAGTCAGTGTTGTGACATCTTGTGGTTCCCAGGTCTCTTTCATTTTCAGGTTTACACCTACATTCTCCAACTACTTGGTGCAGTGAGAAAACATTCTATGTAATCCCTTATTCACTCTGAATTAATGGGTCTTATATGAACAAGAAGAAAATAACAGGGGAAAGAGCTACCCTTTTATTATTTTTTAGAATAATTTTGTCTTTGAGGTGGTGATACTTTTCTTTTGCCTTGTTGTACTTACTAAATTTGTTGACACCATTTGCATATAAGTAAAGCACCAGCTCTAAGTATAGATGAAACACTGCTGAGGCATGTAACTGTATTACTAATAAATGCTTTTCTGCCAAAGAAACATTCTGTTGAGGCCTCATCGTAGAGCTGTGCACCCCTTGGGGTGTTGATTTTCTTCTGCCCTCCTGTGCTGTTCATGTCTTGCCATCCCCACTGACACTGTTCCAGTCTAGGCTTCTGCCATCGCTTGCCAGGCCAGCCTAATAGCCTTGGTTTCCTGTACATATACCTTTGGTCCACTACAATTAATCAAACAACAGTCATGGCGATACTTATAAAATGTGAGTCAAATGATATCATCTTTCTGCCCCAAATTCTCCAATGGCTTTCTTTAGCAACTTTACTAAAATGTAACCTACTTAGGAAATATCTGCACAAAATGTGGCTCCCGTTTACTTCTCAAACTTTGTCTCCTATCCATTGGTGTTCTGGGACTGATACTTTCTGGACTGTTAAATAGTCAAGAATTTTGCAACCTAGGATGTCATGTGGGTAGCTTGAAACAGACCATGGCAGGAGTGTTTACAGAAATCAGCAAATGCTACAAACCAGGGCACTGCTATTTACTTACTTACTTATTTATTTATTTCTTTATTTATTTGGGAGAGCTGGTTGTTAATTATTTACCAGCGCACCACTGTTGTTCTTGCTCTCTGCCTTACCATGTTTCACTTACCCTGGTTTTGTCTGTTCCTCTAACAGCTGGGCTTACTCCCCTCACTGTGGGGTCTTTGCCTTTGCTGTTCTCTTTGGATCCTCCTCCTTTAGACTTGCAGATGACTCTGGCTTCTTTTCAATATTCAAGTCTAAGTCCAAATGTCACCTTCTCAAGAGGCTTCCCATGACTACCTTAACTGATGGACTTCCATTTGTGACTCTAGTTTCTCTAGAACATCAGCTTTATCCCTGCAGCCTAGAACGATGTGCTTTTGTATCAGCTTGTATTTGGTTGCATGCCACAGAAAACCAAACAGTAGGACATGTGCTTGTCTCATGGAAAAGATGCATGGGATTGCACAGGTCAAGGCTAGTAGGACAGCTCAGTAATAACGTCAAAGGCTGAGTCCCTTCCTTCTTTCTACCCCACCTTTCTCGGCATATAATGGTCATTGTCATTATCACAAAATGGCTCTTTCACCTTTGGGCTCTTTGGGATATTATAGCTGGTAAGAGAATGGAGAAGTAGGAAGGGTACATAGACCAAAATGCTGAAGGCATATGCCAGCAGTGTGTCTATTTAAAAAGCTTTCCTGGAAGGAGACTTTGACCTGGGGTGGTGAACACACAGTACAATCAATATACAGATGATGTATTATGGAATTGTACACCTGAAACCTATCTAATTTTATTAACCAATGTCCCCTCTATAAATTCAAGTAAAATAGAGGGAAAAAACCTGTTTTGGAAGCCATACACAGTGACTTTTTACATTCGCAACAACTTGGCCAAATTGCAAAAAGTCTAGAAAAAGAAGCGTATTTGCTTTCTATAGCTTTTGCAATGGAAGAAATAAAGGAATACTGTGATTTTCAGTCAAATAATTTATACTGTTTGCCATGCTATCCAGTACACTTTTGTAGAATTAGTGACTAATATGCTTTAAGTGATTCCAGCTCCATCTTCATCCAAGTTCCTGATTTGGATGAGTCACAGATTCAGTTTGGCAGTATAAATGTCAATCAAACTAAACAAAATTCATCGTTAAGAAAAGAGATGATAATTGGACTATGCCAGATCTCTGGAAGCTCATCTCATTTAAGTTGCAGTGGTTTGTGGTTGTTTCTGGTCACAGTGTTCAACCTATCTGAAAGAACATCTTTCCAAAATATGTTTTCTAACCATCATAGACAATCGACGATGAGTTGATCATTTTTTAATATGTTATCAATACAAACACATTGATTATGCCATAATGTATTGAAGGGTTACCTTCTGGGACTTTGGGCACTGTTCTGACTATTTGTCCCAGCTTACAATGGTCCATGATGTTATATTTAAAAAAATAAATTTGGCATCCCTTCATTGTTTTATTTTTAATCCTTTCTCTGTGAGAGAATAGAGAAATAAACAGAACATGGGTGTGGTGGCGATCACATATGGTTTTGAGTCCTGGTGCTGCTATGTACTACTTGGATGGCCTCGGGCCAGATAACTCACCTTTCTGAGCCTTAGTCATTGTTGTTTTTATTCTCTTCCCCATTCTTTATCTACATAATGGAAATAGCAGTAATCCTATTATATACTTGTGAGAATGTTATAAGGGGATCTAAGAAAGCACTGAATAAATTGTGGCCATCAACGTCCTTCCCTCCAGGTCACATATTGACCTCTCAGTACCCTGTGAAGTACCTTCGTTAGCCACTGCCTGTACTAGCGCCATCTGAGATGGTGACTAAAAGAGCAGATTTCAAGGCTCCACTGTTGGCCTCATTTTTTAAAAATGATTACTTTTTGAAAAAGATTTTATTTATTTAGTTTTAGACAGAGGAGAATCGAGGGAGAAAGGGAGAGAAGTAGCAACGTACGGTTGCCTCTTGAGTGCCCTTTACTGCGGACCTGGCCCGAAACCCAGGCACATGCCCTGACTCGGAATTGAACTGGTGACCCTTTGATTTACAGGCCAGTGCTCAATCCAACGAGCCACATCAGCGAGATCATTTTTCATATTTCAACTTTTAGTAAACGGTCGGCAGTTAAATGTTTATGTTAACTAAAATTTGAGAACCACTCCTTTCAGTCTTCAAGCAAGGATTTGGTGGTCAGATTAGCTTAACCTCTGTGAACAGCTTTGGAGAACAGGTTCCGGAAATTATTTTAAGAATATGGATTCCTGAGCCGCATCTCAAATGTAGCCCAGATTCTAGAGCTATATTGCCAAGATTCAAATCCTAACTCTACAATTTACTAGCTCCTTCCCTGGAGAAGTACTTTTTTACACCATGGGTCTCACTTTCTTTTTCTGTAAAATGGGGGTAATAATAGTTCCTACCTCATACTGCTGTTAAGAGAAGAAAGTGTTCAGATCAATGGCACACTAAACACTAGATGTGACAGCAGTTAGTATAATGAGTAACATTGCCGTTAGAATCTCCAGGGTGTACCTTGAGAGTCCGTGTTAGTGATTCTCACCATAAAACCACACATTACAACCAGTGGGAGCTCTGAAGACCCTGATGTCCAGGCCGTACCCCAGAGCGATGAAATAAAAAACATATATGGGAAGGATCTAGGTATTTGGTTTTCAGCTTTATTTTTCCCAGTGCCTCCAGGTGATTCCAGTGGATGCACAAGGCTGAGAACCATTCCTCCATAGCATTTAAAAGCTCTCCGGGTGGTTCTGATGATCAGTAAGTACTGAGAAAGGTTTACAGACATCCCTTGTTTTCTTACACTTCATTTTATTGAGCTTCACAGATGTTGCTTTTTTCCCTACAAACTGAAGGGAAGGCCCTCCACCAGTGAAAAGATTATGACTCTTTATTGTGACACTTGCTTTCCTGTAGTGGTCTGGAACCTATGTGCAAGGTATGCCTATGCTGGCAAGTGGGTAGGGGTTAATGAGTATTGAGGGAAGGAAGATTAAAAGTTCAGCCTCTGACTAAGAAAGCCTGCAGAGCACAGAGCTGTTATAAAAGTACTAAATGGTGAAGGACAAAGCTGCTAAAAGAAAAGCTGTGGCTGGAATAAAAATAAAAAGCACAGGGTTTAGAATCACTTAGGTTCAGATTCCAAACCCAGATCTCCTATTTGTTAATGAGATACTTAAATGCTCTATAAGTCTCCATTTTTTCCATTGCATAATGTGGATTTTTACTAACCCACAAGGTTGTTATAAGGATAAAGTGGGTTAAAAGATGAAGCTTTTAGCATATAGTGACCCCCTACTGTATGGGGTACATGAAATAAAAGCTTATTGATGCTTTTAGAAGTAGGAATTAATGGAATGCAGAATGCAAGAAAGAGTGAGGAGTCAAGGGTAATACCTAAGTATTTTGTTTAGATTATGGGATAAGTGGTGGAGGTATGAACCAGAGAGCTGGCAGACAAGTTGGTTTCTTAGATCTTCATGCTTTTGTTGTGTTTGTAAATCAGCGTCCCTAGTTTCCCTATCTAATATTCCTCCTCATCTGAGCTGTACTAGTAAGCCCAGACTTCTACATTAGTAACTGAATTTGGTAGAATAGTTCCATAAAATAAGCGTCAGGAAGTTCTGAAAAAGAACCTTAAGGGAACTCACAAATACACTACACACATTTTATTGCGATAGTTTTAAGAATAAGTATTTCGCTGACTCAAGAGGCTTCTTTTGCAGCCTTCCAGAGCCAGGCCTTGAAAGTTTCTGGTACTTTTACAGAGTGAAAGGGGATCAGAATTCCATTCAGGACTTCAGTCTCGTGTCCAATTCGTCACTCCCCACCTCTTTGTTTGCAGCACCAGCCAGGTCTGGGCTGGAGAGACCTAAACATCACTTTTTTTTTCCGCTTTTGGTTTTTAGATTTTTTTTTTTTTTTGGCCTTCAGCAACTGCTGTACATCTCATAACCTCGTAATGCTACATTTTCTTATGTGAGTATGAGCAAGTTGGTTCAGGCCCAGGTAAGCACTGGTCCTCTGTTCTATGCCTCTGATTAGATGGGCAGAGGCGGCAGGCAGGTCACCAGGTCCATTGCCTGTGCATCCAGGAAAGAGATCCTTGTCTCCCTTCTTGCAGGCACCCCCAACGGCTACATTTGGCTCTGTTGGAACACTTCTCATTTATTTGATGAAGGGGAAGCAAAAGACCTGGTACATTGTCCCAAGCTAGTGATTTAACAATTCCCCGTGAATTTTCCTTCATCTCACAAGTATGTCTTAGTAAGAATTGGAAACGGCCTATGGTGTATTGTAACTGGGCTGGCCTGGCTTTTAATGTCTTAATGGGGTGTGTCTGGATTCTTTGATGGCTCCTTTTTGAGCAGTATTTCTCAACTTTGGATGGTTGTGGAAATCATCTGGAAGCTTTAAAAAAACATGATGAATAGATCCCACTTTTACAAATTTTGACTTAATTGGTCTGGAGTAGCAGGCAGGTTTAAAACTCCATAAGGGATTCTCTTGAGAAGCCTTTGCTAAAGAATACTGCTTTAGAATGTAGGTGGTAACTAATACTAATTACTTTTATTCATGGAATTTTATTAATAATACTGAAATTCCGGGTGGCATCTCACCCAGCATCCTGCTACAAGGAAGTATTAAAGAATAACAGAAAATTCCAGAGTTCCTGTAATGCCAGGACTGAAAGAACCCTCAAAGGTCATTTTATTTTCTCTCCGATCGGGGTCTGTGAATCAACAACTTCAGAATCATCAAGCATTTGTTCATTTTTAAAATATTTTATTTATTCATTTTTAGAAAGGAAGAGAGGGAGAATGAGAGGGAGGGAAACATTAGTGTGTGTTTGCCTCTCCGTGCCCCCTCCTAGGGACCTGGCCCGCAACCCAGGCATGTGCCCTGACTGGGAATGGAGCCAGCGACCCCCTTTACTTCGCAGGCCAGCACTCAATCCACTGAGCCACAGCAGCCAGAGCACCAAGCGTTTGTTTAAGAGGTAAATTTTTGAGCCTCATTTTCCCACTTCCCAAATCAATGTCTTTAAACTGGAGTTAAGGCATCGGGAACCTACATTTTAATAAGTTCATTTTAATAGATTATTCTTGGGCACACTCATGATTTAGAACCATCAATCTCTACCAGAGCTTCTCAACCCTGACTGCACATTAAAATCACATAGAGTCTATAAAAATAACCATGCCAACCAGGCCAGTGGTTCTTAACCTTGGCTGAACTTGAGCATCACCCGGAGGTCTTTAAAGCACCTCATGCCCAGACACCACTCTGTGCCAATCATATCAGAGGCTCTGGGGATGGAACCCATTCGTCTGTGGTTTTAAAGGCTCTCCAGGTGATACTAATCTGTAGCCAAGCATGAGAACCTCTGTTCTGAATATTCTGGTTCAGTGTGTTCGGGGTGAGTTTTAGGCATTAATCATTTTAAAATATACTCCAGATCATTTAACTGTGCAGCCAAGGTTGAAAAGTCATGAATATCAGATTTTCAGCTTTTATGAACTTCCCCCAGTGTAGTTACCTAGTACCCATTAGCCTGCAGATTCAGGCTTGTCCCACACCAGACCCAAGCCAGTTTTGACCAAGGCTGCTGGTCTGGTCTCACGAGAGTAATGTGTCCACCTAGAGGTAAACCTCTAATCCCTGCCTTTCTGAGCCAGTCTCGTTCATTACTCTATCATTCATTATATATATATATATACAGACACACACACACACACACACACACACAAATATACAAAATTTTGTTGTTGTTAAATACTCTGCACTGAACTATGGATACAATGACAAATAAAATATTGTCCCTGACAGGTCAAGAAGCTTATAGATTTGCAAGGGTATCTTTTATTTTGCAAACAGGTATTTCAGAGAGCAGTAGTTATTACAATGGATAAGTAGACAGAGACCTGTAGGGATACAGATATCTTAGCAACTAAATATGCCATAGAGAATCAGGGAACACATGTCTATGGAGATGCTACTTAAGCCAAGTCTTCCCTGTGTGACTGAAAACACCCTCTGTGATGTGATTTCTCTCCACTTCATCTCTTGGTCCTTTTGTCCTGGTTTCAGTCTCAGCCGTACCGAGCTCCTCTCTGTTTCTGAATGCCCACACTCTTGAGAAGACTTCAATCTGCATATCTTTTCCTGGAATATTCTACCCATTTCTCCCACCTGCACTTCCTACCTACACACTGTTTAGCTGTTGTTACTGCCACAAAGCAGTCTTCTCTCGACTTTATGGATAATAATAAATGTCTTTGCCATACATTCATGCACTGACCTGCAATACTTCTTTTACAGCACACGCCCACTTTATTGCATGTCTATGATCCCTCACATCTGTAACTTTTACAAAAGCCAGAGCAACCTGCTGTCTCCTTTACCACTGTATGTCCCATGCACAGCAGAGTATAGGAAGCATGGAGTATAGGAAGAGAAAACCTAGTTTCAGGATTTTAAAAAACACCTCATTTTTAAAAACATTGAGAGTTTCATATATCCGAGAACATCTAGATATAGAGTCTTGTGCTGTTAGAAAAGCATAAAATTCTTAGCTTGGTACCTTATTGATTATGGATATGGCTGGATTTGTCCAGTTGACTGTGCTGACTTCTAGCTTATGTACAAAAAGACAAATTTTTGAAGCTGGCAGTGTCATACTGATTTCATGATTTGTGCTTTTTTGGAGCCACAATTGGCAGTACATCAAGGGAAAACCTTCAGTTAAGTCACTTATTGGTTGTATTCTCTGTTTAGATACATACATGCCTATGAAAACTGCACCTCAATTCTGAGGTGGTAACGATTTTCTTTTAGGTAGCTATGCAGTATATTCCTTTCTCTTTTAGTAGTGAGGTCAGAAAGGAAGTGTCTTATTCTTGTTAAACTTAGTCATATCTAATAGGAACACGTATTAGTGGATGGATGGATGGATGAATTTACAATCTAATGGCAGGGATATGGAATACTTTCTGGAACGAAGCACTTAGGAATTGAAAAAGTTATTCTATACATAAATGCCTGTGTGACATTTCAGTGAGTTATTGACTATATGCCGCACACATGTAGAAAAGACTACGATAGGCATTTTTAAAATGGCATTTCATTGTATCGTGTTCTCTTGAACCAACCTGGGAATTTTAAAGCCATGGCTATAAAAAAAACTATGTTTCTTTATACATTAACCTTTGATGTTGTTGAGTGAAAGAAACACATTTAAGTTAATTGTTATTAAAAACTATTTTGCTTGGTACTGTCCTAGGGCCGGAATAGCACCCTGTCTGTTCATTGGAGAAAGTGCATTCATTCATTCATTCATTTTCAAATATTTATCCACTGTATGATACCAGACTCAAGGTGCAGTGATGGTCAAACCAGATAAATTCCTACCCTGTAGGAGTTTATAGACAAGTTTAAGGGATGCACATTAATCAAATTATTATACTTTATATTTATACATTATAAATGTAAAATTATAGATATGATAAATGTGATATAGTTCTGGAAAAATCAAACTGAAAAAAAAACCTCAGAAGTAAAATTGACAAGACTCATTTGGTTATTGAGGTATCAGAATAAATAAAAGACGTTTCCTGATTTTTTTTCTGAAAGGATATTCAAACTAATTTCTGTGACAGAAGTATCATTTATGAAATACCAAAGAAGATATATTCAGTGAAAAGTTGTGTGAAAGATTAGATCAATAAACTATAAATTGTAAATTCTGATTTTGCAGTTAATTCCACTTGATTTTCCATCAAGTTGGAATAATGATACTTTGCTGATGAGACACAGTTCACTCTAGATCTTTCCATTTTGATTTTTTTCCATTTAGATGTTGCCAGAGCCATTGAATTACTGGAAAAACTACAGGAATCTGGAGAAGTACCAGTGCACAAGCTACAGTCCCTTAAAAAAGTGCTTCAGAGTGAGTTTTGTACTGCTATTCGAGAGGTACGACACCAAGATTCTAATAACTGTCAGCCATGCATACATCTTCTGAATGGAAAATATGACTTTTGCACACGAATAGTTGAAGCAGTTAAGACTGGAACTACATCTTTGCCTTCTGTTTTTAGCTCCTTGGACAGATGATAAAATATAATTTAGTCTGCTAAATTCTTAAATTAGATCCAGTCTGGATTTATACAGTCATGTAAAACCAAATGTTGGTCTTATGGTACCAGTAAAGTGACTGCCTTATTAGCAGGCAACTTTTACATGTAGTTTAAACTAATTAGTGGTCACATAAAGTCATCTGGAAATTCAGTTGGAAATAATCATAATTAATGAGGGCTGAGATTTTCTTAAAAGAACATTCAGCCAAATCTTTCACAAGCAAATCCAAAAGAGTAGCTTCCGACCGACTAAAGTTACAGTTTTCCAAATTAGACATTACTGTCTTGTGTAGTAATTTTCAACCCTTTTCATTTCATGGCATGCATAAACTAATTATGAAAATTCTGCTGCACACAAAAAAATATGTTTTTGCCCATCTGAGAGAAAAATAGGTACATTTTTTGTTGATTTACAAAAAAAAAATAGTAATTACCTACTCTTTCAGCTCCAAAGTGACTTTAAAAAATAAGGTGCCTGTACTTATATATAAGGATTTCTGGTACCAGGAATTAACCAATCATACATAACCTTATTATGAAAAGTGACCAATAAGATGCAACTTTATTATATAACCTATACATTTATGGTTCAAGACAGGGCATTTACACTCCATGGCTATTGTTGTGTTGGCTGTTGTCATTTTTTAAATTCGACAATCTAAGGCAAAAGAGGTCAGTGCCCCTGACTAAATACTCAGGTATTGCATGTTTGTTTGAAAAATTCTCATGGCACATTGGTTGAAAATCACTGGTCTTGTGTAATAATGGAAAATCTCTAAATAGGCTGTAGGCCCTTCTAACAAATCTTTGTAATGCTTTCTTGACTAATGGTTTTAAGATTCCTAAGGTGAAACAAGTGTATAGTAATGGTTATTTGAATTTTATATTGACATGTGGTGGAATTGACTTGCTAACTAATGAATTTAATTGTTTACAAGAAAGTTCATATTTTGGTTTCTCTTTAGATCATATAAATCTTTCATCTTTTACAAGAGCGTTCACTTGAGAGATACAGACTGTATGATTTTTGAATAAAATGATATTCAGTAAGCCCATCACCCCTTCCCCGTCAGATACTAAGAAATAATTTCTTAATTAGAACCTAAAGTCCATATATTCAACATACTCGCCTTGTTAGAAGTCCCCAGTAATGAATTACCTGCCATCATCCTCTTTAAAGAGTGGAACCTAATGACTACCTGGACAGCGTGTGATACCAGAGAGCAAACACCTCTCCAGGAACGTTTGATCAACCTCCCTTTGTACAACTGTGCTTGGGGCCAATGCACATTCTTTTACTTCGACAATGCTAGTCGATGGGTAGTCACTAGGTGGGGAAAAGCTCGCATCACTAAGACAGAAACATGCAAAACTGCTCTCACTATAGATTTTTTAAATTTTTCATTTGTTTATCTTTAGAGGGGAAGGGAAGGAGAGAGGGAGAGAAACATCAATGTATGGTTGCTTCTCATGCATTCCCTGCTGGAAACTGGTCCCTGCTGGGAACTGGCCTGTAATCCAAGCATCCCTGTGATCCTGTGGTTCACAGGCCTGCGCTCAATCCTCTGAGCTACACCAGCCAGGGCTCACTATAGATTTAAAACTGCAGCCTACCCAATGTGGTTACATTTGGATTTTGATAAGGTTTGATTTAGACTGTACCTATGCAATGTATTTATCATCTGAAGTTGTTGACTATTTAATTTTTGTTCATAATGAACACAGCTTGAGTGAATAACCATAATTGTATCTCCAAGTTTTAACCTAATATAAATTTGGACAAAGGCTGCAAGGAAATATCTCAAAGTGTATGAATTCTTGGCCACCGGCTGCTCTGTGGGAAAAGGAGCAAGATATGTGGAAACTCCATAGGCCTCCTCATGGTTAAACTCCAGTAGCCACTCTGTAGGCCAAGGTAGAATCCCCAGTACATGCTCTTCTTCCTTCACAGAGTGCCATGTCTATGAGATTTAACAGGCAACTTTTCATTTTTAGATATTCTATCACTTCTTTTACTTTCCGCAGGACTAACTAAAGGATAGGGCATGTGAAACGTATATCTCTGCTCCCTGGGAATTTGGCTTATGATCAATGCAAAGTCTGTACCTACATGGAACTTACATTCCAGTGAGAAAATGATAATAAACAAATGTACAGTACAAGGACAGGGAGTACTGAAACTGTACTGATAAGTAAAGCAGTGTTATGGGAGTAGGAGTAAGGTGCTGTAAATTTGGATGATGAGAAAATAACCTGTTTCCAGTAATGGAACAAGTCACAAATGTCAGGGGTTATAGTGTTTTGAGCACAGGAAACCACAGCTGCAAAACCCAGAAGCAGGAATGATCTTAGTCCACGGAAGGAACATCCCCAAACTCAGAATGTCTGCAGTGAAATAAGCAAAGATAGACGACCTAGAAGCAGCTGGAGAGCTGCTTATGTGAGGTGTAGCAGGCTATAGGAAGAGCCCTGGATTCTATTCTAACCATGCCAGGAAACTCTCGGAGAGTTTTGACCTGACTTGATTAGGTTTTGAAAGGTCTCTGACTGTTGTGAAAATACAAGTGTGTGTGCAGGAGTAAAAATAACAGAATCCAGTAATAAAGGGATGAGTAGGTCAAGTGAGAGACGAGAGGATGGCATCCCCGATGAAGGTGGCAACAATGCAAGTAGTGGGAAGTTGTCTGACTCAATGCATATTTTTTGAGAATAAAGTCAGCAGAAATAGCTGATGTATTGGTTCGAAGGCTGAAAGAATTCTCAATTGGTTATTAGGTTTGGGTTAAACAATTAAATGAATGGTGATATAACAAATGGGAATCGTTACTGGGGACCAGGTATGGAGAAGACTATCCAAAGTTTCAATTGGGACATAATGAATTTCAGACATCCAAGTAGAAGTGTCTAGCTGGCACCTAAGTGTGGAGGTTGGAGAAGTTGGGTCTGGAGACATAATTGTAGTATAGATATCTGTTCAAACCTTCACACAGGACATTTTCTTCAAAGTGTTTGTTAAGGAAAAAGAGAATGAGAGTAAACTAAAATAAATATGGAGACACTATATAGAAGTTATTATTTTTAATATATTTTATGGATTATGCTATTACAGTTGTCCCAATTTTTCTTCTGCTGCCTTCTTCCACCTGGTACTCCCCATTTCCTCTGGCAGTCCAGCCCTTCTTAGTTTGTGTCCATGGGTCATGCATATAAGTTCTTTGGCTACTCCATTTTCTATACTGTTTTTAACAACCCCCTGTTTTGTGCCTACCAATTTGTGCTTCTTAATCCCTGCGCCTTTTCCACCATTCTCCCCTTCCCCCTCCCAACTGATAACCTTCCAAATCATCTCCATATCTATGATCCTGCTTCTGTTCTGCCTGTTTGCTTAGTTAGTTTTTTAGATTCGTTTGTTGATGAATTTGTTGTGAATTTATTGCCATTTTAATGTTCATGTTTTTTATCTTTTTCTTAAATAAGTCCCTTTAACATTTCACGTAATAATGGCTTGGTGATGATGAATTCCTTTAGCTTTACATTGTCTGGGAAGTAGTTTATCTACTCTTCAATTCTAAATGCTACATAAGGTAATCTAGGTTGTAGGTCCTTGCTTTTCATGACTTTGAATGCTTCTTGCCAATCCTTTTTAGCTTGCAAAGTTTCTTTTGAGAAATGATTCTTATGGGAACTCCTTTGTAGGTAACTACCTGCTTGTTTCTTGCTTGCTGCTTTTATGATTCTCTCCTTATCTTTAATCTTTGATGACTTGGTGATGAACTCCTTAGCTTTACCTTGTTTGGGAAGCATTTTATCCTCCTTTCCATTCTAAATTATAGCTTTGCTGGATAGAGTGATCTAGGTTGTAGGTCCTTGCTTTTCATCACTCTGAATACTTCTTGCCAGTCCCTTCTAGCCTGCAAAGTGTCTTTACAGATATCAGCTGACAGTCCTACAGGAACTCCTTCGTAGATAACTATCTGCTTTTCTCTTGCTGATTTTAATACTCTATTTATCTTTAACCTTTAGCATTTTAATTATGATGTGTCTTGGTGTGGTTGTCTTTATGTCCATCTTCTTTGGGATTTTCTGTGCTTTCTGGACTTGTATGTCTATTTCCTTCACCAAGTCAGGGAAGTTTTCTTTCATTATTTTTTCAAATAAGTTTTGAATTTCTTTTTCTTTTTCTTCTTCTTCTGGCACCCCTATGATTAGAATGTTGGTATGTTTGAAGTTGTCCCAGAGGCTCCTTAGCCTATCCTTTTTACTTTGGATTATTTTTTTCTTCTTGTTATTCTGATTGAATGTCTTTTTCTTCCTTGTATTCCAAATCATTGATTTGATACTCAGCTTTATGCACTCCACTGTTGATTCTCTGTAAATGTTTTTCTGTTTCACATAGTGAAACCTTCTTGCCTGCCTGGATCTTTCTTATGCTGTGGAAGTACCCACTGAGTTCTTTGAGCATCCTAATAACCAGTGCTTTGAACTCTGTGTTTGATAGATTACTTACCTCCATTTTGTTTAATTCTTTTTCTGGAGTTTTGTTTTCTTTCATTTGGGTCAAATTTGTTTGTCTCCTCACTTTTGGTGGCCTTCCTGTGTTTGTTTCTATATATTAGGCAGAGCTACTTTGACTCCCTGTGTTAGTAACATGGCCTATTGTAGATAAGCACACAGGTAAGTTGGAGGGTGCAGAGCCACAGGTAATCACCAGGGTGGGGCAACCCAGGTGAAGCAGATTGATGGAGTCTCAGATAAGATGTTGCTGTTCTGGGGCTCTGTGAGGGGGAGGGCTCAGGAAAGAGACAGTACTGCTGCCTGGCCTCTGGAGTTTTGTCCAGGAGGAAGCTGTCCCCCAACACTCACCCAGATGCCTGACATTTCAGTTTCTCCCTGTATGCCACTGGTGCCCTTTCAGTTGCTGCCCCAGTGCTGAAGCCCAGAGGGAGGGAGTCTGTATAAGTCCTAAGTCTGTTTTGGGCCCTTTAAGAAGAGACAGCTGGGAATCCCACAGTTTCTTCCTCTGCCCCAACCATCCCCACCAGTTTTTATAGCCAGAAATTACGGGGATTTATCTTCTGGCACTGGAACCCTGGGCTCTGTAGTCTGATGAGGGGCTGGGATCACTTGATCCTGAGGTATCCCTCCTGATTTGCATTCACTACACATGGATGTGGGACCACCTATTTCATGCCTCTGCATCTCCATATCTCTGCCCCTCCTGCCCATCGGTATGAATGTGACTTCTTTAATTCGGTGTTGTCAGACTTCCATACAGCTGGATTTTCTTGCAATTCTGAGTGAAATTTGTTTCATAGTCTAGTTGTAATTTTTTTCTGTGGTTGTGGCAAAGAAGCAAGCCATGTTTACTTATGCCTCCATCTTGACAGGAAGTTCAGGAATTATAAGTACACCTTATAAACCTTTTCAGTGCTAAAGTGTGGTATGTGCATCATTAGTGGTAGTGGAAATCTGTAACTAAACTATGTAATATCCTTATAATAATTTTGTTTTAAAGGCGATGCATTATGTATAAAAATCATTCTGGTGACTTCATCTTGGTTAATATTTCACACAAGTTGTAAGGTATTATTTACATTTGTTAAGTTGGAATTTTCTTTCTTTAGAATTTTATTTATTTATTTACTTATTTATTTATAGAGAGAGGGGAAAAGAGAAAGTAAGACAGGCAGAGGAACTTTGATTGATTGCCTCTCATAGGCCCCCATTCAGTGCCCTGGCCAGCAACCCAGGCATGTGCCCTGACTAGGAACTGAACCAGCAATGTTTTAGTCCACAGGCCAATGCTCAATCTACTGAGTCACACCAGCCAGGGCTGGAATTTTTTTATTATTCTTTTTGTGTCACTTTACATTAACTGTGGACAGTAATGGTAAAAATATCAATATGATACAACAGTTCTGAATCACAAAATAATATTGTAAATCAATCTAGTCAGCAGTTTTTCAATAAAGCATAAAATATGAATATATATTGTCAGGCAGGTGAATCCACAGGCCAGTAAAGAAAAGTGCACTCATAGTCAACATCATACTCAATGAGCAAAAACTAGAAGTGTTTCCCTTAAGATCAGACACAAGACAGGGATGTCTGCTTTCACCACTCTTATTCAACGTAGTACTAGAAGTCCTAACCACAGTGATCAGAAAAGATAAAAAAAATAAAAAGGCCTTGGACAGTGTGGCTCAGGTGTTTGGGCATTGTCCTGTAAACTGAAAAGTCATGAGTTTGATTCTTGGTCAGGGCAGATGCCTGGGTTCCAGGTTTGGTTCCCAATAGGGGCACATATGAGAGGTTACCAATCAGTGTTTCTCTTCTTCTCTTTCTCCCTCCATCCTAGTCTCTCTGAAATCAATAAGCATGTCCTCAGGTGAGTAAATAAATAAAAATAATAAAGCCCCAATTGGAAAGGAATAGGTAAAATGTTGTTGCAAATGACATGGTACTGTATACAGAGAACCTTAAAGATTTAACCAAAAAACTACTAGAACTGATTAATGAATCCATTAAAGTAGCAGCATATAAAATAAATATTCAGAAATCAGTTGCATTTTTATACACCAATCCCACTGATGAAAGGGAAAACAATCCCATTTGCTATTACAACAAAACAAAATAAGGTACCTAGAAATATATTTAACCAAGGATGTAAAAGACCTGCACTCAGAAAATTATAAGACATTAAAGAAAGAAACTGAAGAAGATACAAATAGGTATATACCCAAAGTCAAGTCTTCTGTCATCATTTATCCCTCCTTACCCAAAGACTTGGGCGTATCTTACCCATGGGCATATACCATGTCCATGGGTAAGAAGAATTAACATCATTTAAGGCCCTGCCTGGTGTAGCTCAGTGGATTGAGCACGGGCCTGCAAACCAGAGGATCGCAGTTCGATTCCCAGTCAGGGCACATGCCTGGGTTGCAGGCCAGTTCCCCACAGGGGACACACAATACATTGTGTGTCCTCGGCAGAGGCAACCATACATTGATATTTCTCTCCCTCTCTCCTTCCCTTCCCCTCTACAAATAAATAAAGAAAATATTTTTTTTAAAAAGAAGAATTAGCATCATTAAAATGTGCATACTACCCAAATCAATCTATAGATTCAATGCAATTTCTATGAAGATACCAATGGCATATTTCAAGAACTGGAACATATATTCCAAAAATTTATATGGAACTACAAATGACCCCAAATACCCACAGCAATCTTGAGAAATAAGAACAAAACTGGAAGAATTATGTATGATACCTTATACCAAACTCTACTACAAGTCCATAATAAAACATCACGGTACTGGCATAAAAACAGATATGGCATATAGATCAATGGAACAGAATAGAGAGTCTGAGAATAAATCCATGTTTTTATGGTCAATTAATATTTATCAAAGGAGACAAGAACATACAATAGGGCATGGACAGTCTATTCATCATACCTAAAATTAAACTCAAAACAGATTAAAGACTTAAATATAATACAAGACTTAAAACCAGAAAAATCTTGGAAGAAAACATAGGCAGTAAAATCTCAGACATTTCTTGTAGCAATATTTTTTTCTTATATATCTCCTTGAGCAAGGGAGACCAAAATAAAAAACACACAAATGTAACTACATCAAACGAAAAAGTTTTTGCACAGTGAAGGAAACTATCAACAGAATGAAAAGATAACCCACTGAATGGGAGAACATATTTGCCAATGATACATCTGATCAGAGGCTAATCCAAATTTATAAAGAATTTATGCAACTCAACACCCAAAAATAAAAATCTAATTTAAAAATAGGCAAAGAGCCTGAAAAGACACTTCTTCAAAGATGACATACAGGTGGCCAATAGGTGTATGAAAGATGGTCAATGTTATCAAACATCAGAGA
Organism: Sturnira hondurensis; assembly: GCF_014824575.4. Lineage (NCBI taxonomy): Eukaryota > Metazoa > Chordata > Mammalia > Chiroptera > Phyllostomidae > Sturnira > Sturnira hondurensis. Next base: position 282,148 of record NW_028076432.1, read on the forward strand.
AATGCACATTAAAACCATGATAAGATACCACTTCACATCTGTCAGAATCAGTCCACAAACAAGTGTTGGAGAGGATGTGGAGAAAAGAGAACCCCTGTGTACTGTTGGCAGGAGTGCAGACTGGTGCAGCCACTGTGGAAAGCAGTGTGGTTTCCTCTAAAACTTAAAATGGAACTGCCTTATGACTCAGCAATTACACTTCTGGGAATATATCCCAAGAAACCCAAAACACTAAGTTGAAAGACTATATGCACCCCTATGTTCATTGCAGTGTTATTTACAATAGTCAAGATTTGGAAACAGCTCAAGATTGTCAAGAATATAAAGGGGGGGATAAATGATGACAAAAGACTTGACTTCGGGTATATATAATACAATATACATATACAGCTGATGTATTTTATCTTATTTTTTAAAGGTTTTACTTATTTACTTTTTATAGAGAAGGGAAGGGAGGGAGAATGGGAGATAGAGAAATACCATCATGCGAAAGGTACATCAGTTAGTTGCGTCTCGCACACGACCAACGGGGGGCCTGGCCCACTACCCAGGCACGTGCCCTGACCAGCAATCACACTCGCCACCTTTCAGTTCACAGGACAGCAGTCTACTGAGCCATGCCGGCCAGGGCATGATGTATTTTAGAACTGTACACTTGAAACCTATATAATTTAATAGCCAATGTTACCTCAAAAATTCAATAAAAATTTAAAAACAACAAGAAAAGAGCAAGTGGGAAGAATGACATTGTACAACGGTGAAAATCTGAAAATGAAATTTCATTCCAAGTCATAATGGACACTGGCCATTATGCGGGCCTCGAACTTTTGAAATTTTGTTTTCTTATTCAAATGATGCTCTTGAGTCTCTGTGGTTAAATTATTTGAGTTTTCTCAATTGTTTTGCTACTTGATACTGTCTGGTGGAAAAGTTGTGAATTTTGTCATGACAGCAGAAGAGGACAAGAAGCTCAGGGGCATCATTCTTTGCATTCACCAGACCAAGACCAAGCATGGGTCATGCCGTTGCCAACAAGGTATAAAACCCAGGTTATGTGTGAAAAGGAAGTAGGGCAATCTAGTGCCAATTTTTCTAAAAAAAATGCCTCACACAAGCACAACAGTACTTACTGTTACATGTTGAAGCAATCCCATATTTCGGTTTACACAAATGCCTCACACAAGCACAACAGTACTTACTGTTACATGTTGAAGCAATCCCATATTTCGGTTTACATTTTGATGAAACCACTTAATCTGCTCTTGGCATATGTACAGCTCTTATATGGGAAGAATAGTTTAATGAAATGTTACTGTTTTTCAGTAAAAATGGATGATCAAGAGAGATTAGATGTTTTCACTCCTTAACTATTTTTCTGTAATTTGCAATAAAGACTGAAATGCTTTGCTGGGATCAATCCTGAAGCATGACATCTACATATATAACTAAGGAAGACATTGATCTATTAATAAATATGTTGCACTTAAATGCCAGTCCACATAGAGCTTTACTCATAGAATACAGATAGTCGTGGGCAGTACTGATCTTGTGTTGGGAACCGCTCTGCCTGTTTTCAGAAGTTGTAACTGCCCCCCATGGCTAAGGCTGAGTGAGCGACCTCTGGACTTTGAGTCATTAAGGAGACAAAACTTATCTCTGGCAGCAAATGCTGCTTCTGCTTCATCCCCTGCCCCCAACACTTGGTCGGTTAGTCAGAGACATGTAAGACCCCTCAGAGGAGGGGCAGCCTAAACCAGACACGATCACTTGGGAGGCCCTCAAGGAAGTACTCGGTGGCAGGGGCGGGGGCTGCAGCAAAGAGGGAGTGATGGACGCCTCGTCCCCTGACTGTTCTGATATAGCCTGAGTCCCCATTTTTGTCTGGGAGAAGCACTTCTGGCTCTAATCCACTTAAGCCTAAAAACCTATGATAGGGAAGGTGGTGCATCTCTCTGCTGGCTAGAGTGGATTCTGGGGTGATCAGATGTAAGAAAGAGTCCCTAAAGTCCTGTGAAGCCTGCTTTGCTAAGAATGCTTTCACTCAGATGATAAAGGTCCAAGCAGGAAATGAGTGTGTTTCCCAAAGTTTTTGCAACTCTCTTACCTGACAGACACTGACTCAGATTAAGCCCTCAGATTTCTTTGAAATGTTATCTACTGTTTGATCCTTCCCACCTGACATTGATTGATGAGCTTTACCTGTATTCCTGTGTGTTAGAACCCAATAAAAGCCATTGAGGAAGGGGCTCTTGGTCCTTCTCCTGTGAGAGATTGACCACCTCTCCTCCCCAAGCAGATCATGTCTTGGCGGTGTTATTTTCATCTGTGGCAGATGGGGGAGACTTGTGGGCAAAGTTGCCCCGACAATCTTGCTTGTGTTTTATTGCTGCAGGAGCTTGAAAGGACCCAATTAATAATTAAATTGCACCCAATCTGTGCAAGTAATTTCAGAGACCCTTTCAGATAAATAAGTTGATGCACAATGCTGCTTTTTCATAGTGAGAGGTACTGACTGGCAAGAGAAAGTGCACACAAATTTTTGAATGACAGATGATACTTTTATGGTGCCGATAGTTTCCGTAAAGACTATTTTTGTGATTTTTTTTTGTTCAGCAGTGTATTAATTAGCTTGAATGTACTAAACTTACTCATTAAACATAGGAAATATAAGGGTTGGAGTATACAGATGATAAAATGTTGATTTTGGATAAAAGAATTTTCTTAGAGAATTGAATTGCTGTTTAAATAGTTTGATATGTTAAGAGATGGACTTTCCCCCAACATCTATATCCTTTGGCCCTCAGATTAAAAAAATATCAATAGTGTATGAGTGTTCACATTTTAAGAGCATGTTCAATTTCTGCAACAGAATATAAAGAAGGTTTTTCTGAAACTACAATAATTAAAAGAGAAATAACAATCGATTTACTATCATCATATTCCAACTTTTAAAACATCTGGGCTTTCTGCTTTCCAGGGATATGTGCTCACCGATCTTGTGTGTGAGGTGGTGGGTTGTGGGGAGGACTTATTCCCACACTTAAGACTCTCATATGCACATTTGACCCCCAAATCCAGAACCGAATGACAGTCACCAAAGACTGCCTTCCTTGGGTAAAGACCAGATGTATGTCAGTATTTTTTCATCCAGTAGAACTGTAAAATAAGAAAATCAATCAACCCAACTTGGAATCTGTAATTCTATGATAGTAGGATTGTTGAGAAATATTCCATTTCTCTTCCTGTGAGCACATGTCACTGTTGGGTCTCCCTGCCCTCCTTAAAGCTACAGACGGCCATGGCAGTGCTGTTGCTAAAGAATCACAATGGAAGTGATCGGAACCATTTTATCATAGAAGCCTTTGAATCGGGGCATGAATTCCCAATTTCTTTCCCTTTCCTGTGAGACTAGTGATGTTTTATAAGAAAAAAACTACCAATTAGCTTGGGTAGCAGAGTGAGAAAATGAGAACTGACTAATAGGTTGTCTGAGCAAAAAGTAAACTTTTGTTAACCTAGGCCTCCAGGATACTGGGGTTATTGTACCACAGCATAACCCAAGCTATTCTGAGTGATAATCCACAAACATCAAGCCAGATTCACCTTGGATAAAGGCTATAAGCAATATCACACTGTAATTGCTGTAAAACAAAGTTAATTTTTAAAAACCTATGTTGTATGTTTAGTAAGCTGTGACAGATCTTTTAAAAACTACATGAAATTGGTAACCAATGTAAATACCCATGCCCATTAGATGGTTCATAAATTTTTAATTTTTGAGACACTTGGATGACAGACTTTGTTTGCTTCTAGATTAGCTCCCATTTGCTCCTTCTCTTGTCTTTTTTCTCTCTGAGGAGACTCCGTACTTTAAGAATGATTTTGACAGTGTGGGTTGGTTCAAAGTAAACCAGCATAGTAAAGAATCTGGAAACCTGTCATAAGATGAGAAGTTAAGGACTTGTAGATATTTAGCTACAAAGAGAGAAAAGTAGTGTTTAATATGGTACTTGTCATTTACTATTTGGTAGGGTAATGGGAAAGGGAAGTAACCATGCTAGACCACTCGATGATAAATAGAAGAATGCAGATAACCAAAGATAATTAACAACACCCAGGAATGAGCTCACTTGTAAGGTAGCAAGTTTCCCATGACCACAGTAGAGGTTCAGTGGTCATATTTCAGATCACTTTAGAGCAAGTATTTTGGGGGATTTGTTTACATTTTATTTTCAATTAAATTTACTGGATGACAATGGTTAATAAAGGTATATAGGTTTCAAGTACTCATTTCTATGATACATTATCTGTCTATTATATTGTGTGCCCACCACCCAGAGTCATCAAATCTCCGTCCATCTCTTGTATTTGGCCCCCTTTACCCTTTACTATCTCCGCTTCCCCCTTGTAACCACCATATTGTTGTCTGTGTCTGTGAGTTGTTTGTTTATTTTTCTTGCTTGTTCATTTGATGTTTTCAGTTTTATGTCTCACATATGTGTGAAATCATAGTGAATCTTAACTTTTTCTCTGTGACTTATTTTACTTAGCATGATATTTTTTAGATACATCCATAAGGTCACAAGTGATAGTATTTCACTTTTTCTTCTGGCTGAGTAGTATTCTTTTGTATATATGCACCACATCTTCTTTGTCCGATCATCTAGTGAAGGATACTTTGGTGGTTTTCAGGTTTTGGCCTCCGTGAATAATGCTGCAGTGAACATAGGGGTGCATAAAACTGTGAATAAAGGTTTTCACATCTTTCATGTACATACCCGCAAGAGGGGTTGCTGGTAACTCTATTTTTAATTTTTTGAGGAGCCTCCATATTGTTTTCCATGGTGGTTTTACTAGTTTTCATTCCCACCAGCAGTGATTGAGGGTTGCTTTTTCTCCATGACCTTTTCAGCACTTGTTATTACTTGTCTTGCTGACAATAGCTGTTCTAACAGGTGTAAGGTGGTAGCTCATTGTAGTTTTGATTTGCATTTCCCTAATGGCTGGTGAAGTTGAGTATCTTTTCATATATGTGTTAGCCATTTGTATGTCTTCTTGGGAGAAGTGTGTGTTCAGTTCCTCTGCTCATTTTTTAAATGTATTGTTTGTTTATTTGGTTTTGAGTTGTGTGAGTTTTTTATATGCTTTGAGTATTAACTCCTTATTGGGGCTGTTGTTTGCAAATATCAACTCCCGTGTGGCTGGTTGCTTTTTTGTTTTGTTGTCAGTTTCTTTTGCTGTGCAGAGCTTTTTACTTTGATATAATCAAATTAGTTTATTTTTGCCTTTACTTTCCTTGCCTTTTGGGTCAAATTAAAAAAATACTCTCTATGACCAAGGTCCATAAGTCTAGCACCTATGTTTTCTCCTATGTAATGTATTGTTTCAGTCCTTATATTTAGATCTTTGATCTATTTTGAGTTTATTTTTGTATGTGGGGACAAACGATAGTCTAGTTTAGCAATTTACAGCCTTTTATCTCATGGCGCACGCAAACTAATTACTATAATTCTGACCAAGAAAAAATAGATATAACTTTGATTCATTCACACCCGACAGCAAATTGACCATTGTCATTTGTTTTTAATTTGATAATCTAAGGGATAAAAGGGTTAGTGCCCCTGACTAAATAGCCATATATTGCATATTTTAAAAATTCTTGCAGCACACCAGTGTGCTATGGCACACCAGTTGACTGTTGCTTGTCTAGTTTCATTCTTTTGTGTGTGGCTTTCCAATTTTCCTGGCATCATTTTTGAAAAGGTTTTCTCTTCTTTATTTTATGTTTTTGGCTCCTTTATCAAAAATGATTTGCCCACAAATGTGGGTTTAATTTAGGCTCTCAGTTCTGTTCCACTAGTCTTTGTGTTTGTTTTCTGCCAATACCATGCTGTTTTGATTATTGTCACTTTGTAGTATAATTTGTAGTGAGGAGTAAGGCAGTGTGATAACTCCAGATTTGTTCTCTGTTCTCAAGTTTGCTTTGTCTATTTGGGGTCTTTTGTGGTTCTATACAAATCTGGTGGGGGCATTTTTGTTCTATTTCTTTAAATAGCATCATTGGGATTTTAAATAACATTCTGGGATTCATGAATACAGAATATTTTTCTATTTGGATGTTTCTTTTTCAATCTCTTCTAATGGTGCTGTGTGGTTTTTAGGACATAAGCCCTTCACATTCTTTGTTAAGTTTATTCCTAGGTATTTTCTTCTTTTTGTTGCAATTGCAAAAGAAATTGTTGTTTTCCATTTCTTTTGGTGAAATTTTGTTCGTGTATAGCAATACAGTGAATGTTTGTACATTGATTTTGTATACTGCAACTTTACTGTATTTATTTGTTGCTTCTAATAGTTTTTTGGTGGAATCTTTGAGGTTTTCTTTTTTTTCTTTAATCCTCACTCAAGGATAAGTTTATTGATTTTAGAGAGGGGGAGAGAGAAAACAGTGGTGTGAGAAATATCAGTTGGTTGCTCCCCATATGTGCCCCAACCAAGGATCAAACCCACAATCAAGGTATGTACCCGGACTGGGAATTGAACCTGCAACCCTTTGTTGTACAGAATTATGCTCCAACCAGCTGAGCCACCTGGATAGGGCATGGTGTTTTCTACATAAAGAATGATGTGACCTACAAAAAGTAACACTTTCACGTCTTTCTTCCCAGTGTGGTTGCCTTTTATTTCTTTCTCTTGCCTTACTGCTCTGACTAGGACTTCCAGTCATATTTTGAAAAAAACTGATGAGAGTGGACATCTTTGTCCTGTTGCTGATCTTAGAAGGAAAGCTTTCCATTTTTTACCATTGAGTAAGGTATTAGCTGAGGGTTTGTCATATATGACCTTTATTATGTTGAGGTACTGTTCTTCTATACCCATTTTACTATGTGTTTCCACCATAAATGGATGTTGTATCTTATCAAATACTTTTTCTGATCATATTTATATGATCATATGATTTTTATTTTTTTAAAGATTTTATTTACTTATTTCTCGAGACAGGTGAAGGGAGGGAGAAAGAGAGGGAGAGAAACAACAGTGAGTGATTGCCTGTCATGTGCCCCCTACTGTGGATCTGGCCCACAACCTAGGTGTGTGCCCTGACTGGGGATCAAACCAGCAACTCTTTGGTTTGTAGGCCCACAGTCAATCCACTGAGCAACACGAGCCAGGGCTGTTATGGTCGTATGATTTTTTTATTCTTTATTTTGGTAATGTGGTATATTATGTTGATTGATATGCATATGTTGAACTGTCCTTGAACCCCTGGACTGAACCCCACTTGAACATAGTGTATTATTTTAAAATATATTATTGTATTTGATTTGCTAGTACTTTGTTTAGGACTTCTGCATCTGTATCCATCAGAGATGTTGGTCTGTAGTTTTCTTTTTTGTGTTGTCTTTGCCAGGTTTCGGCACCAGGTGTATGTTGGCCTTATAACATGTGTTATAAAGTATTGCCTCTTCAACTTTTTTGGAAGAGGCTGGGAAAGATAAGTATCAAATCTTCTCTAAATGTCTGGTCTTGGACTTTTACTTTTTAGAAGTTTTTGGTGGTTGTTTCAATTTCCCCGCTGTTGATCAGTCTGTAACCCCTTTTTCTAATTCCTGGTTTTGTTTGAGTTCTTTCTCTTTTCTTCTTAGTGAGTGTAGCCAGAAGGTTGTCAAGTTTATTAATCTTTTTGAAGAACCAGCTCTCTGTTGCATTAATTTATTTGTATAGTTTTTTTTTTGTTCTCTATTTCACTTAATTCTGCTTTAATTTTTCTTCTATTTTTTCTGCTGACTTTGGGCTTTTTTGTTCTTCTTTTTCTACTTCTTTGAGATAGAATGTTAGGTTGTTTACTTGAAATTTTTCTTGTTTCTGTAGCTAGGCCTGTTATAATATTGCTTTTGCTGCATCCCAACAATTTTTTTATGTTGTATTGTCATTCTCATTTGTCTCTATATAACTTTTGATTTCAACTTTTACTTGTTCTTTGACCCAGTCATTTTTTTTTCAGAGTGCTTTGTTATCTCCATGTATTTGTGCGGGGTTTTGCTTCTTTTTTTGCAGTTGATTTCTATTTTGAAAACATTGCGGTCAGAGAATATGCTTAGTATGATTTCAGTCTTCTTAGATTTGTTGAGGCTAGTTTTGTGTCCAGACATGTAGTCTCTCCTTGAGACTGTTTTACATGTACTAGGGAAGAATGTGTAATATGTTTGGGGATGACTCTGTAAATGTCAATTATGACCATTTGATGTAATGTGTCATTTAAGGCTGGTATATCTTATATTGATTTTCTATTTGTAAGATCTATCTAGAGCTTTCTTTGAGTGTTAGGTCCCCCCTACTGTGGTTTTGTTTTTGTCAGTTTCTCCCTTTAGTCTGTTAGTAGATCTTCGTATATTTTAGCCGCTTGAGTGGGTGCATGTACATGGAGAAGTATTGTTTTCTTGATGTAGTTTACCCTTTATCATTATAAAATGACCATCTTTGTTTCTTGTTGTTAACTGTTTTATCTTGAAATCTATTTTGTCTAATACAAGTGTGGCTACATACTTTTCTGTGGATGCCGTTTGTTTGGAGGATTGTTTTCCACCCTTTCACTTTGAGTCTGTATTTGTCTTTGCAGCTTTGATGTGTCTCCTGAAGGCGGCAGATAATGAGTTTTGTTTCTGGATCCGTCTTCCACTCTGTGCCTTTTTATTGGTGGATTCAGTTCTTGTAAAGATTTCTTATAGTTATTTTATCTTTTGCTTTCTGGTAGCTCTGTGAATCTGTTGTTTCTTTTTCTTTTGTGTTTCTGTCTGTGTTGTGTTTCCTCTGTCTTGTCTTTTTTTTAAGTTATATATCTTTGTGTGTGTGTGTGTGTGTGTGTGTGTGTGTGTGGTGTGTAGAATCACCATTACGTTTATGTAAAAGAAACTGTCATATATACAGTATTCCTTTTTCTTTTGAATGCAGCTAATCTTCATCCCCCTCTGCAAATTCGGACCTTTACTCTCCCAGGTTGTTTGTTGTCACAAATTATCCCAATTTATGCTGTGAGTTCATTTCCAAATTACAGTAGCTATCGTTTGCCTGATCTTTTTAATGCTATTACCTCCTTTAGCCTTTATGCAATATTTAAGTATATAGTACCCTATTCTAAAAAAAAGGTTGTAATATTCTGCTCCTATCATAGTTTTGTGACCTTTAGTTCTTTGTTTTCAGGTAGAACAACTCTCTAAGAGCAAGAGTTTTTAACTTAAGGTAATATAGAGGCTTCATGTTGTAGGCGAAGTACAAGCAAATATGTATGTATTATTTTTGTTTTCTTTCCTTTGTGTGCAAAAATTTTACAGCAAAATATGTTTATAATGTTTTACTTTGAACGTGAACAGAGTGGCATGGATCCGTCATGTAAAATTATCATCCGCTCTTGGAATAGTGACATCTGGAATAGCATTGCAGTCATCCCAGTTAACAATAATGTATCAGGCATTATGTTTATGTATATCTCTTTCTATGCATATTGAATTTAGCTTAAGCTGGGAGATGACAAAAAAGGCGAAAGCTTGATGGCTCTCAACATTTTCTTTGATTTTATTTGCATTGTTAAATGTGATTGGGCACAAAAGCCGGACTGTTTCTTGTGTGCTAGGTTTCCTGCCAGCAAGAAGTCAAAAAAGCTTATTTTTGACATTCCTGAAAAATACACCATATGATATAGAATTTTTATTTCCTGGAGAAAAAGCCCAATTTTAAATGAGTAGAGATTTACCACAACTTACATTTTCCCCAACATATCTTGAGACATTTCTCAGCAAAGGTACCACGGAGGAAACCTGATTAAATAATGTACCGTAGAAATGTTTGCACTGGTTCATGGCTCCGAACAGCAACAACACAAAAATAAGAGAGCGGCTCTGTTCACTTGATATAACCTACTTCTGAACTCTGACATTTTGCTCATGTTTTGAAGCCAGTTGTAGTCAAAATAACAGCTGTGCTATTCCCACTCGGCATGGATTTGATGAAAAATACGATTGTTTCAGTAAACCTCTGATTTTTATCTACCATGTGAATGCTTATGTCTCATTATGTGCCTTTGAGAGAGAGGGAGAGAGAGACAGAGAGAATGACAGAGAGAGAACACAAGCATGCACACCCCATGGACACTGTAAGGGCCAAGTTGTTCTAACAGTGAAAAGTAGTTTTGTCAGGCAAAACTCCAAGTGGAAGAATAATTTTGATACTATATGTGCATGGAGTTTCTGGATCCAACATGCAGCTTGATTACTCTGGTGAAGACAGGGGTTCTGCTTTTCATAGATACTTAAAACTTTCAGCATGCATTAGTGGCAAAGACTCTGAAAATTATATTAAAAGATGCCTTGCCTGCTCTGTGAAAAGTGGTCTGGTAATTTTACAGCCAGAGCCTGGAACCTGTATTTTCAAGTTTTTCTTTAGAAATGGAGCAAAATGTCTTCTTTTTACTGTCAAATGCTTCTTGGTTTTCCAAGAGCATGTGCTAATGTGCTTGGGTGAACTTGGGTAGGAAATTTTAATTCAGTTATTTATTTTTTTAAGTAGAGGATTGCTGTATCTTTGAACAGTTTGACAAGGGAAGTTTATCAGTGGCTTCACTTTCTTGCAGATGTTAGAAGACTAGTGGATAGATTCCAGATTCGCTGATCTTGTATGGTTGCTGCTAAAAAGCACTGCCTTGTGGAGGGAGACGTTACAACTCAAAGTGTGCATCCGTTGCTGAAAGATGGATGTCTGTGGGGAAAGGGGGTTGAAAGGGAGAAAGCCTTGTCAATTTCTCCGTGGGAAGTATCTACAATGGGAAAGCCTATAAAACTCTTATAAATGTTACTTCTGCTTAGATGATTTAAAATTGAAACAGGATTCAAATGTCTTTCCTTGCTGACACAGGCTGTATTGTTGATGCCGACCTTTCCGAAAATAACTTCATTTGACTTTTAGTAGAATCCGAATTCAACTTGAAATATCTTGCGGAAAACTCAGGCATCTTGACACAAGTGTACTCTGCTCTGATAGGGAATTTAATTCCGTTTGCTACTGAAATGATGTGAGCTACAACTTTGAACACTGGCTGTTATTAAAATAGACTCAAAATTGATTTGGCACTAAAAATGACATTAATATTTCCATGTAAGAGATAATTCCAAATTTTAATTTCTTCCAAACCAAATAAAGCAACCTTTTAATTGAAATATGTTTTAAGCAGACACAGTTTTATTTTCATATGATTTAGTTAATTTGGAATTACTTTTTCCAGGAAGCAGCCATTAATGTTTTTAAAAAAAAGCCATATAATTCTTTGCAATATGTGGAGTAACTCAATGTCAAAGGCAAAAAATGTCATGAATAAATACACACAAGTGGTTTTTTTTTTGAAATAACACTATGACTTCATTAGATTCTCAAGGGAGTCCATGATATCTTTTCCCATCCCTACCTCCAACCCCCAGAATGAAGACCGCCCCCTAATACGGGATTCTAGTATTAGTTGGAATTACTTGAATAATTGGTTTCTATCTCTAAGGTCCTTTCAAGTGTCTTAAATCTGTCATTACATAGCAGGTAATCGATGTGGGGGTTTTGTGTGTGTAGATTACATGGCATTATGTATGACTGAGCATGTATGGGTGATAGGAATATGAAGCTATGTGAGACTGTGTAGAATGGGAAGGGAAGACAGTATATTTTAAACGGATAAAAACAATAACAAAAAATAAGCATGGTCATTTCATTGAGCTTTTGGAGAATATAATCTATAATTGTATGGCAGGAAATCACAAAAACAAAATGACTATATCGTTCACTGCAAACGGAATTTTTATACTATACAGTTCTATTTCAGCAGCTTTTTCAGAGAAAGGGTGCATTTTTGTAATGCGAGGCATGTTTATATCATCAACATGTCACTTTCTGGTAGCAAGAACAGGGTCGGGTGGCATGAACCATCTTAGACTATAATTGCACTAATGGGTCATTGATCTTAAAGATATCTAAACAAAGCGTCACAAATAGTCATGATGACTCTGAAGGCTGTTAGCATCACCGTTGGGCAAATACTCCACTCGGACTGCTCTATTTGCTATTACAAATGATAAAGTAAATAGTACATCCTTCCAGAAGCTTGTCATTACACGCACTTACACAGTTGTTTAAAATAATAGAGTTCTCAGAGAAGTTGAATCTTGTATCAGTCAAATAAAGTGAACATTCTGTCTTCTGTTGACATCATAGAACTGGAAATCAGAACTTCTATTTTCGGTACATGCATGACAACTGTGTTTTTTTTTTTCCCCAGTGAGCAAGTCATTTAACCTTTTCCTGTTTCAGTATTGCCAACATATGTGGAAACAAATCTATTTATACAAGCCATTTAAAATGAACCTTAAGTTGCAGATAGTCATTTTTAACAAGCTTGCCATTATCCCTCAGTGTGACGTGTGCATAGAAAAGGAAATCAAATTAGTGATGCCCGTAATTCAAGTATATGAAAGGCAGTTATTAACTTTCTACCTTCTTCCCTTCCTTTCTTCCTTTTTTAATACAAGATTTAGAGCTGAAAACTGACCACTACATATGTATTCATCATTTCCTTGCTTTTCATATAGCCTATGTGCTTGTTTATTTTACTCAGATATACTATTTTAATTTAATTTGTTTAGAATGTTATAAAAAGGTATCATGCTGATGAAATCTTGGTAGATATACTTTTACAGTTAATATACTACTAAGATTCCATTATATTTTTTGTATTGCTGTAGTTCATTTGTTTAGATTTAGGGTGATATTCCATTGCCTAAATATATCACAGTATTAATTCACTCTGCCATGATAAGTGTTTGAGTTTTTTTCAGGTTTTCCCTGTGATCATCACAGCTGCTATTAAGATACACGCATTTCCCATTAGGCAGCAAAGACTTCTCTTTGGTATATATCTAGACGTGGAATTTCTGGATCATTAAGTGTAAAGATGTTCAACTTTAAGAGATACTGTCAAACAGTTTTCAGGCAAACTCAACCATTCCATTTTATACTCCAACAAGTAGTACAGAAGTTGTATGTCCACATTACCTCTGACACTTGGCGTATGAGACATTTAATCTTTTATTAATGGAATATACTAAAAGAGTTTCTAATTGTAGTCATCATCTACACTTAAATGATTAAATTGTTGAATATCTTGTAGTTATTGTTCATATATATTTATTTTTCTGCGAAACATCTGTTGATGTATTTGCTGGTTTGTGCTTTTTATACTTTTATATTTCTTTTATATATTCTTGTTACTAATTCTTTAAAAAAATATTTTATTTATTTATCTTTAGAGGAGAAGAGAAGGAGAAAGGGAGAGAAATATTAATGTATGGTTGCCTCTCATGGGTCCCCCTGCTGGGAACTGGCTTACAACCCAGACATGTGCCCTGACTGGGAATCGAACCGCGATCTTGTGGTTCGAAGGCCCGTGCTCAATCCACTGAGCTACACCAGCCAGGACCTTGTTACTAATTCTTTACTGGTGATGTAGTTAATATATTCTTCTACTTTGTGACTTGTCTTTAAGATGTCTTTTATAAATACAGTTCTCAATTTTAAATATTCACATTGTTTGTTTTTTAAATAATCAGGGTTTTTTTTGGTGTATCACTTAAGAAATATTTTTCTACCCAATGTCTATAAGATATTCACCTATGTTTTCTACTACATTTAAAAACTTGATTTTGGATAGTTTTGTTCTTAATCCACCAAGAGTGAATTTTGTACATAGTGTGAAGTAGGGGTTCAGTTTTGGCTTTTGTCTATAAGGGTAACTATTTCCAGTTCTATTTATTGACTAGTCCATAACTTTCTCCCTCTTCTGTTACATTATTTTACACTAAAGACCATATGCATGGATCTGTTCTGGGTTTTCTGATAAATGCAGTCAATTTATATATTCCTTTAATATTGCCCTCCTTGTACCCTTCAGGAGAGCCAAGGCAATGAGTGTTGAGTTGAGGCGGAGGGGTAGCAACATGACTTTAATCCTAGCTAAGCTGTGATCTTAGCTTTCCTCTCATTAGGAGGTTTGTGAATGTTTATCATATGTGTAAAAGTAAATTAATAAAAGCAAGCATACATGAATTCATGAACAATGATGAACATGTGCCATAAACTAAAGGTTACAATAATTCCGATTCTGTTTTTTTCACCTGAGGTCGAATCAGGAAAGAAGAAAAAAAAAAAAGAACATAGTCTGCCCTGGCTGGTGTAGCTCAGTGGATTGAGTGCGGGCCTGTGAACCAGAGGATCGCGGTTCAATTCCCAGTCAGGGCACATGCTTGAGTTGCAGGCCAGTTCCCTGCAGGCCAACTCCCAGCAGGGGGTGCACAAAAGGCAACCATACATTGATGTTTCTCTCCCTCTCTCCTTCCCCTCTAAAGATACATAAATAAATAAATATTTTTAAAAAAAAAAAGAACATAGTCTGATGATCTCAAGTAGAGAATAGTTTTCCTTCATGATTTGTGGGTCTCTTACATTTTCTTTTATGAGAGTTAATTAATGTTTTAAGTAGAGTCATCCGTCTTACTTGACTGAAGGTAGAGAGAGTTTCAATCATCACAGCAAAATTAGCACCTAGCGTAGTGCTAGGCGCTGTTAAATAATGAGCATTTAATAAATGTGTTGGATATATGAAGAAAGACATTTGTTAACATGGCCCATCTTCAGTAGTAGACATATACTTTTTTCATAAGCCTTGGATTTTTAATAGGATTCCGAGCTCTTACAAATCCCAGTCAAAACATGATGACATCTCTAGTTTAGAATGAGATTTTAGTTACATTAAAATGGCTCCCTACATTGAAAGGTAATATGTAAGTATTGTCAAATTTTTTTTACATTTAAAAAGTTGTTTCTTACTCTGACAACTGATCTGTAATTAGAATTAAAGTGTTAAGGTTTTTATACATTTGTATACATTTGTATGAATGTGCAAATATGTTAACACATGGGTTTTCAGGTAGTAAATGTATAAAAATTGTACTGGACATAAAATTTAGTAATATGTAAAGGGTGAAAAAAGACACCTTAGAAAGCACTTAGTTCTGTAGTTCTTAGACTTTAAGGAGCCCTAAACTTCTTTGTGAATCTGATGATAACAAACCAGGTTAAATTATGGCATATTTTCCTGGAATATATACATGTGCATATATTTTTTTTTAATTTAGGGGGTTGGTAAATACTCTGAAACTGATCCATTTGGCATCTTGACCTGTAACCTCTTAAATTTACAGGTGAGAAAATAAGATCTGGAAAATATGAGTTGTCCATCCAGCTAGTGAGTACCTGAGTTGGGACCAGAACAGAGTCTCCTGAGTCCTGAACCTAGTTCTAGTTTCACTTGCTGTGGACAGTGGCAAAAACAGGACATTCTGAAATGTGGAGACAATGAAACATGATTTCACTACTTACCAATAATGAACTAAAATAATCAGAAAAATTGCATCATAATCCCCATTTTCATAAGTCCTATTCATATCATGTTCCACGTGTATCAACAACTTTTTTTGAATTTTTGGTCTCTAGTTTGTTTTTTGTCTCATTTAACATAACACAATGTATTGTGTTTTAGTAATATATTCCCTCATATGTGTGTTACTCGGATTTCCAGGAGGCAAGTAAAAAAAAGTTACTAATTTTGTATAACTGGCATTCTATCATCAAAACAAGTTATGACAGTTACAGTGTCCCTTCTGAAATATCTAGTATTTTTAAGACCAAACTTTAGCAGGTGTGTTTCAGGATCTACCACAAACATGCATGTCTATTCAAAAGTACCCTTAGTCCTTTCCTTAATAAGTTAGCACTAGAGCCAAAACTTTTTTTAAATTGTTGTTCAACTACAGTTGTCTCCCTTTTCTCCCTACCACTCTCTCCTGTCCCACCCATCCCCCACCTCAATCCTATCCCTCCTTGGCTTTGTCCATGGATCCTTTATACATGTTCCTTGATGACCCTTTTCTATTCTTTCCCCCATTTTCCCCCTCCCCACTCCCTTCTGGTTACTGTCAGTTTGTTCTTTATTTCAGTGTCTCTAGTTATATTTTGCTTGCTTGTTTGTTTTGTTGATTAGGTTCCACTTATAAGTGAGATCACCTGGCTTGTTTTACTTAACATAATGCTCTCCAGTTCCATCCATGCTGTTGTGAAGGGTAGGAGCTCCTTCTTTCTGCTGCATGGTATTCCATTGTGTAAATGTACCATAGTTATTTTATCCACTCATTTACTGATGGGCACTTGACAATTGCAAATTGTACTGCTATGAACATTGGGGTGCACAGGTTTTTTTGAATTGGTGTTTCAGGATTCATAGGGTGTAATCCTAGCAGTGGAATTGCCTGGTCAAAAAGTAGTTCTATTTTCAGATTTTTGAGGAAATTCCATACTGTTTTCCACAGGGGCTGCATGAGGTGGCTGAGTGTTAAGGCAATGGACTGCTAACCCATTGTGCTTTGCACACGTTGGTTCAAATCCCATTCTTTTATATCACGTTTTATATAAGAGGAAACTTTTTTTAAACCAACAACCATGATGTTAGGGAGAAGGTCTACCGTGTTAGGTAAAGATAAGGGTTACAGGTAACCTTGTCTTCTTAAACTACCTATCCTTCCATGTCTACTTATTGACCATATAAGGGATCCCAACTATTTATTAAGCCTGGTAATTGGAAACTTTTTGACTGCCTTTTACCCATGCTTTTGTTTCTTATAAGTCAGCACTGGTTGATCCCAGACTTGCCTTACTTCCTAAATTTCAGCCCTAAACCACATTGCTGTCCATTTCTCATTTGTTAGCTTCTGGAGGTACAGTCAGAGCACTTAGACCTGCCAGTGGATAGGCAAGAGACAGCAGGTCTTTCAAAGGGCTTTGCAGATCCCTCAGGAATCTTTCAAAGGGCTTTGCAAAGGGCTATGCAAAGAAATAAGCAAATAGAAAAATCAGATAAAGAACTGACCAACCAACAACAAAAGCAACACAGCAAACCACTCACTCACCTTAGAGTCAACAACTGAGGGGTTAGGGGCCGAGAGAGATACATACTCCTCCTCTTCTCAGTCTTGCTTCCGGAAAGATGGGGCCAGTGACCAGGGACATTAGTGAAAAGAATAACATGGAGGAGGACTGGATAGTCCACAAAAGCGTCCTGTTGATGACAGTTGCAGATGTGCATTTTCCATGTTAACGGCAATGTTCTTCTTTCTTTAAGGTTAGGAAAGGAGAAAGATATTAGTCTTTCTGGAAGGCCCAATTGAATAGCTAGTTTCTCTTTTACTGATTTTTCTTGACATCATTTTCTTCACATACTTTTCTAAACACATTTCAGGCCCCGCCCTGAATACCAGCAGGCATGCCACCATACAAGAAGGACAGTGCCACACACATATAAGAATTTTCAGGGCTGACTGTTCTGAATATAAACCTGTGTGGAGTCAATGTGGGAACAGGTAGTGGCCATGTAACAATATTAAAGAATCCTACCTCTCGGAGTTTCTGATTGAAACTATATTCCCTTCAACTTGATTGATGGCACCTGCTTGAATGACAGATATTTGTGACATTTATTTCAGAAAGTGAACTGTGAGAAAAGTCTACTAACATTTCATGAAAAATAATTTCATTTTCTCACAGATGGGGCAGTAGTGAGTTACTTCAGTGTCCAGGATAGAGAATAACCAACTACCACTATACAGTGAGGGAACTGATGTCAGTAAGTAAATGAGACATTCCTAAATAAGCTTATAAAATATGTCCTTTTTACATACATGACAAAGAGTATCAATTTGATTTCAATGAAAATTAAAATAGCCAAATAATGGTGGAAGAAATTCAGTGTCTTAGAAAATTATAAAGATCTCATAGCAGTCCAAAGAACTTTTCAGTAATAAATATCTTGCCAAGATGGCAGAGGACTAGGTGGCAGCTACACTAACCTCCTTTCAGGACCAAACTGGGATGACAACCAAATCATAGAAAAGTCATCCTGAATAACCAGCTGAACAGTAAGTAGCTGGAGAGAAGCCTTGTAACCAAGGACAAACAGAGGAAACAACACCACCATAATGAGACTGGCCCAGCAGAGGGAGCCACAAGCTGGGGATTGCTGATAGCTACAAACAAGTTGCCCAGGGTTGGTCACAGGCATCATCCAACATAGGTCTGAACCAGATTCTTTGCACATCTACCTAAAACATAGAAACAAAGACAAACAAGAAGCCAAAGTGGAAAAAGAAAGAAACAGGATCCAAATAAAAGAAAAAGAGAATTATCCAGAAGAACTACTAAACAAAGTGGAAGCAAGCAATTTATTAGATATAGAGTTTAGAGAAATTATTATAAGGAAATTCAGAGCATGAAATAGACATAGGAACCATAAAAAAGGACCAGTCAGAAATAAACCGTGCAATATCTAAAATAAACAGTACACTGCAAGGAATAAACGGTAGTTTAGATGAAGCAGAGAACTGAGTCAGCGATTTCGAAGACAAGATAGAAAAAAACACACAAGCAGAGCAGCATAAAGGAAAGAATTTTCAAAAATTAGGAGAGTTTAAGAAACCTATGGACAACATGAAGTGTAACAACTTCTGCAGCATGGGAATACGGCAAGGAGAAGAGAGTGAGCAAGGGATCTATTTGAAGAAATGATAGAAAACTTCCCTAACCTGGTGAAGGAAAAAGACACACAAGCCCAGGAAGTGCAGAGTCCCAAAAAAGATGCGCCTAAAGAGGTCTACACCAAGACGCATCATAATTAAAAGCCACAAAAGAAAAGCAGTTAGTTACCTAAAAGAGAGCTCCCAGTAGGCTGTAGCTGATTCCTCAACAGAAACATTTCATGCCAGAAAAGATTGGCATGAAATATTCAAGGTGATGAACAGCAAGCACCTACAACCAAGGCTACATTACCCAGAAAGGCTATCAATTAAAACTGAAGGAGAAATAAAGAGCTTCCCAGACCGGAAAAAGCTAAAGGAGTTTGTTAACACCAAACTAGCATTGCAACAAATGTTAAAGGGCTTGCTTTAAGAAGAAAAGAAGAAGAAAAAAAACAGAGGAAAATAGTTAAAAAATAAAATGGCAATAAATATGTACCTATCAAAAGTACATGGCTTAAATGCTCCAATAAAACCATAGAGTAATTGAATGGATAAGACAACAAGACCCATATGTATGCTGTCTCCAAGATACCCACCTGAGATGAAAAGACACACAGACTAAAAGTAAAAGGGTGGGAAATGATATTTCATGAAAATAGAAGAGATAAAAACCTGGATGGCCATACTTATATCTGACCAAATAGACTTTAAAACAAGGCTCTAATAAAAGACAAAGAAGCATGCTACATAATGATAGAAGAATACAACAAGAGGATGTAACCCTAGTAAACGTTTATGCACCCAACAGAGGAGCACCTAAACATTAAACTAATTGTGATGGGCATAAAGGGAGAGATCAACAGAAATACATAGTTGGGGATTTTAACACCCCACTGAGTTCAGTGGATAGATCTTCCAGACAGAAAATCAACAAGGAGACAGTAGCCTTAAATGCACACTAGATCAAACATATTTAATTAATATCTTCAGAGCATTTCATCCCAAAGCAGTAGAATATGTGTTCTTTTCAAGTGTACATGGAATATTTTCTAGGATAGACTACATGTTGGGACACAAAACAAATCTTAATAAGTGTAAGAAAAGGGAAATCATATCAATCATCTTCTCTGACCATAATGCTATGAAACTAGAAATCAGTCAAAAAAGAAAACTGAAAAATACACAAAGACATGGAAGCTAAACATTTTAATTATGTTGATTCTTCTAATCCATGAACACAGATGCTTCCACTTATTTGATTCTTCCACAGTTTCTTTTTCAGTGTCCTGTAGTTTTCTGAGTACAGGTCTTTTGCCTCTTTGGTTAAATTTATTCTTAGGTACTTTAATTATTTTGGTGAAATAGTAAATGGGATTGTTTTCCTGCTTTTTCTGATAGTTCATTATTGGTGTATACAAATGCCACCGATTTCTGAATATTCAGTTTGTATTCAACTACTTCGCTGAATTCATTTATTAGGTGAAGTTTTTTGGGTGGACTCTATAGGGTTTTCTATATAGAATATCTTGTCATCTGCAAATAACAACAGCTTTAGTTCCTCTTTTCTTACTTGTATGCCTTTTATTTCTTGTTGTCTGGTAGCTATGGCTAGGATGTCCAGTACCGTGTTGAATAAGAGTGGTGATAGCAGACACCCCTGCCTTTTTTCTGATCTTAAGGGAAATGCTTTTACTTTTTGCTCATTGAGTATGATGTTGGCAGTAGGTTTTTCATATATGACCTTTATTATGCTGAGGTATGCACTCTCTATTCCCACTTTGCTGAGTGTTTTTATCATAAATGGACACTGGATTTTATCAAATGCTTTTTTCACATCTATTGATATAGTCATGTGATTTTTGTCTTTTGTTTCTATTATGTCTCATGCTTGTTGATTTGCAGATATTAGGCCATTCTTGCATCCCTAGAATAAAACCCACTTGATCATAGTGTATGACATTTTCTATGTATTGCTGGATCTGATTTGCTAATGTTTTGTTGAGGGTTTTAGCATGTACGTTCATCAGGGATATTGGCCTATAATTTTCTTTGTTTTCTCTACCTGGTTTTGCTACTAAGATACTACTAGCCTCATAAAGAGAGTTTGGAAGTCTTCCCTCTTTTTGAAATTTTTGGAATAGTTTGAAAAAGATAGGTGTTAGTTCTTTGATTAGTAAAAATTGCCTGTGAAGCCATCTGGTCCAGGGATTTTGTGTGCTGGGAATTTCTTGATCACTGCTTCAATTTCACTAGTTGCTATTGGTCTATTCAGTTTTTCTTCTTCTTCTTCCTGATTCCATTTTGGAAGATTGTATGTTTCTAAAATTTATCAGTTTCTCCCAGGTTGTCCAATTTCTTGGTATATATGTGTTCATAGTAGTTTCTTCCAGTCCTTTGTATTTCTGTGCTGTCCGTTGTTATTTCTCTCCTTTCATGTCTGATTTATTTATTTGCAACCTCTCTTTTTTTCTTGATTAGTCTGGTTAAAGGTTTGTCAATTTTGTTTATCTTTTCAAAGAACTAGCCCCTGGATTTGTTGATCTTTTGAATTGTATTTTTAGTCTTTTTTGTGTGTGTGTGGAAGAAGCATTTTATTTTATTTTTATTTATTTATTTATTTATTTTTTAATATAATTTTTTAATTTAATTCTTGTTCAAGTACAGGTTTCTGTCTTATATTCCCAACCCTGCCCACCCCCCACCCCATGCTCCCCGCCTCCCTCCCCCTTCTGCCCCCCACCCTTAGTTATTGTCCATGTGTCCTCTATGCTTGTTCATGTGAGTCCATTCCCTTTTCCCCTATGATTCCCTCTCCTCTCCCCTCTGGACCCTGTCAGCCTGTTCCATATTTGAGTGTCATTGGTCATATTTTGCTTGCTTGTTTGTTTTGTTGTTTAGATTCCTGTTAATGGTGAGATCATATGATATTTGTCTTTCACCGCCTGGCTTATTTCGCTCAGCATAATGCTTTCCAGTTCCATCCATGATGTTGCAAAGGGTAGTAGTTCCTTCTTCCTTTCTGCAGCATAGAATTCCATTGTGTAAATGTACCATAGTTTTTTGATCCAGTCATTTACCGATGGGCATCTAGGTTGCTTCCAACTCTTGGCTATCGTAAATTGTGCTGCTATGAACATCGGGGTGCATAGGTTCTTTTGGATTGGTGTTTCAGGGTTCTTAGGATATACTCCCAAGAGTGGAATTGCTGGGTCAAAAGGCACGTTCATTTTTAGTTTTCTTAGAAAATTCCATACTGTTTTCCATAGTGGTTGTACCAGTCTGCAATCCCACCAACAGTGAACTAGGGTCCCCTTTTCCCCACAACCTCTCCAGCACTTGTTGTTTGTTTCTTTGTTTATGATAGCCATTCTGGCTGGTGTTAAGTGGTATCTCATTGTGGTTTTAATTTGCATCTCTCTGATAGGTAGCGATATCGAGCATCTTTTCATGTGTCTCTGGATCCTCTGTATGTCCTCCTTGGAGAAATGTCTGTTCAAGTCTTCTGCCCATTTTTTGATCGGGTTGCTTGTCTTCTTTGAGTGGAGTCGAGTGAGTTCTTTGCATATTTTGGAGATCAAACCCTTATCTGAGGTATCATTGGCAAATATGTTTTCCCAAGCTGTTGCTTCTCTTTTTATCTTGATACTGTTTTCCTTAGCCATGCAGAAGCTTTTAATTTTGATGAGATCCCATTTGTTTATTCTTACCTTTATATCCCTTGCTCTAGGGGATGTATCAGTAAAGATATTGCTGCGTGGAATATCTGAGATTTTCTTGCCAATGCTCTCCTCTAGGGCTTTAATGGTTTCAGGGCTTATATTTAAGTCTTTTATCCACCTTGAATTTATTTTGGTGTATGGTGTAAGTTCGCACTCAAGTTTCATTTTTTTGCATGTAGCTGTCCAGTTCTCCCAACACCATTTGTTGAAAAGGCTGTCTTTACTCCATTTTATGTTATGGCCCCCCTTGTCGACTATTAATTGACTGTAGAGAGTTGGGTTTGTTTCTGGGCTCTCTGTTCTATTCCATTGGTCTATGTGCCTGTTTTTGTGCCAGTACCAGGCTGTTTTGATTACAGTGTCCTTGTAATACAGTTTGATATCAGGTATTGTGATCCTTCCTACTTTGTTCTTCTTTCTCAAAATTGCAGCAGCTATTCGGGGTCTTTTATGGTTCCATATAAATTTTTGAAATGTTTGTTCTATGTCTGTGAAATATGCCATTGGTACTTTAATAGGTACTGCACTGAATATGTAAATTGCTTTGGGTAGTATGGACATTTTGATGATGTTAATTCTTCTAATCCATGAACACGGTATATGTTTCCATTTATTTGTGTCTTCCTTGATTTCTTTCTTCAGTGTTGTGTAGTTTTCCGCATACAGTATTTTTAGTCTTTATGTCATTTGTTTCTGCTCTAATCTTGATCATTTATTTCCTTTCTTTTACTCTCTCTGGTCTTTGTTTGTTGTTGTTTTTCTAGTTCTTTTAGATGTAGGGTTAGGTTATTTGAGACTTTCTATCTCCGTTAGGTAGGCTGTAGTGCTATGAACTTCCCTCGCAGTTCTGCTTTCACTGTGTCCCGTGGATTTTGGGTTGTTCTGTGTTCATTTTCATTTGTTTCCAGGTACTTTTTTTTATTTCTGCCTTAATCTCATTTGTTAACCTACTCATTATTTAATAAGATGTTATTCTGTCTCTATGTATTTGAATGTTTTGGGTTGTTTTTTTTTTTCTAGATGTTGATTTCTGGTTTTAGGCCATTGTGGTCTGAGAAAATTCTTGATGTGATTTCAATTTTCTTGAATAGAGCAGGGCTTATTTTGTGTCCTGCCATGTGGTCTATCTTTGAGAATGATCCATGTGCATTTGAGAAGAATGTATATTTTGCTTCTTTGTGGTGAAATGTTATGTACGTATCAATTAAATCCATTTTATTTAGTTTTTTGCTTAATGCTGCTGTATCCTTGGTATCCTTGACGTACAAAGATTCACTTTGTATATCACTGCATTGAGACTAGTCGTAAACCCGACTGTTTCTGAGAGGGTTTCTATTGGGATTGGGGAGGATGGGACTCCTGGATCTCCCATGGTGCCTTTCAGCCTTCAGGGAAGGTGGTTAGTGTGTCTCCCACCCCGACACCACTAGTCTGAGTCTGTTCTGGATTATTTCCCTACACTCATTTGGGTGGGGCCCCCTGTAGGCAATTGGGTGGGGACTGCAGAGTCCAAGTTTTTGGGTCTGCTGAAAACCTGGAGGGTGTTTCTTTGGCTTTCCTGGGAGGATACATGGTATGACAGCTCCCTGCCGCCTGTGACACCCCTTGAGTCTGCATACATTGCTCTTTTCTCATCAGGGGCTAAGATGCAGGATGGTAGAAAAGAAAGAAAGGGAACACACACACACACACAACAAAACAAAACAAAAACTGAACAAACTACATAAAAGTAAGGGAAAAAAAAGATCAGGCTGGAGGCAGCAGGATTACAGAGAGGGTGAGTGGGATGAGAGGAAATTGTTTTCTCCCTAGGAGAGGCTTGCTCTTCTCAATCAAGATGGCTGCTGCAGAATCCAGGTATATTGTGGCACAGGAAGCCCCACAGTCAGTCCCCCACATCACCCCCCAGCACCTCCTTCTCCAGACTGCAGTCCGTGCTGCTTTCCCTTTGCTGGGATCCAAGATGAGTGGTTGTGGGCACAAGACCTGTGCTTTGGCCCCTTTAAGAATTAAGAAAAAAAAAGAAGAATATTGGATTTGTGTTCAGCAGTTCGTCTTCCCTCAGCAGAGACAAACACTGTGGCCTTTCACCACTGGATGCTATGTGGTCTGCTGATCCCAGCACTGGCACTCTGTGCTTGGGAATCCAGTTTGTGGTCCCTGTTTCTCTCCTTTCAGGGGGAAACTCCCACGGCTGCACCACCACCTCAGCCCACTGCCCTCGGGAACAGGCCTCTTTAAGGACCTCACCCTGCCTACAGGTCTTAGTGTTTTGTTTGTTTGTTTTCTTGTCCTTGGTTAAAAACTTCTTTTTCAGGTAGTCATTGGCTTATTTTAGGTGTCCAGCCTTTTCTTTAATTTTATTTCCAATTTGGTTCTGGGAGGATGTATGTATATATCCTCCTTCTCTGCCACCATCTTTTTTTCTCTTTCACCAGTAATAAATATTTTCAATGTTTGATGATAGTGCCATGAGAAGACAATAATTTATTAATTATTATGCTTGAAGATTTTATAATGAGTTTGATTCAAATCACATTCTGAACTTCATGCAAAATACCTTGTCAAGCATAGGCGATTACTCAAACAATGATTCAGAGGAAGAGAGTAATTTAGAATGCGCATTTGCCTTAATTAATTTTGGCACACTATTACAGCTGAGGCAGAAATGTTCAAGATCCCCATGACTTAAGGACTGAAAGTAATAGAACCACTGAATTCTACTTAATAGTTAGATTTTCATTTTAGAAAAGATAAACTTGGGGAGTAAAGAGTCTATTTTAAATATTCATTTAATCTTCACAGTAAAAAAAAATAAAAACAAAAGGAATTGACTATCATGATCATTATGGCTTTATAATATTTGAATTACCAAGTACAAAGCCAAATTGAAGTATATGCACATTAGAACATGTGACTATGCAAATTAATTTCCCCAATTTAAATTCCTTTTATTCTATGTATATTTTATTTCATTTCATATTTCTGTCCTTGGTCATTTTAAAAATTATTTTTATTTATTATGCTATTACAGTTGTCCTGATTGTTCCTTCTTTGCTCCCTCTACCAACAACACCCCCACTCCCTCAGGACACCCCCTACCATTGTTCATGTCCATGGGTCATATGTGTAAGTACTTTGGCTTCTCCATTTCCTATATTGCACTTTACCTCCCCATGTCTATTCTGTTACAATTTGTATTTCTTAATCCCCTTACCTCTTTACCCTTCCCCTACACTCATCTCCCATCTGTCAATACACTCTGCATATCCATGATTCTGTCTGTTCTTGTTTGCTTAGTTTGTTTTTTAGATTAAATTGTTGATATGTATTTTTGCCATTTTATTCTTCATAGTATTGATCTTCTTTTTTCTTAAATAAATCCCTTTAACATTTTGTATAATAATGGCTTGATAATGATGAATTCCTTTAGTTTTTTCTTATCTGGGAAGCTCTTTATCTGCCCTCCAATTCTAAATGATAGCTCAGGAGCTATCATTTAGATAGCTTTCTCTACCTTGCTCTCTACCTTGCTGGGTAAAGAGCAATCTTGGATGTAGGTCCCTGCTTTTCATGACATTGAATATTTCTTGACAATCCCTTCTAGCCTCCAAGTTTCTTTTCAGAAATCAGCTGACAATCTTATGGAAACTCCCCTGTAGGTAACTACCTGCTTTCCTGTTGCTGCTTTTAAGATTCTCCCTTTGCCCTTAACATTTGGCATTTTAATTATAATGTGTCTGGGGGTGGGCCTCTTTGGGTCCAGCTTGATTGGGTGGGACCCTTGGTTTTTCCTGGACTTGCATGTCTGTTTCCTTCACCAAATCAGGGATATTTTTCTTTCATTATTTTTTCAAATAGATTTCCACTTTCTTGCTTTCTCTTCTCTGCACCCCTATGATACAAATGTTGTATCTCTTGAAGTTGTCCCACAAGCTGCTTATACTATCCTCATTTTATTGGATTCTTTTTTCTTCTTTTTGTTCTGATTGGTTGTTTTATTTTTCCTAATGTTCCAAATCATTGAATTAACTCTCAACTTTATCCACTCTACTGTTGTTTACCTGTAAATTGTTCTTTATTTCAATTACTGTATCCTTTCTTTCTGACTGGATCTTTTTTATGCTGCTGAGGTCCTCACTAAGTTCCTTGAGCATCCTCATAACCATTGTTTTGAACTCTGCACTGGTAGATTGCTTATCTCCATTTAGTTTAGCTCTTTTTCTGCAGCGTTGATCTGTTCATTCATTGGAGACATATTACTTTGTCTCCTTGTTTTGACAGCCTCCCTATCTTTATTTCTATGTATTAGGTAGAGCTGCTTTGACTCCATATCTTGGTAGTGTGACCTAATGCAGTTAAAGTGTCCTGAAGGGTCCAGTGGCATAGCCTCCCTTATCATCCAAGGTGGGTACTCAAGGCTTGCCTTTCATGTGAGTGGAGTATACCTCTACTTGTAGTTGAGCCTTGGTTACTATTGGCAGGTCAATGGGAGATATTTACCCAGGCCAGTCAGCAGCAAGAACTGGCTGTGACTATGTCACCACCAACCTCCACCCTCCATGAAGGATCAACTGTACAGAGGTCGGGTGGTGCTGCTTCAAAGTGGTCTGTACCTGTCCAGTGGTTGTGCTGGCCTGGGGTTTCCTGGGTGGTGCAGGCCAAGATCAGGCTCTACCTGTGTTTTTCCTGGGGCCACCCTGCCTGAGCTACAAAGCTATCTGCAGCTGGCCTATATTTATGCCGGGCTTGGAGACTCCCAGGCAAGGCCTAGGTCTCTCTGAGGACAGCTGTTGCTTCTTTGAGAGGATTTAGGAAGTTGTGGACAATGAGCTAAGAGCAGCCATTCATATGGAAAAGCAACCCAGGTGGCCCTATAAGGTGGGTGGGGCAGAGTCTCTGGGAATATCCAAGGTAAGTCAAATAGTGATATCCAGGTCGATGGAGTCTCAGATATTGCACCAGCCTGCAGGCCCCATGGTGTAGGATTTAGAAAAGGTACAATGGCTTTTGCTAGCCTTGATCCCAGACATTCAGTTTCGCCCTGTATGCCACTGGTGCCTTTCAAGCTGCTACTCCAGTGCTGGAGCTCAGAGGGAGTGAGTCTGAATAGGTGAGGCCATGTGAGTTCCTTAAGGGAAACTGCTTGGGGTTCCAGCAGTTTCTTCCACCAACTCAATCCCTGCTGGTTTTTCAAGCCAGAAGTTGTAGGTACTTATCTTCCTGCCACTGGAATCCTGGGCTAGGAGGCCTGATATGGGGCTGGGACTCCTTGCTCCTGAGATATCCCTCCTGAATTTTTATCTATCCCATGTGGATGAGGGACCAGCCTGTTTCACATCTGCACCCCTCCTACCAGTCTGGATGGATATGGTTTCTTCAATTGCATAATTGTCAGACATCCACTCAACTTAATTTCTGATGGTTCTGAGTGTGATTGCTCTATATTTTAGTTGTAATTTTGGTGTGGTTATGGAATAGGTGAACCATGTCTGCCTGTGGCACCATATTGACAAGAAGTCTGAATTGAATTTCTATATAATAAAAATTGGGTCCTGTTAAGTTATGGCTTAGTAAAAAAATCTTAGAACATTTATTCTATTTTTAATTTAGTTAGCTAAATAGTTATAATGATCTACTAATCAGAAAAATAAATATTGAATAATTTTTTAACATTTTCATTTGGTTGAAGATAAAATGATAATTTGCTTTCATTCACTTCCCAATAATTAAAAAATTATATTTCTTCATTTATAATAATATTCCAGAAAGGTTTTAACTGTAATATATTTACATTTAATGTTGGAAAATCTTTTACAGTGGGTACTTGATTAAACACCAGCTTATAAGAAAAATATTTATAACTTAATTATTTATCTGGCTATTTTGTTTATTTACTGCAATGTTTAGGTATTTACAAATAGTGATTTCGTTTTAGAAAAGCAGTATATATAATTGTTAGAAAACATATGCTTACTGAGCTATATTTCAGTGTATTTTGTATTGATGTACATACTGGCAGCTTTAAAAAAAGAGTGAAAAGAGAGTTTTTCCTCAATACAATAGCTAATTTGAATAGATAAAACTTTCATTGGGTTTGAAAGACATTGCATTAAGCCTGTTGACTTCCTCTGCTAACAGATATGAACTTTCAGAGATGTCATTCAGATACTGCAATTCAATATATATATAATTTTACTTTAATGTAGTAAGTTATTTAGGAAATAAATTCATTCTATGTTGTGTGCTACCTGTGAGAAACATCTCCTGTTTCCCACTGTACCCCCTTCCCTTCTCTTTCATGTGGCCCTTAAAAGCCAAGTGACTGCTGATATATTCTCTTTACGTTTTCTCATCCCACTGCCTTAGGTTTGTGCTATCTGGGAGCAGGAAAGAAGCTGAATTAGATGGGTGCACTCTTCCTCCCCTTTTCTTAGCCTAAGAGTCTTTAAATCTGTGATATTGTTTCTTTTAAAAATGTTGCAGTTACTAGTTAAATGACCTTGGAGCTTAGATTATTTCTATGTGAATGCTTTTCCCATAGCAGAATTTTCCATTGACCTTTCCTAAGGTATATGAATAGTATTTTAGAATCTTGTTTGTTGCTGAAAATAATAGACATATCATATTCATAGTCATTATGCACAAAGGTACATTAGGTGCATAATTAGTAGATCTGAATGTGCCTATGATAGTGCAACAAAAATATTTTCCCTGTGTAAAGAAATACTAATTTTCAATTGGCAGCTGGCACCAAGAAGAGCTCTCAGGGAATTGTATGACTCTGATATACACAGTCTGGCCCTGGTCTTGGCTCAACAACTATTCTCCTCATCCTGTCTAGTTACAAGAGACTTCATGGCCCTTTGTGATCTCCCAGTAGGCCATAGCTGATGGGTCCGAACACTTGGTAGATGTTTGTGATGACAGTTGTGATTTAGTGCATCTTTGGGGTGTTTCCTCAGTCCTCGTTTCTTGCTTTGCTCCACTTCTGCTCATTTCAGGCGCTGCTTATCCTCCAGCCCCAGCCCAAGTCTTGTTCAGGATTTTACGTAGCATCAGTTTAGATCACCTGGGCTGGCAGGATTTACCTCTCTTCTTATTGAAGAGGAGAATGTTGTTACTTCAGTAATTCCTCTGGAGCTTCTCAGGGGCACCAAGCAAGATTGTGCACTGCACACTTTAGGGACACCATTTTTTTTTCATGGTCATCTGGATTTGAATGCTTATTACAATTTCCTGACAGATGATCCTACTTTGAGGAAGGGGCAGCTTTTTCTATCATGCAGAGAGGTACCAGTTGTCCCAAGTATAGGACTGGATTTCCATAATGTATTCTCTGTCATTTGTACCTTTATAACTGATGGGCAATATTTTATACACTGAAATTCTAAGAGAGATCTCCAATCTGTTAGGAGTTAGCAAAAGTTCCTGGAGTCTTACAGTTTATTAAGTTTCCTCTCTCTAACTTAATCATTTTCATATCCTTTCATTTTCTTCCTATAGCATGGTTTCTTACTCTTTAAATCATCTATTTACTTCCTCACAAATTCCAAAGTTCATGAGAAATATTCACTGGAAATATTTGATTCTATAATTTTCTTACTTGAGAAGATTGATTTACATGCAACCCTGTTCTATAATTCAAGTCCACCTACTCCCAGTACCCCATGGGCCAGATTTGAGAGCATTCAAGTGTAGCTTTCTTTTAGACTGAAGACAGTTTGCAAAAATATATTACCGTAGACATAATTAAGTTAAGTTATGCTTTTAGTAGCTGTATAGTCATTTAAGTTTCTAACTGTCCGAGTATATATGTTTGTATGGCCATCTACTTCTTAGAATCTTCAAAAATATGTTATTTAGTGAAATGACTTCCAACACTTTTAATATTAAGGATGTGTCTATTCTAAGGATGCCTGTAATGTGATTTTAAAAAATCTGAAAGTGCTTATAGACAGTGTTTTCAGTCCAAACCTCTGGGTATTGAATTCAGCAGGAAGGACAGACTTGTCTGGGAGTCCACAGAGTACTCCCCTGCCTCAAGGAATTCTCTAATGCAGATTAAAATGCTCTACAAGAGGGACGAAAAAAGAGCCCCAGAATTTATTTATTAAAAATCGGGTATTTATTCTTACATGTTTAAACTTCGGTCACCTTCAAAGTATTCACTCTTTGATGTAATACACCAATTAAGGCATTTTTTTCCACTGCTAAAAACAGTTCTTTAAAGATTTTACTTATTTATTTATTTAGTTTTAGGGAGGGGGGAAGGGAGGAAGAAAGAGAGTGAAAGAAACATCAGTGGGTGGTTGCCTGCCATGCACTCCGTATGGGGGACCTGGCCCGCAACCCAGGCATGGGCCCTGACTGGAAATTGAACCTGCAACCCTTTGGTTCACAGACCGGTGCTCAACCCACTGAGCCACACCAGCCAGGGCTAAAAACAGTTTTGGGACTCATCGATTTTGATGCCTTTTAGTTCTTCTTCCATTTTTGTCTCACCTCTTCCGTATTGGTGTAATGCTTCCCTTTGAGGACCCTTTTCATCCAAAGAAACAAACAAAAAAAAATGCTTAGGGCAAGATTGGGTGAATAGAGAGAGTAGGGCAGAGCAATCATGCCATTTTTGGTCAAAAACTGCTGAACACTGAGCCTGGTGTGGGCAGGTGCACTCGTAAATCACCCATCATGAAATGGGCAAATGTCTTGAAAAAGTCTTGCGTTTGAAGCCAAACGCAGCCTCTCACAACAACGCCAGCTGATACAGATGGCTTCCTAGAACATTCACCTAGCTGAGAAGGCGTGTACTACAAGAAGCCCACCCTGAGGAAGATAATTCCAGGTTTTGGGGGGTTTCCCCCTTGTATTTATGTGTGGCTAGAAAACATACGCATGTTAAATACCAAATTCAGTTCCTATGAAACCTTCACTTTAGTTTCCTGAGTTTCTGCTCATTTGTCTCATGAACCACATGAGATTTTTTTCTTTGTAAAGTTTAATATACCTTGGTTTTGATTGCTAAATGCCATTGATTTTTCTCCATCCAAACCAAAACTTGGGCCACCTTAACTTCATGTTGTGCTTTACCTTACATCTTCTTGCTGGCAATGGTTTCATTGTTTAGACTGGGTATCATGTTGTTTTCCACCTTTTGTAAGTGTCAAGTGCAGAGCAGTTGAGATGCAAAGGTCTGGTTTTTGACACTGAAGAACAGTCTCTGCTTAGGATTTCCTCAAGGGTAAGCCTGTCCTGCTACCTGCTAGTGATTATGACTTATGGGAACCCTTTGTGAAACTGGCCCAGAGGCAATTACTGGTCTCCAGTGATTTTGTCCAAAGGTTCTATGTGCTCACTTAGTCAGTGAAAGCCGGGTGATGGGTCTGCTGAGCAGTTTGGCAGGCAGTATTTCAGACCTTTCTGTTCGGGGACAGTTAAATGAAATTCTAGCCACTTCCTGGTTTCTGAATTAATTAGTTCCCAGGAACTTTGACCTAAATTACACCAGAAAACAAATAACATGTAGCTATGAAGAGAGGTATAACTCCTGTCAGTTTCTTTCCTCTCTTACCAGCATGGTCGATGTCCCTTTATCCTTGAGCAGGCAAACACTGACGTGCTGGGAGAACTTTGTGAATGCTTACCCTGATCCTAGGCAGACACACAGCCTCCCGAGATTCCTGTTGCACTATTGCGGGAAAAGAAACTTGACCCAGGTAGTCATCTTGGTAACCATTCATCGTTTCATTACCGGAGGCTTAAAATAGCCGCTTGCAGGTCTCTCTTTGCTTTTGCTATCAGTGTAGTAACACAAGGGGTAAGTATTTTTGTGGGGACTGAAAATCTGAAGTATACTTAAATGTCAATCAAAATACTGCTTATTCATTACACTGGTAATATAAAACACTTGCAAAAGAATTTTTTTACACATTTCTGAGCCTGAGGGGGTGGATTGCAAATACTAGCAAACTGTAAATTAAAAACCATTGAAATTTACTAGAAGCCTGTACACTATGGAGACATGCTTCGAGAATGGGATTGTTTCCTGTTGCTAGTCCTCTGAGCCCTGATGTCATTATGATTCTCCTTTTAGGGAGTATAATGGTCAAATGAAGAGAGGAGTATAAGAAAAAAAGTTCTTGGAAGTCTTACATAAGACTCACAAATAGATGGTGAGCTATGGAATGGGGTAAAATATGCAGAGAAGGATAGAGCAGAGAGATACTTTAGATGTCCTACCAAACAGCATCTTTTACTTTCTAACTGAAAGAAATATGATTTTATTCAGGTGTCTATACCCCTTATTTCATCATCCCTACATTCCAGGTAATTTAGGAAAGGGCAGCCCAAATCTCAGCTAAATCTGATGGGCTTAATTCAAGGGGCGTGCCCCAGTGTGGAGCCCCCTGTGAGCGAGTAGTTCAGCAGGGTGGGGGGACATGACTCTGATGTTGCTAATGTATCAAGAGTGAATGTCCAATGACAGGCTTCTGAGAAATCTAGATAGTTTTTGAAACAGACATGGAAACAGATAGTTCCCGTACTTCCACTGGGTATTGTCTTGTCTGAATGTGATTTTTGGAAGTCTTTGAGTACCACAAGGAGAACAGGACTCCACAGAGTGAGCTCAATGTCTGAGCATTCCAGGGGAGGAAAGGCCTGGGTCCTTGATGACAAGATTAAATCCCTAAACTGATTCTCTAGATTCGCCTTACCTTTAATTTTCTTGTTATTAGCTATTCTCAGTGCATGAGCCAGTGGTTTCCAAACTTTATTGCACCTGAGAGTCACCTGGAGTGCTTTGGAAAATCCGGATGCCCAGCTCTCACCCTATCGCAATGTGACCAGAATGTTGGGTGGGAGCCAGCCGACAGTATATTTTCGGGATCCCCAGGTGACTGCTTTATGCAGCAACATTTGTGAACCATCTGGTAGGACCCATTTTGAATTTTGTGTTTTGTTATTTCCATCTGAGTGCTTCCTAACTGAAAAAAAGCAATTTACAGCAAAAAAAAAAAAACCACTAAAAGCATTATTTGTTTGAATGTCTACACTGGATTAAATAAACGAATGATGAAGAGTCAGGAAAATGCTTTTGCGATTCTCGGAGGAACTCTCAGTCAGTCACGTCGCCATCAAACTGAGCCCGTAGTCAAGTAGTACCTGCTACACTTCAAAGTCTTACCAATTATTTCCTTTTATAAAACTCTGTATCTATTTAATAACCTAAATTTTAATTTATGTAAAGGAATTAAAACTGAGAGAACCTTTCTACCATTATTACATTTGTTCCTTGAAAAACGTGTTGACATGAAAGAAACAAATACTGGTTTCTCTTAGGCATAATATTAAGGAAGATTTGTTATCCTCCTCAGCTGTTGCAGATCCCCCCAAACACACACACAGACACAAATTTTTTTAACCACAGGTGAATCCTAGACTGAGACCCTCTGATACCTTGTCTTTCGCCTGGTCCGTGGTTATTGTAATTTGAATTTAAGAAACGATCTGTGAAATGGTGCAGAGGGACTTTACTTCGCTTGTGGAGATAAGGGCAACAACCCTAATAGCTCACTGTGAACCCTCGCAACACTTCTAACGTTCAACCAATTTACGCATTTTCTACTCTCATTTTGAGAAGGGGACCTCCCCGTCATCTTTCTCTTAAGGATAGCGGTCACAGAGCAGTGACTCACCAGTCCATCCTCTTCTCTAAGAGCCAGAGGGCAGCGGCCTGTTTCTTTGCCACCCTTTCACAAAAATACAATTCGGTGCACTGCAGATCTTGCTGAGAATCTCAGAGTCACCTTGCAGTCCGAGAGGGGCTATTTTTGGTCCCCTCAGTCCTGATGCTGTTTGTGATCACACTGCATCATGATCTAATATAGAAGGCTTCCAGTTTGGGGGGAAATGTACCTGATACTGCACCGTTCTCATTGATCCCATCCATCCCTCTTCTCCACTGCTCAGTCACTGGACTGGGACTTTGATTCCCTACTTGTCTTTAGGTGAGATAAAAAAAACTGGACAGGTGCAGCCTAAGTAGCCATCCCTTGTCTCATAGACAGCAGGGTAGGCCACTGAGTTTAAAAAATGAGCCTGGGAAATCGACAGAGGAATGGGTTTTGTATTTCATCAGTCATATCAGTGTAGAATTTCCTTACTATTATAATACAGAGAGATAATTTGCTTAATAGATGAGAAAAGTGACTATCCAATCCTGTTTTTTTTCATTAAAAGACTTTTTAAAATATGCATGTTCTTATGTTCTTACATAGGCAGTAAGAACATACAGAGGACGCTATAGAGTTATAGGCACGAGATCAGAAGATTGCTTTTCTGTAATGCTGAGTTATGCTGACAGTTACCGTTGATAAAAGTGAATGGGCACTGTGACAGGAATAATCCTTGGCTGAGAGAGTCTTTGCATCCATCTGAATTGATAGCATTTACCTGACTGAGGGTAGATAGTAATGAAGCACTTCAACCTCATTAAAACTTTTTGAGCCCCCCTGACCCCCAAACTGAGGTTCTTATAGGATTGAATTTGAAGGATATGGAAATACAAAGGCAGATTTTTATTGTGCCCAAGGACAAGTTGATAATGCATCCAGGTTCATGTTATCTTCCACGTGGGTAAAACTGACCTACTTTTTCTCCCAGAAAGAAAATGTCTTATGAAATATTTTCATATAAAAATGTTGCGATTTTTATGTCTTCCTACATTCTATAATAAAACCCAGCCTATCACTTTCAGAAGTTAAATAAAGTTTAGCTCATTCTCAGGTCTGGGCTTTTTAGTGAGCTAGCAGCTCTGCTGCCTGAGACGAGAGGCACTGACTGCTTTGCACGCCACATAATCTTTCTGACGGTCGTGATAATAATGCAGATGTTTGTCTTTGCAGGGATCTTCCAATAATATCCCTAATGAAAACACATGCCCGTTTCCTGGCAAAGAAAATAAATCATTTTTGAAAACAAAAAATTCAAATGCTTTTACCCTAAGATGGCAAGTGTAAACAGTCCAGTATTTTCTCCACAGCTGTGTTCTGTCGCAGCAGTGAAGTGATCCTTTTCTTTTACTTTTTCTTTCTAGTCTTGAGATAAAAGCACCTTTCACAAAATCTTAAGCAGGTCTAAGTGCAGTTGGGATTCTCAGAGCAGTAGGGTTATAATTAGAGGAGAAGGATCTAGCCTTGTGAAGTGACTCTTGAAACTGATTTGCCTTGTCATCTGGGATCCTGTGTCTAGGTAAGCCAAATTGCTTTCGACAGAGGAATAAATATGTTGTTTTAAATATTATGCCTTTAAACTTATGAATGTAATTTTGCCTCTTGAAATTTACATAGATGGAAATAATGAAAGATCTGCGTAAATAATATTTAACAACCATTTTTAATTGTGGTATAATTGACATATATTTAACAAGTGATTTTATTAATGTGAAATTTGGCAAAAGTGCAGTTGAGATTTTTGTAAAACTAAACTCTAGTATATTTGGGGGTTAAGAGAATGCTTGTTTTACTATACTCCAAAAACAAGCCTTTTCTCATTTAGCTTTTAAAAAGGAATTCCCAGTTGATGTGGACAAGAGATGTACTTACCCTAGTCTTTAATATGTTGTACTAGGAACACTTAACATGAGATATATTTTTTTAACAAAATTTTAAGTACGCAATGCAATATTGTTGAATACAGGTACAGTATCATTCACTAGAACTCTAGAACCTACTCGCCTTGCTTACATGACACTTTATGCCCGTTCTTTAGTAACTGCCGTTTCCCCAATCCTCCAGCTCCAAGCAACCACCATTCCACGCTGATTCTTTCCGTTTCGCTGTACTAGATACCTCGTGTAAGTGGAATCAGGCAGCATTTATCTTATTGGCTTATTTCACTTAG
This sequence comes from Sturnira hondurensis, assembly GCF_014824575.4. NCBI lineage: Eukaryota > Metazoa > Chordata > Mammalia > Chiroptera > Phyllostomidae > Sturnira > Sturnira hondurensis. Next base: position 318,419 of record NW_028076432.1, read on the forward strand.
TATAAGCAAGAGGCAAATGTCGATGAGGATGTGGAGAAATTGGAACCCTTGCCCACTGTTGGTGGGAACGCGAAATATTGCAGCTGTTGTACAAAACTGTGGAGTTTCCAAAATTTGAGGTAACTTCTGGGTATTTATCCAAAAGAATTAAAATCAGGATCTTGAAGAGATATTAGCATTTACCCTAGTCTTTTTTAAAAAGATTTTATTTACTTATTTTTAGAGAGAGGGGAAGAAAAGGAAAAAGAGAGGGAGAGAAACATGTGTGAAATCAAATAGTTGCCTCTCACACACCCACGACTGGGAACCTGGCCCACCACCCAGACCTGTGCCCTGACTGGGAATCGAACTTGTGCCCTTACAGTTTGCAGACTGGCTGGTGCTCAATCCACTGAGCCACATCAGCCAAAGCTACTTTATTCTTTTTTCTTTTTAACTTCCAATATTATTCAGTGTTGGTTTCAGACAGACAGCATAGTGGTTAGACAGTTATATATTTTACAAAATATTCCAGTACCCACCTGGCATGATTCATATTTATCGCAGTATTATTGACTATGTTACACATTTTTTATATTTCTTGCTTGAACAGTTCTATATCATACAAATTTTCTGTAGTGTATATGAATTACTTTTACCATCAAATTACTTTTTAAAACTTACTTCTTTGTATACCCTTTATCCTGGATATATTTTATTTAAAAAATAGTATACCTGAGTTATTTAAATTTTAAAAATATGCCTTAGCTGTGTGGGTTAAATATAAAACTAAGGCTTGACTTATAAGTTACATAAATAGATGTTGGAGCCCATCAAGAATCTCTCTATTCTCACTCTAAATTTCCCCTAGAGGATAACATATACACAATAGGCTTTGTTTGCCAACTAGATAGATAACTCACAAATTATATCTTCCAGACTATGTTCTTCTGATCGTAAGACTTACATAACATCTCTCACAAGACAACTCAGACAACATCATCTAAAGTCAAAGTTATCATCCCTCATTTCTGCCCACAAGACCTAACTGAACCTGTCCCCATCTGTTCTCACCCAGAGATTAGCATCACCGAGTTCTGTTCAGTTTACTCCTTGATCAAATGCACTATTCTACTCTGAATTGCACCTACCATCTCCTGCCTACCAAGCTATGATAGTCTACATTCAGCCATACTTCATTCATGATGTACCAAACACTGTGTGGGACATACTAAAACTAAAAATTTATATTTTTTTTTCTCTGCAATTCAAATTTAACTAGGTATCCCATATTTTTACTGCTACTTTGGCAACCTTATCATTAGCTATAATAATTCTAACTCAATGTAATATTCAGGTTGGTTCTTAATAAGTAAGCTAACATTTTTCCTTAGTGTTCACTGTTGAGTCATATGACTGATATGATTCATATGACAATGACATTATGGGTCTAATTGATCCAAAACTATTCATTTATTTTCCAGATAAAGACTTATTTTAAGAAATAGAAACTGATTTTACAACTCTTACAAACTTTTAACTCTACTCGTAATTTCATTCCACTGAGCCAATATCCTAGCACATTGGGATCCTTCATGAGATTCCACATCGTCTTAATCTAATCAGTAAAAAGGTCCCACACTTTGAGCGTCACGCAAAATAAGCAAAGACAGATAATGTAGTCCCTTGGAATGGGGCAAAACTAGTTGGAAATGACATCTTCCACAAGTTTTGCTGGGGGATTTCCTGTCACAGGGGGCTCTGGCTGTGTAACCAGGACAGGACTGGAAAAGCTACCTTAAGGGAATTCTTTTCAGAAATCTTAAGGAAAGAGATTTTTCCTTGGTGGCTCGGCCTCTTGCCACGTGGACCCTATGGAAGCGCTCTCTTATTTGTGATCTCACTTTTTCCTTGCAGTTGTTAAATGATTTGCACAAAATATTTAACTTGTACTATCTTATGAAAGATATATATGTAAGCCCCTAATTAATAGAAACCAATTAAAGTAAGTCGAGAAATTACTTAATGGCAGAGCTTAAAAATTATACTCATTCTTCAGTTTTATAGCTTCACAGCTAATTACTCTGCTTTAATATAGTAGAATAATTGTAAAACTATCCAACTGAACAAAATAATTTCTGTTCCCTTTGGAAAATTGAGTATATGGCATAGTCATTTTAATTCATTTAGAACAAGTGATGAAAAAATAATTTCTGGAAGTTCCCAAATTAATCAAAATTCTTAGGACTGTTAATGTAACATACCAATAGTCCTGACACTTCCCTACTGAGATCCTACAGAACCAAAAACAAATGAAAGGATGTGCAATTTACTGTCATTCAGGAGGGACATTAAATCCACTTTGTTAAGTGACTCCAGAATAAATTCTTTGAGGGTCCTCTCATCGCTCCCACATCATTGAGGAAGTAGAGTAATACAGAACCTTCCTAACATGTCGTTTTTATAAAAATTTACCTATAAACAGCATTTCGGAAAAAGATCCACTTCCTTTGTTACTTGGCTCAAGCAGATGTGTAGATATTTAAAGGCATCACTTTGTCCAAAATGTTCATCTTGATCTTTATCTAAGCATGGGAGGTCATTTGTAATTTGAAACTATATTTTTCTTCTATCTAGTAATAGCATTTTCACATAAATTCACTTTAAGATGTAAGATTAGTCTAAAATTATGGACCATTTTAATTCACCTTTTCTACTGTTGTCATCTACTTAATATCCTTTAAAGCAAATCATAAATGGCATTTATCACATTGCAGCAGAAAGTGTGATTCATGTAGTTGACCTTCACAATACATGTGAGCTGTGAGAGGTAGATTGAAGTTTCAGTGCTATTAAGATGGTATCGAAGGACACCCTCAGCTGTGTCCATGTCTTGGCCGCTGAATAAGTTGCAGTGAACATAGGGGCACATATGTGTTTGCAAACAAATGTTTTTAAGTTTTCCAAGCAAATATCCACAAGAGGAGTTGATGGTAGCTATATTCTTAATTTTTTGAGGAGCTTCCATACTGTTTTTCATACTGGCTGTACCAGTTCCTTTTTCTCCACACCCTCTTCCGTACTTGGTTTGTTGATAGTGGGTATTCTAACAGGCGTGAGGTGGTTGTTGGCTGTAGTTTTGATCTGCATTTCTCCAATAGGAAAGTTGAACATCCTTTCATAAATTTGTTGGCTATTTGTATGTCTTCTTGGAAGAAGTGTTTGTTGAGGTCCTTTGGTCATTTTTTAAACGGATTGTTTGAGTTTATTGTTTGATTGTATGAGTTCTTTATGTATTTTGAATGTTAGCCCCTTGTCAATGCTGTTATTTGCAAATGTCTTCTCTCATTCATTTGGTCAGTTTTTTGTTCTGTTGTCAGTTTTGTTGTCAGTTGTCAGCTTTTGCTGTGCAGAAGCTTTTTAGTTTGATACAGTCACATTTATTTATTTTTGCCTTTACTTCCCTTGCCTTTTGGGTCAAATTCATAAAATCTTCTCTTTATCCATAAAAACTTATGGACAAAGGTCCATAAGTTTAGTACCTATATTTTTCTATGTAATTTATTGTTTCAGTTCTTATATTTAGGACTTTGATTCACTTTGAGTTGATTTTTGTACCTTGGGACAAACAATAGTCAAGTTTCATTATTTTGCATGTGTCCTTCCAATTTTCCCAGCACCGTTCATTGAAGAAGCTTTCTTTTCTCCATTGTATGTTTTGGCTCCTTCATTGAAAGTTATTTGCTGATATTCATGTAGTTATAATTTCTGGGCTCTCAATTGTGTTCCACTGTTCTGTGTGTGTGTGTGTGTGTGTGTGTGTGTGTGTGTGTGTGTTTCTGCCAATACTATGCTGTTATGATTGTCACTTTATAGTAGAATTTGAAGTCAGGGAATGTGATACCTTCAGCTTCGTTCTTTTTTCTCAGGATCGATTTTGCTACTCAGAGTCTTTTGTGTTTCCATACAAATCTGATCATTTTTTGTTCTGTTTCCTTAAAGAACGTCATTGGGATTTAGATAATTGGATAAGGAAGATATGGTATGAATATGTAATGAAATACTACTCAGCCATCAAAAGAGACAAAATACTCTCATTGGTGACAACATGGATGGATCTTGAGAATACCATGCTAAGCAAAATAAGTCAGACAGAAAAAGTTAAGAACCCCATATGATTTCACCCATATGTGGGGTATAAAACTGCAAGCAACAAATTAGCAAATGAGAAAACAAACAAAAACTCATAGATGCAGACAATAGTATGGTGCTTGCCAAAGAGAGGTGGGCATTGTGTGTTAGTAACGGATAAGTGGTCAAATATATGGTGACAGAAGATGATTTGACTTTCAGTAGTGGGCATGCAATGCAGTATGAAAGTCATGTATCATGGAAATATACACTTGAAACCTGTAGGTTGATCTTTTAACCATTGTCATCCCAGTCAATTTAATAAAAAGAAAAAATAATAAAATTACAAGAACAGCAAAGATGGGATCATAGATAACAAGAAGTCCAGTGCTCAAATCCTCTTCTTCATTCCCTCTTTCTTTCTCAGGGAGTTATCAACCAAGGACACTAGGTGAAAGGACCATAACCAAATAGGAAACAAATGACCACTGTGATATTAGTGTGGGAAGCACCCAAATCTCGTATAGATTAGAGAATGAAATTTAGGCCCATATGCCTAAGTGAACACCCTCCCCCACCCCCCTTCCTCCAGTCTGCCCTGAGCCGTTTATTTGGCCTTAGAAGGTAGAATATAAAATGAGAGGACCAGCTATATCTGCTTCAAAGCAGGCAACCTCTACCTGAGTTCTTGTGACATGCTGCAGAAAGAGAAGGTGTCACAAGGTGCAGCCATCTGATGGCTGCGAACCTTCAAAAGACAGTATTCGTATCACTAGTGAACTATGGCTTAACACAGCTCCTGGCTGCTGACCATGGACGTATCAGGGCAATAAGTAAGAAAGTGTACAGAGGCTAATATGCAAGAGGGAGAGCTAGAAACTTCTGGTCTCAGCATTACACATTTGTTTTCAGTCTTCAAAATCAGCAGTGGTTTTATTATTTGTTTGTTTGTTTTTTGTTTTTTTAAATAAAGATTTTATTTATTTATCTTTAGAGGGGAAAGGAAGGAGAAAGGGAAAGAAACATGAATGTATGGTTGCCTCTCATATGTGCCCTGACTGGGAATCGAACCTCGATCGTGTGGTTCACAGGCCCGCGCTCAATCCACTGAGCTACACCAGCCACGGCGTGTTTGTTTGTTTTTAATGGTAAATAATGCCATCTTCTGATTGGATAACAGTACAAACCCCTTACATATGCTGTCTACAAGAGACTCACTTCAGATCAAAAGCACACACAAACTGAAAGTAAAGGGATGGAAAAAGAGATTTCATGGAAATGGAAGCCAACAAACAAAAAGCTGGGGTAGCAATACTTATGTCAGACAAAATAGACTTTAAAACAAAAGGTGTGTAACAAGAGACAAAGAAGGACCTAGTAATTCCACTTCTGGGTGTTGATTTCATGAAATCTGAAACACTAAATCAAAAACACATGTACATTCACATGTTCATTGCAGCATTATTTACAATAGCCAAGATATGGAAGCAACCAAAGTGTCCATCAATAGATGAATGGATAAAGAAAAAATGATACATATGTTCAATGGAATATGACTCAGCCATAAAAAAAAGAGTGAAATCCTGCCCTGGCTGGTATAGCTCAGTGGATTGAGCGTGGGCCTGTGAACCACACGATTGAGGTTCGATTCCCAGTCAGGGCACATGCCTGGGTTGTAGGTCAGTTCCCAGTAGGGGACCTATGAGAGGCAACCATACATTGATATTTCTTTCCCTCTCTCCTTCCCTTCCCCTCTAAAGATAAATAAATAAAATTTTTTAAAAAAGAGTGAAATCCTGTCATCTGCAACAACATGGATGGACCTAGAGGGCATTATGCTGGGTGACATAAATCAGTCAAAGGAAGACGGATGTCATATGATTTCACTTATATGTGGAATCTAAAAAAGCAAAACTCATAGATACAGAGAACATTTTGACAATTGCCAGATGGAAGGGGACTCAGGGGGATTGGTAAGAAAGGTGAAGGGATTAAAAGGTACAAATTAATAGTTACAGAATAGTCATGGGGATGTAAAGGATAGCATATGGAATGTAGTCAATAATATTATAATAATTATGTATGGCGTCTCATGGCTCCTCAATTCATCAGGGTGATTACTTAGTAAGTTACATAATGTCTAATCACAGAGTTGTACACCTGAGACAATATTATATTGTATGTGAAAAATAAAAAATTATTTAAACTAAATAAGTAAATAAAACAAAAAAACCATTTTCTTTTGATGACTTAGTTGTCAGACATATTGTCTGGATACAACTGAAGTGGGAGACTGTGATAAGGCCTAATTTTATTTCTTGAAGACAATAGATATATCAACAAGTGTTCACTGAAGTTTCTTCTTCATTGCTACAAGGAAGTGGTATCTGGTCAAAGGTATTTACTATATTCTGCAACAGCATGGTTGAAACAATAGTAATGAAGCAATGAGGCAAACTGCCTAAATAGGGGTGTCCAACCTTTTGGCATCTCTGGCCCACACTGGAAGAAGAGTTGTCTTGGGCCACATGTTAAATATACAAACACTAACATAAACTGGTAAAAATGTTTCAAGTAAATTAAAAATTTTGCATTGGACCACATTCATAGCCATCCTGGGCTGCGTGTGGCCCATGGGCCTCAGGTTGGACACCTCAGGAAATGAAGGCGTTTTGTGTCCTTTACAACTAAAAATTGCAGAGTCAATAGTTTTCTTTTTTAAGTATAAGTTATTCATTATGTTGTTACAGTTCTTCCAGTTCTTTTTCCTTTGCCCTCTTCTACTTGGTACCCTTCTTCCCTCCAGCAATTCCCCCACATGCCCTTAGTTCATGTACATGATGCAGGGGAATTGGCTTCTCCCTTTGGCTTCTTACTTTCCTATGCTATTCTTCCCTGTCTATTTTATTCCTACCAGCTATGCTTCTTGAACCCTGCACCATTGTCCCCTTTCTTCCCCCTCTCCATCCCTGCTAATAACCCTCCATGGGGTTAGAAATCTCCATTTCTATCATTCTGTTCCTGTTCTAATTGTTTGCTTAGTGTTTTGGTTTTTTTTTTTAGATTCAGTTGTTGATAGTTGTTTGTTGTCATTTTAATGTTCGTACTTTTTTTATTTTTCTTAAATAAGTCTCTTTAACATTTCATATAATAAGGGCTTGGTGATGATAAGCTCCTTAGCTTTACCTTGTCTAGGAAGCACTTTATCTACCCTTCCATTCTAAATGAGAGCTTTGCTGGACAGAGTAATCTTGGATTACTGTCCCCACTTTTCATCACATTGAATACTTCTTTCCAGCCCCTCTTGCCTGCAGTTTCTTTTGAGAAATCACCTGACAGTCTTTTGGAAACTCCTTTGTAGGTGACTCTCTGCTGTTCTTTTGCTGTTTGTAAGATTCTCTGTTTATCTTAACCTTTGGCATTTTAATTATGATGTGTGTTGGGGTGGGCCTCTTTGGGTCCAGCTTGATTAGGACTCACAATGTTTCCTGGACTTGCATGTCTGTTTCCTTCACCAAATAGGAGAAGTTTCTTTCATTATTTTTTCAAGTAGATTTCCAATTTCTTGCTCTTTCTTTTTTCCTTCTGGCACCCCTGTGATGCAAATGTTGGACCTCTTCAAGTTGTCCCAGAGGCTGTTTACACTATCCTCATTTTTTGGATTATTTTTCCTTCTTGTTCTGATTTGCTGCTTTTTGCTTTCTTATGTTCCAAGTCATTGATTTGATTCTCAGGTTCATTCACTCAATACTTCCCATCAATACTTTCCTTATCCAGTGGGTGTCTTTTTGTTTCCCCATAAATTGTTCTTTATTTCAATTAATCTATTCATTTCTGACTGAATCTTTTTTATGCTGCTGAGGTCTTCCCTAAGTTCTTTAAGCATCCTCATAACCATTGTTTGGAACTCTGCATCTGGTGGATTGCTTACCTCCATTTCATTTAGCTCCTTTTCTGGAGTTTTGATCTGTTCTTTCATTTGGGCCATGTTTCTCATCTCCTTGTTTTAGCAGCCTCCCTGTTTTGTTTTGTTTTGTTTTTTCTCTATGTATTAGGTAGTGCTTCGTTGACTGTGTGTCTTGGTAGTGTGACCTAATGTAGTAGGTGTCCTGCAGGGTCCAGTGGCACAGTCTCCCCTATCACCCAAGCTGGGTTTTCAAGGTATGCCCTTCATGTGGGTTGAGTACACCTTCCTCTTGCAGTTGAGCCTTGGTTACTGTTGGCAGATCAATGGGAGGGATTATCCAGGCCAGTCAACTATAAGGACAGGCTGTGACTACTTACCACTAGCATCCATTCATTTTGAGGAACAGCCATGCATGGGCAGGGTGACAGTGCTCTGAGGTAATCGGTAGATATCCACTGGGTACACTGGCCCATGGGGTGTCCTGGGTGATGCTGTATAGGTCAGCCCCTATCCCTTTTTGGCCTGGGGTCACCTTCCTGAGCTATAAAGCAATCCGAGATGGCTGCTACTTGTGCTGGGCTTGGAGATTCCCAGGTGAAGCCATGCTGTGAAACTAATGTGACTGCTGCTAGTGCCTGACCTGGAGCTCACTGAGGCAGCTGTTTGCTTGATAGAATTTAGGAAGTTGTGAAGCATAAGCGAAGACCAGCCACTCATATGAAAAAGCAGCTTGGGTGAGCCTGTAAGTTGGGTGGGGCAGAGTCTCTGGGGATCTCCAAGGTGTGTCAACCATGTTAGCCAGGTTCATGGAGTCTCAAATATGGTACCAGCCTGCTGACTCCATGGCTCTGTAGGGGGAGGGCTCAGAAAAGGGAAGATGGCATCTTCTTGCCCCAGTGCTAGACACTTCAGCTTCTGCCAGTATGCTGCTGGTGCCCTTCAAGCTACCACTGCAGCACTGGAGCTCAGAGGGAGTGAGCCTGTGTACATGAGTCCATGTGTGGGTTCTTTAGGAGGAACTGCTTGGGACTGCAGAATTTTCTTCCAGGGACTCAATCCCCACTGGTTTTTGCAACCGCAAGTTGTGGAGACTTACCTTCCTGGCACTGGAACCCTGGGCTGGGATGCCTGGTGTGGGGCTTGATCTGCTCACTACTAAGATATTCCTCCTGAATTTTTATCTACCGCACGTGGGTGAGAGACCTGCCTGTTCTGTGTCTGTGCCCCCTACTACCAGTCTGGTTGGATGTGGTTTCTTTAATTCTGTAGTTGTCAGACTTCCATTCAACTTGACTTTTGACCGTTCTGAGTGATGGTTGTTGTACATTTTAGTTGTAATTTTGCTGTGGTTGTGCAAAGGCAAGCCACGTCTGCCTACCTAGCTATCTTGACTGGAAGCCTCGAGGGAATACTTTCTAAATGGAAGAGCATCAGGGAGTCTGTGGATATATTTTAATGCCGTCACAATATCCTCTTCTTAAAAGTTTCAGCTTGAAGAGCACATGGAGTTTGTGCATGTGTCTGGCACAGTGGTTTCTGCATCTGCCACCCAGAGGATGCCCCTTGATTGCCTGGCTCTGGTGGCCAACAAAGGTTCTGTTCACAGATCCCACAGGCCAGCACGGAGGGTAAGGCCATGGGGAGTGAGGTCAGAATTCAGTATCCCCACCGCTGCGGTTGGAGTTCCTGGGCTTCCCATCAATGTTTTCCTTATCCACTGGGTGGCATGTTGTCCTCAAAGTTGACAGCCATATAAAGAGATGTAGAAAAAGACATGCCTCTGGAAATTTTACCTTCTTTGGTTTTCACAGGATTGGTTTGATCCTTGATGGTCTTACTGTAGCAGACATGACTTGTAACAGTGTGCCATTTCATTTCTTTTCTTTTTTTGTACAAATAATACTTGGTTCTAGACATTGAATTTCATATGCTAAATTCCTTAGTTTATAGGAATTCTAAGACTGCAATTTTGAACAGTATGTTTCCATAGTCACAAAAGCATATACAAACTGTATACGATAAATGCATGGATGAGTTATTAGCTTTAAATATATTTTAAAAATTTATAGCTGCTAGTTTTCCAAAGTGGCAGAAAAACTCAAGACAAAAATTAGAAGTTTTTGTACCATATCTTCTTTAATAGGTGAACCAATGTTTTAATTGATCTGGAATTTTTTTCTACAAAACCTCTTAGTATAAATACACCACATATTCTGTGACTTAAGCTCTATTTTTATTTTATTCTAATCATATCAAATGCAGTATGCTCATTTATATCAGGGTACTCAATTTTTGCATGACTGCTCTTCACTCCACTAAATGCAATGAAATTTAGAGCCACAAATTCATTTTAGACAATTTCCTTGTCCTAAAACCTGATTTCATAAAACCTGCCCTGTTTTCATTATATTATGATAAAAATTATTGTGGCACAATATTGTGAATCTTACCCAACCATTCAGGTAGACTGTAATTATAAAAGGATGGGAGGAACTCAATCTTTACTTTTGTTATGAAAATGTTTAAATATTTTAAAGTAAAAAACTACATCAAATAACTTTTCTTTTACCCTTCCCTGAATTTGCAAATCTGAAAAACAAGAAACCTATTAAAATTATAGATAAATATAGATATAAATATCAATTTTAATACTCACATAGTTTTTTATTAACAAAAAGTACATTCTTACATGCTTTGTAGCAAAATCCATACATTTAATAAGCGTTAATAAACACAATAAAGTGGTAGGATTTGGACCACATCATTTTCCAGTTGGACTTTGTTTTTCATTCATTGTCTCTAATAATTCTAGTGTTATGTCTTTCCTCTTTTTTCTCTCTTGAACTTGGTCTAATGTCATTTTCATTTTCCACGATGGTGATGAAAGGTTTATTTTTTTTACTAGTCACTAACATAGAGGGTTTATTTAATCCTGATTGTAATGCCTGAGGTTTTAGCCACCAGCCTGTTCGTGATGAGGCACCACGAAGTCTCTGGAGAGTCCTGTGTTCGAAAGAGATGTCATCGTCCCTGAACTGTATCTGTTGCTCTGCACATTTACGTGCTTTGAGGAATGAGAGCTAATGTTACCTTATTATATTAAACACTTTCTTAAATATATGGAGGTCTTTGAATTTCAAATCCTTCATTTTTAGTTTCTAAAAATAGAGATTAAATATGTAAGTAGTTTCATCTCTTAAAAGTATTTTCTGCTTTTTTAAAAGTCAGATTTATTGAAGTATAATTTACATAGTGTAACATTCCCCCCTTTCGGTGTTTACTTCTCAGAGCTTTATACCCACATGCAATCTTGTAACCATCACCATTATTAAGACGTAGAACAGTTCCAACACTCCCCAGAAGTCCTCCATTCCTGGTGGCCAACTCATCTCCACCCCTAGCTTCTGGTCACCTTGATCCTTTGCTGGCCCTATTCTTTGCCTTTTTCAGAGTGTCACATAAATCAAGTATGGGTTTTTTTCACTTAGCAAACGTGCATTTGCAATTCATCCACACTTGCAATATGAGTAGTTTGTTCCTTTTTATTTCATTATTTTGTCGTGTGGGTTTACTTCCACTTGATAATGCATTCACAGTTGAAAGCTATTTGAGTTGTTTCCAGTTTGTGGCAATTATAAATAAAGCTACTGGAAGTGCTGGCATCTCATTTTTGTATAAATATACATTTGTATTTCTCTTGGCTAATAGCTACATATAGATAAGTTAATTTTATATTCAGCATATGTATAACCTTGTAGAAAACTGTTATCTTGTTTTCTCAGGTGGCTATGCCATTTTCCATTTCACCCAGCCACGTATGAGAGGTCTAGTTGTTCGACATTCTTGCCCTTACTAGGTATTGTCAGTATTTGTTTTAAACCCAAACAATCCCTGAAGTGTGTCGATGTACCTAATTATGGTTTTAATTATAATTTTTCCCTAGTGAGTAAATTGAGTATCTTTTCATATTTGCCACCCATTTATCATTTTTGATGACCTGTTTGTTCAAATACTTTACCTGATTTTTAATTGGGTAGTGTTCTTGTCATTGACTTTTGAGAGTTCTTTACGTGGTCTGGATATGAGGCCTTTATCGTATATGTGTTTTGCAGTTATTTTCTTTCAATCACCCTGTCTCTTCATTTTCTTAACAGTGTTTTCCAAAGACTCAGTCTCTCACCCCACCCTTTTAAAACTACAGTTTTAATCTATCCTCTTTCAGTTCCTGAGCCCTCATGTTAATAAATTTACACAAATTCCTAATAAACAAATTACAATATCACTTTTGGAATTTGGGGCTAGAAGATAACCAACTTTAAAGATAGCACAGTTCTGTGTAACATTTTCTTGAATAATCTAACAATCAGGAATTCTCTTGGCTGAAAGTAACAGACAAGTGCAATTTCAGTGATTTAAACAAATAGGACTATTTTTCCTTATTACAAATTGAGAGAAAGGCAGCTGCTTGCGGGTTTCGTTATGTCCACACTTAGGATGAGAAGTAGAAAAGGGAGGAGAACAAAATGTATACCAGGAGAGCAACACTTTTCCAGAAACCTCTGGAGCTTCCAGTTGAATTCTCATTGGACAGAACTGGGTCAGGGAGCCAGAAAATGCTCAGTAGAGCGGGTTTGGGTTAGGCAGGCCCACCTAGTGTCTGGTTTGCACAGCACTTTTTAAGTAACATCAAAATATGAAAAGTAATAAAACTAAGACATAATGATCAAAATCTATCTTTGAACTCAAGGTTTTTTTCCTATACTTTGCTGGTCAAACAGCTAAATTCTAAAGGCATCGTTCTAATTGTATCTTAGTCATGAATATAAAAGTAATAATAGAAATATAGTAGCTATTATAAGAATAATAGGTTATGGCTTATGGGGCTACATACTTTACCTTCTGTGACTGCTTCTTTGAAGGGAGGGTTTCACGTAGCAGAAAAGTAAGATACACAGATAGTAGGTCGCTTAAGGTCACGTAGAAGAGGAATCCAGGATAAGCAACTCATGGTGTAGCTTGGTCTCACGCCTTACTGACTTAGCTGTAGCGATCAGGGTTTTTAAAATCAAGAGTGGTTCAGAGTAGAGTTCATATTGTGGCATTGTCCACAGAGTCTGCATATACGTGTATGCACAAAGTCTCAAAAGCAAAAATCCTTTTGTGCTAGAATTTCAGCTGTTTGTCTTAAACTCTATCTAAGTGGGGATTCCGTTACAAACTTGGTAAATAAATTGAAGTTAAAGTGAAGCTTTTACTTTGTTAGTGTTTATTATTTTCTCAGTGATAAAATTTCCATCCAGCAAAAGGAACCTATTTGCTTTTGAATATAAAAAGTAAAATTTAAATTCTTTTTTTAAAGATTTTATATATTTATCTTTAGAGGAGAAGGGAAGGAGAGAAATATCAATGTATGGTTGCCTCTCATGCATCCCCTGCTGGGTGGGAACTGGCCTGCAACCCAGGCATGTGCCCTGACTGGGAATCTAACTGCAGTTGTTTGGTTCACAGGCCCGCACTCAGTCCACTCAGGGCTAAATTCTTTAAAAAAAATTGACAACACCTTCTATAATGAACATTAATGTTAATTTAGAGTTTTAGAGGTTGCCATTATTTTTTTTCTTTCAAATTTTGGTCAAAGTACCAAACATCCTTATCAGAATATTAGCAGAATAAATGAATCTGCTGAACCAGCTCACTACCAGGCAATTTCAATTGCCTTTTCTAAATTAATCTATATTTATAAATTTTTAGGAGCCTCAAATATGTTGTAAATATGCAAAATGCTGTTTAATCTGTGATAATCACTCAAGGTTAGGAAATCACTGACACGAAATGCGAGGTGAAACTCTAGGAGAGTTTCTGTCAGGTGTTTGACTCTCGCCAGGAATTAAACCCATCTTAAGCAGTGGACTGTGCTTCAAAATGCTTCCCCCGAGGTTTGCCAGAAGTTTGGGCACCCAGGGACTCTGGAGACCTGAGCCCCACTGCCCCTCCTTGAAGCGCATACAACCATTTTTTGTTTTCCCTTTAAGAAATCTCTCAGGGTATCTGGTAAGACACTTTAGCTTTCCACAGCAACTTTCTTCAAAATTTCACAAATACTTTTATAATTATCCTTGAAAAGTAAGATGGTCAAAGATGCATTTTATCCCTTAGGAATTGAGAGGCTAAGAAACTTTTACAAGGTGGCACAACTAATAAAAATAAAATTGGTATCTCCAACATTTGACTTGACTCTAGAATCAGACCATGTTCTCCTCAGCCCATTTTTGAAAGTCAAAGAATCAGAATCTACTATTTTATTGAACAACCACAAAAAAAGATTGGCATAATATTGGGATTGTTTCACTTAATCTTAGTGTATTATAAGCATAATGGAGGATGCTATTTCACTTTCATTTGGGTGAGGACTTTGTCATTTTCAAAATTGTTGTGTTATATACATTTGTAGCCACCACTTCTATAATGGTAGGTGCCATATACAACCTGGATACCTCCATTAAAATAGAAATAAATACTTGTGATATCTGCAAGGTTTTGTTTCCACGCATGCTGCCAAAACAGTAGTGGTCTGATGTTGTCTTAATAGAAGAAAGCCCAATGTGATTGAAATAGGAGAGGTTTTCGTGGCACTTAGGTATGATCTTGGCTAAATCTGCCCCTGACTCGCTATGCGATCCTGGAAGGCGTGTCGGCATGTCCATGGCTGTCTGCTCAGGGGTGGATTGCCTGATCCTAAATTGTCAGACGTGCATGAATTCATAGATATAAAATGCTTAGCAATACACTCTCAGCTTAAGCTCTCATTAAGTGCACACCAGAATCATGATAATTTACTCCAAAAATTATTTATGGAAGATTTTCAAGCCCCTTTACTTGGTGCTATGCAAGTGTGTTTTTATGGCTTACTTATTTTAGCATATAAAAAGAAAAGATATAGCTTGATTCCTTAGTTCCTGGTTTCTCAATCTCAATGTGATTGAGGTTTTGGTAGATAATTATTTGCTGTGGGTGGCTACTGGGAGCATTGTAGGGTGTTTAGCAGCATCCGGTCCTTTATGTGCTAGATACAGAAACACTGTCCTTTCCCCATTGGTGACAATACAAAATGTTCCCAGACACTGCCAATGTCTCCTTGGTGGTGGAGGGGGAGAGGAAGATTTGCCCCAGTTGAGAACGATAGTTTTTTATTAATTCTTCATAAAAAGTGTTGAGGAACTTTTAGTCATCAGAGATTTCTTCCAGAAAGATTGGGGTCAAAAAATGTGAGAGCCATTTAATAATAATAATTGTTAGCCCAACCATATTAACATGAGGCTCCAACTTAGCTCTATTAGTCAGAAAAACCCTTATGCTTTCTACAACATCATTCTGGGTCTAGATTTTACTGTCCATTCTTACTGTTTCCTCTACATATTGACATGAACACAGAGTTGACATGTTGCTCTGTTACTAGTTGTATGAGTCTCTTTACTTGTCTTTGCTCCCAAGTACTTTTTTATCTGTGAATTACAAGTGTGTCATGAACAGTAACATATTCTCCAACATGGGAAAAAAAGATAGTTATTCCAGTTTTGTGTAATATTAATTTAGAAAACTATTTTTAAAGTGTTACCTAGATTCAGGAAGTAACTATATATAAAAGTATATATATAAAATTTTTATCACACATTTGACAGATAGAGCTATATATAATGGTAAAAATTTTTACTGACAAAGTAGTTTTTATAGTATATATGAGAAAAATAAATGAGTTCTTTTATTTGATGAACATGAACAGCCAAATTAAAAAATTATGAATAAAAGTGATTACCTCTCTATCCCACCTCTCCCCCTCCCCCTCCCAAAATAAGAGAAATTTTTGGCCCAAGTCATCAGGATAATTGATTCAGACCTATTCCACTTTGTGTTAGGAAACTTTTGTATTGCAGTGAAAATGTATTGTCCTCTTTGCAATGAAAGAATGAATATTCTTCATGTTCTTACACATTCTTTTTTTATGTGAACATTTCAGGTATATCAATATATGCATGAAACAATAACTGTTAATGGCTGTCCCGAATTTCGTGCCAGGGCCACAGCAAAGGTAAGACTTGAGTAACTTTAAAAATATACCTAACCCCAGTGATCTAGTAATTGACTGTGCGCGTGTGTGTTTCAGGTATTCTCGTGTGTACACTGTAAGAGAATTTAGACATCAGTGGCAGCCCAGAGTCTAGAACCAGTACTACTTCCCAGGTAAAAATCTAATGGAAAATTGAACGTTTCTGCTGCTTCTGTAGCTTAAGAAAGGAGAATGATTTCATTAAACTCACTAAATGTCCATTTGGCACAAGCAAATCTACTGATTCATTGTATGAAGTACTACTTGGTTTTCTGACACATTCCTCTGATCCAAAAGAACCTGTTCCCTACTCAGTGCACGAAGATTTATTCGCACAAGTCTACAGGTTTGA
Organism: Sturnira hondurensis; assembly: GCF_014824575.4. Classification (NCBI taxonomy): domain Eukaryota; kingdom Metazoa; phylum Chordata; class Mammalia; order Chiroptera; family Phyllostomidae; genus Sturnira; species Sturnira hondurensis. The sequence goes on from NW_028076432.1 coordinate 334,892, forward strand.
TTTCAGTTAGTCATTAGGAGAATTCACCTGACACCCAGCAGTGTAGGATTCTTGCACGTAAGCTGCTGAGCAGTGGGTATGCCACTGAAAGAATGTGATACTGACCTAACGGGCCAACGTGTCACCTTTTATGGTGGTGGCCACGTTTGCTCCTTAAAAACTTAAATCTGAATATTGCAGAGACCCTACCAATGGGAATGTTACAGTGATAGAATCACAAAAGTATCTGGAAAATAGACCATTAGGAAATAGCAGTTTTAAACTAAAATCGCCAATGCTGTTCTTATATTACAAATACAGAAATATTGTAATTCATACACACTTGTTTTTAAAGGCTTTTTCTGTTTTTAATAATATATAAGAAATAAGAACTGGTGAAAATAACCAAACTTTTTCATTTAATTCTTTTTGTGTTACATCACCTTTTGTTTGGTTTCTCTCCAGATTTCTTAGTTTTGTCCTGTAACTGAACACTGTAGATTTGTGAGTATTTTTTTAACCCAGGCAAAAAAAGGGTATTATTATCATTACATCATGCTTTGCTTGTACTGAAGTGGAACACACAGAGAAAAAAATGATCCCTACATGGTTTAATTAAGGGGAAAGAGAATTATGTAGTGTTTTACCGTTCTCATTTCTTATTCATGTAGAACAGCAGGATAGCAGCATAATGTTGCAATAGCACAATATTTTCTGGTTGTTTCTGGGCTGTCTGCATTGCATCCACGTCAGCCATTACTATGCATGACAACAAGGTTTGCATGAGCAAATGCATGTAGCTAAAAACAAGCCATTATTTCCATATCATTCACCTTCTTTCATTAAATGCAGACAGTAGCTAATGCTAAACTGATGCGATAATGCTGTGTGTGGAGAAGAATGTACAGTAGTTGGGAATCAATATTTTTATCGTGTTGAGGAAATCACTTTCTAATAGGCACCTAATCAACTGATTAAGAAAGGTTAATGGAGGTAGAAAATAAGAAGCAGGCAAGGAATATTTTCTTGTTAGAAACTGCTTAATTTTATTATGCTGTAATTTTATTCCCATGAGGGGTGGGGACTAATGGTAAGTTTTTTCATATGATTTATTTTTTAACTTATTATATGAATTTTAAAGTAAAATTATATCCATGTTAAACGATATTTTGTATAACTAGATATAAAACCATAGACTGCTTATTATACCTACATTGCTGTAGTAGTTGAAATGTGAATGTGAAATTTCAGGGAGGAAAAAAACATGTGGCAGAAAAGAGGGCATCTCAAAAAATTGTGGAATATTGATCTGAAATAGTAATCTGTTCAAATCTATTATTTTATTATAACTCTTATTTTCTTTTAGGTGTTCTCAAAAAAAAGAACCAAATTTGCTAAGCCAGTGGTCTTGCAGTTGGAAAATTATAGATGTATTTGCCAGCACATACCCATATACATATAAGTGCTTCTCGGTGTATTGAATAAATTATTATGAAGATTTCTGTGCAGGCACTGGGTTAGACTATGTGTCATACAGAGAAGTGTAAGCCACCAGCTCCGCCCTTTGGGTGCCCATAGTCACCATATATACATAATAATTACAGTCTATGTGCCCTTTGTAGGTGGCATATGAACCAAAACTATTAGGAGTATAAGAATAAGAGTAATTCCATCTAACAGATAACTGGGGAAAATGTTTTCTGTAAAAGAGAAGTGTTTATCGTAGCGGACGAGGTCTAGAAAAGTTGGAAATAGCTGGACTGGACTTTACCAAAGAAACTGAACCTTAGATGATGTCTACATGCAGAACGGCCCTCCCCTTGTGTTCTTTCCTCGCAGGAGAATGCTATAAAAATATGAGGAGTTGCCCACTGCAAAGCATAGGAGTAGCCTTGCTTTCCTTGTTGTATTACCCAATGACCATCTTTTCTTGCAGGCAACCGTTGCAGCTTTTGCTGCTAGTGAAGGCCACTCCCACCCGCGGGTAGTTGAACTGCCAAAGACTGACGAAGGCCTTGGTTTTAACGTGATGGGAGGAAAGGAGCAAAATTCCCCCATTTATATCTCTCGCATCATTCCTGGAGGGGTGGCCGAAAGACACGGAGGCCTCAAAAGAGGAGACCAGCTGCTATCAGTGAACGGAGTGGTATGTTCATAGAGTAATCAGAGGTTTTTTCCTTAAGCACATTCTTTCTTTCTCCCTGTTGTTACTGAAGCCAGTGTTGAAATCCTAAAACAAATAATAATTTGGTGTCCAAAGAGCTTCCTAAGAGTTGATGGATATTAAAACAACAAAAGCAGTAATTTTGCAGTTTTTATGCTTCCATTTGTCTCATTCTGATATGATATGTACGAACTAGTTGGAAAATCATCCCAACTGATAAAATTTTTTTCATTTAATACTCTAATTGAATTAATGTTTAGAGAACATAATAATTTCCAGGCGCTTTTTATTCAAAGTTGATAAGCGAATATATTTAAAAAATAAGGATAGAACTCTTCACCCTACATTCTCTATTTAGTTAAAGAGGAGAGATAATATTAGCATATATGATAATGCACATGGAAAAGGATGATGCTCAGATCATTCTTTAAGCCAAGTGTGCAGCTACAGTGTACTAAAAATGTCAGCCTCCCCCACAAAAATGTTCGATTACATTATCTATTATTCAATATTGATATTTTAATTTTCACATGAAGTTAAAGCAAATTAAAATATATAACATTTTTTAGAAAGAGAAACATACTTTTTGTCATAACCTCGTATCCTTTGGATGCCATTAGCACTACATGTAGTGATGAGTTGCTGAAGAAATAGATTACTGTAAAATGAATAATTTTCTTCCCATAACTTTTACTTACATCAAAAATAAATAGCCACCCTGGCTGGTGTGGCTCAGTGGATTAGGTACCAGCCTGCGAACCAAAAGGTCGCTGGTTCAATTCCTGGTCAGGGCACGTGCCTAGGTTGTGGGCCAGGTCCCCAGTTGGAGAAGTAGTAATTATTACTGAGCAATGTTTCTCTCTCACACTGATATTTCTCTCCCTCTCTTCCCCCTCTCCCTGGCTCTAAAAATAAGTAAAATCTTTAAATAAATAAATAAATAAATAACCTAAAACACACGTTTCAGAAGCATAAATAAGATCGTGTCAATGATTACCTTTTTATTTCCTAAAAATGTAAGATTTTAATAAACTAGATTTGGGGTTTTTCTGCAGACATATGAATTCTGCTTATACTCTCCAGAATAAAATGCATTTAAAATGTAATATTTTCCCCTGGCTGGTGTAGCTCAGTGTATTAAGCGTGGGCCTGCAAACCACACGCTTGCGGTTCCATTCCCAGTCAGGGCACATGCCTGGGTTGCCAGGCATGTTCCCAGCAGGGGACTCACGAGAGGCAACTATACATTGATATTTCTCTCTTCCTCTCCTTCCTTTCCCCTCTAGAGATAAATAAATAAAATCTTTATAAAAACACATCTTAATTGTTAAAAAAAGTAGTATTTTATTGGTAATTATGGGGTAAATTGTTTTGTACTTACATCTTGCATTTTATGTCTTTTTATCTTTTGCCTGACTAATAGTTCTATAGAACCCAAAATATCCCTTCACCCCTGCTAATCTCTCATGTACATCAAAATCACCGACCCATGCATGTTTTCTGTCACTTCAGCTTTCCAATTCTAAAATTACCATTTTGTTTACTTTTGTCCATGTAACAATGCTTTGAGATGAGTGCTTCATTGACCTTTAGGTAACTGTGACTTTTTCAAAGTATGAAAATAATAATTTCAGAGTCAGACTTTCTGGGACACTGCTCTAGAGCTAGGTCATATAATTAATTATGCCTCAAAGTAATCATTTGTGCCTTAGTGTATGAATTTCCAATTTTTCTGAATATATTGGGTAGGTCACAAGAACATATAGAATTCAAAACATGAAAAGTACAAAAAGAACCAAAATTGTATTAATAGTCACTGTAATTATGTAAAGCATAATAAATATATGTGAATCACTTTAAGAGGCAGTGGACTTTTAACTGTCTGTCCAGGGAGCCAAAGAGTCTTGATTTAACCCGTGCATTTGCAGGGAACAACACAGTTTGTAAGCATTTCAAATTACTCATCCATTCCTTGCAGTGACCATGTGAATTTATATGGAAGGCTTTTGATGGGGGTGGGAATTGGAGAGATGAAATTGGACATATAAGACTCTACCACTCAATTTCCATATGACTGTAGATTAATATCCCCTAAACTTAAATTTTCTAATCTGGATAAGGGGAGTAGGAACTTGAAGGGTGTTGATGAAGATTAAAATAAGGCAAAATGTCTGTGGAGAACTATCCAGTAATAACATCTTGAATAGGTAAGGATGGTGACTGAAGCAGGCTGAGAAGGGTTAGCAATCCTCCTCTGATAATGCTAAAGCTGGTTATGTTACACGTAAGTCTTACAACTTCTCCTATACTCATAGGCAAAATTTTGGCAAACATTTATTAACAATAGAGGTATTAATAGATTCATGCAACCTCTCTATAAGTTTGATGGAATCATAGGTCTGTGTCCATTCAGATGTTTCAATCAGTACCTTAGAAAGAGGGCTCACTTGAGGCAGATGAAACAATATTCCAAGACCAGGATTCTGGCCCCCCCTATCTACATTCAGCATCAGACAACCAAAAATCTATTAGACCGACCGTTGGAAATAGGAAGGTTTTGTGATCAAACTTATGCCACTAATCCTAAGGTACAGGCCGTGGGCCTCTCTAAGATTCTTGCACCCTGTTCATGTAAAGGTAGGGAATGTCTCCAAAAGTCTTTAATATTTCATATTCATTAAGTGGAATATTAATTAAGTTCCATTTAGCCTGCTCATTAATGAGTCACTAATGTTGCCAGTGAGAAGCCATTTTCCTATATTATTGCTAATAAGCAAAGCATCATTTATTCATTGAAATGGGTATAACAAATGCTTGTATAGTGGCCAGTCTCTAAACCCTTCCTCATATACTACTTTCCGACCACTTTGGATCGGTTTACAAAGCTCCTAAATTTGATGTTTAAAATATTGCACATCCATATCATCAAACTATACATTATAAATGACCTGTTTTAAAGTATTTAAAAGTAATTTTTGTACATTTTAAGTATCTTAATAGTTATCCGATGATCATCAAGAGGCATTTTTTCCTTCTGTAAATGAGAAGCTGCATGGCCCAGCGGCTTTCCCGTAGTCTCACACAGAGTGGTCGATCCAAGGCCAAGGCCGTGGACTTCTAACACCCAATCCAGAAGTCTTTTCTATATAAATAATTTTAGTCAGACCAAAGTGTTTCATGAAAAGGGTTACTTTGTCATGAAAGGGCCAAAAGAGAAAAGGTTAGCCAAATGATCAAATTATTACTGTTGACACTTAAAGTATCATTTAAGGAAATTAATATGAAAGATTTTCAGAACGTGCCATTCTAAACTGAGAACAAATTTTGGAGGAACATGATTTGTAGGGTTTAAGCAAACCTTAACTACTTCAGTACTCTAGGAAAAACTTCCTGATGCCTTACCTAGAAAGTAAAGAAATTATCATGGGTCTTTCAACGTCTGAAGGATGTTGAAAGTATCTTAGTATCTTCGATGTCAAAAGGAAGGAAACTCATACCAACTCAGCTATCATTGCGAGAAAAAATTTTGGCATCTTTTTATTTATTTAATTATTGTTCAAGTACAGTTTTCTGTCTTTTACTCCCATCCCAGCCCCCCCGCCCCCAAGCTCCCCACCTTCCTCCCATTTCCATCCCTGTTAGTTTTTGTCCATGTTCCTGTGAATCCTTCCCCTTTTCCCCTGAAATTCCCTCCCCTCACCCCTCTGGTCCCTGTCAGCCTGTTCTCTATTTCAGTGTCTTTGGTTGTATTTTGCTTGCTTGTTTGTTTTGTTGTTTAGGTTCCTGTTAACAGTGAGATCATATAGTATTTGTCTTTTACCTCCTGGCTTATTTCACTCAGCATAATGCTCTCCAGTTCCATCCATGCTGTTGCAAAGGGTAGTAGCTCCTTCTTTCTTTCTGCTGTGTAGAATTCCATTGTGTATATGTACCATAGTTTTTGGATCCATTCATTTACTGATGGGCACCTAGGTTGCTTCCAACTCTTGGCTATTGTAAATTGTGCTGCTATGAACATTGGGGAGCATAGGTTCTTCTGGATTGGTGGTTCAGGGTTCTTAGGATATAATCCTAGCAGTGGAATTGCTGGGTCAAAAGGCATATTCATTGTTAGTTTTCTTAGAAAATTCCATACTATTTTCCATAATGGTTATACCAGTCTGCAATCTTTCTGTTCCTGAGTTCCAAGAGAAATTTCCCATGGAATTTTTATAAATGAGACATCAAATCACCTATTGCAGTTTTATGGAAAATACAGAGGCTTTTTGTGTATGGCTGCTTCTTAAGTCAACCCTCAGTAAAAACTTAGAGCTGAATTCTCAATTAAAATTTAACTTTACAGGAGGTCAAAATGTTACAGATAGAATTTATAGCTTTTTAATGATCCCCTTTTCACCATTTTTACCCCCAAGTGTTTCATCAACAATTTTGAGAAAAGACTAAAGAATTCTTTATAAAGGCAGCAGCCAATATGGAGCCATTGGGGAAGTAAATACATGTGGTGATCGAGTCCAAATATAAGAAATTTCAGTAGCGTGGTACAGTAGACCTAATTTAACAAAAATTTACACCAGGTCCTGCTTGCATACCCGGAAAACTGTCTACCTGTGTGCTAAATTAGGGGAATGGCTAAACATCAAAATCTGGAACAGAGAAAAAGCCTGGGGGATCTCTGTTGATATTAAGAGGAATATTGTATGAAGCAACTTAGGAAAAAGAAAAACAAAAACATGTTAAAGTGGGTGTAGCACCCATGAATACAAGTATTATGCACAGATGTGGAAGGAAATTGGTCTATTGCTTGCACGAGGCAGCCCATTGTGCAGCCTGACCCTGGTTTCATCCCTGAAGAACACTAGCTATTTCAGGTTGGGGGTTCAGTCTCTGGCTGGGACACGTTCGCCCGGTGACCCATCAATGCTCCTCTCTCTCACTGATGTTTCCTTCTCTCCTTCTTCCTCCCTCTGAAATTAATCAACATATCCTTGGGTGGTTATTAAAAATACTTTTTAAAAAAAGAACAATAAGCTAACTCAGAGATGAGCAGTTTTGCATATAATGAACATGTTAGAGAAGGACTTGACTGTTTAGGATGGAGAAGAAAGCATTGGGAAATGATCATTGTCTTCCATTGCCCTCCGGTGTGTGAGGCACCAGATGACAGAGCCCAGACCAGTGAGTAAAAGTCACGAGGTAGAGCTCTTTAAATAGAGAAAGACTAAGTCATGAAATAGTATGTGTCCATTTTTTGAGGTTTTAATCAGAGATTAGAAGGCCACTGGCAGGAGCATTTCAAAATATGGGTACTGTGTAGAGCTGGAACAGTGGGCCCAAGGTACCTTTTAACTCTGTGACTCTAATTCTGTCTTCAGATGAGATTTGAATGAGACTGCCATATATTCCTATACACCTGCTCATGCAGGTATTCACAGGCGATAGGCTCCACCTTTCTCTGTGCACACTGCTGAGACATTTTCCCTGCACACAAAGATTATAAATATACTATAATACAATACTAACAGCACTTTTTATTTAGTCAGTATGTTATAGTTTATGAGCAGTATTCACATGAGATTCTCCTATTTGTTCCTCAAAATAGTCTCGTGAAATGGGTAAGGCCCCAGTCTGCTCTCTCTCTCTCTCTCTCTCTCTTTCTCTTTCTCTCTCTCCCTCACACACACAAACACACACACACACACACATATCAGTACACACAAATGCACACACAGACCCACACCCAAGTATATACACATGAAGTAAATTTCAGCCTTTATCATGATTGTAACTGATGTTTAGCAAATACAATAATTTAGCATTTTAAAAGTCAATTCCATGGAAATCTTTAAGCTCTATGGATTGTGCCAAGGTCAGTTTTCTGGTTTTAATATTACACAGTAGTTTTACAAGATGTTCATATTGGGAAAGGTGTGTAGATGGTGCTTGGAACCTCCCTGTATACTTATTTCCAACTTCCTGTGTATCTATAATTATTTCCTGATATTTTGATATTTTTTCAAAGGAGGAAAGCCTAAAAGAATCAAGCTGAAAGATGATAGCCTACTGGTACTGATGGGAGAGAGGGCAGGTGGTAAGCAGGAAGCAGAGGAAAGAAAAATAAAATAAAATCATAAGAACTTTAAAAATATGTCATAGAGAAAAGAGGCCTTCATTAGCATCCGAAATCCAAGCACTGTTTTAGAGTATCATTGGTAGAAAAATTGCAGCTAAATTTACCTGGCTCTATCGTTCATGCTAAATAAAGCTATCAATACAGTGCAGGCATGGTGCTAATCGACTTTTAAGCATAACAGATAAATGAGTAAAAATTTAGGGATGAAACAATAAATTGTTTTCATGGAATCTGGTCATTTCCCATTTTATAAATATCTATGCCAAGTTAAAAATGATACTCACAGCCTAAATTATTTACGCAGAAAGACTGTTTGTCAGGTATGGAATGAGGATGGAAAAAATTAGAACTCCAGATTTTAGTGCTAAGAAGGTACAGCATTCCAGAGAGAGAATGTGTCTTAAAATCTTATTTCTGTTATCTGAACAAAGAAAAGACACAAATGAAGAGATTTTTTATATTACTGTGAAATGTATGTTATTCTTTATGAAATACATACTTTATGAAAATTGAAGCTGCAGATTAAAATGCCTGCCTCATTGAGAGCAGTAACTTTCTGTTCATGTCTTTAGTCTTAGAACAGTCTTAGTACATAGTTGAAGTTCCATATACATTTTCTTATACTTAAGGAACACTGTAAGTACTTTACATAAGAAATTTATTATTTCCCCATAATTATCTTCAGTGGATGCTCTTATTAGCACTCATTTTACAAATGAGGAAACTGAGGAAGAGGGAGATTGAGTAACTTTCTCAACAGGTACACAGCTACTGAATGGCACACCTGGAAATTCTAACCCAGGCAATCTGGCCTTATTCATCATGATTTAAGGGTAAATAAGCATCTTAGCCATTCAAAAATTAGTATTTTCATGTATGGTGTAGAAAAGAACAAGGTGTCTTCACCTTTATGTGTTTGCATAAAAAAGATCATTTTTGGTCTGGAGAGGGTATATTTGTTTTTCTCAAATTCTCATAAGAGGCATTGACCTTTAAAAAGTTGAGACCTAATCTTAAAAATAGCAACGTTTTGAAAAAGGAGATTACTTGAACTCAAATGGCTCAGAATACAGAGAGGCAGGAAGAGTTTTGTTTGAGTGCATTTGAATTATTCTGTCTGCCTAATTCCTTGCTCCACTTTGTGCCAGGCACAGAAACACCGGGCCCCTGAGAATGTGGCCCAGACAGCCAGGTACAGCCCTGATGATCCACGTCACTCCCTGGGTCCACTTGACAGTCAGAGGGGAGCCCAGGCAGTCACATAGTGGGAAGGCAGAGCCTCAGCCTTTGGCTGCCCCAAAGGCCTGGGGCGAGCGTCCCCACCTCAGTCCTCGATTGAGGCCTCAAGTAATGCAATTCTCTCACATTCTGTCTCTGCCTAGGAGTCCATTTCAGATCCTTTGCCTTTCTTGGCATCTGAGAAGGAGGTTGTTTGGGTTGTAATTAACTACAAGTGCAAACTGGAATTTCAGTTAAGTGTTGAAAATTTTCGTCAGTGAATGGCATCTGGTGACATACCACTCACAGTTGTGAAGGAGTGAAGAGAAGTACAGTCAGGTGGCTCCTTCCTCAAATTTTATTCATTCACCGACGGAATGCACTAATAAGGCAGCGCCATGTAGTATATTTTGCAACAATGAGCAGGTGGCATTCAGCCGCCTTCGTTTTGAGCTGGCTCATGATAAGAGTCCTTTCATTTAAAAAGTGGAACAGGGAGATACTGTGCTGTCCCAACTGAATAAGTAACACTAACGTACTGGCTCGAAGGGCTGCATTCTCACCCTGTGATTTCACCAGCAGGAATGGACACCAGGTATGTTGGCTCTCGGACATTGCTATACCAGCTTGACCTGAGAGCAGCACACTGAGATCGTGTTGAAAAAAACTGATTGAAAATGTATCAGTGCCAGAACACACTGGCCTCTGGCCGGTGTTAAAGTGCAGATCTCCAGCCACGAGAGAGCATTCACACACATGGGGTCACGCTGACCCAAATATCTGTTTAGATTGCTGATAATGGATATTTGACTGTTCAGTTTAGTTACTGGCACAGTTTTCCTCATCATTGTTACCCTCATTTTCTTACCATTTGCTGTTTGTGTTTTCCTCATTTTGTGCTATGTCACAGTGTTTTTTGTTCATTCAACAATTATTTGTAGACCAATTATTATTATGTGAAAGCTGCTGAGCTAAGCCCTGGGTATAAATGGTGAACAAAACAGAAAAAGGTTATAATCCTCTTGGAACTTTCTGCCCAGTCAAGGGTAAGAAAATAATGATGCTAATAATAAATATATGCACATAAATGTATATGTAAGTGATGATATATTCCCCCTTGTACTCTAGCCTAAAGGAAATTCTCCCAGTGATTCAGTTCAGTTCCACATTGGTCAAAGTAGTGAAATTTTCACTCCCTGTGCCTATTAGTTTCTCATGGTTCTTGTAACAAATTACCACAAATGTAGTGGCTTAAACAAGAAAAAATGTATTCTCTCACAGTCCTGGAGGCCAGAAATCAGTTTGAATGAGCCAAACCCAAGATGTGAGCAGCACTGCGCTCCTTCAAGAGGTTCTAGAGGAGACCACTTTCTTGCTTCTTCCAGTTGCTGCTGGTGGCTGCCTGCCGTCCTTGACTTGTGGCCACCCCCCTCAGATCTCTGCCTCCCTGGGAACGTTACCTTCTTTTCTGTCAAATGTCCCTCTACTTCCTCCCTGAAAGGATGCTTATGCACCATGCAGAATAATCCCCTTCAAATCCTGAACTTAATCATGTTGACAAAGACCCTTTTTCCACAGAAGGCATCATTTACAGGTTCTAGGGAATAAGAACTGGTGTGTTTGGGAACCATTAACCAGCCTTCCACCGTGTGCTCATGTCCTGAATCCAGAGGCCTTAGAAACGTCCAGGGCAAGGAGTGGGATCAGTTGCCCACAGGCCTTGGACGCACTGGTTTCCCACTCAGGACAGAATGTGCTGAGTATTTCAGCTCTACTCCTGGTACTGACAGTGCAAGTTTCTTCTTTTCCTCTCACCTCGGGTATCTCTCTCCTTTTATAGTCAGTGAAGTCCCTCTGACTCCTCTTCCTCCTTCCTCCTCCAGCCCTGGTCCTGTCTAATCTTTAGATGGTAAAAAAATGCAAACATCTTTTTTCTACCTTACCGCCAGAGGCTTTCAAGTAATTTGGGTCCTTTTTTTTTTTTTTTGCTCTTTAGATGTGGGCCAAAGGAAGGAAAGAAGGAGAGAAAATACACAACAATCACAAATGTACACTTTAGGATATAACACTGCCTTACAATTAAATGCTATGACAAATGTTAAAGGTAGGAAAGGAGAAGGAAATGAGATGCCATGTAAAAGAAGAAGAGGCACTACTCTTCATAGTGTTAGGCATGGCCTTTTTTAGGGGCGACATTTAAGCTAAGACTAAGGGTGAGAAAGAGTTGGTTACCATCAGAAAAAAAGAGCTTATGAGAAGGTCCCCAGGTAAGAAAGTCCATGACTTATATTGTAGGAGTGGCTGAACAAAAAATGGGGACTACAGCCCTGGCTGGTGTAGCTCAGTGGATTGAGCACAGGCCTTCGAACCAAACAACTGTGGTTCGATTCCCAGTCAGGGCACATGGCTGGGTTGCAGGCCAGTTCCCAGTAGCGGATGCACAAGAGGCAGCCATACATGATGTTTCTCTCCCTCTCTCCTTTCCTTCCCCTATAAAGATAAATAAATAAAATCTTCAAAACAAAAAACAACAAAAAACCAGGGACTGCGGCACGGACAGTTGGATAAGCTAGCCAAAGAGTTGTTTGGGAACCAGATAAGGCACATTCATATAGTGCTACCAAAAGGGTTCTGTTTTGTTTTAAGTGCAGACAGAATATCAATGTCCCTCAGATCTTAGCTCTGGTGATACACTGAGGATTCTGATACCTTCTATGAATATTCACCAAGAAATGAAAAATACTTTTTGTCTATTCTAGGGTATTATTTATTATATTGAAATTTTCTCTTCATACTCTAAACCCCATTACTAAGTTCTGGCTTCTACTAACAACTTTAGAAGCCATTTTCATCTTTCTGTTGTTGCATTTAATAGACATCAGAAAACTTTCACTTTATTGTTAATTGACATTTTGAATGTTTCAAATAAAACATCACATTTCAAGTTTTTATAATTTTGAGAAATTTAAGATATTCTAACCATTATATGGTCATTTATCATTTGTAAAGCAGAAATAACAATACCTTTCTTAAAGTGTGGATCTGAAGATTAACTAAGAGACTGTGGGAAAGTGTCTGCGACTGTGGTGGCTACTTTTTAAAAACACAATAATTGTTCATTATTATTGACTTAACTATTATTAACTGTTCATGTAAATTCCTTTCCTCTAAGGCAGATAATAGTCCCTTCCTATCCTACACTGTTGCCTGTATGTACATTTACATTATCAGCTCAGACTAAGTCATTTCCTCTGCTCTCTGTTTAACTTTAAGAGGCAGTAAAAGTCACCCATCGAATATTCTAATTCTGGGGGCAGTTGTATCCCACTTACTGGAAGATATTGACAATTCCTTGGATTTTGGGGCATTCTTACATCTGGGAAACTGATAAAGTGACCCCTGTTCTATCTTTCCCAATAGTCATGAGGATAAAAGGGAGAATGAATAAATATAGCATTGGCAAAAATAAGACCTCATCTTTCCACAAAACACAGCATTATTGTCATATATTATTATTAAATAGCTTTTTTGTCAAACTTCTAAGTGGGTCTCTCCATATCTACTATCACAACAAAGTTTCAACTTACAAAACAGAAAATGTAAATACAGTGATTATCCTTTTTCTGTTGGCTGAGAAGTATGTGGTTCATCTTGAGAATACTGTGTTTGCCTTCAAATTCTTTGCTAGGTCAATTTCTGGCATCATTTATGTTTTGTGGAATTCACCAAACCCAGTTCAGTTACCAGTTGTTGTTTTAATCATGGGTAGAGAAACCAGTTTCTATTGCCTAAAAGCTACATTTTATGATTCAATTTATGCCTAATGTACTTGGGAAGGAACATTCTTTTGTCTTATTCAATGTGGGTCTATAGACTTCCGGCACCCACACAAGGCAGAGTTGGAGTGTTGTTAATATACTGCAGTCGCATAAGTACACCTAATGAAATGCAACCAAGTTAGGTCTCAGAGTTTGTACAGTTTTCTCTAATGGGTTTTGATCTTGCCTTTTTCTTGACTTTTCTCAAAGGAAGACAGATGAGACTCAAATAACATGTCATAAGTCATCCTGTGTGTGCTTATTGGGAAGTTCATGGGAGAGGCCCAAACTCTAACTCAGCTGTAAGTTGCTGAGCCTCTGATCTGGGAAATGCAGTGACAGAGTTTTGTCCACTGCATGGCAGAACCTTGCCTTTCTCAGTTCGACCAGAGAGCATGGCTAGTTTTAAGGGAGTGGTGTGGTACTAATACAAGATGATATTAAATGGAAAAATTAAGTATTTTTGATTTAAAAAAATACCCAAATGAATAAAAACAACTTGTTTAAAAATAATAAAATAAAGTCGAAATCAAAGTTTAAAAAAAGAAAGTTTGCGTAATGTGTCATTTTGAACCATGGGCCACCTGTCCTGGTCCGCTGCCTACTCTCATACATACAGAATCACTAGTTATCCATTTTTATCACTGTCAACTTTACTCAGAGTTAAAATTACATTCCAGCCCTTCAGTGGCACCTAAACACTTTCAGGAAAAGTAATGTTTCTATTCATAAGTATGCGTATTATCACAACTATGTAAATGTAGCGTGGCCTAAGATTTAAGAATGTAGCTTTGACTACGAACTTAGGTGGGAGACTTTACCTCCTGAAGTTAGTCTGCGTATGTTGTCATTGTATTTTTGATAGAGCATGAATGTAAATGATTGCAAGGCTGGTAATGTATCAGATTTAATCTCCTAGCATTGATCTAGCCTAGTTTATCACCCAGCACCTGTATCTCAACTCAGCTTTTTTATTCTGAACTTTTTAGCGCAAGTGCGTTAGTCATTAGCATTCAGATAAATAGTAAAATGGGATACTAGAGAAACGGAAGATTCTAGACTGTCTCTGAGCTACCTCTGAAAGGCGAGGAAGCATAATATTGCACTAGATTTGGTTTTGCAAAAGGCTGTCCTTGAAGTAGGAGTAACAAATTTGACTGCTGTGGGTCCAAGAGGAGATTATACAAATGAGTGGAGATGACCGCTTGGGAACTGTGCCAGTCTCAGGAAGAAAGGCCCCATTGCAGTTCCAGCCAGTTATTGCCATTGGGGAATGTGAACAGTGTTGGCAGATAATTCAGAATTTAAAAAAGAAAAACAATAAACCTTCTGGGTTTGTAGAGGAGATGATAGGATATGTAGCATCTTAAAGGTTAAATAGTAGTCATCCATGGAAATGTCCCAGTGAGAGGACTGGTGGGGGAATTCTCCAGCAGCGGGGACAACATGTGCACAAACATGTAAGAGAAACAGCACGATGTGTGTAACTAAAGAGTAAGGCAAGGCATTGTGGTGCTGGTGTTGGAGTGATGGGTCGGGGCCCTGTTGCAGCAGGTCCCCTGTGCCATAAGAAGAAGCCTGGGCTTAGCATTTGAGGGTGGTAGGAAATGGAAAACATAACATGGTTTTGCTCTGGTGAATGGGGGCAGTGTAGAAGTGGAGGAAAATGAGGGTTCTCTGAGGGGCTTTGCAGACATGATGAAGGTCTTAACTAAAAGAAGAGGAGTTAGGGTGGAGAGAGGGAAAGACTTGAAAACTATTTAGGAGGTTATGGTGTTATAATCCAGAACTCATGACCAGTTGGATGTGAGATAAAGGAAAGGGAATTACCAAGAAGTCCCAGGTTCCTGGAGTGGATGCGTCCCCTGTTGGTACGGGAGAAAAGAGCGGTTGCGTGAGGAGGTGAGGAGCTTAGCACCCAGCAGTTTGTGGTACCTGCGGGCCATCCCGGTGAAAGTGTACAAAACGTGGTTTTAGGGAAGGGCGCAGGTTTTCGTTTAGCTTTACAGGTGTTAATTTAAGATGAATTAGCTGAGTTCTAGCAAACTGACAGTATTTCAATGGAGAAAACTTTTTTAATTCCTACTGTATCGCTTTCCCACTAAATTCCATTTGTCTTCATCAGAGTTTCTCATCCTCGGAACAGTTAATATTTTGAGCAGGAAAATCCTTCCTTGAGGAAGCTGTTCTGTGCATTGTGGGATGTTTAGTTGGATACCTGGCCAGTACCACTCCCCTCTCCCGGATGACCATCTCCAAACACTGTCAGCTGACCTCTGGGGCACAAAAATCATGCCTGCTTGAGAACTAGTGTTTTAACTGAATTAGTCCAATTTCATGAAGACTGATACAAACCAGTTAGGAGCTGCACTATTAAAATTTGAATTGCATATACTATGCATGTAACTAAGTGCTGGTCCAGCTGCCTGCCACTGCGAAAGCCAGTGCTCAAGAGACAGATGCTGATGTAAAGGAAAGTGGTTTATTTTCAGGTGCCAGCCACCTGGAAGATGGGGAACTCGTGCCTCAAAGCTCATCCCAACATATCAGCTCAAGCAGAGGTTTTTATAAGAGGGGAGAGGGGAAGCAGAACTAAGAGATCAAGGGTGGGGGTTGAAAAGTCCTCTGTACGTGAGGAGCACTGTCCGTTCTGATAAGGCAAATGATGGTCTACCGTGTGTGCCATCCTCGCTTCATATCATCTGGGCGTTAAGTTGGGAGGCCAGTAAGTCTCTTGGAGCTGGGATGCCTGAAGGTCCGAGTCTGTATCTTTGGAAGTTAGTATCTGGGATTCCTATAGGAGCATGGCATTTATCTACAAGCTACGTATTAGTAAGGGGCAGCATTTACAGAAACAAAGACAAAAGAATGGCGGAGCAGGTTTCATTTCCCCACTGTCATATGTCTTGCACGGTATATGAGAACAGAATGGATTTCCACCCAAATGTAGTATGTGGGGAATTCCACAGGTGAGGATCATTTTGGAAGAGACTGCGTCCAAGGCTTGTCACTGAATACAAGGGTCCGTGAAGAAGAGCCCCTGACAGAACACCTGCCATGGTGTTGACCTTAACGCCACAGATGACAAAGGCAAAAAGACTAACAGCCCATCACTATTGAATCTATCTCGGCAGGCAAACAGCATTTTAAGAATGTCGATGAAAGTCTTTAATCAACTGCCAAAACATTATCAATGTGCCACGTGCCTAGCACCGAGGGAGGAACAGTAAACAAAACACAAATCCTATTCTATAGGGGTTAAGTTTTATCTAACGTTCCTAGAAACATCAAGTTAAGTTTTTCGTAAATAGAAATGGCTGCGTCACTTATAATTTGCCTTAGTTTGAACTGCGGACGATTTGTAGAAATATTGTGCCAGTATCACAAACCGAAATATGCCAAGCCTCACCACTTTTCTCTTCCGCCTCAGTTCAAAGGCATAGCGCCTGCCTGTCTGACTGCTTGGAGTCTGTACCTGGGCTCCGCAGGGAACCAGAGAACCCTCCAAGTTTTGCAAATGTGTCTGAAATGAGGCTGGAATGAGGCTGGCGCCAGGCTAGATGGGGCCACCTGTTAACCCTGAAGTTCTGTTTATTTTTGTGTCCATTATCTGTTCAAGGTTCATGTTAAATGATCATTATTTTGTTGCTATTGATGGTTAAGTAGTATAGGAAGCAACTTTAAGCATCACTGCCCATGCTGTGGCAATTTAGACAGAGCCCATTACCAGAGGAACCCATAACACACACCATTTCTCATGGGTCCTTTTTTATTAATTGGCAGGAGGGATAACACAAAACTGTATGATACTGGTTGTCAGATTACACATCAGTCATTTTATGGCATCAGTCTTCACAGCTGTTAAAAATATGATTTCCTCCAGCTGTACTGAATGTGATTTTACACATATTTGGAGTGTTCCACCAAGAAACCTAATCATTTTAACATGCTTGGGTTTTAATGAATTTATTTATTTTTTAAGAAAACCATCAAGCATTTAATTTTAATAGGCATGTTTGATTATTCTGTTAATAAAACAAGCCGAATATAGTCATTAAAATTCCTGTGATGAACTTTCAATTATTTATAGGAATGCAGGGACCTGAGTCAGACTTGTAACTTGAAATATCTTTGTGGAACTATTCTGCCTAGATCTGACCACCATGACTGGCTTTCTCTAAAAGATTAGCTGCTCATTCGCTCCACCAAACCCTTAATCTAAGAGATATTAAATAGGGAAGTAAATTAAGAAAACATACATAAATTCCCTGTATCTAGAGCATATATGTGACCAAGCAAGTTCATATATAACATTTCCTGGACATAGTCTTAATACTCATTTGTTTGCTCAACAAGTATTTATTAAGCATCTATAGTGTACCAAGCACTATTCAAAGCAGTAAAGAATCTTTGATGGAAAAAAAAGAAAAAGAAATATTCTTTCCTTCATGGAGTTCATATTCCAGTAGAGTACATTAGCAATAAACAAAACGAATAAGTAAATACATATAATGTTAGATGGTGACAAATATTAAAGAAAAAAAGGGAGAGAGAGAGAAATCAATAGTGTTAGGAGAACAGGCAGGCCAGGGAATAAAAGGGGAGGCTGTGGTTCTGGGCAGAGGAGCCTCAGTGAGGGGGTGAGACTTGAGAGGATTAAAGCAGGTAAGGGGGTGAGCCACGTGAGTACCTGGGGAGGAATATTCCATCCAAGGAAAGAGTCAGGGTCCCTAAGCTGGGAACCGCTGTCATACTGGAGAAGCAACAAGGAAGCTAGACATGAGAATTCAGTGGTTGCTTACTTTTTTTTTAATTTTTAAAGTTCCTGCTAATTAAAAAATTGTAATTACAAAATCTTCTATTTAAATTACATTGAAATGGTAATTTATAAATCCACACAAACTATGGTTTAGAAATACAGCAGAGTCCAAGTGTAGTGACACAATTGATAACAAAAGCAGCAGAGATTTCCTTTGAGAGCCAACAAGCCAGAAATTTGCTAAGCATTCTAAATGCACTGTGCCATTTAATTTTCACAAACTAATTAACTGTAACTTGGAGATGGACAGGTAATTTGGTAACTTCTGTGAACCATAGTTTCCACAGTGCTAAGCAATGATATTAGTAGCTACCTCATTTTTGTGGTTTAACAGGCTTCCTAACACATAGTAAGTACTAATAGGTGTTAGTTGTGACCATTGTTGCTAGTTTATGATTAAGGCATGAGCTATGGGTTTAAATAAGAAATTGTTTTCTCAGAGAAGTGACAACATATTTAAGTTACAAATTTGTTGATGAACAAACATTCCCCAATGCATAAAACTTAGGTATTTATTCACTTGTTTGGCAAAATATTATTGGGCCAGGCATTGTTGTAGTCACTGGCAAAAACAGTACCCCTGATTTCATGCTTAGAGGTGTGGAGAAGAAATAGGCAAGGGAGAAGATCATCTTTGCCACATAAGCTATTTTATAAGTAAGTATGGGGTTCCCTCAGATCACGGAAGGGGCACCCACCCCAGGCACAGGATGGCCAGAGCTGCTTCCCCCTATGGAGAAAACTCATGGACAAGGAGGTGGTGGGTAGGTGATGGGAGGCAGTGGGGAAGTTGCAAGAGGCACATCAGGAAGGAACAGTATGAGAGTCCAGATCTTAGAGAAAATTGCAAATTCCTCCGTTTGGAGACATAAAAGTTGGCAAATGAGGCTGAGAATCTAAGCAGGGGCCAGATTGTAATAAGGCATGCTGGGCTGGAGACTTTGAGCTGTATCTGAGCAATGTGGGGACTCAGAAGGGTTTTAAGCAATGATCAAATTTGCATTTAGAATGACTACTATGATTGCAATGGGAAGAGGGGTTTAGAAGGGGCCAGAATTAGAAGCATGTCTCATTATGTAGGGAATAGCTGTTTCTTTGTTGTATGAGCCCCCTAATTGGGGGCAAAGGAGGGAGAGGATCAATAATAATCATAGCAAAGAAGAAATATAAAACCATCTCATTTCATTTTCAAAAACACTCCTAGGCTGACCGACTGATTTGTAACTCTTTCTGGGATCTCTCATTTATCAAGCTTGAAATCTCTGCAGTTTTTCATCTGAGGAGCCATTAGATGAAAAGCAAAAATTTAAACATGCAGTATTTCATAATTACTTCTCCCTATTTCTCAGTCAAACATCATTCTCTGAAAAGCTGGATTTATGGCACTCACACTTAAACATGAATGATCTACCAGGCCATATACCTGAAATGCCAGCATGGATAAAGAAAAAGAAAAAAAAAGAGAAAATGGAGAAAAGGAAAAGTCGGATTTCAACAGATTAAGAGTACCAGCAGAAAAGGCATTCGGTCGTGATTGTTCCAACAGAATGTCAGTGGTGTTCCCTTATTATTGGGGTTTTGAAGTATCCACAGACCAGACTTCTACATTCATAATTTCTGAGTTAATGCAGCTAAAAATTACTTCATTTCACCTAAATTATCTGGGCCATTACAGTTATAATTGATTTTTGCTCAGATTACTTCAGAGCTGTGCCTCAACACACTTTTTAAAGAAAATTACCCTTTGTCTCACCTTCTCCATGAAGAATCTCTATGGTGACGTGCATTTATCAAAACCTTTTTGCACTTGAGTACACACACACACTCTCACACATACACTTAGTCAATTATATATTAATTTTTAGAGATGGATGTATGATATAGCAGTGATTCAGAGGCCACCCTTGGAGACAGATTTGTTACCTCTTAATGGAGTGCTCATTGACACTGTGTCTCAGTTTCCTCATGTACAAAGCTGGGTTGGAACATATGCCCCCACCAGGTTGTGAGGAAGAGTAACTATTTTGGTAAGTGTAAAGCAGATACAAGAGACCTGATAGGATACACTCAAGAAACATCAGTTGTTGTTGTTGTTATTATTTTAAGTAAGTTTTAAAATGACACTTATATTTCCATATACTTATTCTATAACTTGAATTTTCAGAAGTGTTGGATATTATGCCTTGTCGATACTTAGGTTTTGTGATCTGCTGTGTATAATAGTATTCTATAATATGTGGACACCCTCGTTAATTTAACCTTTTTCCTATTGATAGATGTTTAGTTTGTTACCCAATTGGTTTTTGGTTGTGTTTTGTTATTGTGAACACTGCTGCATTGAAAATCTTTATGTATAAGAATAACTATTTTTCTAGGGTGAATACTAGAATGTGGCAAGCCAGGTTAAGAGGGATGTGAGCATATTCTCTTTTTTTAAACAGATGCTGCCAAATTGACCTCTGATTTCTATTTCATTTTGTATGGTAATATATTTTTGCAAATCCTTCCTAATACATTCTCATTTGAAAAATAAGTGAACCATGCCCTGCCTGGTGTAGCTCAGTGGATTGAGCGTGGGCCTGCGAACCACATAATCGCGGTTCGATTCCCAGTCAGGGCACATGCCTGGGTTGCAGGCCAGTTCCCAGCAGGGGACTCATGAGAGGCAACCATACACTGATATTTCTCTCCTTCTCTCCTTCCCTTCCCCTCTAAAGATAAGTAAATAAAAAAATCTTTAAAAAATGAAAAGAAAAATAAGTGAATCATTTTTATCCCTTTGAGATTTAATCTGCATTTCCCTGAGAATAAAGTTGAGCATCTTTTCCCAAGAGAACTTTATGAGTGGGAGCTAGTATTACAAAATTCTGCCAGAAATGACCTGGGCCTGTACAATACAGAAAGCAAGAAAGGAGAGGGGAGGAGAGGACTCCAGTGTAATTTCAGGTATGAATGGAGGGAAGAAAAGTCTCAGAAAATGAAGTTGGAAAGGCCAGCTGGTAGTAGAGAGTGAAGGTCTTGAAGTCCTTGTAGGCCATTGTAAGGTGTTAGCACTTTATTTTGAGCAAGAAAATGACATACCAGATAATATGTGCTATTTGGAATGGAATTTGAATGATGCGGAGGCTTACTAAGGAGAATAGAGGAAGGGCCTTCTAGGCTGAGGGAATAAAACTGAGAAATTATGGAAACATTGGCCCTGGCTGGCGTAGCTCAGTGGATTGAGCGCAGGCCTGCGAACCAGAGGATCGCGGTTCAATTCCCAGTCAGGGCACATGCCTGGGTTGCAGGCCAGTTCCCCTGAAGGCCAACTCCCAGCAGGGGATCCACGAAAGGCAACCATACATTGATGTTTCTCTCCCTCTCTCCTTCCCCTCTAAAGATAAATAAATAAATAAAATATTTAATAAAAAAAGAAACATTGAGATAGGTGGTAAAATCAAAAGCATGGTGTTGTTCATATACTGAAGATGAATATAAAGAACTAGAATTGAACCTCTTTGAGGGAAGTGCTTTGTATTTATTGGATGCATTCTGTAGGTCAGTTTTAGTACTTGGCACTACACATGGGCATTTCATTAAATATTAAATGACACCTTTGAAGAATATGGTACTTCACTGTCTGGCCTGTGTGGGAACTGAGGCTCAGGGAGATGTGATAACTTGTCCTAAATCCATGAGCAGGCAATCTTTGAGCCTAAACCTCAAAGTCAGCCAGCTCTTCCTAGATGAATTAAATAAATAGACATTGGGAGAGCACTTTGGTGGATCCTGGGGGGAAACCGTCAGTGCAGCCCAGTGCCTGCCCTGGGTGACAGTCTGCCGCAGCTCTGCTCGCCACTAGATTCCAAGTTAGGGCATGGAAAGACCAAGTGATTCTGACCAAAATCTGGAGAAGAGTTTAGAAAAGAGAGGAACCAGATAACATTTTAAAAATTCAGACAAGAAATTATAAGAAATAAGAGGGAAAAGAGGATGAGATGGTGAATCCAGAATGAATATCACCCTGTATTGGAGGTTAGTTGGATATGGGTTGAGGGGAGAGTTAAAGGTGTCCCCAGGGTGTCTGTTGGGTAGCTGTGTAGATAATGAAAGCAGGAACCAGAGAGAAGGGTTGGCAAGAATCTTTGGAGGTTAGATCCAGTCAGAACATTTGAAATAAGTTTTATTTTGTAGGCCTACCTGAAAATCTCAGTATAAGTCACTGGTGACAAATCTCAAGCATATTCTGTGGGTGTGCTTTTAATTGGGAAAGACATTTATATGCACAGCCAGAGAGATATTGAACAATAAACCTGATATTTTTTTTAAAAAATTCACTTCTTCTCCTGCAAGAAGGCATCTGTAATGTCAAGTCTCTGCAATTTAATTAAATGTTATAGCTATTACCAATGTTTTCTTATTTATGGCACATGACAACTTAAAGATCCCTGCTGCTTTACATTTCAAAGGAAACAGGTTTGACAGGTCTGGTCTCAGACAACTTCTGCCTAGATATTTTGGTTTCTGCCATAGGCTTTTATATTAATTGCCTGAGAACCTAGGATCCTAAAACAGGTCAAATGAAACAGTGTATCTTTGAAGGGTTTGGTTGAATAATTCAGGAACGTATTATTGTCTCTGTGACACCCCTTAGAAAACAGTGGTCTCTAGATCACTAGAATAAATGCTGAAGAGGAACAAAACAACTATTCTGGTTGACAGAATTTTGGTGTTCCTGCAGCATAATATATGCTGTCATCTAGGGAGAGGAGATAGGATGATGAATTCCATGCTTATTAGTAAAATAACATTTCCCAGAAATTTCTTTTGAGCTAAGCATGGTGGGTTTTTTGGAAGTTGAAAAATGTCTGTCGTAGAACCTTTCTGGCACTAGCCCTCCCCTCCCCACCGGAACAGCCCACCTGCCGTAAAGTCACTGGGGATTGTGGAAGGGTGGGCTTCAGTGGGTGTCCTCGAGGATCTCAGCCAGCGCCCAGGTTTGCAGCACTGGTCCATCAACACTTAAAAGTCCTCTCCTGAGTCTGGATGCTTCTTCTGAACTAGCTTTGCCATTTTAAGCCCAGCGCCATCATCCTTGAGATTCCACAGTGGTGGGAGGTAATGCTGCACAGCACTAGGTCTGTGCAGAACTGTAGTGAGCAAACATGATGCAGGTGCCTTCAGCCCTACTCTTTCAAACCTTCCTCTTAACTCGGATCTACTCTTGCCTTTCCTTTCTTCTTGATACCCTTCAGTGTTCAACGGATCCATCCTTTGATAAATTCCTTCTCCTCATGCCCACTGAAAACTTGAATTCCAGAAGGGCTGCTGACTTTTAAAAAACACAAATGTTTATTGAAGAAATATTATATACCAGGCATTTCTCTGCACTCTTTAATCTTTGTAGCATCTTCCTGTGTCTTAATAGGTGACCAACTGTCTCAGTTTGTCTGGGAATGAGGCATTTCCCAGGACTTTCAGTGCTAAACCTGACACTGTCTCTCTGTCAGAGGACTGGGGTGCAAATGCAGAGGTCATGTTCCAGAGGTCACACTCTTAGTGATTTGCCACCAGTTCCCATGTGGATCTTCCTGATCCTGATCTCTGGCTTTGTGCCGTGGCTCTGCTGAGACTTGGTTTGGCAATTGACTTGATTTTGGAGTGACACTAGATTTCAGTGACCGAGATGTAGTTGCAGGTTTCAGTGGAGCTGGAAAAGGGGTAAGCACGGGGAGGCAGTCCTCCGAGGGTATGTCAGGGTGGTGGTTCTCACACCCCCCACAACCCCTCCCTTATGCCAAACCAGACCTGGAAGCAGATACTGAAAACTGGTAATGTTGACACTCCTGCTTCTGGACTTTTATTTGCAAGAAACTCTGGTCCTTGGAATTTAGTGTCATGGAGGGTCATGGGTGGGAGAGTGTAGGAAGGCACTGTGTGCATTTTAGAAGCACAAATCAGTGTGAATCATGATTGGGAAGAGTACCTCTGTTCCTGACTTTCTAGATGAAGCTTACCACTGCAAAATTAACAGACTGATTTAAAGATCTCATTTTCTAGGAATATTTTCCTATGATTCTTTGTTCTGTTTTCAGTAGTACAAATGTGCTCACATTTGTACTACTGAAGATGGTTGTGTGTGTATGTATATGTGTATGCATACATGTGTGCATGTGTAAATGCATGTGTATGTGTGCATGTGTTTATTGTGTGTATGTGTGTGTGTATGTGTGTGTGTCTACTCTTCACCCATGACCATAAGGAATATTTTTTCATTCTTTTGGTGCTAGAACGTCAAGAGTGGAGTAGAGTTACTGTAAAGCATTAAAACTGAGATGTAGTAGCTGCATTTGTTTCCAGTTTTAGTCTCCAGATCAGAAAAGTGGGCTGAGATCAACCAAATGTTAGATTTGTTTTTTTCTTGGCACTGATTTTTTTAAGCTTCTGCTCCCGTTAGGTTTTCTGCCCCTGAGTCTGCTGCTCTTCACTTTCGTGTTTCAAATTGCTTTATATTTGTAACTACTCTCACAGGATAAAAATATGTGTCAATATATATGCTTTGCCCCCACCCCCATTGACTTCTTTTTGCTCTGTCACAACTGTTTAGCTATTTGATGATTTCCCTCTCAGGCTCGCTCATGTTTTGCATGAACTATCAAGTTAATCTCCTGTACACGCTTCCTGTCTTTCACTGAGTGTGACACTGTGGGGAGACTGGCAGGAACAGTTTTACAAACAAAAAGATGATCACTTGTAATTAGCATATCAATGCATGGAAATAGTGCTTCTAAATTACCTGACTGTGATTAGAAGCAGTTGAGTTACCTAAGTCATTTTAAACATTCTTCTCATGAACTCCTTACACTATTAATTTATTTAGTAAACTTTGCTTCCTAGATAATATAAAGGAAACTCATAACTGCAGCAAAGGCAAATTGTATTTTGTTGTTGCCTTTGTCTTTAAGTACCTGAAGCCTTACCACGACATTATCAGAGAGGAAATTGTTCAACAGACTTAGCATTTGTTGAAGCCTATTTAACGGCCAGATGCTCTTCCAAAGATGTATTTTAAATTTAATGCCTATAATGATCCTATTAGGTGGATACTCTGTGATACCCATTTTACACAAACTGAGGCTTGGAGATACTAAGCACTTTGTCTGACTCACGAAGCTGATAAGTAAAGAAGCTCAAATCAAACCCAGTACTAGCTGCTTAGTCGAAGTGGAGAGAAAGAGAATGAGAGTTTATTCAGTGACTATTTACTGAGCACACAACAGTAAGACTTGTCCTGCCCTTAGCCCCTCTAATGCCAGCAGAATGATTCTAGACTGATAAACTACTATGCACCAAATAGATATTACCATTTAGGCAGGCACAGATTACTGTGAAAAAGTATTAGCATATTTTTTCAAGGTATAAATGTGGTATTTTTATATGCTTGCCATGTTTCTTCATCAAAAGATAATACAGTACATTTAGAACAGAAAATTAACATGTTTGAGAAAAAGATCAAAGAGCAATAAAGGTTTTTTCTGAATATTTCCTGCAGCTTGTACAGAGATATTTCATTCCTAATGAAACACCCAATCAATATAGGGTTTTTTCCATTTAAATTACCAAAAATACTGCCTATAGAGCTACACCGAGGCAAAATTATAAGATTTTCTTACCTACCCAGCCCTTTTTCTGCTTTCAAAAAAAAAAAAAGAATAGGAAAAGCCACCATAATTACTTTCTCATTATTAACTTGTTTAAGGCTATGGATTGGAAGGTACTAGCCTACCCTCCAGTTCAGTTGTATCTGTTCTACTTACTACCTGGGAATCTAGGATAAATTTCTGACAGAGTTGTTATGAGAGTCGGATANTGACTATTTACTGAGCACACAACAGTAAGACTTGTCCTGCCCTTAGCCCCTCTAATGCCAGCAGAATGATTCTAGACTGATAAACTACTATGCACCAAATAGATATTACCATTTAGGCAGGCACAGATTACTGTGAAAAAGCATTAGCATATTTTTTCAAGGTATAAATGTGGTATTTTTATATGCTTGCCATGTTTCTTCATCAAAAGATAATACAGTACATTTAGAACAGAAAATTAACATGTTTGAGAAAAAGATCAAAGAGCAATAAAAGTTTTTTCTGAATATTTCCTGCAGCTTGTACAGAGATATTTCATTCCTAATGAAACACCCAATCAATATAGGGTTTTTTTCCATTTAAATTACCAAAAATACTGCCTACAGAGCTACACCGAGGCAAAATTATAAGATTTTCTTACCTACCCAGCCCTTTTTCTGCTTTCAAAAAAAAAAAAAGAATAGGAAAAGCCACTATTAACTTGTTTAAGGCTATGGATTGGAAGGTACTAGCTACCCTCCAGTTCAGTTGTATCTGTTCTACTTACTACCTGGGAATCTAGGATAAATTTCTGACAGAGTTGTTATGAGAGTCGGATATAATTCACATGTAGCAGCAGCTAGCAGTGCCTTGCACTTAATAAGTGCTTAATAAACATTAGAGTATACACACACATGTACATGTTTATACACACATACTCAAAATAATATCAAAACACCTTAAGGGACTAAAAGCAAAACTATTGTAAGGACAGAATGATCAATCCCCATCACCTTTGAGGGAGAGAAGCAGGTCTGTCTTTTCTGGCTCTTTCGGGCCTTTTCAAAGCTGAGGATCGTAACCCACTAACAGTGAGACCTCCTTGTAGCCTCTCGCTGCTCTTCCATTGGCCAGCTCATTCCGTTTAGAGTTAGGAGTTGACAGGTGTTATCCTTGTCTTTGGTTAGTTCTTATTCTTCACGTCACACAAAAACCAACCTACCCTGGTCTCCATTAGTCAATCTAGAAGAGCAGAATGAGGTTGTTGAAAGAGCATCAACACGAATCATGAGTTCTGATTCAGCCCTGCAGCCAACAAATTTATAAAATGGACCAGGTCACAGCCATTCTTGGTCTTTATTTCTAAGTTGCAAGGAGATGAACAAGATTATCTCTAAGGGCCTTTACAGATACAATGTTCTGAGTTTCTGAGCTCCTTATTTGCAGTAAAATAATTTAACCCAATAGCTTTGATAACATTTATTCCCTGACAACACCATTTGGCTCTTAATCCAAAGGAATGACTGGTATCATTTGGGAGGCTATGCATAAACCTAAATTAGATATGCCTAGAGTAACTGATAGTGTAGCCAACTCTTAGTCATCCACCAAAGTATTTAAGTAGTTTTATCAACACGTTAGATCAGGATTATGTCAATATAATCTCTAAAGAGAAAGACCTTCCTATCATGCAGTGACTGTGCACAGATAACGATATTCCTCCCCAGGGCTGGCACCTGCTCTGTCTGAGGTCTTACAAGTGTCAGAATTTATCCACCTTCAAAGGGGGAGAGAGCAAATTTGCATATGCAGTGTAATCCAAAATTCTCTCTTATTAGAGAAGATTTGTAATCAACCAGGAAATTGGGTGTACCAAGAAACACCACTCATTTCGGTGTCTCAATGCGTGGAGATAGAATAGGAATGAAAGATCAGAATGCAGCCATGTTTAATTTACCAGTCACTGATTTGCTAAACTTCCGTCACGGTAACTAATTTTAAGGCTTCCTAGGCTTGCTAATGCATGAGATTGCTAATGAAACAAGTATGCATCTGGTTATTTACTAATCTATTTTTTCCCTCAGCTTCCTGAATGAAAATATATTCCTTTTTATAGTATCATTACAGAAGATCCCATTCTTATGGTTTTACAGCAGTTCAGTATTTTATTAGCTTGTATTTATGCATTTGGAAAGGAAAATAAAATTATTTGAATTCTCCTTTCCATATTGATGTCTGTGTGTTTCTTTTTTTAATGTAGCAGGTACAGATAGAAATATTTTCATGATAGGAATGTCTGTTCTTAGTGCCTTTTAGTTTATTTCAGTGAATGCTCATGGCCAGAATAGGTATAACCGTGGGGTAGATATTTTCTTTGGGGGCTTTTCTCTTGCAGGACCACACTTCTCTTTGGTCCGAGTTTTTGCTGGGTACCTCGTACATCCCTATGACTTCTTCACCAGCTCTTACCTCTGTAATAACATCCAGCTTTGACCAGATGCCCATTGGAAAGTCTTGTTAAATTAATCCATGCCAGTGACTTCCTCAAATTGTAATATGTACAACAAACCCCTGAAAGCAAGGGAATGAAATCTAAAAGTCTAGAAGTTCTTTTGGGAAGTATAAATTTGTTTTACAGAAAGTACAGACTTTCAGGTTTTCAATGTAGGAAGGGATTTCACTTTAAAATTGGAAGCTACAAAGAAGTTCACATCAGACTGTCAGCGGATTTCTCAAAAGAGACCTTACAGGCAAGAAAGGGCTGGAAAGAAGTATTCCAAGTCATGAAAGGCAAGGACCTACAGCCAAGATTGCTCTATCCAGCAAAGCTTTCATTTAGAGTGGAAGGGCAGATAAAGTGCTTCTCAGATAAGATCAAATTCAAGGAGTTCATCATCACCAAGCCCTTATTATATGAAATGTTAAAGGGACTTATCTAAGAAAAAGAAGATAAAAAACATGAACAGTGAAAGGACAGCAAACTCACAGTTATTAACAACCACACCTAAAACAAAAGCAAACCAAGAGGACAGCTAGATCAGGAGTGGAACCACAGAAATGGAGGTCACATGGAGGGTTAGCAACAGGGGAGTGGGAGGAGGAGAAGGGGGGAGAAGGTACAGAGAATAAGTAACATAGGCGGTAGGTAGAAAATAGACAGGGGGGAGGGCAAGAATACTATGGGAAATATAGAATCTAAAGAACTTGGGACACAACATAAACTAAAGGGGGGGTGGGGGGGGTGTGCAGGGTGGAGGGGAACAAAGGGGGGAAATAGGACAACTGAATGGCATAATCAATAAAATATATTAAAAAATAAAATAAAATTGGAAGCCTTCTTAGCTCTCCTCAAGTCACTTAAGGGCTATAGTTTCATGCTCTGTGAAAGGCTGGTGTTGCAAGTTTTCTGTGACTCCTCAGACTGAGCCAGTTGTTATAAAGGAAAATTCCTGGATCAGGCATTAGGTACATAATCTCCTCCTGTACATATACAGCCATGTATCTCTCAGCTCTTCACGGTGCTGAGAGCCTAATGGTCCCAGGTATTAGTGCTGCAGCCCTCCTGTGGCCACTCTAAATCGCAGGCCTAGTGCCTAAACTGGGATAATGGGCCTCCACAGGTCTGGCCTAGAATTTCCAAACCTATTACATGAAAGCAAATAGAACAAAAGCCAAATAGAAACCGGGAGACTAATCATCAAGCCTAGAAAATGATGAACCATAGTTACTGAACCATATAAACATCTAAGTTTTAATGTAAAAAAAGAAATGAGAGAAGGGAATGGACAGTCAAATCACCCAGTTTTCCTTTTAAAGGAGAATTCCATACATCAACAATTCATACTGAGACAAATTACAAAGAAATTACATGCATATTGAAAATAAGAGCTTATATTGTACAAAGTTTCTCTTGTCCTTCATGTTCTTCCAAAGAACTACAAATATAACTAGTAAAATAAGTGCTTAATAAGCATCTGTTCAGTGACAAGTCAGTGACAAGTCAGTGACAGGGTGGACAATTAAAAGAATGAATTAATGAATAAACAAGCCTATTTTCCTAGGATTCAGCCACAGATAAAATTTTATTCTGTCCATCAGCTATTTATAATTCTTTCTGTGTTACCCAGACTTGGCAAAGGAGTAGTAACATAAGTTGTCTGCAGGGCTAGTAATGGTTATTACTTAAGTCCTTAATATCTGCCTGGCTTCCTGAACAAATGACTGGAGCAGTGCTCCTACAGGCCACCGATGACTGCCTCATTGCTAAATGGAAACCTTTTTTTTTTATCTCAGTCCACATGCACTTTGCTGAAGCAGACCACAGAATGGGACCTACCACTTAATTTTTTTAATATATATTATTGATTATGCCATTACAATTGTCCTATTTCACCCACTTCATTCCCCTCCACCCTGCACACCACCTTCCCCTCCATCCCCCCCTTTAGTTTATATCCATGTGTCTCAAGTTCTTTAGATTCCATATTTCCCATAGTATTCTTGCCCTCCCTCCTACCTATTTTCTACCTACCGCCTATGTTACTTATTCTCTGTACCTTCTCCCCCCTTCTCCTCCTCCCACTCCCCTGTTGCTAACCCTCCATGTGACCTCCATTTCTGTGGTTCCACTCCTGATCTAGCTGTCCTCTTGGTTTGCTTTTGTTTTAGGTGTGGTTGTTAATAACTGTGAGTTTGCTGTCCTTTCACTGTTCATGTTTTTTATCTTCTTTTTCTTAGATAAGTCCCTTTAACATTTCATATAATAAGGGCTTGGTGATGATGAACTCCTTGAACTTGACCTTATCTGAGAAGCACTTTATCTGCCCTTCCACTCTAAATGAAAGCTTTACTGGATAGAGCAATCTTGGCTGTAGGTCCTTGCCTTTCATGACTTGAAATACTTCTTTCCAGCCCCTTCTTGCCTGTAAGGTCTCTTGAGAAATCAGCTAGCAGTCTGATGGGAACTCCTTTGTAGGTGACTGTCCTCTTATCTCTTGCTGCTTCTAGAATTCTCTCCTTCATTTTAATCTTGGCTAATGTAATCATGATGTGCCTTGGTGTGTTCCTTCTTGGGTCCAACTTCTTTGGGACTCTCTGTGCTTCCTGGATTTCCTGGAAGTACATTTCCTTTGCCAGACTGGGGAAGTTCTCCTTTATTTGTTCACATAAGTTTTCCACTTGTTGCTCTTCCTCTTCCCCCTCTGGTACCCCTATAATTTGGATGTTGGAATGTTTAAAGATGTCCTGAAAGTTCCTAAGCCTCTCCTCATGTTTTTGAATTCTTGTTTCTTCATACTTTTCTGTTTGGTCATTTTTTTCTTCCTTCTGTTCCACTCCATTGATTTGAGTCCCAGTTTCCTTTCCATCACTATTGGTTTCTTGTGCGTTTCTCTTCATTTCAATTAGTTTGGCCTTCATATGTTCCTCTAATTTGTGACTAAAATCAACCAGTTCTGTGAGCATCCTGATAAACAGTGTCTTGAACTGTGCATCTGAGAAGCTGGCAATCTCTTGGTCGCTTAGAGTTATGGGCTCTGGGGCTTTGAGTTCTTCTTGAGCCATAATGTTTTGGTCTGTTCCCGCCTGTTACATATGAGGGGCACAGCCCTAGGTGTTCACCAGGGTGGGGCAACTCAGTTGCTGGGTTGTGACACTGTATGTGGGGGCGGGGTCACTTTAAATCTTTACCTCTAATCTGTATCATAGTGGAAATATGAGTCTCAAGATATAATTGACGTGTGCTTGAAATACAAATAAGTTTTGTCACAATATTATATCTACGTTATAGTTCTCCTTCCACTTGGGCTGTGAAAATGTAATCTCACCAGTGAGGGGTGTCCTCCTCTGCCACTTCAGTGCCACTCTCAGGTTTGCAGCAGTCTTTAAGTCTATCTCAGTCCCTGTTTGCCTCGCCACACACACATTTCTTCTCTGAGCTTTATCCAGGAAGCAAAGCAGAAAGGCTTTTGTATATCGGTCTTATAAATTAGGACTTGTGTCACCTGCCCTGGGGATCAGCTGAGAGGGGAGGACATTGACTCCTTTTGTTAGGGTCCTATTATATATCATCACTACTTCCCCTATCTTGCTTCTCCCTGATTCCAACCTGGAGAAGCATTAGTAGGTTGGAGAGGAGCAGTCTCTGTATTAACCTAGAGACATGTAGTTTCCCTAACTATTGTGTATGCCATTGTGTTCTAATGATTATTCTGAAACTCAAAAGCCAAGAATTGATTTGAGTTTTTTTTTGCTCTCTGTTATTTTATAACTACTTTTTAGGTATGTGTGCATCTGTGATTATATCCTTCATAAATTTCTGTGAAACTAAAACCATTTATTATAAAAGGTTTATTCAATGCATAACAATAGTGGTGTCCAAAAAAAATTGTGCCAGTTTCTGTTAAATTATTATCAGTGTATAAGAGTCCCTTTTGCCTACATTCTTGTCAATATATTTGAAAATACATATTTATCATTTTTAAATTAAAAATGAAATATTTTGTGTTTATATTTGATTACTAGGGAGCTTAAATATTTTTTCATAGTTTTGTTGAACATATGGGTTTTTTAAATTATTACTTGTCCATGAGTTCACTTGCCCATTTTGCTTAGATCATTATTGACTTGTGAGGGCTTTTCATATAAAGAATATTAATAAACTGCCATATATTGAAAATATCTTTTTTTCTGGTCTGTTTTTGACCTTTTTATGGTGTGTGAGAAGTAGAAACTTATAAATTTCAAATTTGATTTCATGATTTTTATCTTTGTTATTTTTACTTAAAAATTACTTTTTCATTTCAAGATAATGAGTGTTCACCTATGTTGCATTTTAGTTGTTTTATTATTTTAATTTTACATTTAAATTTGTAATCAATCTGTTATATATAGCATTGACTATGAAATTGGGGTCATTTAATTATGATTTATTTGTTCCAGCATCATTACTTAATAGTCCTTTTCCCCTTTGATCTAAATTCCACGTTTATCATATAATAAAATTTACATATGGTAGATCTGCTTCTGGGCTCTCTGTTCTGTTCTGTCTCTTATTACACCAGTAAGATCCAACTTTATTCGTTGCACATTCTTAATAAATTTTAATATTTGATAGAAAAGCCAGCCTTTATGACTATTTTGAAATTTTTTTCAAGATTTTCCTGACTGATGTATTTATTCTTCCAGAAAAAATTTAGGAATCTTATTCCCATTATGCTAAATACGGTGTTAGCATCATGTCTTCATTATTTCTCACCCTCTTAACTTGAAGCCCCGGTCAATCCATTCTGTACCTGGTTATAGTTCAATCACAAAAGTACTAAATAGTAATAATAATGCAATAAATGGTATTTGCCATGCCTTCTTGAAATTTCAGTCTTTGGGATTTTATGATACTAATTTTAGATTTGTCGCTCAGGAGAAACAACATGGAAGCCCTCCCCTTTAAGGAATGTCACTGTCTTTTCAGAGTGTGGAAGGTGAACACCATGAGAAAGCCGTGGAGCTCCTCAAGGCTGCTAAGGACAGCGTCAAGCTGGTGGTGCGATACACCCCGAAAGTCCTGGAAGAAATGGAGGCCCGCTTTGAAAAGCTGCGGACAGCCCGGCGTCGACAGCAGCAGCAGCTGCTAATTCAGCAGCAGCAACAGCAGCAGCAGCAACAAACACAGCAAAACCACATGTCGTAGGTGAGAAGTACCTTCTTCTATACAGGGAAAGTTCATCACATAGTCTAGTTTGTTTGTTTTTTTAGCATAATTTCCTAGCTGGAACAAAATTATTAGATATATCCCCACCAAAAAAAAAACAATCACACAAATAAA
Source organism: Sturnira hondurensis (assembly GCF_014824575.4). Taxonomy (NCBI): domain Eukaryota; kingdom Metazoa; phylum Chordata; class Mammalia; order Chiroptera; family Phyllostomidae; genus Sturnira; species Sturnira hondurensis. The sequence goes on from NW_028076432.1 coordinate 368,452, forward strand.
AATAATCTCAGAAAATGTAAACACAGTAGTTGTTTGCATTGTGTGTCCTTCCGCCATATTCCTTGCAAATGTAAGATATTTTGGAAAATAGTATACTTTGGGAGGGCCAGGTACAGACTATTGTATGCTTTTAGACAAATTAGAAAAATGTAGCCTCTGAGCAAACCCAGATCCTCAGGCACAAAGCTAGACGATGAGAATTGGGGGCTGAAATCCAGCTCCCCACTCTCTCTCGTGGCCCGTTGCCTCGGCGCAGTGTACGGACTAAACAACCATATAGTGCTGACCTTGGGAGGATCCCCTTTAGAATACTGAAGGACAGTTTCTTAGAGACTGCTCCACTGAAAACAATGAGGTAGAGACCTGCCAGTGTCCACGCTATGAGAGATTCCAAAGTCCTCTTTGGGTGTTCACTTAGAATGTATCTAAGATGAACCTGCTTTTTTCTAAATTCTGCTTTGTGGCAAAGAATGCTAAATCAGATTTTGCTATATATTTTAAGAAAATTCAAGAAAAATCTTAAGGAATCACCATCTTTGAAGTGCCTACTATGTGCTGGGCCCTTCTCACAGGTTATCCCTGACCGTTAGAAGAACCCTTCAAGGTAAGCATCAGTAAAACACCATTTTTTACATGAAGATGCAATAACTTTAACGAGTTCCCCACAGCCATACTTACAAGTAGCAAAGAATTATTTTTTCTTACTCTACCATGTATTTCATCTGCCAACATCCAATAGTCTGCAGACATAGGAATTTTTCTTGCTGTCTGTTAGAAGCCGCTTTTGAAAGCCACAGTTCGTATGGTCAGATATCTCTACACAGTGATGTCTGCAAGTGTGTTTGAAATGAGGTTCAAAAGTTCATAGGAAAATAACAATAGGCAATGGTGATTTTAACTCCTTCAAAGTCAGATTATTATTTGCACAACCAAAAACGTTGAATATGACATGAAACCTTCAATGTTCTATAACACTTAGGACAAACAGAAGCCACATGCAGAAATAGAGAGCATAGGGCATGTCCCCAGAGAGTCTTGGAACTCAACTATCTGTCTTTCTTTTATAGCCTGCTACTCTTATTATATGTACACCTTACTTTGGTGTATTTATGTAAAACTCCATTCCATTCTAAAAGCGACATTTATTCAACAATAAATATTTAGCACAACAATGGACCAGCCACCATTCAATGGGCTGCAGAACCAGCACAAGCAAAGCAAAGTCCTTGTTCTCACGCTGCTTATATTCTGGTTACAGGAGATAATGAATAAACAAGTCAATTAAAACATCCAGTAGGGGCCAGCACTTTGCAGAGCTAAAATAAGGGCTTGGATAGAGACTGGTTAGGTGATGGCCTTCAATCAGGCAATCAGGGAAAACTTCTCAAAGGAGATGACATTAAAGCCAAGACTGAGTGATTAGAAGCCTGGAAACAAGCAGAAAAGAAGGAAAAGGCCTGACTCAAGCTGCTTGATGTCTGAGGAGCAGAAAGCAAGCCGGGGAGTTGGGGAGTAATGAGTGAGAGGAACAGTGCAGTAGATGGGGGCCAAATCTCAGAAAGCTTTTTAAACGATTTAGGGAAGTTGGATTCTTATTGCAACAAAAAATACCTTATTGCTGAGGTATTTCAGCGAGAAAGTGACATGATCTCATTTAGGTATTGAAAAGGTCACTGTAGCTGCTGTAGGGAGAGTAGGTTATTGCAGGATCAGAGTGGAAACAGAGACCAATTAGGAGGCTATTGTTTAGTAGTCCAGGCAGGAGATGTGGTGGCTTGGACCAGGATGACACCATTGACAGGGAGTGACATGGATGCAAATGGACAAGTCATTTTGTCCATATCCTTCTCTTATCCATTCCGAATGTGAAGGCCTGTACATTTCTACCTCCAGCATCCTTTCAAAGGTCTTTGGCTAATAGCAACAATTCACTATTTTTTAATCAAACATTGACACTCTTTCCAGTAACTCATTTTTTTCTTCCATCCTCAATATTATAGACTTATACCAATTCTGCTAATTGATATGTCACTGGTCCATAGTAAAATTTTTCTGTAATGTTTTGAAAGAAATATGTTGCCATTCTAACTTCTGAGGTCTTACTAAAAATTACAACATTATGTTCATTCAGTCATCTTTAGAAATGTACAGCTTGGCCATAAATGTTTTCTGGGCCATATACTGGATTCCATTTTTCTGTTCCATCACCCTTCATTAAATCACTTCATAATTTCCTATTGTCATCACCAAGGACTAGCATCTTTAATGAAAGGCATTTGCAAGCTATGTTCTTTCTTGCACAGGTTATGGTAAAGCTCTGTCTGAGTGAACATGAAATGTATATTCACACCTGCCAAGACAGCACTTTCAATCAACACAGTCATGGCCCCTGGAGATGAAACCGTAGTGACAAGTTCAAGTACAAGCAGAATACAACCAAGTCAAGTCACCCACAGATTCTGTGGTGATTTTTGTAGTCAGAGACCTACATCAGCTCTTGTTCAACTATTAATTAATCAAGATTTTTGAGAATTAAATGGGATTTTGTTACACTGAGTAACTGATACTATGATTGCTTTTGCAGAAATTCAAAGCTAATTTGACCAAAGCTATTTAGTTTGAGCAGATCTCTGATTTTTTTTAAGTTTGACAAGTCAATAAAAGACCAGGCAAAGCAAAATATATGTCAGATATTATCTTACTGTTTATCACACAAAATGTCATTTCTGTTCTTTAAATTAGAAAGAACTTTTTAAAAGTCTGATATCATATAAATTATGGAGTAATTAGAAATACTAACAGCTAGCTACAAATGGAAAAATACGTCAAATGCAGGCAGTATGTGGAGAATATCTCATACCTTCTTCTAATGTTAAACTCTTGAAGTAAAATGCAGTTGTTGTGTTTTTTTCCAATTTCCATGTTTGATAATCAGGAAAAATAGATTATATTTTCTAAAATGTAGTAGGAATGATCACTATACAATTATATTACAGAAACTTAAACAAGGAATACGAATCTAGGTTTTTATGCTATGCCCACTTTTTAAAAAGTTTTATTTATTTATTTTTAAAGAGGGGGAAGATGAAGAATGCGAGGGAGAGAAACATCAATCAGTTACCTCTCCAGTGCTCCCCCTACTGGGGATCTGGCCTGCATTCAGGCATGTGCCCTGACCGGAAATCCAAGCAGTAACCTTTTCGTTTGCAGGCTGGTGCTCAGTCCACTGAGTCACACGTGCCAGGGCATTATACCCACTTTTGGAAATTCCATTTTTCAATTACAGTTTACGTTCAATGTTACTTTGTACTAGTTTCAGATATACAGCTTAGTGGTTAGATAATCATATCTTTTACAAAGTGCCCCCTCCCATATTTTGAGTACCCAGATGGTACCATAGATAGTTATTACAATATTATTGATTGTATTCTCTATGCTGTACTTTACATCCCCATGACTATTTTGTAACTGCCAATCTGTATGTCTGTATCCTTTCTATTTTATCTCTTAGTCCCCCAATCCTCTTCCCATCTGGCAAACATCAGTCTTTTTTCTATATCTATTAGTCTATTTCTGGTTTTTTGTTCATTAGTTTTCTTCTTTAGATTCCACATATAAGTGAAATCATATGGTATTTATCTTCTTTATCTGACTTGTTTATTTCACTTAATGTGATACCCCAGGCCCATCCAAGCTATCACAAATGGTAAAATTTCTTTTTTTTGTGGCTGAGTAAGAGTCCATTGTATATATAGACCACAGCTACTTGTTTTTATCCAGTGGTCTATTGATGGGCACTGGGTTGCTTCCATGTTTTGGCGATTGTACATACTGCTTCAACGAACATAGAGATGCATGAATTCTTAGAATTAGAGTTTGGGGAGTTGACATTTATTTAGCTTTAAGCATCTCAGTTTTGTTTTTTAAAGATTTTATTTATTTATTTTTAGAGAAAGGGGAAGAGTGGGAGAAAAATATGGGGAGAAACATCAATGTGAGAGAAAAACATTGATTGGTGGCTTCTCATATGTGCCTGGACTAGGGGAACCCGCAACCCGGGCATGTGCCCTGATCGGGCTAGAACCTGTGACCTTTCACCTTGTGGGACTACCCCCAACCAACTGAACTGCACCAGTCAAGGCTAAGCATCTTGTCTTTTTAATAGTCTGACTTAAAATACATTCATATATATGGAAATATATATTTCCTATTTCACCTAAATTTCCAAAGAATAAAGTGGAAAGAATGAGAAATACTTTCTGAGACGTCAGCATTCTGAGGAAACCGACCACAAGCCTCTTTAACTTTTCTGACCTCCTATTGTTGCCACGGGGATGGAGAGTTCATTTACATTCAAAACCAGGCTAGATCTCAGCAGATTTACAAAGCATCTGGCGTTTGCCAGAGGCCTCACTGACTTTTTTCTCCTCCTGCTCTTCAGGCCCTCGCCTTCCTCATTTTGTCCACTACTGGTTGTTCTGTACTCCCCACTGCTATGGCCACAGCCACAGCCCAGTGCTCAGACCCTGGGAGCTGTGCCAGAACTGCCAATCACAGAGAGGACCAGGTCCCAGAGGGCGACTCTGAAACTGAAGCCCAGGACTGCAGAGTTACCAAGCTGGACAGTGGACCAGAAATAATCATCATCATGCTGGATACAATTTATTAAATAGTGTGCGCCAAAAAGTCTTTTAAGAACTATATATATATATAGTTCTTATATATATATATATATCTTATATATATATATATATTCTTATTTATATATATATATCTTTATATATATATAAATTATATATATATATATAATTTATATATATATGTGTGTGTGTGTGTGTAATTTATGTATGTGTGTATATATACATAAAATTGCTTAATATTCTTAGTAATTGTATGAATATTAGGTACTATTTTTAATTTCATGTTAAAGAAAGTCATGTAAGATTTTTATAACTTGACACAAGTTTTACACAGCTAGTAAGTGGTGGGGCAGTGATTCAAACCCAAAACCATGGGCTTCAGAGCCTCTTCCTCTTAACTACTAGGCTACTCCACCTCTTTCTTCAGCGGCACTTGCCCTTATATTCCTCTGTCCCTCCTCACAGACACATCCACACGAGCTTTCCAGAGAGTCATCCTAACCTCACTGTTTAGAGGTGGAGTTATCTAACTCACCCTCACCACTCACTTCCAAAACAGTATCCCACCTTCAAAGTACTTCATTATTACAGCCATATTACTTGCCTATATGCCTGAAAAATTAACACAAAATTTGTAACTTAAAAGAACACAAATTTACTATCTTGTAATTTTGTAGGACAGAGCTCCGTCATAGTCTCACTGGGTTCCAGGAGATGCTAGGGAAAAATTCATTTCCTTGCCTTTTGCAGTTCCTAGAGGCTGCACACAATCCTTGCCTTGTGGTCCCATCGTCCGTCTTTGAAACCAGAAATGGCGGTCCTGTCTTCCTGCTGCATTGCTCTGACTACTACTTCCATCCTCACATCTCCTTCCCTGACTCCACTCCTTCTCGCTCCTTCTTCCACTTTTTGTTACACTGGGCCAACCTGGACAATCCAGGGTAATCCCCCTATCTTAGCATCAGCTGTTGAGCAACCTTAATTCCATCCACAACTTCGGCTTTTCTTTACTGTGGAATCTAACCTATTCACAGGTTCTGGGGATTAGGATGTAGACATTGTGGGGATCCATTATTCTGCGTCCCACAATGGCTCATTAGAAAGTTAGCAAAGCGATTTGATCAGTAAAATTTATACTAGTACAGGTAAGTGGCTTTTATTTTTTAAAAATAACACGAACCTGTTGCATTATAAATCATGGGAATGAGGAAAATAATGAGAGCACTGGGGCAGACGGTTCTTCTCCGTGGGTGTTGCGGTGACGCACAGTTTGGATGCCCCGTGCCCTCTCAGCTGCTGGCATGTCCCTCTGGTCCCCTCACCCTCTTATGAGTGAGGAGATCCATGACTCTTACTAAAATTTACTTGTTCTGAGACCCATTCCCTTGGGACATGTATACATGTATAATAAAATAAATTTCTAAAAAACAGAAGTCTAGATCACTGTCACATGGGACTGATACAAAGTCATTTCATCTAAGGTTTGGTAAAAGAGTTTGTTGTGGAGATTAAATAAGAAAAAGCTTATAAGGCCCTGGCTGGTGTAGCTCAGTGGATGGAGCTCGAGCCTGCGAACCACATAATCGCGGTTCGATTCCCAGTCAGGGCACATGCCTGGGTTGCAGGCCAGTTCCCAGCAGGGGACTCACGAGATGCAACCATACATTGATATTTCTCTCCCTCTTTCCTTCCCTTCCTCTCTAAAGATAAATAAAATCTTAAAAAAAAAGAAAATAAAAAGAAAAAGCTTATAAAACGTAACATGTGGCAATTAGTGAGCACTCAGTAGTAATAATAGTAGCAGTAATCATTGTTATCTTGTTGTGGTTGTTAGAGCATTAACGCCAGAGGTAAGTAATATGCAATGTCTATTTAGGTGTCTCCTGAAGAAGCGCAGTGGCCTCATGCATGGCTTTCAGGTGCACTCTGTAGGCCGCATGGGCTTTTAGGCACGTCTCTAGAAGGCATAGTGGCGGGAGCATGTGAGCCCCTTGCCCCCCCACAACCTCCACTTTCACATCAACTAGAACAATTTCTTAAAATCTGTTTTGTGTATGGTGCTCTGCACTCATTGAAATAAAAATATCTGCAGCTTTAAAAGCAAGGATTGAACATCACTGTTCTCTCTGAAAGAAATGACTCCATCATTGTCAAAGAGTGACAGGTCTTGGGAAAGCGTGTGGGGAGGCTGCTCCCCCAAACCTGACCATATGGGCAGCTGCCTGGTCTGTTGTAACTGTCAGGCTGATCTTGTGGAAGAAGAAATGGGCCTAATAACTGCTTCAGAGAGGAAATATCGGTGCTCCCTGCCTGTCAGAGAGAGACTTCACAGGCTGTACTTCAACAAGAGCGTCACTGACGGCCCTGCAAGTCATAATGTAAAGGTCGTCCATTCTTTGCCTTCCTAAAGAAAAATGGGGTTATCTGGGAGGCAGAACTGTTTTACATTCGAAATGTTTCCAAACTGGTGTTCGTTATTTCATTTTAGGGAACAACTGGTGTCTTTTCCGTCCTCATTTGAAAATTACTTCCTTTGCAAACATCAAACAAATTTTTCACATGTGGAAGATTGTGCATGAATGATAGCACCCAAAATAGTCCTTACTATTCTCACATAGCACATGCTCTTTTGATATTTTTAGCATATTGTAGTTGATGAATGCTAATCACCAATCTTCCCTTCACTCATTTCCCCCTTTCAGGTCCTTGAAGAAAAGCTACTTGATCAAACATCTGGTAGTCACAGATTTGAAACCTTGCTTCTGAATCCCAGCACATGGTAAAAAGAAGACAACACTGATAATTATACCTGTCAAGAAGCTGTGAACTCGTGGTGTATAAATTCTTTACCAAGGCAACTCAACACCTTCTTTCTCCAGGGCGGCGCCCCCGCCGCTCACCACCCTTTTCATACACAGACCTCCCCATTCACTGCAGTGGGGACTCCCCGTGTCCGCTGAGAGGCTTTGCAGGCTGCAGACCAAAACAGTATCAGAATAAAGTCCAAGACTTGCAGATAAATCACCAGGGCCAGGATTAAGCAAATCTTGGGTCTATAGCTTTTCCAGATATTAACAAATCCCTCATTAGGCTGTAGTTCAAACTGCATCAGTCCATATTGTCTCCACTTAAACCTACACATTGCCCCCTGCCCTGACCTGTTTCATGTTCGTATTGCTGAGTTGTCAGAATTAGAAATTCAGTGACTTGCAAAGTCAACATCTTTTCCCCTCTCGAAAACAAGTAATTATACTATATTCATACTCTTTTCATGTTCTTGAAGCAGTTGGCTTTTTATTTTATGTTTCCACGAATTTTATTACACATTAATAGAGAGGAGCAATGAGCTCAATTTTAGTTTGCTAGAAGCAAGGATGGAGAACTCGAGTACTGTATTTTTTTTAACTTAAGTATTGCTTGTATCTATTATTAACTCTAACAGAATATAATGTATATTTATTCCACAAAATATATATTACCAGAGTGTACTCGTTTCCAACTTAAGTCTTTTCTTACCAAGTGTTATGAATCTGGTAAGAGAATAATTAGCAGAGGACCTAGCTTCATGAACTGATCTTCATATGATATTTATATATAACCCTGCTCTCAATACCTTTTGTTTTATATTTTCAGTTGGTAAACTCTACAAAAACCTAAGCTCTTTCCACTTACACTGATGCGCTGTCCTAGAAGGCTGTTTGATATTTTAAAGCTGATGGATTTTAAAAAAAGAACCTAAATTATTAAACATGTGTGTATGTATGTATGTGATACAAAGTTTAGATCAGTTTCCCCTAAAGGGTATTTTTAGCAATCTAAGGTTCAAAGTATTATCCCTTTTAAAATTAGGCGTGTGTAAACCAGTGATATTAATACTGTGAATGAAAAAATACTGCTGCTCCTGGAGGGTAAAGATACTTACTTCATTACATAGATTCATGTAGGTAAATAGACAATGAGCGACTCATCTCTCAGGAAGGACCATTTACTGGAAAATGACCTGTTAAAGCCACATGTATAGATCATAACTTTTGACTTATGGTAAATCTAGACACATTAGTCTCGTTTTACTCTATGGAATGAATAGGAAGCAATAATTATTCGCACACTTAAATAGCTGAAGCACACAAGCATACCTGAAAAAAGAATAAATGTCCAGTTGCCACATTCTAGATAGATCATTGGAAACTGAGGCAAGTATTTGAATATTCTTTTTTCTCAAATGCAGAAATTGATATCCCAAGATACAGTAAATTTTGCATTGCTGGTAGTCCTCCAAATTAAAAATGTATAAAGCTCAGTTTAGGAACTGTTCCCTTGAAAATAAAACTAATCAGAAATTACCCAGCACATTTTAGTTTGCCCTCTCAGGTGGTATTGTCAATGCCAAGTTCTATCTATTCTTCACACTCCCATCACCCAACAGAGAATGAACAGCCAGGAAATCAGGAGATACACCAATTTCAACAAGGTCCTGCTATGGTGACGGAGTCTCATCCTTGAAAACACGGTTTTTCACTAGATAATGGGGGGCAGGGCAAGGGTGGGGACCCTGACTGTGACACAAACATAGGTTTACAGAAGAGATAAGCATGGCTAAAAGAGATGACTGGGACTGCTTGAGTACATTCAGTTTATAAGAGGTAGTTCTCATTTTTATAAGAAAAATTTAATAAGACATATATTTTAGTTATCATTTGACAAAGAAATATTAAAGCTATTCGGGCAATGCCACAGATTCTCAGAAAGGGAGATCATTGAACCCTTGTAATGAGAAAAGGGTCATTTCAACACATTTTAATACATTGTATAAATTTGGAGCTTAAGGTGAATACGTTTTTATTTAGCTGTTTGCTTAATGTTAAATTGTCATGTATTCACATCAGTATAAATATTGTCACAGAATTACAGAACAGTTATCAAATGAGCAGATACCTTATAGTTGTGTTTTCTAGAAGTCTTTGTATCTTTATGCTTCATTTGCATAATGTCAAGTGCTAATAAATGTATGCCAGGCCATTTGTCACAGTGAAAGAACAACCCATTACACCTAAGACATCCAAGGACAGATTACTTGTGTCAGTGGTCCTACATACAGGTGACCAGTCCAGTGGCCGATTTTCCTCAGTGAAGTCTAGTTGTTAAAATGTAAGTCTTCCCCTAAAGTTTTAATCAAAAATAACCATTCCAAAGACTTAGAAAGGATCCCTGTGGTTCTCTGCCTTCCCTGAATCCACAGGTAACAGAAGAAAATACCGCAACTTATTTTAGCGCTCTTTATTAGTAATGATGATACTAGAACCATTCACACGTCCAAAACCATACTAAAGACCTATCCATTGCTCTTATATGAAGCTCAATCTTTAACATAATAAACAAACTCGATATTAAAGTTATGGGGGGAAATCAGTTGTGAATATTCAGTGATTCTGGTGAATTTTTGCTCTTTCTCTTAGGTTGGTGGCCGGAGTTTTCTAAGCTCTTTGCTGCTATGATTTTGAAGGCAAATACACGCACCGGAAGCTTTTTACTGGGCATTTGTATTTTGATTCCGGTACCCTTTCAAATAGAGGTAGAAGATCCCTGGGGAGATAATGAACTTAAATTACCATTGACTTTGGAAAGAATGAAAGACTTTCTCTGCTTCATCCTGTAATCAATAGGAAAATTTCTCTGTGAATTACCACTATTTTGTAAGACAATGCTAAGGTCTAAGGACAAAATCCAGTGTCAGGGGGTTTCCAGGCTGTCTCTGAAGAACTTGCCTAGAGATTAATTGCACCAATTTACAGACCCAGCTTTAGACCGTGGCAAATCAAACAGGTCCAATGTCAGTTCATTCTACTCCACTGTGCCTGTAGGGCTCCAAGATGTTGTAATATTTTGTCGACAGTTTAAACCTCCATAGATATTTGTGGATATGTGAATAATGCCTGGATTTCTTGTAGCTAGTTTGTGTTTATCATACACACACAGCCTGTCAGATCAGCCTTAGGCAGCATTGTGGAGTAGAAATCTATGCTCTAAAGGTTCAGAAGGCAGAGTAAGGCAGAATCTCCCCAAACTTGTGATAGTCCTACCCACCTTGACCCTCTCTAGGTCACAAGCTAAATGTGACTGGCTTGTGGGCTGGTGTATCCTTAGCTTCTGATTTAATGTCTGACACAATGTAGGTGGTCAATGTTTGTTAAATGAATGAGTGACAGAACAGGTGGATCCCCAAATAAATTTGCCTTAGGATAACTGGAATATTTTACCAACTTACACTAATTAGGACTATAATTTCTGAATTTTGTAGTGAGTACTAGAATTTACTCCTTACAAATACTTGCTAGATATATGAGTTTGGAATCAATTACTTCAGAGGCTTCAAGGGTTTGAGGACATTTAGATAGGAATTATGTTTGGGGGATTCAGAGGTTTTACTAGCAGTAAAATTCAAACTTTCTAGTTCTTTATGAAAACTCCTTGGAAAGGATAATCCAAACATGGAACTCCATTAATAAATGTTATAAACTATATTTTTAACTTTAAAAAAATGATGTCACATCATTAAGCATGTTATTAATATCCCCTTCAATATGTATTAACTTTTTTCTAAGGAGCTTATACTAATTGCAGTTACCATCTCCAAAACTTGTCTTGCTTTTAAAAGATCACTCTCATACTCTCATATTTGACTCCCAGAATGTACCTAGGTTTAAGATGAATAACATTGCTATGAAGGCTTTTCCGTGTGTTTATTCATTTAGCAAATATTGCATACCTACTATGTACTAGGTTCTGGAAATACAATGGCAAACAGCAGAGTGCCCTCGCAGAGCTTACTCAGAGGAACTCCTCAAAACGACACCAGCCATAGCTAGAGTTTCCTGTTCCTCAGGTCCTTTTTCACAGCTGCTAAAGGAAACAAAATCCCTAACCCCGTGGAAATCACAAAGACTCCATGCACAAATTTATGAGCTTACTTTTCTAAACCCATCATTCAAAAATGCTTGGTTTATCCACACACCATAGTTATACCCCAACAAGGTACATAAGTAATAATTTACTCATAACTAACATTTAGCTCTTACTTGGTTCTACTATGCTCAGTACTTTCAAAGACTATCTCATTGAATCCCTTCAATAACTCAGTAGGTTCCATTTTACAGACAAAACTGAAGCAGTGATATATATACGTGTTCAAGGTCACACAGCTAGCAGGTGGAACTACGATTTGAATCCATGCACTAACGCAAGAGCTCATATGTCTAAATCATCATCTGTGGCTTGGGAGACACCATTGTATTAAAATCCATGAATGACTGTGTATAAAATTACTTTGAAAGTATAAAGTAATATACAGTATTAACAGTCAACAAACCACATCAGTGGCAGAAACAGGACGCCATCTGTATTGTAGCTTTCTCTTGTGAAGAACACTCAAGCCAGGGACATGGATAAAAGTACAGATCCAGAAAATTTGACATGTGATAAACATTTTGATGACTTTTCAGAATTATTTGTTGTAAGCCACTGTGTCTATTTGGTGCTAAAAAAAAAAAACAACTGGAAGAAAAACCCTTGCTGTAAGGGCTTATAATAAATACACAGTGTGAAGATGAACCAAGGATATTTCACATTCCTGGGAAGAAATTGGGCAGTAGTACTCTTTTCTCACCATTGCATGTGATTGTCTTTCCAATTGTCCTTATTATTTTCTGAAAGAGCTGCAAAATTGTGCAGTGGTTCAGCTTGACCAAAGTGGTATTATGCTGCTGGGAAGTAAAAATATTAAACACCAGACTGGAAGTGTTGTCTTCATTGTCAAATGACTTTAAGTTCATTTAAAGCATGGATATAGAAGCATTTTTAGATGTTTAGATGCTGAAGACACCTGAATATTTGGACACCAAGTGCCATGTGTGTTTCCCTCTTCCAAACCAGAGTGGAGTCTCACTTTTGAGCACTTAGGTTCTCAAGCCAATATGAAAGGCAAATTTGAGATTGGTCTGACCACAATCAGATCAATGTCCACACTTCTACAGGCTAGCGGGAGCTGACGCCTTCTGCAGGAACAGTAAACTCATGGCTCCCATCTCATTCACAAACAGCAGTCACGTGCATTCTTTACATTTGTCCTCTCTCTGCCTCCCCACCCCCAGTTAAGTGGGCACGTGATGCAACTTAAATGCTGGTTCATCTGAGCAGAAGCAAAGACTCTTCTCAAAGCTTTTCATCTCATTCTTTCCTACTGCCAATTAGTTCCTTCTAAATAACATTTTGGGGAGTTTAAACATAAAACACCAGTGGAAAACTGTAAATGCCTTATGTTCAAAGTCATACTTGTTACCTTCTCCCTACCTCCATTTTGACAGCCTTATTTCCTGATTTTACCTTGACAAAGTCTGTTGAAACTATCTTCTCATTCATTCTCGCTATTCCTACCTATGCTTAGATCCTACTAATACTTTTGTAAGCTTTTAACTATTTTCCCAATTACTTTGTCTTCCCAATTTTTTCTATATATCAATATATAGATAAATGACCTGAAGCTGTTCCTTTACTCAAAATCTTCCAAGTGGGTTGCCCATCACCTACACATACACACGCATGGACCCACACACATCTGATTATTAGTCAAGAGTCTCTGAACAAAACTTGCATGGTATTTGGATAAGGAGGACATTATAGTGCCCTGCCATCCATAAATACAACATAGAGAACATGAAATATGGTGATATTGAAATCTGACTATTGGTCTGTGAAACACATCATGAGGTTCCTTGACAATGAAAATATGACAAGTGATTCAAAGTGAAATTAAATATGAGGAGAGTAGTAAAGGTGTATGGCGAAGGTATCTACCAAGATCCCATCTGATTATGACCCACCAATTCCAAAGTATTTGCTTGGGTTGTGTTTGTGTGTGTATATGCATATGAATGTACAAGGTAGGCTAGCTAATGTGCTGGCATTAGGAGACAGTATGGTTTATGGTGTGTGTTCCTCTACTAAACAGCACTGCTCTTTTAGCCTTCCTATTCTATCTTGCAGTTCAAGTTTACCACTACCTCTTCCTAGAAACTGTTCCAAACTTTCCTTCCCCTGAGGTTTTGATTATTTCTTTTTTAATATATTTCATTGATTATGCTATTACATTGTCCCATTTCCTCCCTTCATTCCCCTCTACCCTGCACACCCCCTCCCACCCACATCCCCTCCCCTTTAGTTCATGTCTTTGTGTCATAAGTTCATTAGCTTCTGCATTTCCCATATTCTTGCTTTCCCCCTATTTTCTATTTACCATCTATGCTACTTATTCTTTGCACCTTTCCCTCCTCTCTCCTCCTCCCACTCCCCTGTTACTAACCCTCCATGTGATCTCCATTTCTGTAGTTCTGTTCCTGTTCTAGTTGTTTGCTTAGTTTGCTTTTGTTTTAGGTGTGGTGGTTAATATCTATGAGTTTGCTGTCTTTTTACTGTTCATATTTTTATCTTTTTCTTAGATAAGTCCCTTTAACATTTCATGTAATAAGGGCTTAGTGATGATGAACTCCTTTAACTTGACCTTATTTGGGAAGCACTTTATCTGCCCTTCCACTCTAAATGAAAGCATGGCTGGATAGAGCAATCTTGGATGTAGGTCCTTGCCTTTCATGACTTGAAATACATCTTTCTAGCCCCTTCTTGCCTGTAAGGTCTCTTTTGAAAAATCAGCTGACAGTCTGATGGGAACTCCTTTGTAGGTGACTGTCCCCTTATCTCTTGCTGCTTCTAGAATTCTCTCCTTCATTTTAATCTTGGGTAATGTAGTTATGATGTGCCTTGGTGTGTTCCTCCTTGGATCCAACTTCTTTGGGACTCTCTGAGCTTCTTAGACTTCCTGGAAGTCTATTGCCTTTGCCAGATTGGGGAAGTTCTCCTTTATTATTTGTTCAAATAAGTTTTCCACTTGTTGCTTTTTCTTTTCCCTTTCAGGTACCCTTATAATTCGGATGTCAGAAAGTTTAAAGATGTCCTGGAGGTTCCTAAGCCTCTCCTCATTTTTTTGAATTCTTGTTTCTTTATTATTTTCTGTTTGGTTGTTTCTTTCTTTATTCTGATCCACTCCATTAACTTGAATCCCAGTTTTCTTCCCATCACCATTGGTTCCCTGTGCATTTCCCTTCGTTTCACTTAGTGTAGCCTTCATGTTTTCATCTAATTTGCAACCAAAATCAACCAGTTCTGTGAGCATCCTGATCATCGGTGCTTTAAACTGTACATCTGATAGGTTGGCTATCTCTTGGTCACTTAGATTTATTGGCTCTGGGGCTTGGTTCTGTTCTTTTGTTTGAGTTATTTATTTATGTATGTATGTATGTATGTATTTATTTATTTATGTGTGCTCAGTCCTGTTCAGTAGTAAAGGGTGGAACCTTAGGTATTCACCAGGGCAGGGCAACCCAAGTCACTGGGATGTGATGCTCTATGTGGGGGCGGGGTTAGAGAAGGAACAATGGTGCCTGCTCTGCTGCTTCCCACAAGCAAATTGGGCCCTTCGGATGCTGGTTCCCAGGTAGGTGGGCTTGTGCACATTCTAGGACTCTGTGAGGTCTCTCCAATGAACTCTGTGATGCTGGGAGTCTCTCCAGGCACCTCAACTCCCCCAAGTGTTTTCAATTGGTGCTTTTAGGCTTTATTTCCCAGCACGGAGGCCTTGGGTTGTGCAGTCTGTCTTGCTCTCTGTTTTTGCCTCGTTTATCTGCTCTCAAATGTGTGACCACAGTCAGCCAGTTGCCCTGCACACTTCACTGGGTCTGCCCATTGCCACCTCGAGCCTGGCATTTGCCAACTGCTGCCTGTCCTCCCGGGTCTGCCAGCCACCTCTTTTTCCTGCCTCGACCCCTCTCTGTCAGCTGCCAACTCTCCCCCTCTTAACAGTCTGGATGGACCGTTGTCGGACTTATGTACAGTTCAATTTTTGTCAGTTCTGGTTGTTTTTTTGTTTCTAAATCTTTGTTGTCCTTAATTTTGATTGTGCAGGGAGACACAGTGTGTCCACCTATACTTCTATCTGGCCAGAAGTCTTATTATTTCTGAAATGCCTCTTTCCTTATGTTATCTATGCCTGAAAATTATCATCGACTTTAAAGGCCAATTTCTAATAGTCCCTCTTCCAAGAAGCTTTTTCTAATTTTTCCAGAACTGATGTTATCTACTCCATCATCACTCCCCATTGTGATAACTGAAACCTTTTTTAGGTCTTTTCTTAGCTTGTCTTGTAATATACCCATTTGTGTCTTTATCATCTTAATTTCCTTTTCAGTTACTAATTATGCATAGAATGAGTGCCTAATTTTTGTTAGATGGAGTTAACTTTCACTTTTCAATTTCACAGAATTGCTTCTGGATTACATTAGGGTCTATCTCGTTTTTTTTGTAGCTCACCTACAAAGTTCATCTGAATAGAGAACTCAACATTAGACATTTTAAAGGAGAAAAGAGCCTTGACTATTGAATATTTTTATTTTGAAAGATAAAGAATGTAAAGATAAAAGTGGTAGCCCTTATCTCTTACACCCAAGGTTTTTCTGATACGAATTTTGTTCTGAGGATGACTGTGAAGGTTGATGGAAATGTCTTAGGTGACAACCACTGCTACCTCATCTACATACACACACACTGCTGATTTATCCCTACGCATTTGATTGCTTATTCCGTGGGAGAAACTGTAAAGGGTAAAATTGGGTGTTGAGTTAGCAACTGAACAAACAAGATGGGCAATGTAATACTACTTCCAGTTGTATTTCAATCTTGTGTTAACAGTCCGGCCTCTTGCTGCTTTCCATCAGAACAGAGACCTGTCAACGCTCCCTGAGTCCGCCCCGTCACCCATTCCCTGAAGCCTGGGCATTGGGAAACTAATCACTATTGTCTCAACTGCTTTAGTTTATGTAGAAAAAGAAAGTTAATGATAATTAAAATATGTGTCCAGCCTTAGTCATACACTGTGTTCTAGTGTGTGACTAACACAAAGTTTTATCTGAGTATGGCATTTATAAACCCAGCTAATGTGACAACTAACATAAACATGATATTAATTTCGTTCTTTTCCCATTCCCAACAAGGATAGGAACACATGCTATCTTAAAGGAAAATTCCCACCTCTAAACTAAGATGCATTTTGGTTTGGGGGTCTTTTTTATTCTTTAAGTTAGAATAATTACAAATAGAACTTCAAGAAATATTCAACATGAACACAACATAGTTTCAGAGTTTCATTGCTACCAGTCCGATAAATCTTGCTTCCTGTTGGTATTTGTTTATTAACTGCATTATTGTATCTAAAAGGGTTGTAAGAATGAGAGGTTGGCCAGCTGCCACAGTAGATCCATAGAGGGTCTATGCTTGGATTTTTTGAAATACAACTTTCTGGCATCTGGTCCTCAGATTTATAGATCCGGGGTCACATGTTTTTCCTATGAAGCCCAGAGACAGTCTCAGTTAACACCTGTCTCCTCAGAATAATTATTGACATCACCCTCTAACTCTCAGAAGTGCCTCTGTTTAGACAACACATTGTGGTATCAACCCAACTAGAAGGGATAAAGCACCGGCCTGATGGTCCACATCAACCTGCCTAAATTCACAATATAATGGGAAGGACTCTTTTTTTGTGATCAAAGCAAAATGTAATAGAGCTTGAAGAATAAAAAGTAACCACCACCAAAGCAGGCCCAATCTGGGATCTCAGTGTTGATACAATCTCCACCTCTACTTACCCCTCTCTTCCTCAGATCTGCTCGTCTCCTCATTTCGTTTGTGGCTCTGGTTATTTATGCTGTAGTCATTTTCTCTCCCTTTTCCTTTCCTTTCCTAGTCCCTTGTAGCACCCAATCTATATCCTTAGATCTCTTAATCTAAAAGGAAAACTACCCTCTGTTCTTCAGAGTCTATATCATACAAGCAGACTCTGAATGGCCCAGCTTGGTTCTGGCCCTCACCTCTCGAGGCAAATCACTATGAGGAAAGTGATGTGATTGGCTATGCTCAGGTCGCAGTCTCGTGCCTAGTGAGTGTCTGCTCACCAGCTATGGGGAAACCAAGATGAGGAGCACTCCAACAGTTCTACAAGGCACACTGAGAAAACAACTACAAGAGGGACACAAATATCAAAATGAGTGTTCAATGACAGGTGAAATAATGCATGAATTGAGGAAATAAGAAAAAATCTTCTTGGAAGAAATACCAGTTGAAATGGGTGTTGAAAATTGAGTGGCATTTTGCAGGTAAGGAAAAAGTCTGGAATAGTACAGAGATAGACATTGACTGGAAGAGGAGCGCTACCCCAAATCTTGAGTTAAAACAAGAATCCTTCTTAATTCTGAAGTTCACCAGTCTAGGCTGGCTCAGACAGGCACTTTTGACATCTGATCAAGATAGAGTTGTAGGTAAACAGGCTTCACCTCCTCGTACAACCACAACTAGATCACAACTAGATTATAGAACAAATATCACCCAGAAATTCCAAAAAATTGAGCTGTATGGAAGTCTGACAACCAAAGAATTAAAGAAACCACATTCATCCAGATGGGTAGGAAGGGCAGAGACATGGAGATGTGTAGAGAGATGTGGAGATGTGGAGACACGGAATGGGAGGTTCCACACCCATGTGTCATGAATGAAAGTCAGGAGGGGTGCCTCGCTCAGAGTGAGGCATCCCAACTTCACATCAGACCGACCATTCAGCCTAGGGTTCCAGTGCCAGGAAGATAAGTCCCCATAACTTTCAGCTGTAAAAATCAGTGGGGGTTGGAGTGGTGGAAGAAACTGTGGTATTCTGAGGAGTCTCCTCTCAAAGGGCCCACAGTGTACTTAGGACTTACGCAGACTCATTCGCTCTGGGCTTTAGCAAGAGGACAACAGCTAGAAAGGGCACCAGTGGCATAATGGGAGAAGTTGACGTGTCTGGCATCAGGGTGAATGACTGCGAACAGCTTCTTCCAGACAAAACTCCAGAGGCCAGGCAGCAGCCCTGTCCCTTTCCTGAGCCCTCCCCCACGAAGAGCCCCAGAGCAGCAACGCCTTATCTGAGACTCCATCAACCCGGTTCACACCCTGTTGCCCCACCCTGGTGATTATTTATGGCTCAGCCACGCCCAACTTATCTGTGTGCTTTTGTTGACCAAAGCGAGTCACAAGGCCAGTTCACCAGCTCACATTCAAGGACTGATGAAAGAGTCTCTCTTTCTCCACGGATAGTCAAAGCTATAGTTAACAGCTAGCATTTATTAAGTACTTATTAGGTGTCAAGCACTGTTGTAATAATTTCATATAATTAATGCAACTTAATTTTTGCAACATCCTTTGTTTCAGAGAAATAGACTCCCTGCAAATAGAAGTAAAGGAAATGTAGTCGAGCCCAAGGTCAGGAATTCCCTGCATTCTGGCCGTTGTTTTTCGTCAGGAGTCAGAACACGACGCATAGTTGCTGCTTGGCTTCCCAGCTGCCCGTGTAGAAAGCAACAGTTAATAACATCATATATTAGTCAGGATATAGACATATATGAGATTTATTATAGGAATTGGCTCAAGTGACTATGGATGCCAATAAGTCCCACAATCTTCCATTTGCAAACTGGAGAAATATATAGGGAGCTGATAATTTAGCCACATCTGAGGCCTTGAGGCCTTTCTAGAACCAGGAGTAGGAAAAAATGGATGTTCTAGATTAAGAAAAGGGAGTGGTAGAAACTCAAGAGAAATAGAGGAGGAAAGAATGGGGTGATCTGATCCAAATGCCTTTATTTGATACTGTACTTATGGTGGGGTGAGTCAGGGTGGACTTCAGCACAGGGGAAGGCAGGATTGGAGTTTTCAAAAGAAAAAGCTCGGGGTCTGTGGTGGGATGGGGAGTGGTTAGTCTCTTGCTCTTTTGGGTGGGTGCCTCAGGGTTCCAGTATATGAGCCGGGACCGTGGGTTAGGTAAAAGGCGGAGCTGTTCCCAGGTGCAGGAGGGTCAGTCTGACCACGGGCCACTGTGGCTGGTGCTGGGTGTCTGTCATGCTCCATGGGAGAGAGTTTCGATTAAGCCGAGGGCTACCAAGTGAGTCGGGACAACTGAGTCATGGGAAGTCCAGCAGGCTGGATGACCAAGACCAGGAAACTGGCCTGACTAGGTCATTAGCCGTCTGGTGGGTTGGGGATCTGGCCTGACACTTTCAGGGAGCAAATTCACCCTTCCTCTGCCTTTTTCTTCAATTCAGGCCCTTACTGGATTGGATGAAGCCCAACTGCCTTAATAAGAGTGATCTTTACTTTCTTGTCTACAGTTATACACTAATTTCTTCCAGAGACACCCTCACAGACATACCCAGAATTAATAATTTTACCACATATCTGGTCATTTCTTAGACTAGTCAAGTTGACGCATAAAATTAATCATCACAGATGGTTTTAATCTTATTCTCCCAAACAGAATGCAACCTAAGGCAGATACCATATAATGTTGAAAAGAAATTTTTTTTTCTATTGGCTGGATTTATGGCTGAGAACAGAGGCTGAAATCAGTATTCCCCATATGTTTCCATAATCTAAAGAAAGCCTTGGATCAGAAGGTAGTACAATTGGCCTCACTCTCTTCAAACCCTCTTCTCAACAGCAGAGAGTAAGTAGATCAATGTGCAAGAGGAGAGAAAGAAGTATAGAGAATGCCGCTTTTTGAAGAACAAGTTTTCTATCTACACCTCCACTTTCATCCCGCTGAAGCCAAGTGAGAGAGGGGAGTTTCAAGACAATCTCTCATAAGAGGCAGGGGTAATCATAGGGACATTATTAGCAACGCACTCACCAGCTGTTGCTTGCTAAACTGCAAAAACCTGGATGGTGTCTATTGTTCCTGGATGGTGTCATTGCTTCTGTAGCTGAGTGCAATGAGAGGGTTCTTAGGAGGGCTTTGACGTGTGTCCCTGAGATGTGAAGGCGTAAATGAACAAAAAGACTTAAGATGGGAAGGCTCTTGCAAGGCCTGTGACAGCAGGGCTTGGAGGGAACGTGGTGCCTGGGAAGAAGATGAGGACCAATCCTCACTTATATTCCACTTCTCTGCAGTCCTCAGTGTCCACAGAAGAGGGTCTCAGTAATGCCTTTGGATCCATGTGAAGCATAGAACTTAGAGGAGGGGCTGAAAGGGGCTTGGACATTACATCAGTGGCAGGTCACTACAAACCTCTGTTCTCACTTAATTTTACTTACCTCTGGTCAGTAGGTAAGTAAATTAATAGTCCTTCTGATACAGGGTGCAGCCAAGGGGGGGCCCAGAAAAGATTTGGAATGGTGTCCAGAACTCAAAGTGTACAGGAATATTGGAGGATATATTAAGATATCCTCACCCCCCCCCCCCCCACAAGGTATCAGTTGGGGGAAGGGACAGATGGAGCAGGGCCATTGAGAGCTGTTTTGCATAGCAACAGTTTTGCAGCTAACCTCTGGAATGGTCATTTAACATATCTATAACCTTTAACTGGTTTCATAGATATGTTAAAGAGCTGTGGCCAAGTTTTGGGCCAGGGAGAAGTGAGTGGCAGCTAACCAGGCTGGAACTGGGGCTGCTTCTCTAAGAGAGAGTGCCTGCGAGAGAGGCATGTGGCTTTAGCAGAGTGAGGAACCCCCTCTTGGCCAGGTGAGGGGGAGAGCCACGCTGTTTTGGAAAGATGAAGACCCCTGTAGCCATTAGGAGGGAGAGCCATGCGGTTTCAGCAGAGTGCAGACCCCCTCTTGGCCAGGTGAAAGGGAAGACCACGCAGCTTTGCCAGAATGGAGATCCCTGCGGCCAGGTGAAGAAGAAAGATGCGCTTTTGGTGGAGTGCGGCTTTGGCAGAAGAAGCCCACGCAGCTTTGGCGTGCTCCCTTTGGCCGAGTGGCCTGGAAAGCGGGAGAGACTTTGACTGGAACTTGGTACAAAGAACTCTAGCCAGTGGAAGGTGCCACATGACTTTGGATTAATTGGAGATCCTGCCTGGACAGGCAGGCGACACAGCTCACGTGCCAGCGACCTGAAAAACGGACGTGTGCTCTTTTCCTGATTTACGGTACCCGGAGTTGGGACAGTGGGAGAAGGGAGCGCTGTGTGTGTGTGTGTGTGTGTGTGTGTGTGTGTGTAGGTGTATACCCTTAAAGACTTTAATATTTTAAGGAAGGCATTAGGCCTGAATAGCATTAAATAAACATTTTGTTTCCTTTTCACAAATCTCTGGCATTGAGAGATGTCTTTCCGATTGGCAGCGGACAGAAGAGCCCTATAGTTATTAGTATATCGTCCTTGGGAGGGGCCCCTGTTTTCTGTAGCAGTTTTTGGCATCCCTCGGTGGGCCAAGTATTGCCCCCCCCTCGGACCCTTTGTTCGGTAACACTTCTGACTTTGGTTAAAATTGTCCTTAAATCCTAGCTTCAGAAATAATATTCATCTATCTATCCATCTGTCTATCATATATCTATCCTTCAGAGACTTAACCTTTCCCCCAGATAATCAGCAACTGCAAAGGTAACTGAAGACAGTAGCCCAGATCTGACTGATGACCAAAAAAAATCAGAGCCTCAAGCAAGCTAAAGATTGTTACAAACTCAAGAAAATGTTCTTGAAAATAAGTGATTTATAAAATAGTGTATACCACAAAGTGCAAAGATCCGTCAATAAACCCACTACGTTTAATGATTCTAATTTTATTTTATCCTTTTATGAGTGCTTACACTTGAAGAAGTTCCAATCACAACAATGGACTGGCTTCAAAATCTAACCAATCAGACTAACAGCCCTGATTTACAATAAGACTTAGTCTTCCAATTCTTTCTTGACACAAAGCTCCAAAACTCTTGGAATTTCCTGGCATAAGAGGAAGAAGATGTCTTTTGTTATGTTAATCCAGTGACTTTCAGAAAAGCCCCTGGTAAAAACTAAGGATGGGGGCTGGTACCCAGGGAAGCCAACTCTGTGATCAGAGGCTTGGGACTTTTAGTCCCGCCCCTACACCTCCAAGTAGGGGAGGCGGGCGGGAGATCGAGTTCAGTCACCAACGGCGAATGATTTAATCATCGTATGCACATAATGGAGCTTCTGTAAAATGTTGGAGTTGGGTTCTGAGAGCTTCCGATTGGTGAGCCGTGGGGATTGCAGGGTGGAGCTCTCTGAGAGGGGCATGGGAGCTCCCGCCCTTTCCCAGTACCTCGTCCTATGCACCTCTTCCATCTGGCTGTTCCTTTGATAACAAACCAGTAATATAAATAAGTAAAATGTTTCTCAGAGTTTTGTCAGCAGTCCTGACCCAAGTTTCGGGTCTCTGGAACTTCTAATCTGTAGCTGGTTGGCCAGAATCCCAATTGCAAGGCACCCAGCACAGTTAATTAGCTCATGCAGTGTTTCCTGAGTCTAAAAGGAAATATCTCGTTAGTACTCTCTCTTACCTCCTGCACCATTTAGATAAATGCCAGGTTAGGTCAGACAGAGGACGTCTACAAATCTCTAAGAGAAATTTGCTTTTTCCAACCTACTAAAGAAGCTGGATTAGCCAATACATAGTGGCCTGTTGTAGTTATATTAGCATAGGGAACTAGATATTAATAAAGGAAGGAAGCAAAAGGAATCAAACATTATTAAGCATATAATCAGCAAGGAAGCATAGGCTTACTTCCCTAAGAAATTCGGGAAGCTTCACCCACTCCCCAGAAAGCCACTGGTCTCTTCCCCCCAGATCACTGGGGAAGGGGTAGAACAATTAAGGAGGAGGTGAGCATGAGCCCAGTAGAAGTTAAAATGACGTGAGGGGGGCGGTGCTTCTATGAGGCATGTACAATAGGAGCCAAGGTCGGATAAAAGGAGAATCCAGCTGAAGCCCAAGAAAGCTTGGGAAGTTGATTGGTTATTTTGACAAAGCTCCTTGTCCTTCTCAAGAGCAAGGTAATAATAGTTCCAGGGAACAAGGAGCTCTCTCTGGCTCAGTGACCCCACCCTGGTCGTTCAAACATTCTCTCCATGGTAACCACGAGGGTGTTGCAGCCTCGCTGGCCTGCAACTACGCGGGACTCAAAAGCAGGGTCCAGGTAGGTGCCCCCTGCAGCAGAGCCGCCAGCAGCAGCGCCAGGCTAGTAGATGGGGACTGAGACTGTTTCGCAGCCACCTGCGTGCTCCAAACGGACTAGATTTAATGTGAAACAGAAACTCTGGGCACTGGTATTCTTGGAGGGGGCGGGGGGCTTGCTGAAGATATGGTTAGATTTTTGTTTTTTCGGCAGGATGGACGGAAAAGGAACAGAGGGGCAGCCTGCCTTTTTCACACAAATCTTACCACCAGACCTCATCCTCCATTGCTGGTCCCCAAAAATGCTTTTTCTCACGACACCATAAGCACCCCACTTCTACTGGCAACAGTTATATGTTCATATATTTGCAGAAATTTATATGTTCAAAAAACCCCAAATTTTCCTATTATGTTTAAGCAAGCTTTTGAATTTATAGTTTTCACTTGAAATACTATTTTAGAGAGTGATCATACTCAATGTAACATTGTGAGATTTGTATTTCTTATTTACTATTGGACAGAAATACACCACAATATAAAGATATTATCATCCGTATCCTGACTAGAAATTACTGAACAAAATCTGACACACGCTTCTTTTCTCTCAAAACTGCAAGCATGCCGTTGGCAACCAGAGAGGAGTGGCTTGCCTTTCTCTGGCCAGAGCTTATTAAGAACAGCTGTATTTGTTTCCTGTTTTGTTTTACAAGACATACATCTTGAAAGCTTTTTCAGTCATGGGAAGCAGGGTAAATTGAATGAGAACTGTTATTAGTTACAATATATGGGGGAGAGGGTCCTCAATGAAATTGGGATTCTAAGATTGTTTGGTTCGGTTTTGTCTGTTCCAAGATAACGATGGGTGGAGACTTGAAGCATAGCAAAGTTAAAAGGTGTAAGCAGATCTATTTCCCATCAGAGATATTGTATCAATTCACCCTGAGGGGAGAATGCTAAGAAGGTGACCTTTTAGTTAAATATGAAGTGATTACCCATACTTCATTCTTAGAGGAAGCTAAATCGCTACTGAGTGATGGATTGTGGCTAAATTTGGAAAACCCACTATTTATATTAGTCCTAAGTCCTTAGGGCAATTTTTGCTCAGTAATGACTACTAACTTTCTTTGAGTTGACAATACTCTTTAAACACTTGATTAGTGACATCCTCACTGTTGTGGTAGTGCATTATGAATGTTTTTAAATATACTTCTGTTAGTATTTCTTGTCAAATCTGCAAGAAATTACATCGTTTCCCACTTTGTCCATGTGAAACTCTTCCCTCAATTAGATTGTAAGGTCGAGAGGCCACTCAGGACTCCCTTCTAGCTTACCTTTTCCTCTTAATGAATTGCTCTTTGGAATGATCTGATGTTTGTTGTTTTTGTAATAATTTACTTCTGGATAGCAGATTAATTTCTATTAATTTCATCATTCGTTTTGTGACCTTTTCCTGTTTCTCTCATGTGAATTTGAATGTTCTCTCAGTTCATGAGTAAACACATTTTTAAATAGCAAAAGCATTCATATGCAGGTTCTGGCAGAGGCAACACCTGCTTGAGTGTGGTTGGTAGGGTAATAATTTGGGTGTAATAATGGATAGCTTTAATTTGAACATTTTACCTAAAATGTCATATGGTGTGCTTGAGCGTGATATTGTTATGTTCCGGAATTACATGCTTATGATTTTTTAATAGAAAAGGGCATTATTTGTACCTGACCCTGTATATTCACATCAAGAGTTTATAATTTTTCACTTGTTTTATTAAAACATTCTGAACTGTCTTTCAAAATTACAATTAAAATGAAGTATCTCCAATTCAGTGTGCCCTATCCCCAAACTCAAAGTGCCCAAGGCACTGACAACTGACCTCCAAGACTACAGCTATGTACAATAGAAATTAAGCATATAGAAATTTCTCTATATATGTTAGAATATTTATACATAAAAAGGGACATTTGAATCCTCAATAAAATTAAGAAAAATAATTATTTCATATAATGCCTGACCAGCATGCTAGTAAAATTAGAGAGACTGTACTTCTAAACACAAATTTGAAATACTATAATTTTTTTTAATGTGGCTGGGAAATTACATATGGTTTTCCAGGGCTTGAAAGTGCAATTTCCAATATGGCCACTAGGTAGCAGACAAATGCCTCAAAAGAAAGGCTCTTCAATCACTTAGACGTGAAAATGTCATAAACTTGCCACAGAGAACATAAGTAAAGCCAAAGAAATAAATTGTAATGATATTTTTCAAACAATGGTTCTCTTGTTTGAAAAATAAAAGATGCCAGAAGCATATGCTAAAACAAACATCTCATTCACTTTCCATCTCAGTATATTTGAAGGTTTTACCAACTGTCAAGTACTCTGTGGATTTGGGTTGAGGAGGCAGAGTCTCCTCTCCCTGAAAGTGAGCAAGTGTTAGTGAAAGTGAAGATCACAGGTACATCCTGCCCACTGCCTGGAACTACTTGGCGAGACTAAAGAAGGTGAACATTGGGAGACATCGCCATTATTAATCTATGACACAGAATTTCCTAGTTCTCTTTAGTCATAGCAGAGCTAGCTGTAAAAAAGAAAAAAGTGAGTTCTTAATTTAACTTGGTGTGTAAGTACCAATAAAAAGTTTAGTTTAGTCATTGGCATATTTTTAAAATTGTATATCTGTTTCAGGTGTACAACATATTGGTTGGACAATTATATAATTTATGAAGTGATCCCCCCAATAATTCTAGTACCCACCTGGCACCATACCATGATTATTGCAATATTATTGACTATATTCCCTATGCTGTACTCTACATCCCCATGACTATTTTGTAACTACTTACTCCCTTCACTTTTCTCACCCACCCCCCACCCCTCTCCCATCTGGAAACCCTCACTTTGTTTATCTCTAAGTCTGTTTCTGCTTTGTTTATTTTCTTCTGTAGATTCCACACAGAGGTGAGATGATACCGTATTTGTCTTTCTCTGTTGGACTTATTTCACTTAACATAATACCCTCTAGGTCCATCCATGTTGTTGCGGACAATAAGATTTCATTTTTTCTACAGAGTCACTGGCACATTTTAAATTAAATTCCAGCGTATCAACTGTAAAATCAATGAAACTGCAATATAAAATTTTGTTTGTAGGCAAGTTTAAACAAATTATTATTTAATACACAATACCAACATATATTTACCTTTAATTTAGTTTAAAGGTAGGCAAGGGCTCAGAGGAGATAGACAAAGAGGGGATGAGGGCATCTGTATTAGTGTTAACAATAAAAATAAAATTAAATAAAGTCATCACTTAATGTTATTAAAAAAACCTCCCTGGGGTTTTAAGCAGGCTTTCTCCAAAGGATTTTAGTCTTGGGTAGAATAAGCTTAAAAAGATGTCTTTGAAATCTGGGAGTTCTTATCTTCTCCCCCCCATTCTTTAAATGGTACACACTCTGTAACCCCAGCCCCCATCTTTCCTGAGTGCCAAGTATACATGTGACTGCTCTTCCCTTCCTCTCTGAACACCTGTTATCACAACTTCAATTGCCATAAAAGATATAGTGACTGGCTTTCAGAGTTATCCTTCCAAGAACTGACTGCATTTTTAGGGGTTGAATGCATAAGCTGAAGGGAGAAGATACAGAACTTGAGGCTCAGGGGTCAGAATGCTGGGTTTAACCCCCAGCTCTGCCTCTCACTGACAAATTGCTCAGCCTCTGTGTGGTTTCTTTTCCTCTTTGGCAAAATGGGGAAACTGCTCATAGGGCCTAGCTCATCAGCTGCTGTGAGCCTTAACTGAGATTATGGAGCAGTGTGTCTGACATGATGCAAACTCTCAATGACTGCTGTACATCTTCATTACAAGAAAAGTTCTTACAAGCCCCTCCTCAGGTGCCTGGAATCATTACCCCTGGTAGGTTTTCCCTTAAATGGGCCAGAAGATCCTGAGTCTGACTATGATTTAGTGCTTAGACCACAGTTAAAAAAAAACACCCATGACAATAATTGTCCTGCTGTGTATCCCTGTGCAGATCACTGAACGCTTTCCCAAATGTGCCTTTCATTTTGTAAAAGGATGTTACTGACTGGATAAATATATTAACTGTAGTCTCATAGCTCTTTCTCAAAAAGTTCCAATATAATACCTGAGATGACTACTAGACATCTCAAAACCAGTACATCCAAAACACGCTCTTGACCATCCCACCCCCACATGCAGCCTCTCCTGTCTCAGTTGATGGCAGCTCTACCTGGACAGTCTTTTAAGCTGTATTCATTGGTGTGACCCATAATTCCACTATTT
Organism: Sturnira hondurensis; assembly: GCF_014824575.4. NCBI lineage: Eukaryota > Metazoa > Chordata > Mammalia > Chiroptera > Phyllostomidae > Sturnira > Sturnira hondurensis. Next base: position 396,431 of record NW_028076432.1, read on the forward strand.
CTTTTATATCCGACATCCAGTGTGTCAAGAAATTCTGTTGCTTCAACCTTCAACATATATCTAGAAACTGACTACTTTTCACTAATTCCATCGCCATCATCTTGGTCTCAGCCACTACCTTTCACTTGAATTATTGTAATAACTTACAGAAGTGAGTTTTTTTACTTACCGAAAAAGTGAAAATTGATCATTTAAGAGAGAAATAAATTCAACAAACAAATATTTAGTGAACATCACGCACTAAGTAATGTGAGCAACAATGCAAAAAAAAATGAGACAATGCTTTTGTCTAGGAAGAGGTCGTAACTGGGTAGGAAACATAAGACACATAACACCAATAGTTATAATTCACTGCAGAATGTGATAAGTGTTATCATAAAGGTTCAGAGCACAATAGAAAGACAGGAATAGGAATGATTAATGCTAATACTTAGCATTTGTATTTACTTTCAAAATTCATTTTAAAAGTGTGTGTGTTTATCTCTTGCAAGTTGTTTTAACTAAATTGACTTCAGCAAACTGCAAATAATTGCTATGGGTTTTATGTTATCAGGCTCTCTGCTCTTAATTTGTCACTACCTCAATTTGTTTAAGTGATGCTTTGCAAAGTACAAACCCTGAAACCTGAAGCTTTAAAGATTACTTTTTAGGACTTCAAGCAAAAATGGCAGTGTAGGTAGTTATGCTTTATTTCTGCATACAAACAAAAGAAGGAAAACCACAAATTTAAAAACAGAAAACAACCAGAACTACAAAAAAATCAAACTGTAAAGAAGTCCAATAACTAAGGAGTTAAAGAAGAAACATTCATCCAGACCAGTAAGAGGGACAGAGACGGGCAGCCAGGTCAGAGAGAACGCATGGCAAGGTAGTAGACTGATGGAGGTATACTGGTGGGCCAGACAGTCTCACATTCATGTGAGGATAAGCTGGGAGGAACAACTGGGGAGTGAGACAGACCATGCAACCCAAGGTTATGGTGTGGGGAAACTAAAGCCTCAAAACCTTTGCCTGTGAAAACCTGTGGGGGTTGTAGCATCAGGAGAAATTCCCAGCCTCACAGGAGAGTTCATTGGAGAAACCCACAGGGTTCTAGAACATACACAAACCCACCCACCTGGGAATCAGCACCAGAAGGGTCCAATTTGCTTGTGAGTAGCAGGGGAAGTGACTAAAATCAGGCGAGAGCTGAGTAAGCATCATTGTTCCCTCTCTGATCCTTCCCTGCATATAGTACAATAACCAGCAATGTGGTGGGGTCCCCTGCCCTAGTGAATATGTAAGACTCCATGCTCACAATATAGCAGGTACACTGAGACAAAGAAATATGGCTAAATGAAGAACAGATCAAAACTCCGAAAAAAGAAATAAGAGATAAACAGATAGCCAACTTATCAAACACAGAGTTCAAAACTGGTAGTCAGGATGTTCACAGAAGTGATTGAGTACAGACACAAAACAGAGGAAGAAATGAAGGCCATGCAAAGTGAAATAAAGAAAAATAAACAGGGAACTAATAGTAGGGAAATCAGGACTCAAATCAATGATTTGGAACAGAAGGAAGAAATAAACATTCAACTGGAACAGAATGAAGAAACAAGAATTCAAAAAAACAAGGAGAGGCTTAGGAATCTCCAGGACAACTTTAAATGTTCCAACTTCCAAAGCATAGCGGTGCCAGAAGGGGAAGAGGAAGAGCAAGAAATGGAAAACTTATTTGAAAAAATAATAAAGGTGAACTTCCCCAATCTGGCAAAGGAAATTGACTTCCAGGAAGTCCAGGAAGCTCAGAGAGTCCCAAACAAGTTGAACTCAAGGAAGCACATACCAAGGCATGTCATAATTGCATTACCCAAGATTAAAGAGAAGGGGAGAATCTTAAAAGCAGTAGGAGAAAAGTAGACAGTTACCTACAAAGGAGTTCCCATTAGACTATCAGCTGAGTTCTCAAAAGAAACATTGCAGGCAAGAAGAGGCTGGAAAGAAGTATTCAAAGCCATGAAAAGCAAGGACCTACATCCAAGATGATTCTATCCAGCAAAGCTATCATTTAGAAAGGAAGGATGGATAAAGTGCTTCCCAGATAAGGCCAAGTTAAAGGAGTTCATCATCACCAAGCCCTTATTATATGAAATGTTAAAGGAACTTATCTAAGAACAAGAAGATCAAAACTGTCAACAGTAAAATGACAACAACCTCACAATGATCAACAAATGAACCTAAAAGAAAAGAAAAACAACAAAAACTAAGCAAACAACTAGAACAGGAACAGAATCACAGAAATGGAGATCACATGGAGAGTTATCGGTGAGGAGAGGGAGAGGAGAGAATGGGGGAAAAGCTACAGGGAATAAGAAGCATAATTGGTAGGTAAAAAAAGGGGGAGTATGAGAATAGCATAGGCAATGGAGAAGCCAAAGAACTTATGTGTATAAGTTCATGACCCAAGGTTCATGACCCATGACTCATTCATGACCCAAGGACATGAATAAGTGGGGGCAGGAACAATGTGGGAGAATGGGGCAGTGCAGAGAGGGAGGAAGATGAGAATAAAACGGGACCACTGTAATAGAATAATTGATAAAACACACTTCAAATGATTTCTTTTTTTAAACCAGTAACTTTACACATTCTGAAGTGTTAACTGGACTCAATTTAATTCATTTTATTATCTGAAGTTCAAATGAATCAGAAAATAAGAATTATTAATTTCATAAACCATAATTGAAGTATCTGTCAATAATACTGTGGTGTTAGCATTTGAACACTACTGTCTGCACGTGTTTTACTTAGGTGATCAAACTTACAGATATACAACTAAACAAAAAATTATGAGGATATTCTTATTTAGTGAATGATAACATCAGAAATAGACACTTAAAAATTGTCTTTGAAACCTTCCTATGTTTCCTTCCATCCAACAGTCAATGCAGCATCATATCTTAGGAATTTTTACCTTCTCAGCTTCTTTCAAATGTACCCATTTCTTTCCATCTTTGCGTTATTCTTCTTCAATCTACCACAGTATCTCACCCAGACAATCACAATGGATTGATACCACATTGACTCTTACCCCCTACAAGTCATTCTGCACTCTGCAGCGGGAATGATTCTTGTTTGTGTGAGTGCTTATTTTTAGACCCCACGTTTCATCAATTGGGTTACTCATATTTCTTAACTCATGGCACGCTGTCATCATCAGTCTATGCAATGCTCTTCTCTTATTTAACTATTTTCTCCCTGTATTCCCATCATTAGTCTTTTCTCCTCTCATTCGGCTTACTAGTATAGGTAGATATACCTGTAAGAAATGTGCTATTTAAGCACAATGGCTTTAAAACCATATAAATTTATAATGCAAAAGATTATACTCTGTATCTTACCTTGACTCAACACTATGTCCTTAAAATTTATCTGACACTGTTTGTATATCTAACTATGTACTCCTACTTGCTGCCTACTACTTTATTGAATGCAGTCAGTACATTTTTACTCATCATGCTATGAGCATGAATCCTTTTACTCAGAATGTATTTACTGAGCAACAACTAAGGGTCAGGAAAGTTCCCAGGTGATGGAGATAATAAGAGCAAATAAAACTAACCAAAAAACCATGCCTTCAGGAGGTTGTAGTCTAGTGGTAGAAACAGAAAATACACAAGACAAATAAGCAAAATACAGATTATGATGAATGGTAATAATTACAAGAGAAAAAAAGCAAGAAAAGAGGTATAAAAAGTATACAAGGATTAGGGATGGTCAATGAACAATTCTGTGCTTAGAGAAGGTGAAATTTGAATAATGAGGTTGTGAGCCACACAGGTATTTAGAGAAAGAGCATTTCAGGTACAAAAAGAATAAGCAAGGTTCAGGCCTTGAAATAAGAAGGAAAAATGTGTTCAAGAAACAGCAAAGAGACCAATGTGTTGAGAGCAGAATGAACCAGGGTGAGAACAGTAGAGGTGAGATTAGGAAAGTGACATTGAAACACCTGTTCTAGAGCTTTGCAGACCACTTTAAGGAGTTTTGCTTTTGTGCTGAATTAGATGAGAAAACTATTAAAGTATTTAAGCAGACGAATAGCACAATCAGTTGCATGTTTCATCAGGATCTTTCTGATCATTGAGAATAGACTGAAAGGGGCAATGGAGACGCCGGAAGGCTACCTGAGTCCTGCAATAATCTTGTGTGAGGAAATGGTGGTAAACCGATGTGGTAATAGTGGAGGTGGTGAGAAGTTTTTGGTTTTTAGGTATTTACTTTTTAAAAAATATTTTTTATTTAATTATTGTTCGAGTACAGTTTTCTGTCTTTTACTCCCATCCCAGGCCACCGCCCACCCCACCCCCCCCCGCCCTGCGCTCCCCACCTCCCTCCCATTCCACCCCTGTTAGTTTTTGTCCATGTGTCCTTTGTAGTAGTTCCTGTAAATCCTTCCCCCTTTCCCCTGAAATTCCCTCCCCTCTCCCCTCTGGTCCCTGTCAGCCTGTTCTCTATTTCAGTGTCTTTGGTTATATTTTGCTTGCTTGTTTGTTTTGTTGTTTAGGTTCCTGTTAAAGGTGAGATCATATGGTATCTGTCTTTCACTACCTGGTTTATTTTACTGGTTTTTAAGTATTTAGAATGTGGAGCCAATAGCATTTTTTGATAATTCATCACAGTGATTTAACTGTGCTATAACTCTCTCATGAAATGAGAGAGTTAAATATAACACAAAGTCCAAAAAACCTTTTACTGAGTCATTTTACTTTAGTCACTTACTGAGCAGGGAGATAAAAAAGTCCATTTTGTCCATGTTCAGTTTGAGATACCTAATTAACATCTAATTAGAGTGATTGATCAGACAGTTGGATTTATGAGCTTATAGTTCAGAGGGAATAATCTAGGCTAGAGGTATAAATTTAAGAGTCTTCAACATTTGATAATATTTAAAGCCACAATTTAGGAGTCTTCAACATTTGAGTTCACTAAGGAAATAAGTAGAGCAAGATTAGAAAAGGCACCCAAGAACTGATGTTTGCATCACACTAATGTTTGTAGATTAGGTAGCTAGCATAAAAAAACAAATAAAAAACAAAAGATGTCCAGACATGCTGTTCTCTAGTTCAAAATGTGTGTTCATTCTTTCTTTCCTTCCTTCTCTCTCTCTCTCTCTGGAAATAAACAGCAGGTCAAAACAGAAACCTACATTTCAGGTTTCTAGGAGTTGACAATACCAAGAAAAGTTCTACATAAATACCACTTACCTTAAATAGCTCTCAGTTTTTAATTTTGTCAAGAAGCTAAGACACATCTTCAAGCAGGCAAGATGGGATGGAAGGGAAAGGCACGTGCTACATGTCCAGTGATTGACAGTCTTTCTAGTAGCTCAATCATTGTTCACTACTAGCAGGTGTGTCTCCTGGTCTCACTTGCAGATGTCTTTGCCGAGGGTACAGGTTGCCTAATGCACGTGGTAATTTGCAGCCAGCTCTACACACTCACGGGGGATACAGGGAGTGATGTGCCACATCGTCTAGAGCAGGCATTTACACTAATGGGAAACCTGGAAGTCTGAAAGCACCTCACATTTGACTGAACTGGGGATGTATCACTCTTATTCTGATTCGTTAGACCCAAGGTTCTATAAACCATTGCATCCTTTATTAGATAATATTTTGCAAGTTATATCACTCTTCATGAATATGTACCAGAACTTTCCTTACTTTTCAAGATACATTTATGTCTTTGAGACACAGCAGGTGGTTAGCTCCTTTAAGTGAGGTGTTCTATACTTATCCAAAATGGAATAAACACATTTATGACTTTAACAGCTCGTAAGAAAAGCAGATTGTTTCAAACATGACACATGCCTGACCTTATCATCATTCATCTGCATCAACTTCTTCAAGGGCTTCCTGCTGCTCTTAAGATAAAGACCAAAACATCTAAAATGCCCACCTGGATCCACCCTGCAAGGTCTGGCCCCAACCCACCTCGCTGCTTTCATCTCAACAGTTGTCTTTATCCACAGTGGCCCTTTTGATTGGACCCCTGTTCAGTGCAGGGACTTTGTAGGCAGTTGTCTCTGCTCTTACCTCTTTTCCCCAATCCCACTCCCCAGCTGCCCTCCATTCATCCAGTTACTTCCCTTAAATCTCACATTATTTATTTCTTCTTCAGGGAAGCCTTCCCTGACTGTCTAGACAATACCAGGGTCCCTACCACTTGCTCTTAAAGCACCATATGTCTTTCCTTTGTAACCACTGAGGCATTTGTAATTTGTCTTTTATCTATGTAATATTTGATTAATATCTTCCTACTTAGAAAGTACACTCCATTACATTCCAGCAATTAGCACAATGCCATGTTATAGAGTAGGTTTTTATTTATATTTGTTGAGTGAATCAGTAAATAGAAAGCACCTGTCACTAAGTTCTAGTGGAATAGGGCAACTTTTTTAAAGTGCTTATTTTCACTTAAAAAGTCCAAGTCAGAAGCCTCAAGTTACAAGTTCTGCATGCAATATAGGCATCTTAAATTCACTGTGAAACTGGATTTTTTTTGCCTTAGTGATGCAGATGCTAGAATAATGGATATTATAATTCATGCTTAGTGATGTTTTAGACAACATATGTAACCTGTTGTTAGTCTCAGTACCTAATAACTATGTATTACTGAAGGTAAAGCACAACTTACTAAGCAGTAAATGTGAATGAATTTGACTTGTTAAGCACACCTAGTTCCTCGAATGAATTTTAAGATTTTTGAAGAACATAGCCACAATGCTATGAGTTATTAAATGCCTGGCTTGAACATTGCTCACGTTCAATCAAAGAGAGAATTTTGACAACTCTGTTGACACTTCAGTGCTTCCGTTGGATATTTTAAAATTATGATATATATTCTAAGCTGACCAGTATCTATTATAAATCCCTTGCTTATTAGTGAAGTAGGTTTGCAGGAGAGTTCTGGACTGCCATTTGTGTCATGATAGCCAGAGATCTATCACACACCCATGTGGAAAGCCCCAAGGCAAGGCAGTTTCACAGTGCTGTCCTCCCCACCCTGGAGGAAGACTCTCGCCTCCATGCCTCCCTGCCTGCTGACCTCCTGCCCAGCCCCACAACCTGTTCCATGCACTCTAAGCTTAAACAAAGTGCACCAATTTCTTCTCTATTTCCCCGCATTCTCCTTAGATAATTTTTAGAGAAACTAAAAGGGATACAGATTCCTTGCTTAAGAGATTTGGAATTTAATTTTCAACTTACATAAGCAGAAGGAACGGGTGTTGTGGAGAATGACATAGGGGCAGCACAGGAGGTTTGATGTCCCAACAAATATTTCCACCTTCTCTGTAAAGCCCTTCCAGATTCTTTTAGGTGAAATTAGTTACTCCCTTTATATTCTATATAGGAGTTTAGTTTATTCATCCATACATTCATGTATTCATTTGTTTGTTCATTCGTTTATTCATTCATGCCACAAACAGCGAGTATGTGCAGTATACTAAGCATTCTGAGAGACCTTGAAGATATACGATTTGATAAAACTCTGCTTTCATGTTATAGTCTAGAGGAGGAGACAGGAAGTGGTGAGTTAAGATTGAGATGTGCACAGACTTCCAAAAGAGTGCATTGGAAGAGCTCTTAACTCAGCCTCACAGGGTCAGGAAAGGCTTTCAACAGAAGAGACTTCTAAGCTGAGATCTGAGGAATGAGTAGAAGGGAATTACATTTCAGAAAATAGCAATGGCATTTCCTCGGCTTAGAAGCTAAAAGAGAGTATGGCAAATGTTAAGAGCTACATTGTTCATCTGGCAAATCCCAGCAAGGAGACAATATCCAGCACATACTACTCAATAAATATTTATCTCAAGAGTTGTTTCTCCCACTGACAAACAGAGTAATTATGGAAACTAGAAAATCATCGATAATGAATGACTCTGTGCTTTCTTTGCTTGATCTAAAAGCGATATTATCTATTCCTCCTATTACATCAATATATGGATGACATAGGATCCATTGCTACACATATTGCATTTTAAATACATTAAAGGACAGAATCTATGTCCTCTATGACTATCATTACTGCACAGCACTTTCTATGTTAATGGCACGGCAACTTCTGCTGGGGGCGGGGGGTGAAAGGACCTGGGAACCAACCGTTTTCCTGTTCTGTACCCAAACCATCCTGCTCCAAAGAGAAACCATCACCCTCCTGTCTTAGGAGAAGAAATGCAGGTGCTTCAAATTTATCAAAAAGCTTTCATTACTCTTTGGCAAAAGCAATGAACTCTGTTAGCCTTTCAATATTCTGGGTCTTCCAGTATATTCCATGCTAGTTAGTATAGAATAACTTTGAATGACTTCTTGGCAACCATAATTCATGGCTGGCTTTTCTCTGTTCTTTATGGTTTCTAGCCAACTCCCATCTGTTTTGTAGTTTCAATACAAACTTGTCACAAGAGATTCACTGCCCACTGAGATTCAAAGGGGTAGCACAAAGGCTGCAGAGATAGTTCACATCTCAATCTGTAAGAAAAATGCAAATGGTAGAACCCAGGGTACATATAAAGCCTGTTAGAGAGAGAAAAGGTACTATTTTTTGAGAAAATGAAAAGACATACAAAATAGATAGTTCAATAATTACCTCACTCTAAAACCAAACCAAAAATTGTCATATAGAATAAAATAGGATCCTAAGGAGGGGGATTGCCGATTGCAAACCTACATAATATTTGGTGTTTACCTTGATGGCCTCTCAACCCGCGCCCTCTCATGGTCTTTCTTCTTCTATCATCTCTTTCTTTCTTCACAATGCGCATACAAAATTGGGAACTTTAAACAATTTTAATTGATACCATTCAAAATTATAACCACTTATATACAAATTGAGAGTTATAGTTATTCTTGGGGGAAATAATGGGCCTGTACTCCTCCTTGATGATAATTAGCTAGAGCTGATTTACACAGCTAGAGGTAAACCTTTACCTCCTGTAAAGCCTCTGAACTCTCTTTGCCCCAGTCCTCACTCATCCCTTTAATCACACACAGAGCCTCCTTCATTTGTTTACATGATCTATCTAGTTTCAATAGGAGTTTGAGTTTCATTTTTCTGATTTTCTCTATGAGTGCCTATATCTTTTTTAGGGCAAGTATTATTTCATGTTTATTCTTATAAGTATCAATATATAAGTCTTTTCTCTCACTTAACTCCTAGCCCTTTAAGAATTCTGTGTTGTTTGGGGTTACCAAAGGACCTATAATGAACATTCAATAACTATTTGATGAAGATAATGCAGAATAGAGAAAGGAGTGGTACAGGTGTTAGGACATTTGGCTTTTCATCAACACACTATGTGATCTTTGAGAAGATTCACCTCCATTTGGGAGTCTCAATTTCTCTGTGTCAAAAAATAAAGAAGTTAATTTGAATGATCTTAATGATTACATATTAGCTCCAGAATTTTATGACACTAGAGTTCTTTAAATTAGACCTTCCTCATGTTCAATAAATTTGCCATCTGGGTCACAAAATCACTATGCTCTCTCTCTTTGCATATGAGTGGGAAATTATTCTGATTATAGTTTTTCAAAGTCAGGCAAGAAAGCATGTCAAAGAATGTAATAGTTGGCACATTGTGAATGAGGTTTCAAACCCAATATTTTTAGACTGCGTTTTTTCTTTGATGCGCTGTTATCTAAATCCTCCTTGCAGGGCTCCCATTTCAGATGTCATTTAGAGTTAATAATATGGTAAGAGTCAAGCAACTCTGTCTTCCCCGGTATGTAGAAGAATACAAATGAGGAATACAAAAGGGGAGAATACAGAATCCAGGGAATGCATGATGAAGGAATTGCCCAGTCACATGTTCTTTCCTATTCCTCAGAGCAGCAAGAACTCGGTTGCTACTTGAAAGATAAATAATAATAACTGTAATAAGTTCTTCTTTATTCCAAGCAGGACCATCAGAATCTGAACCGTGCTTTTTTGCAATATTTCAACTGGAAGACACAGGCCCCTGCTATCTTTGGGAAGCTCAGAATCATTGTCATAGGATATATTCTTTCCCCTGACTTGGTCTAAGACTGAATATCTCAAATAAAGTTATTTTCACCTCAAAACGTATCATTATGGAAATATTCATTAACCATTGATAAAATTAAACTATAAGTAAAAAACCCATGAAAATGAAAATCACCTAAAATACTGTCATGTAGACAGTTACTCTTGACAGTTCTAAATGCATGCACATATACACAGATACACATAATTTTGAAAAGGATATTTGTCATTTTATTCCCTAGTGTCTTCTCTTACCTACCAGCACTGCCATCCTATGGAATATCGTGTATGCCTCCTCTTTCAAGTGTAATTTTGGTGAGATGGTGAATCTAGGTGTTAAAAAATATTCTTTCTTAACATTTATATTTTCTGTATGGAGCAGTCTTCCTCAGCTTCAGCATTACTGACATCCTGAGCCTAAGATTTTTCATTGTGGGACTTTTCCTATTCATTGTAGAATGTTTAACAGCATCCCTGGCTTTTGCCAGTAATACCCCTCCAGTTACGACACCAAAAATTTCCCCATCATTGCCTCTGGGGAAAAATTACCCCAGTTGAGAACTAGTGGTGTAGTCAACTACCATAGAGCAAAACGCTGGGCCTCTTGTGAAGGAGGAGTGGTATGTTTGGAGTATGTGAAGGAAGGGACTAAGTATGCCCGACCCAGCACCTTCAGGATCCCCTGGGGGATCTGTTGGCCTCCAGAGAATCTATATTATTGTCTCATCTTAGGCTTAAGATAATATATTGCCTGGATCTTAAGTTTTGGTGGTAGTTTATTTAATCAAGTGTTTACTTAAAAAAAAAAAAACCCAACTAGATGATGGTCAAAACTGTACTGCATGGCATGCTTTTAAGGTTCTGTAGTTTACCGTAAACTGGCCTGACTTATGTGAGTGGCTTTAGGGCTTGGGATTTTGTGAGTGCAAGCTACATGGTCACAGTTGACCTTAGGAGTCATCACAGTTTAGGGTGAGTTTATCCTCAGGCAACTAGCTGAATCTCAGCAAAAATGAGTCCTAATGGCCTTGGCAGGTGTTGGCTGCTTGGGCTCTAGGGTGCGAGCTGTTACAGCTTGATAGTAAACTGTATTCTGACTTGGCTCTGCAAAAGAAACAAAAAAATTGATTCATTCCCTTTGGGCATTGCTGAGGAGAGAAGTATTTGCTTCTTCTGCTGTGTTTTTCAGCCAGGTTTTCAGATTGGGACTCTGAACAGCCCAGGCTGTTGAGTTCCATGTAGATTCCACCAGTGACTTTCAAACTTTAAATAATCATTATTAGGGCTTAAACAGACAGTGCTGGATGAGCTGCCTAACACTTTATAATTCTTTTTGTTGTCTTAAAATGCATTCCTGGCAAAGATCTGACATCTCTGATCCCTGTGCTCTGTCCACATGTTCACACCCGAACCTCTTCACTTCCATCACCATATGGTCTTAGAATGGCCACAGCTTTGCTCATTATATAACCTCTGACCAGATCACTAAATTTCAGAGGTCCAAACTCTGATTTGACATGTATTAGGATGGTCAATTTCGATAATTATGAAAAAATAAAATTATGTTGCCTTTTACCATATAGATGACTTCTTGGTTGGAGGCAGAGAAATAAACCAGTAAAACTTTGGCAAAACTAAAGGCTATGAAAATCATTAGAGATCTATGCCTGAAACAACAGGCTTTTCAGAATCACATTTCCCGGGAAATCAATAAATGCTTTGGAAAAATAGGTTTCAGTCACATACTCAGATAGGAGCAGGGGAAAATAAAAATAAATAAAGGAAAGCAAATGATTAAACTGGAGGAAAGATCATAAGTGATACTACAGATGGATATGAAGAGAAAATGAGCATTCAATCTTCAAAGCCACAATAAGCAGATATAAAATAAGAAAAGGAAATGCTTCTTCCAAATCTCATTTATTCTAAAGATGATATATGAAATTGAGTAATAATTTCAGTTATTCAGAAAGGGTAATCAGGGTCCAATAACTTCTAATAGAGAAAGAGAGGCAAGATCTTAAAAATCAGATTACAGTGACTGCCCCAGAGTGCAAGATTCAGGAAATTACTGACTTTGAACTGTGCAGTAAGTTCAAGGAAAGCTGCAAAATCAACTTGAGCACAAGCGGGGGGGCCGCCTTAAGAAAAGGACAACTATATCAAGTTTAATATGGAAAGTTTTGACCTATGGAGAAAGAAAAACTGAAAATATTGATATAGATATCAAGCTTTACCTGGTAAACTTTCAAGGTGACAGTTAATGTCAATAGGCTTGCATGTACATTGCCTATGCCTTGAATGAAAATGCTAGACGTTTTGACATTGTGAATCCAAGGGAAGCACAGACACAAGGAGACTTCCTGAAGGAGACCAGGCAGAGCAATAACAGAAATTGTGTTTGATGTGCATGTGTGTCCAGTGGAAGGTTACCTCCTGGGTGGGACTACCTGACTCAGGGCAAGTAAAAGTGGGCACAATTTATTTGAATTATGGAAGCTTTTGGCAGCCCCATAAACTTCATATTTCTGCCTTTGGCAGATATCAATAAGATGAAGGGAAGAGGAATATGTAAGAAAAATAAAGCCTGAGCCAGAAAACAAGGAAAGAAAAAGACATTCAAACCCAGTAAAGAGTATTAGTTCTATCTGTCTAAGCTAGAAAAGGGAGCAATTTAAGAATCAGATGAACAGTTAAAGCTGAAGTGAGCTTTTTTAAGACAAGTAGAGGAATGTCAAAGGGAAATAAAGAAGACAACAACTCTGTAAAAGATATGCACGGGATAGGTCTGAAACACCCAAAGCTCCCAGAAGACAAGGTCTTAGCCAGCACACAGCAGAGGTGTTGGTCTTGACTGGACCCTGGAACACAAGCTTCAAAATTCCAACGGTAGTGTTTGTTCAGAAATCTGCTGAAGGTGACTCTGCAACTGAACAAATATGGAGGCCAGGTAACCACCTTCCCGAGTGTGCTGATTTCACATGCCTAAAATATAACAAAACCAAAAGCAGTGAGAGCAGTCACTGTGCTTGTATTGGGAGAAAGTCAAGGCTTTGTCAATTGGTGCAGAACCACAGCATAAGAAGCACAGATTCTAGCAAGAGATGGGATAAAGATGAATTGAATATGCTGAGTAAAAACATGTAAGACCTGGTTTTAGGAATCTACATTGCAAATTTTAAACTTTGCAAGGAAATAGTATTAAAATGTGATCTAGGTAAGTATTTGCTAGGTTAATGAAGAAGAAAGATTATTCCCAGAGAGATGGAACAGTGTCTTCAAGATCATGAGGCCTAAGACTTGGGTTTATTTCTGGGCTCTCTGTTCTGTTCCATTGGTCTATGTGCCTGTTTTTATGTCAGCACCGGCCTCTTTTGATTACAGTGGCCTTGTAATACAGTTTGATATCAGGTATTGTGATTCCTCCTACTTTGTTCTTCTTTCTCAAAATTGCTGCAGCTATTCAGGGTCACTTATAGTTCCATATAAATTTCCAAAGTGTTTGTTCTATATCTGTGAAATATGTCATCCATATTTTAATAGGGATTGCATTGAATCTATAAATTGCTTTGGGTAGTATGGACATTTTGATGATGTTAATTCTTCCAATACATGAGCATGGTACATGCTTCCATTTGTTTGTGTCTTTCTTAATTTCTTTATTCAGTGTTGTATAGTTTTCTGAGTATAGGTCTTTTACCTCCTTGAATAGGTTTATTCCTAGGTATCTTATTTTTCTTGTTGCTATATCAAATGGGATTTTTTTGCTTCATTTCTGTTTCTGATATTTCATTGTTGGTGTACAAAAATGACTTTGATTTCTGAATATTGACTTTGTATTCTGCTGTTTTGCCAAATTTGTTTATTAGGTCAAATAGTTTTTTGATGGAGTCTGTAGAATTTTCTATGTACACTATCATGTTATCTGCAAACAATGACAGTTTTACTTCCTCCTTTCCAATTTGGATGCCTTTTGTTTCTTTTTCTTGTCTGACTACTATGGCTAGGGCTTCTAGTATTGTGTTGAATAGGAGTGGTGAAAGAAGGCATCCTTACCTTGTTCCTGATCTTAATGGGAAAACTCTAAGTTTTTGCCCATTGAGTATGATGTCAGCTGTAGGTCTCTTGTATATGGCCTTTATTAGGTTAAGGAATGCTCCCTCTATTCCCACTTTGCTGGGTGTTATAAATGGGTGCTGTACCTTATCAAATGCTTTTTCCACATCATGTAATTTTTGTCTTTCATTTTGTTTATGTGATGTATTACATTTATTGATTTGCTAATATTGTATCATCCTTGCATCCCTGGGATGAATCTCACTTGATCATGGTGTATGAGCTTTTTAACATATTGTTGGATGTGGTTTGCCAAGATTTTGTTGAGGACTTTAGCACCTATCTTCACCAGCAATATTGGCCTGAAGTTGTCTTTCTTTGTTATGTCTTCCTTTGGTTTTGAGATTAGGATAACACTCATTTCATAAAAAAGACTTGAGAACTTCCATATTCTTGAATCTTTTGTAATAATCTGTGAAGGATAGGAGGTTAGCTCTTTCTTAAATGCTTTGTAGAATTCTCTGTGAAACCATCTGGTCCAGGGCCTTTGTGTGTTGGAAGCTTTTTGGTTACTGCTTCAATTTCATCCACTGTAATTGGTCTGTTCAGGCTTTCTGCTTCTTCTTCATTGAATTTTGGAAGATTACATTTTTCTAGAAATTTGTCCATTTCACCTAGGTTTTCAAATTTCTTGGCATATAGTTATTTGTAGTAACTTCTTACAATTATGGTTAATTAATATTTGACAAAGGGGTAAGAAGCATAAAATGGAATAAAAATAGCCTCTTCAACAAATACTGTTGGGAGATATGGACAGCTACATGCAAAAACAATGACACTTAATCACCAATTTAAAGCATATACAAAAATTAATCCAAGGCAGAAAAAAGAATTAAATATAAGTTCTGACACCATAAAAGTCCTAAAGGAAAACATCGGAGGAAAATCTGACATTCTGTGCAGCAACATTTTCACTTATATGTCCATTAAAGCAAGGGACATAAAGGAAAGAATAAACAAATGGAACCTTATCAAATTAAAACACTTCTGCATAGTTAAAGAAAACAGCATTAAAATGAAAAGAGAGCCAACCATATGGGAAACCATTTTCACCAATGATATTTCAGACAAGGGTTTTATCTCCAAAATATATAAAGAACTCACATGACTCCACTCCAGGAAGACAAGAAACCCAATTAAAAAATAGGCAAAAGACTTGAACAAACACTTTTTTCAAGGAGACCATACAGAGGGCCCAGAGTTATATGAAAAGATGCTCAGCATTACTAGCCATCAGAGAGATGCAAATTAAGACCACAGTGAGATACCACTTCACACCGCTGAGAATGGCCATCATAAACAAGCCAACAAACAAGTGTTGGCAAGGATGTGGAGAAAAGGGAACCCTGGTGCACTGTTGGTGGGAATGCAGACTGATGCAGCCACTGTGCAAAACAGTATGAAATTTCCTCAGAAAACTAAAAATGGAACTGCATTTTGACCCAACAATCCCACCACTGGGATTATATCCTAAGAGCCCTGAAACACCAATCTGAAAGAACCTATGCATCCCAATGTTCATAGCAGCACAATTTACAATAACCAAGTGTTGGAAGCAACCTAAGTTCCCACCAGTAAATGAGTGGATCAAAAAACTATAGTACATTTACACAATGGGATACTCCACAGCAGAGAGAAAGAAGGAACTCCTACCCTTTGCAACAGCATGGATGGAACTAGAGAGCATTATGCTAAGTGAAATAAGCCAGGTGGTGAGGGACAAATACCATATGATCTCACCTTTAACTGAAACATAATCAACAAAAGAAAAAAGCAAACAAAATATAACCAGAGACACTGAAATTAAGAACAATCTAACAATAGCCAGAGGGGTGCGGGGAGGGGACAATGGAAGGGGGGGAAGGGTTTCCAGGAACTACTATAAAGGACACATGGACAAAACCAAAGGGGAAGGTGGAAGCAAGGGAGGGAGGTGGGTTTGGCTGGGGCAGGGGGAGTAGTAGGGGGGAAATGCAGATAACTGCATTCCCTCTGATAACTGTTAATTGATAACTCAATTCCTCTGTAATTGAAGAACAATAAAATAATTTAAAAAAATTAAGAGGCCTGAGATAAATGTCACAGTTGGAAGATTACGATCGGGTCAAGTAATGGAATGGGGTAATGGCAAGAAATGAAGTCAGAGGCCAGATATTATATTAAAAACAAACAAACCATCAAACAAAAAACAAAAAAAGCCTTGATTCATAGTAGGTACTTAGTACCTACTAGAAAAAAACATGAAACCAAACAAGTTTTTAAAAAACTTATAATGAAGAAAATACTTAGTGTCCTAGGAAAAGCAGCAGCTTTTCTTACCAAGTGACCTCCAGAATGCGAGCCATAGGAAACAAGGCTTGTCTATGGTAGCAAATTCTGCCTCAATTTTCTCTCCTTGCCTCCAAAGCTTGGTGTATGTTGTTGATGGGTAAGTCTCCTCACAGCGGGGAGCAACCTAAGCCAGACATGATCACTTGGAAGGCCATGATGGAAGGACTCGGGGGCTGCAACAAAGATCGAGCAATGAACTCTTGCTCCCCAGCTATGTGACAAAGCCCGAGTCCCCATGTCCTCTGGGAGAAGTGCTTCCTGGCTCTAATCCCCTTAAGCCTGAATACCTGATGGGGAGGGGTCCAGCTTCTTGCCCTGCCAGAGAAGATCCTGGGGGGAAAATGTGGTATCACAAAGAATTCCTGAAAAACCTGTGAAATCTGCTCTGCTAAGAGTGCTTTCATTCATATATTAAGGGCTCAAGCAGAAAACCTTAAAGTTTCTGCAAAACTCTCTTCCTGACAGACTCTGATTCAGACTCAGCCCTCAGATTTCTTTGAAATGTTATCTATTGTTTGATCCTTGCCTCCCTGTGTTCCCGTGTATTACAACCCAATAAAAGCCCCTGGAGGAGGGGCCTCGAGGTCTTTTTCCCCTGAGAAACTGGCCACCTCTCCTCCCCAAGTAGATCATGTCATGTCTGTTTACTTTCATCCATAGCCAACAGGAGGACTTGCGAAAAAAGTTGCCCTCACACAGGGCAGATCAACTCTTACTGCTGCATTGTGGTGCTGTATATGGGGGAGGGGTAGGAGAGGGAAGAATGCTGCTTGCTCACCTCTCAGCCAGATTTCAGTCACTTCCTCTGCTACCTGCAAGCAAATTGAGCCCTCTGGTGCTGATTCCAAGGTGGGTGGGTTTGTGTGCATTCTAGAATCCTATAGGTCTCTCCAATGAACTCTCCTGTGAGGCTGGGAGTTTCTCCTGCTGCCTCAACCCCCACAGATTTTTATAGCCAGAAGTTTTGAGGCTTTATTTTCCTATGCTGGAACCCTGGGTTGTATGACTGTCTCACTCCCCAGTTGCTCTTCCCAGTTATCTGCAAACAAATGTGGGACCACCCACTCCACCAGCTGCATCCTTGCCCGTTCTGGTCCTCTAGCTACTGCCTAACCCGAAGTCCTCTCAGCCCAGGTTGCCTGTCTCCATCCCTCCTGCTGGTCTGCATGGATGTTTCTTCTTTAACTTCTTGGTTGTCAGACTTCCATACAGTTTGATTTTCTGGCAGTTCTGGTTATTTTTTGTTTTTAAATTTGTTGTCCTGTTTTGATTGTGTGAGGAGGCAAATCTTATCTACCTGTGCCTCCATCTTTGCCAGAAGATGATATCCTATGCTATCCTATTTATGCAGTTTTCTGTTACTTTCTTCCCAAAGCATTTCTAGTTGATATATGATTGAAATGGTCAACTTTGATTTCTTTAAAAGTATAGTTGTTCCTTCCTGAGAAAGTGAGTTTTTAAACTTTTCAATTAAACTCCTGTTTATTCTCATAGGCACTATTACTTACATCTTTCTCTTTACTGGGTCATAACTTTCATTGGTATTTTATTTTTATATCTGCATTCTTATAAAGCCTAACACTCTAGACATATGTTTCTCTCACCTGGTGAAAGCCGCCAAGAAACGTTTATATACTTGAAATCCACTAAAAGGATAGATCTTAAGCATTGTCTCTACAAAGAAGAAAAAGAAGAAAATAGTAACTATGTGAAGTGATAGATTGATGGACATGTTAATTAGCCTGATTGTGGTGATTACTTTACAATGTGTACCTACATCAAACATCAAGTTGTACATCTTAAATACATATATTCAAATTTTATTTGTGAATTATACTTCAATGAACCTGGAAAAATCCACATTTGTGTACTCTTCTCTTCTACTAGCTACAGATACAGTCTGTTAACTGGCAGAATCATCATAGCATGGGCTCAGGCTCACTCAAGAACTACATTCCCTCTGTATCCTCCTCTAGCCCTCGGAATTATGCCAAAAAACTCATCCTTAAAGTTTCTAAGGTACAATTGAATTAAATCATATATGTGCAATGGGACTGGCATGCCAAAATTACTTCATCCTTACCACAGTAAGTAAAATGTAGAAAACTGCAATCT
Source organism: Sturnira hondurensis (assembly GCF_014824575.4). Classification (NCBI taxonomy): domain Eukaryota; kingdom Metazoa; phylum Chordata; class Mammalia; order Chiroptera; family Phyllostomidae; genus Sturnira; species Sturnira hondurensis. The sequence goes on from NW_028076432.1 coordinate 415,040, forward strand.
GAAACTAAAATCTCCACCTCCAGTTCAGTTTTCACATTTTAAAAATTATTTTATCAGAGGGGGAGTTAAGTGTCCTAGGAGCCCCTGGAAGCGTTTCTGTATATGCCCACTTTACCCTTCTGAGACCCTAACTGGTTCTTTCCTAGCATTGTCTCCTGCTGACACAAGGTCTCCTCCCATGTCTTTGATCTTATCTCTGGCTCCCTCTCCAGGTTCACTGCGCCTGCTTACTACGCAAAGTGCTGACCTCAGCTGGAGCCACTTTGCCTGCACATGCAGAGAGCAGGAGCAGGAAGTTTTGGGGAGGTCGCCAGCCAGGCCCTTAGGCAGGAACTGACTTAATAAAAAACGAAAGCTCAATTCTTTTTCTTTTATAAGAACAAATTATGAGATAGGAGATACGCAACATTTACAACTAATTTAAGTATATTTTCAAGTAACAGTATTCCCATTCATGAGTAGTGATGATGTGGCTAATTTACACCAGAATAATCCTAACAATAATCCTTGTCTCTCCTGACATTTATAAAATAATTATAAATTTATAGTAATAATGACCAGATTATCTAAGAACTGTGGGACAATTCCAAAAGGGGTAACATACATGTAATTGAAATATGAGAAGGAGAAGAAAAGGGAAATAGAAGACAATAACTATTTGAAGTAATAATAGCCAAGAACATTCCAAAAATTAATGACAGACACCGAAACACAGATCCAGGGAGCTGCTGCAAGTTTTCACATTTAAACATACCATATCCACAATGCAGAAAACCAAAGAAGAAGAGAAAATCTTCAAAGAAACCAGAGGGAGGGAGAGAAAGAGAGAGAGAGAAACCTTATCTTCAGAGGATGGCTGACAGAGGTGCAGAGGTTCAGGGTCCCTTAACAAGGGGTTCTGAGGAAAACGTGACAACAGAGGGGCCCAAAATAAGGACACCGAAGATATGTTCGGCTTCCTTAAGCTGTCAGTAGGGAAATGTCAGAAGCCATTCACCTGAAAGCCTGATTAAATAATTTTAAAATGGTGCTCAGTCAGTTTAAGGAAGGAATGAGTGGCCAGCTGGAGCCCCTCAATGCCTGACATCTATTTCTGTGTTACCTTTTTAAAATGCACTCAGAGAATTCCCCACGCAAAGGCTCACTCTTCAGTGAAAAATAAATATCCAGAGTCTTGTCTCCTGGAGGACAATTAACCAAGTGTAGCCTCTTCTATCTGCCTCACCTAAGTGGAGGGAGATAAATTTTTTTTAAAAAGATAAGAAGCATTTGTGAAGGTCACAGGCCAAGCACATAGGCCAACCAAGAGACTGAGGTTTAATCGTAAGATTATAGAACTCCTAAAGGAGCAGAACACTTCTCTGGCACTTTCCTGGAATATAAAATAAGAAGACAAATTAACGAAATAACAGTTTTCTCTGGCAGTTCCAAAGTGTTTTCATCAGAAAAATTTACCCTGAGCTGTGCATCTTATGCACTCCACAGAGTGAATCTCGACAATTTAAAAAGAAAACATCTCAAGACAAATAAGNTTAAAAAGATAAGAAGCATTTGTGAAGGTCACAGGCCAAGCACATAGGCCAACCAAGAGACTGAGGTTTAATCGTAAGATTATAGAACTCCTAAAGGAGCAGAACACTTCTCTGGCACTTTCCTGGAATATAAAATAAGAAGACAAATTAAAGAAATAACAGTTTTCTCTGGCAGTTCCAAAGTGTTTTCACCAGAAAAATGTACCCTGAGCTGTGCATCTTATGCACTCCACAGAGTGAATCTCGACAATTTAAAAAGAAAACATCTCAAGACAAATAAGAAAATGGCTTTTAAACTTCATCTCTGCTCTGCATAGCAATTATGGAATCAATGTTATTTCAAATGATGCACTTAATCAACAAAATGTATATCTAGGGTTTAAACCAGTGTGTTACTCCTATTTCCCCAAGAATATTTTCCCCCAATAAACACTGAAAAATGTATGATGAGGACCCTAAGTAACTAATGCCTAAAACTTGTTTCACTTATTATTTGTTCCCTGATTCATCATAATAGGATTATTTCTTACTCGATGGAAACCTAAGCTACTCAAGGGCAGACCTGTATTGTCTGGTTCTTTTCCTTTTCCACACAATCCCTAGTAAATTCTCTGCACACTGATGACTCCATAAAGACCTGACAATTGATTATATTTTAAATCCATATATTCCAAACAGAGGCATAAAGAGGATGAATTCCGGCTGAACTAGTGTATTCTTCTCAAGGAGGAACATTTGGGAAATATATTTGTAAGAGGCACTCAAGTGTGCCTCCTTCTCAAAGGGCAAAAGAAAAACCCTCAAGGCAGTTGCATATCAGAAATGGCATCCATTAATCTCTCCGCCAAGCAGCATAAAGTAAAGAGGCCTTTGAAAGGAGGTGCCCTTAAGAATGGAGTCATGGTTTAATGTGTTTAGTTCGGAGCACCTTGCTTTCAGAAGCCAGCACCTGCGGCACACTGACAGAGATGCTGCTTCTGGGAGCAGGTTGGGTAATGAGACTGATGACATTTATGGCCCAACATTTCAAGAATTAATTTACAATGAAAATGGTTCTTAGTCAAACGAATACATCATTGCAGTGAAAGATTGACTCCCAGTTCATCAGCTATAAAGTATGCAGCCCAGCTGAAGTCCTTTAGAAGGCAAGCATTACAGACATTACTCACAGTTATTTGGGATTCATAATTCACTGAGAGAATATTTCAAATATGAAAGTATATGCCACTATAATAAAAACAAGAGCAAAGACCTAAAAAGGATTTAGAGGGAGAGATGAAAAATAAAGGAATGTGTTCCAGGTGCCTTGGTGCTTTAAAACATCTTACCCAAACATTTTCTTTGTTTAGCTTCTCTTCATCACTTATGTGATAACCAGACTATCATTTTCACGAGAAAGAAAATTTTCTGTAAATCTATTAGAAAATTCACAGGAAGTGTGTGTCCTCGTGTTGTTTTGTGGATTGTATTAAAACTTCACAAATCACTCATATCCAGCCTTCAGTAAAGACTAATATTTACAAAGAGATCCTGGAATATTCTTCAAATGGTTCTAAGTACCTGATTTTTTAAAAATAATAGTGACACGGTGGTAATAAAGCCACATTTAAAAGGTTGATTAGATTTTTGGATATATAAATAAACTTGTCATATAATAGCAAAAAATAATAAAAATTAAATTTATGCAAGGGTATTAACATAAATTATAATGCAGTAAGCTAAAACCAATCATTGTATTAGAAGGTTAGCAGAGATGATGAAGTTACTACAATTATTAGTACCTATTTTTGGCTCCGAAATAGACTTGGAATAAGTTCTTTAATTGAGATCCATATTTTTCTGTGTCTTTAAATTAGTATGGTATTTCTTAAAGATGGCCTGAGTATAAATAACGTGGGCTGGACGAATTCTACAGGGGATGGCCTGCACAACCACTGGGGCAGCAGGGAAAGAGGCACACTTGCTTCAGCTTTCTCAAAGGCTTCTGTACAAGCCTAGTGAGTGTGGGAAGCATCCCAGTACCTGCCCTCACCCACATCTCCCTTCCCTCTGAACCTATCCTTATTTCTTATGGTCAAATCTAAGGAAAGTAGATGTACGAATGTGTGAACAGCACATGAAACATTAGGGCTGCTTTCAGAAGTCAACTATCTAAAAGAGAAATTACTGATTGGATAATGCTGATATAAGAAGATTTAATGTTAATAAATTGCTATGAACTGTTTGGTTTTCTTTATGAAAGTGCCCACCAAGAAAACTTGGAAAAGACTAAAAAGGAAAAAACTACATCCAAATACACTGTCATTCTTTGTCTATTAATAGCTAGAAATGTATAGTTCAATTACTGCAGAAAGAACTATAACAGAAAGAACTATAAAAAAGTTATAGAGACTGTCATTACTTTTGACTGAATATTTACTGGGGGCTAATATATAAATTAAATAAAAAACCTAGCACCCATAAAAATATAAGTCTTTCATATAACTTACCAGCAAGTGATATTGCTCAGTGAGGAGAGCTAGAATGGGCATACTAGAGATACTCGACTCTTTGTCAGCCTTCCCAAGTGCCACGGTAAATATAACACATGAAACTTAATAGCCATGATTTTAAGAGTTAACCTCAGGAGAGGATTAGACTAACAATTAGAATCCTATGTATTTAAGTTTCAGTGAGCTATGTCTTGCCACTCTACTTTTGTTATTCATTGATTTAAAAAAATAAAAAGATGAATTTCCCTACAATATTCCAGTAAGAATGAAAAATGCTCTTTTCTCGTATTCTGAAATAGCCATGTAAACCTACACAGATCGCAGGGCACTGTGTTTGCAATATGACTGTAGATCATGTACTCCAATCACTAGTATACGATTTTAAAGTGAAGCTCAGATATCTTTCCCTAAAGATTGTGAGTAAACAGTTTTCATAGCACTTTTGTATTATAGGCTTACATGCATTTATTAATATATAGGAATTTATATTATATTGTGAAAAACATTAAAATTATATATTTACTCATTAATTCAAAGAATGAAGACCGAGGTTCAGAAGGCCAGTGGTCTGGAAAGATGTAGCCTTTGGTGTTGAAAGTAAGATTTTATTAAAACTTTTAAATTAATCAAAATAAAAAGAATAGTAATTTTAGGTAATTTATTTAAATAACTTTAATGTTATAGTATTATATAACTTCCTATACAAACATTAATATCTAAACATTCTAGAGTTTATCAAATGAGTTTGAAACCATTTGTTTTGGAATTTTGATTATGTATTTATTGCTAAGAAAAAGCAATATGTATTGCTTTTGATTATGTATTACCAAAGAAAAAGGAAAAACTTGTATGTTTATGTTTTCTCTAGTTCTACCTAAACACAAGGTTTGGTTATGGTATTTAATTGAACACTATTGTTAGAATATCTTAAATTAAACTAGACTATGGGTAAACCATTTGTCAGATCCGTAGGTTAATAATACTTCAGCATATTGGAAAATATTTTCAGAACCCCTCCCCAGAACTTTGTATAAATTCTGCTGACCACTAATAAGTAAAATTAATTATCTCTAGGCATGGCATTCATTCTATGTACTAGGAATTGATTCAGAGCTTGAGATACATCATATATATATATACACATACAGAAACAATGTATATTATATGTATGCAGTTTTACACATATAATATACATATATATAACTAATCCTAAAAACAGCTTGCAGAGGTGATTAAGAACTCCATATTATGACTGAGAAAAATAAAGCACAGGAAGGGTAAGTGCTGGACCAATTTAAAAACTGGGAACTGGTGCCCTGACCAAGGTCTCTCACTTCCCAGCTCATTCACTTTACTCCCATCCACATAGCTTTGTGCATTCTCTAGGTTGGACCAGAAAAGCACAAATAGCCCCCATGTGACATGAAAGAACTCTGGAGCTGTTGAATCACATCTTGAGTTAAGTTGGCTTCACTAACATGACCTTTATGTTCATCAAGGATCCTGGGGACTTTATAGTAGTAAAGAATATTTCACAGTTCTGTCCTAGGCAGGCTTCCTTCGATGCTCTATTTTTGATTGGTTAAGCCACTCATCCTGTTTGACACTGTTGTGTGGTGTTGCTATGCTTACTTTAACCAGCTGTCACATTCCAGCCCAGAGGTGGGTGCAAAGATTCTTATTTATATAATTCTGAAAGGACTTTTAGATGCTTTGAGTTGGCAATATGTCAATGCAAAAGACGTTTATCCTTCTAGTATAGCAAGCTTGAAAGACTTCCAAAATTCTTCATGTAACTTTATCAAGAAATTTACTGCCAGTCAAATGTTGGCAGATTGTTTTGATGCAATTATTTCTAGCTCTATTATTAAGCCTGTGATTGTAAAGAGATGGCTTTTGTAGCGGATGCTCATTTCTTCATGTTCAATTGATTCTAAATTCGTATGACACTATTCATATCATATATCCTGTCTTTCTGAAGGAGATTATAACATTTAAAACAGGATGGATGTTCTGATCTACAATTAGAGATGGAAAGAAGTTTGACTTCCTTCCATAGATAGTCTACTTAGGTATACAAATTGGTATGAGAATGCAGGAATTTATTCAGTGAGCATTTATTTTATCTACTTTATGTGCCTGAAGCACCTATGTGCCTAGGTGCTAGAAAGACAGAAAATAGTTCTGTAGTCAAGGACACACAAAACCTCCCCAGTAGAACAAAACGCATACCTCCCCAAAATACATTCCTCCCTAAACATACATTCTTCCTAAAATATACCAATAAAGTTGGTGGAGTATTAGTTATCTTGGAAATTATCTCATTTCTCCTTGTCTCATTTCTCATTTCTCCTTGTCTTATTTCTCATTTCTCATATCTCATTTCTCACTTTCCCGTGTGGATAACTCATGTTGCCAGATGCTATTATGCTTATGCACAGAATGTAAAACCACCCATGTAATTCAAAAAGTAACTTTAAAAGTTAGTAATCTTTCAAGGAAAAAAAAAGAACAACCTCATAGCAGCTAATATCTTTACTATCATGCACACAAAACACTCAGTCAATGAGTTATTTAACTCAAACTTTTATTCGTCAATAAGTCAGGTTAGATTTGGACATAGCATTAATTTGATTAAAAGGTGTTATCTTTGATGATAAGTTAATATATTCTTATGTTCAAGTTATGTGTACTGTACTTTGGAGATGATTTTTCAAAGAACAAAGGTATATTTATTTTGTGGTATCTCCATTACTTAATTGCAGCCATATGACTTTGTCAGAATTAGGACTTTCAAATACATTGTTATATGTAACATAGTTGTTTAAAAGGATAAAGCTGACTTTTAATGAACTGAATATGGTATTACAATGCTTTACTTTTATATCACATTTTAACTGTGCACAGAAGGAAAGTGTTAACACTTAATTATCTGTGAAATATTTTCAAGGAGTTAGCTTTGATGTGAAAAAATAATAGTTACCTAGAGAACTGTAATGCTGTAAGCTTGAGACACCCAACCCAATGAAAACTTTTGAGTCAAAAGAAGAAAAACCACAACAAATAATGTGTAAAATGGATTTCTGATAATAGGAAGCTTTCACTTTCTTCATTTTTTACTAAGTCGCGCTTATTTCAATAATCACCTGTCTGCTGTACCACCATTTGTATTTTAATGGTTCATCTGCACTGGCAACCTGACTACCATTCCCTGGTAAAAATTCAATGAATAGCCATTGGTACACACTCAAGCTCAGTTAATGCAATACTATTCATATGGTTGTAAAAGTAAGTCAGTCAAAAAGTTAAAATTTTTAAATATTTGCTGGGGATCTATCCACATCATGTTACTTAAACATTTGGATGACCAGATTTTACTCTTTATATCCAGATGTCTGGCACGATGCAGGCACAACCTCAGTGGTTCAATCAGTCAAGGACTTGCGTTGAGAACCAGCCCGCCCACCCCTTGTGTTGGACAACTCAGCAGATGCTAGCAGACAGCATCACCTCATGTATGGGCTATTACAATATTCTGTTAATTAGTCCTCCTAAGTTTTTCTTCTCCCCTTTCCAAACTACCAGAATACTAAAACACTATTTATAAGATCTTAGTTGCTTAAAATATTTGCTTCTAGTTCTTATTTAACTCTATAGTTGTTACATAGACCCATGATTGGAGGGTCTACAAGAACCCCACTTATGAATTAACACATTACATTTCTCTCTGTGTGTACACCCATCCAGAGCTCCAGTCTGGAGTGAGTACCATTCATATCACTGGACTGTTTATGTGCTCAGTTATATGTCTTGCATTTGAGGCTCCAAACACAGTTCTGGCGACAGCAGTCACTCCATGAGAAGAAGTAATTATTTTTGTTTACCAGCAGTCAAAATTAATAATACATGTAAAACCCTGTGTTCAGTATAAAAGAAGCATTTAATAAAAGTATTTTCTTAACTTTTGCTTAAGGTCAGCATTTGTTTATAAGATGTTCAATTTAAAAAAACTTTTGGAGTAAAAAGGAACCATATTCCATTCAATATAGGCAAATGGTATAAAAATCAGACTAGTTTCATAAATCACGGTGTAGAAAATTATGCTTGTAGAGGGAATATATATTGTTTCTATTGTTATTACGACTGTTATTTTTACAGTTCTTTTTTGTGTTATGCTGCTGACAAACTAAATTAATTGCTTTGAGAAGAAAGCAAAAATTATTTCAAAATTTGCATGCTCACATATGCATATGATGTCACAAAAATGAGAATGTGGGAGAAGAGTTAAATTTTGTTCATGTTAAGATTGCCATTGACTTAGAAAGTTTCAGCTGCCCATTAAAAACTTGAATGGTCTTCTTAAGAAAACCTTGCAGATTAATATTTGGAGGATATTTAATGTGATTCTTTTAGTTGCAGATACATTCAAGCTAGTTCATTATACAGGAATCATGAAAAGTAATAAGGGGATCTGTGGGGCACAAGGCCCAGAAGCATCTTTCGAATCAGGATGGTTCCAAAGATCCTCACACCAGGCACTTAGGAGTCTTCATCCTAAATGATGAAGTCTCAAACATTATGCCTTCTTTCATTAATTATCATCTTTTGAATATTTGTTATGTGTTGGGCACTAAGCTAAGCATATCATATGCCTTGTATCATGCGACCCTCACAAATTCTATAACATATTCTATTGGTATCTACCTTCATATGTAAGAGAACAACTTTTGAGAATTTAAGAAACTTACCTAAGTTCCCTCAGCTAATAAGTGGTAAATTAATGGGAGTCAACCTTAACTTTTGCTAGGCCCAGATCTACGACAAACAGTGGGCATATCATGGGTACTATTATCTATTCTGTCTCTCAGTTCACTCTATCCCTCTAACAATGGGCTCCTTTGTTTACCTAACTCTTATATTCCCCCATAATTCCAGTCTGTGCATAACTTATCAATCCCTCCAGCCCCGTCAACATTATGACCTTTCAGTTTAATTACCACTATTAAATGATAATTTACTTCTCTGAGTCTGAATTCCTGATAAAAAAGAATATGTTTACCTCAACGCACATATTGAAATCAGGCTTATGCATTTTTAAGTGTTTATCAGTCTGTAGATTGGTTGTCCTCCACTCAGGTCTTTTTCTCTAGCTGATTAACAGTTAACCATGCTGATCAGAGGCTGTGGGCAGCTGCTTCCCTTAGAAAAGCTATGGATGAAGCAATGGTGGAAACCATAGAAGAACGCAGGAGTGTGAAGCTTTGGAGGTAGAGAAGGTCGACAGTAGACCAGAAGGAAAAGGGCCACACAACCAAACCCTGAGACATAAATAAATAAAAATTGGCCACAATAAAAAAGCTAGTATAAGAAATGAACATAAAACAAAAAAAATTAGAGAACCAGAAGAAAAATAGAAAAGTGCTAAGAAAGTCTATGAAGGAGAAAGTTTAGAAATTTTCATTAGGAAATGAGTACATTTCACAACAAATGCTTTAGCAATACCAATTCATTTATATACATACACAACATATCCTACTAGAGTCCAGAGGACATATTGTTGAGCAGGAGCATGTCCTTGCTTTCATTGTGAAGGAAACAAATGTTAGTTATCACACAAAATTGCATAAGTGCAATTATGAGACATGCTACAGACAAGAGGTATGTAGTGTTTTAAGTTCATAGAATAAGAACACCATAGTGCAAAAGAGTTCAAGGAAAATTTGCCTTAGAAGTGATGCTTGAGCTGAGATCTAAGAGAAGATTGGGAATTGACTAGATGAATTGAAGTGGAGAGAGGATTGCACATGAGAGAATGTGCAAAGCTCTTTTGGCAAGAGGGAACTGGTGACAGATAAAAAGGCCCCTATGTGTTCCAAGAGAAGAGAGGACGGACTTGACATTTCCCATGGAAAGAGATAATGCTAGAGAGGTAGCTAGGAGACAGACATGCAGAGATTGGAAGGCCATGTTAAGTTTGGTCTATTGTTACTCTACATGCCATAAGCTGAGAGGAAAATGGGGTGTTTGACATAATCAGATAAATATTTTGAATTGATTTCTCTAGCTGAAGTAGGCAGCAAAGATCAGTGTGGTATTAAGAAAGCTTCTTTCAGCTTCAATGAATAAAGTTTCCACCCACCTACACTGGTTTACGGACAGATTATTGCTCTGTCTGGTGTAGCTCAGAGGACTGAGCACGGGCCTGTGAAGCAAAGGGACGCTGGTTTGATTCCCAATTGGGGCACATGCCTGGGTTGCAGGCCAGGTTCCTAGTGGGGGACACATGGGAGGCAAGCACACATTGATGTTTCTCTCCCACTCTTTCTCCTTCCCTTCCCCTCTCTCTAAAAATAGATAAATAAAATATTTTTTAGAAGACAAAGATTATTCACTAGCTTTAAAATTGTAAAGCATTGCCAAGAGCAGGTAGCCATTTTGGGATCCAGATACTTAATTACATTTTCAGGAATTCATCTTTCTGCATTACAGCCCAGCTTTCTGCTGTGGCTTTATTTTTAGGCAGAATCACCTTCCTGGGGATAACATGGAAGCTGGAAGCCTAGAGTAAAAAGTATCATGTATTATCACCCTAGCAGAAAAAGAACTTATTTTTCCCTCTCTTCCCAGGAAATATCCCTAGGACCGTCCTTTAATGAACACCTTGATCACGTGCCCATCTATGAGACAACCATCCCGGCCAAGAAAGAGGCACACTCCAGGTCAGGCCTGAATGACTTGCTGTCTCCCAGAGCTAGGTGGTACAAGCAACCCCATCTGAACCACAGGGCCTGAGAAAAGGAAAGGCACAAGCCCCTTCAAAAAACTCTGGATGCTGTCTCTAGAAGTGGGAGGTCCAAAGAAAATTTGGGGGAACAGGTTAAAGAGATATAATGATGTCCCTATGTAGAGATAACCATAGTTTAGACTGAGAGTAGAGATTTAAAGGTACTTAGGGGAATAAATTCATAGAACTTTTTAATGAATTAGATAAAGGTTAGGAAGGCTAAAGTATAAGGACTGTGTTCTAAATTTCCTGTTTACATAACTGGTGATAAAATTTACTGAAAAGTTAACACTGAAAGGGAGCCGAGTTAAAAGCTAGGGAGAGAGGTGTATGTGGGACATATTTAGTTGCAGTTGCCATTGAGACATTCAGGAGATGTCAAGCATTTGCAGGTCTGGAGGTCAGGGAAGACATCTGCCCTGGAGATGTGTGCTTGCCCAGCACAGGCACAGCTCATTGACTGGAAGGGGTCTTGACCAAGGGTGGTGACAGAGGCAGAGCCACATGTTGGTGAATGGGTGGTATGGGTGGAAGGTAAGGACATAGAGACAGCAAGTGTTTACTAGTCATTGTGGTAGATTAACTGAGGCTACAAATTCATTCCTATTTCTCCCATTGACAAGTGGAGTTTAATTTGCTTCTCAGTAATTCTGGGCTGGCTTTTAAGCAACTTGCTTGACCAGAAGAAGGCAGCAGATGTGGTATTCTGGAACTCCCAGTGCTAGATTATCAGAAGCCTTCTAACTTCTGCCTGAGCCTCCTGGAACGTGTGTTGTGAAGTCCAAATAGCCAGCCTAAATAAAGTGTTCTTGGGCAAATTATTAATCCCCTTAAGCCTTATGTTGTTGTTTGCATAATAATAACTATTCACTTGATATTAGTAGCTGCTGCTTTATCATGAGTGTCAACTTAATTCATTTTTTAAAAGATTTTATTTATTTGTTCTCAGACATAGAAGAAGAGAGGGAGAGAAACATCAATGTGTGGTTGCCTCTTGTGTGCCCTCTACTGGGGACCTGGCCTGCCCTTGAGTGGGAATTGAACTGGTGATCCTTCGATTCGCAGGCTGGCACTCACCCACTGGGCCACACCAGCCGGGGCCAACTTAAAATGAATTAAGTAGCATAAGTGAAGACAAGGTTTGGCCTATTTTTCTTTACAAAGGATTATTTTTATAATATTTTAACAAAGGATTGCTTATATAATTATTTTAGTGGTAAGTATAATTTTTATCATAAACTATAGTTTAACCCATTTTACAGATATATCAAGTAAAATGAAAAAGAAATACATTAATAGTTGTATACCTAAAGCAGACCTTGGATTAGATTCTAGATCTTTGCTCAGCAACTGTACCATATTATTAAACAATTAAATCATTAGTCACCTAAAGTATCTATAATCAGAATTCTTTTTTTTAAAGATTTTATTTATTTATTTATTTTTAGAGGGGAAGGAGAGAGGGAGAGAAACATCAATGTATGGTTGCCTTTTGTGCATCCTCTGCTGGTAGTTAGCCTGCAAGGAACCGGTTTGCAACCCAGGCATGTGCCCTGACTGGGAATCGAACCGCAATCGTCTAGTTCGCAGGCCCGCGCTCAATCCACTGAGCTACGACAGCCAGGGCTATAATCAGAATTCTTAAAGGAAATAAATGTGATGTTCAGTGATTTCTGCAATGATGGAACATTCAGTGGCTATATTTTCAGAGGTACTTTGTCACTTGAGCAGAGCTTTTCTGAAGTTACAAATAGCTTTACTCTAATGTTATTTCCAGTGGTACCACCTCTGAAAGTCAGAGAATTAAATTGCTACTTTAATCTAGCAACTGTTCTAAGCCCAAAAAGAAAATTTCAGGAAATACCATTCTTAGATTAAGTATTTGTAGGAATGCCATCTTAAACAAGAACTTATGGGTGTAATATAGCCACTAATTTTATCTGACTTGCATCTTTCAAAGGAGAAAAAAATAGGAGCAATCGAGACACCTTGATCATAAATAAAGCCACTCGTTTCCAAATAGTACTTTCCAATCTTCATAACCTCACTGGACAGTTTCCTATGTAAGCCAGTGAGCTTGCATTTCCCAGGCATGAGCAGAAAGGAGTCTCTTTTGACTCTTATTTCTTAAGACCGTCCTTCCCATCAGGTTTGCAGAGAGTAGAGAGAACGTTTTCCTGGTCTCTCCTAGAAACTTGACTACTGGTTGCATTTTTCCATCAGCTGAGTTAGGTGGTCTGACACAGGCTCCGTGGCAGCCTAATTGTTCACTCCAGGGCATCTACAGATGGCTAAGTCCTGTTCTTACTTGGATACGTTGCCAATATCACTTCTTATTTCCCCCTCTACTTTCTTGAAGAAGAAAAGACTTTTCTGAGTCTGGAGGGCTGGAGAAACGATTTGAAAGGCCCCTTGTCAAAACAGTGTATATGACTGTATGTGATGTGTTGTGTCGAGCTTTTCTCTGAGTAGACACCAGCCCGCAATATCATTACACTGAAAATGAGATTAAGCGTAAGCAACCAGGCATGGAGACTATGGTCCTTGATACCCTTATTACCACTGCATCAAATCCAGACCACTGGAAAACTCTAAGTAAATACGTTGAGTCATGATAATATTTACTGAGAATACCAAACCCACCTGTAATTTGTAGAAGTAAATGGGGTTTGCTAAGAAAGAAAGTTAATTTCTATTCATTGGTATTAGTGCAAAATAATATTTTGAAATAATATTTTTGAAATATTTTCTGCTTAATTTATTAAATGGAACTGAGTGTGGTACTGTTTCAAAACTGAACTTTAAGGAAACAAGAGAATCTTTGGATAGCTCCTTTTATTCTAATTCTACAAAGAACAATAGCAAATCAGCAACCTCTCCATAAAAGTGTAAAAGGGAGAAAATGTACCTAGCATGGTGTCTAAAAAAGATGAGTACTTCAAGCTTATGTTGCAACTATACGTGAATCTCTGCCGTGGCCCCTTGAATTCCCTTGTGCTCACATCCTTACACTACCAAGTCACTGACAAAGAAAAGCGTCCGTGAGAGTCAGCATCCCAGGTCTGTGCATGATGCTAACAGAGTGGCAGTGGCTATATTATGTTTTTGAATTCAGCCCCTTTCCTCTCCTTTTCTTTATGGAATGATTTCTATTCTTTTAAGCCTGATAACTGGACTAGCATAAGAAAAAAGTTGCATCAGTTCTCAGGGAAAAACTTCCTGAGAACAGTACGATTGCCAAGCAGTACGATTGCACAGTCTGGCCGCCTTGTGTGATTAACATCTGTAACTACAAACCCTCAGCAATTTTAAATGAATGTACAAATGAGAAGATGAAACAATTATTTGCATTTGCTTTCTATGAGCAGTTACTTTGAATGCTTCAAGGATATTACCTGTTTATATCTCTCAGTGGTAAACTTGTGAGACTCATCCTAATGACTATCTCAACCTAATTTTCCACTTAATTGTTCTATTTTTTCATTTGAAGTGATGAACAATAAGCACCGCATGCCCATCTCTCTCTCTCTCACACACACACAAATATTATTAATAAAATCAAAAAGGCTGTGAACAGAAGAAAGCTCACTGAAGTCTGTTTCACCTTACTATAGTTTGTGTATGTTTTCTTATCCCAGCACTTTAATAATACAAAAAAATAAGCTCAATATCTTTACATATTTTATTAGCAGGATTAATACATTAATGTATCAAGATATTTTGATGCAAATAAAGTAAATATGACTTAACTCATGATTTCTAAAGCACCGTAGGTATTAAAAAATGTAATGTTGTACATTTTTTCTGCTTAGACATGTTGTTGTACTGAATCATTTTTATTTTCCTCCACACACACACAACTGGACATTATATGGTATAGCACTTAAAGGGAAAATTTTATTTAGCAGACTCCCTCTAACTATAATTAAAATGGAAATATGCTTTCTTTTCACTTGCAACATCAACAAGATGTAAACAGAAACGACAAGATGGTAAATATTCATAATTTATCCTCTGAGCCAACTGTTTTGTTATTTTCCAGCCCTTCTTGAAAGATTTTATGTCAATGACTGCTAATTTCATTAGGGATTGTCTTTCATAAAATCATGAACTAAAATGTTTCTTCATTTAAACAATTTTATTTATGGTGGAATATTCAAAATGTCTTATATCTTGAAATTATCCACAAAGTACTATTTTGCACTTAGATTAACAAGATGTATTTCTTATAAGAAAAGATGAAAATATATACCATTAGGCAGTATTGTTATATTTTTATTTAATACAACTAAAGGATTAAAGAATAAAAAAGTTAAATATATTTAAATTTTTTCCATAACTGATTTGCAGTTGTTCTAATGTTTTGAAGAAAAAATAAAGATCTAAATGCCAGAGATACTTTGATAAGCAATATTTATAAAATATAAGTTAAGCATTGCAACAAGCTACCTTCAATGAATTGCCCCTATCAGAAATGATATTATTAGAAGCAAGTATCTAAAGCAAGGAATAAGAAAAAGGGGGTGGGTAGAGGGAGGAGGAAAATAGAAAAATGTATTAATGGCAATGGTCAGTTTTTAAATACATTTTCTTATAAAGTGACAAGATAATATGTACAATCTAAAACTGGAAGGAAATCTCTATATACAGGTTGACTTGCTTTTTGACTCTGCGGACATCCTGTCTCTTGTGTAATAGGCCCTCCTGGCGGAACTGATCAAAACTAGATTTTTAGTTCATAGCACATGATAGATTAGCCTTGAACTAGAGGCCCCTGGAGTTGCAGGCTGTGAATCGGTGCTGGCAGCTGGAGAGAGAGAGGCCAGGTCCTGCAGAGGCAATCCAGGTTGGTCTGAGTTGGTGATCCGATCCACTATGCTGGATAAGCAATCCAGGCTGGATAAGGAGCTTTTATCTGTGGCATATACTAAGGATACAAAGAAAAAATCATTAAAAAAATCCAAACATATATAGGATTGCTTATGTTGTTGCCCTTTACACTGTAGGTCAGCTCCTTTGACACCCAGGGGTCAGGTAGTCACAGAAAGCCTGATGTAGAAATCTTCAACAAATACTATTGAGGGTGGATGTAGGGAGTGAAAAATCCCTCTGGTACTATTGCAAGCAAAAGTGCATATGTGTGTATCTGTTGGGTGGATTTTGAGCAAATGTATGTGTATGTATGTGTATGTGTCTAGTTTGCTCTGCTAATAAGTCCGCATAAGAATCGTCATTTCCATTCCATTCCCCGATACCACCACAAAGGATGGACTGACTTGACAGGCTGAATTGTGAAGTCGAACTGGTCTTTAAACTCCTCTGAAGTCATCAATTCTTACCATTTGGTACATCAGGACAGTAGATGCTGTCAAAACTGCTGCTCTTTCTGGACCAGACAGGGCTGTTACATTCAGGCTGTAATATAAGACAGAAAGGAAAAAGTCTGTTTTCAGGTCTTGGCAAAAGGTTCTCTGCTCTAGAGTGAGGCAGTGCTTACCCACTTGCTCCCTAAATTGACCACTGTCAATCACCTTCATTGCCTTGATTTAGGAAGGGTTAGTCCTACCAAATTGCAAGGGCACTGAGGTCAATCTCCGTGCTTGGAGAAAAGGAAAGCAGCAGCAAAGGAAAGAGGGGGGTGAATTCAGCAGCAATGTGCATTGGGTTAACCATGCAAAATGGATTGGAATAGAAGGAAGCCACACTAATTCAGGGAGAAAGCACTTTCCCAGGGCAAAAAACACAAGAAAACCTGGCAGTGTGGACCAAGCACCCTCTGTAAAGAATGCATCAACATCTTCTTCCAGCCAGGCCTCAGCAGAGCAGGGACTGGGGCCCCCCAGCATTTCTTTCAATTTCCTCCTTAAATTATAAACTGTGGGTGGGGCACTGGGAGCTTCAGAGAGCTGTCTTTAGATGTTAGTGTCTGGCAGGGTCCAGTGGTGGTATATTTGGGAAACAAACTGAGCCGTGGAGAAAACGTGATTGATCGTTCACAGCCATCTATGTCACATGGCAACTGTCTCCTACAATGCCCACCTAGAACCTGGAAGGAAGTCAAATTGAGGTACTGTTCAACAGCTCTCTATTTCTTGGCGTCTTTCTAAATGCCAGCACCTCCCTTCTCTTACCATACCTGCCTCCCCACGCACAACTATCCACAAAATAACCGTTGAATGTTTAATTGCCACACCTGGTTTAAATGGCATATAAGGATTTTTGACAAAGATAGGGCAGCAGTGGGGCAGGTACCAGAGCTGACTCTTACCATGCCGTCGGAGCAGTTGGAGGTGGGGCTGGTGGGCTCCGAGCAGCTCTGTCCCGGCATGCTGTAGTAGTTCTCCACCTGCTCCCTCAGCAGCTCCTGCAGGCTCTCGATGTAGCGGATGGCATTCCTGAGGATCTCTACCTTGGGCAGCCTCTGGTTGGGGTTGGTCGTGGTGCACCTCTTGAGTGTCTCGAAAGCCTGGTTGACCTTCTTCAGGCGTCTCCGCTCACGCATGGTGGCTGCCTTCCGCCTATCCATGGTAGTGGACTTTCTCTTGCATGCTTTGCAGGCCCACATGAGGCAGTGGCCAGCCTGATGGTGACCCGTAGGTGCTCGCACGTGCTCGTCCTCGTCTGAGCCTTGCAGTTCTGCTTTGTGAGCCCCGAACGCAGCCACTCGAGGCTCAAACTGGTCCCCGAACTCTCCCTCAGGGGATGGGATGCAAGAGCCGTCGTAGAAGTACTCCGAGGGCGAGAACTGGCAGCTGTCCATCATGTCCATTCTCTGTGGTGAGGCTGGCGGTGCACCTGACTGCAGCGAGGGGGACAGGAGAGAAACTGGACCCTGTGCCTCTGTGGGCCGGCAAACCCCAGGCGGAGCTCCCAGGTCAGTTTCTCCGGTAATTAGCAAGGGCAGAAGCCTGGCGGCCTGGGTCTGCCTTGCTGGGGTTAGGGCTCTTTATATATTCTTGGGGGATGGAGGCCGGCCCCAGTGACCGGGCACTATTAGCATATCCCACCGCAACCCCCGCCGGGGCTGTCTGGGCAAACCTCCGCCTTCCCTCTAGAGATAATTTGCTGTTTACTGCCCCTTCTGACGCTAATGGTTTTACTGCGTTTCTGCCGGGGCGGGGGATAGGTCCCCAACCCGCCCAGTTGCACTCTCTAGATGCACGTAAAGAGTGCCACCGACAAAAGAAAGGAAAGAAACCCAACCTTTTGCCATTGCTCACACAATTTTTAAAAATGTTATTAATAAATAGAACTCACCAAAGCCCACCTGCCTCCCCATTCCTGAACGTGAGGAATCACCTAATTTTTAAGTATTTATTCTCTTTAGTTATCTCAGGATATATATATATATATATATATATATATATATATATATCCACTAACTATATATATATAGTCAGTGGACTGGAATAACGGTAGCTATAAACTTAAAAGTGACACTTTCATCTTGGAGTGAATGTAGATTGTTTACAAAATCTATTTTGCTCCGATCAAATTCTCATTTTATAAGCCCCATGTTATTGGGTCCTGTGCTCCCTAAATGTGTCTGTTCAGCTAAAAGGAGATGAGCGCAAAGGCCAGGTGACGGGAAAGTCCCCCCTCCTTCGGCCCTTCTGCACGTGTTCACCGAGCGCCTCCTCCTTGTACCCGGGCCTTTGCCGGACCCCAAGAGGGCCCAAGATCCACAGCCGCATCTCTGCGATTTGCACTGGAAGAAACACGGTTTTAAACGGCGAACTCTCTTTCTAGGGGCTCGTCTCCTGCCTCCATTCTCCCTCTCTTTCTGCTCCGCCCTGCCATTTAGACAGACTAAACAGCCAAGCTGGGCTTTGGGGTCGCTAATTTTCTGCTTTCAGGCAAACTAACACCGTTACAGATGCATCCCAGCTGCCGGCACAGCAATCCTTCTGGGCGCGTGTAAAATTTCCAGCTGAAACCCTGAGTAACTTCACACACTCCAGCGACAAAAGCCTTCCAGAAAAACAATCATAGCAGGGTCTTTGAAACTTTGGGGCATAGAAGAGGAGAGGGAAGGACTGTCATTTAAGCAAGAATGAATCTAATCATCAGATTTTTGCCATTTCACCTCTGCCCTTAACCCACTCCCATATCACGTGGAGTTGGGGAGTGCTGCTTATCTGTGGGAAAAGTGATTATTTAAGGTTTCCACAAACAGTCCAGAGGAGTCTGGGGTGTGTGACCACGAGGGACTGTTCTCTCCTCTGTCTGTGGTCACCCAGTACAGTAAGTGTTGTGGTTCCAAAGTTACTTGGGGGAGGGTGGCTCTTCCCTCTAACTTTTTTGTAAAATTATTTTTTAAAAAGCAAACTTGACTGGCTGACCTCAGGACTGCAGGAGCCAAAGAAATGCTCACTTTCCAGGGTCAGATCTTCCCTCCAAAGTGAAGGCCACCCATTCCTCCAGGCACTAAGGTTTGCTACCAACTGCAGGTTGAGTTCCTTCTCTGAGGTTTTGTCATCCCCAAGGCAGAGACACCACTACCACCACCCTTTGAAAATCAGGCTCCCTTTCACACCACTGGCTGCTTAATTGTCTGGCCAGTGGAAAATCCATCTGCACCTTATTTAGAACTATTAACAAGTAGGTGCCTTTGAAATGAATACAGTACCCAGGGCTACACACCAGATAAAAGAGTCAAGTTCCTAAAGGGCCCAGGCGGAATGGAAGGCTGTATCCACGCCTGTAAAAACATTCGAATTTATGTGGCTGCCTCTGAAACACTATAGTGGGGAAATACTCTCACCCAGGAATTCTCAGCCAAATCCCACAGGTTCTGGCCGGTAGTGAAACTAGCGCTTTCTCTGGCCATGAGTTCAGATGTTAGCAGGCTGGCCGCACAGCTAAACGGAGTTATGAGTATGAGATTTATGATTTGTCCTTTCAGACTATTTCTTTCACCAGGCACCTAACGTGTTTTGTATCCAACCCTTCAGTGTGGGACATTTGTAGCAAACAACTAAGACTTTCCTCAACCCTTCCCATGTATTCACTCATTTACTACTTTCAGAGATACTATTTGTTATTAGATCCTCTTTTTAAAAGAGGGTAATCAAACGTCAGTGGGTGGGTAGGTAGTAATTTGCCCCAGGTCACAAAGTATTGGAACCTAGGCATTCCTTTGTCTAGCTTGCGCTCCTAAATGTGAATTTTGTTTGTTTTCTTTTTTCTCCCATTCGGGCACAGTGCGCCTGCTTTGCGCTGCGGAGCAGAAACTCGCAAAACCTGGGTCCAGGACGTCGTCCCTGCAGTCCGGGTCCTGGGAAGACGCTGTCGCTCAGGACGCTGTCAGTAACGGCAGTTCTCAGAGGTTAGTGCTGTGTTTGGAAAGGATCTCCAAACAAATTTACCAGAGTGCCGCGGGCGAGTGGAACTAAAGAAGCCAAAGAAACACGAGCGCCCAGCGGCTTAATAGGACCTGCTTGAGGGGAAACACCGACCGGGGTTGAGGACCTTGGAACTCGAGTGCTGAAAATGGGGTTTCGGAGCACCAAGTTAAAAGACGAGACAAAACTTTTAAACTTTTGCCGAAGCCGAGAGGAGAAAGATCAAAAAAATGGGAGTCAGGTCAAAGATCAAAAAAAGGAAGCCTGCACCTCAAAGATGCCTGGGGTGCCCCATTTCGGGAGAGGTTCTGCTGCTCTTTTCCGAGGGAAGAGAGTGAGAGAAAAATAAAAAGTTGGGTGAGCGATACAAAGAAAATTTTTTTTTTCTGAGTGGGCAAGTTGAACAGAGAAGTATAAAAAAGTTAAAAATCACTTTTAGAAGTTCTTCTGGTTATCCAATTGCTCTTTTACTCAAAATCAGATGAGATTTTGGCCTTTGTTCCTCATAGAAAAAATACAAATACAACCTATTTTCCACCATTTCTTCAGAGAAGTGGACTTCTCATATGCAGAGAAAATTCACTTGTATTTAATATGTAAACAGGTTGTTAGAAATGATGTCCCAAAACTACTAGGAAAGCTTCAGACCAGGCAGATGAAGGAAAGAAAACCAAGCCACCACTCGGTGTTATAAATGAATGTCCACCAAGGTTCTGGTGAAAACCAGATAATTTAATTTCTTAAATTTACATTCTTAATAAAAATAAATGCATATTTGATTTTCTTACAAGTTAGACTTATAAGCAGGTTTTAATTGCATAGACCTTTAAGTAATCATCAACCTGCTTTTTTTAAAAAAGAGAACTTGTTTTAGTTTAAGCATTATGGCAACAATCCCAGTGTTGATGGACAGACCACACCAGCAAATGGATGCTTGGAAGTGACTTTCCTAGTAACATTGGCCCACCTTAGGAATTCTGCATGCTTCCCTTAGTTGGAGAAACACATATACCTGGAAAGATAAGCCCATTTCAATTCACTTCTGCCTCTACCTGAGACCCTTATCAACTCTTGGTCAGAGGGAGTTGTTCCAGAGATTTTTGCTTATTATCCGCATCTTCACGATGTGCTAAACAATTCTAAACTGTTATTAGCTCTGGGAACCAGGCACACCTAAGTAAACACATTAGTACCTGCCAAAGCTGCTGGAAGAATTTGTGGAGAAGACAGCTGAGGAAGACATTGGCCTCTGCTTGAATTCGAAGACTCCCGGGAGAGATCAAAGGCCTAAGGAAGGACTTCTAGCAGCCTTGAGAGACGGAGAAAGTAACCAGTTCTTACATTACCAGTAACTTTGTCCCGTCAACATGGCATAGCCCTCATGGGCTGACTCTGAACTAGGCTTACAAAATTGCCTCTTTTTTTTTTCAGAATACAACTTCTAAAACCAAGGATCATCTTTTGTAACACTTCTTTTGAGTTTAAAGGAGTCACTGGAGGGAAGTGCCTTGATGACTTGTCTCTTTGAGGAAATACCAGGTTATTGCTGATTTACTAATGCACTAAATTAGGAAATGAGATTTGCGAAGTTTAAATTAAAAAATTTAAAAATGCTTTTCCAGATATAGCGTTCTGGGAGGAAGATTTTGAGATGAATAAATAGGATGAAATATTACAAAAAGAAATTGCAAATAAATACATTATAACTTTAAGTCAAAAATGTCTTAAGACTAGAAGTTATTTTAGCAACCCAAGATTTCTTTGGTCATCTCAAGAGTAGTTGGGGACACTGACTTTCAGCATCATTCTCCCACCCTTAAATACATGAAAGAGTCCCCCCTTGCAAAAAAAAAAAAGTTGATAGTAGACATAAGTAGATTTTCACTGCCTTCAGGCTTGGAATTCAATGATTCAGATGTGATGATTAAACTTAGAGAAAAGCTTACACTTCACGTTTAACAAATTATTTCTATAGTAACATAAAAGAGAAAATTACTTATTATTTCATACATGATAACTTATACCTGCCTCTGGAAAGAGGCTCAGTTTAAATCCCAAATTGCTTATCTTTACCAAGTTATTATATCTTGATTTTCTGCTTCCATGGCCCTGTTTGTTTTGGCTTTGGCCTTAGTAAAGATTGTCATCATTAATATCCAAGAAAAACATTTTAATTGCAAACACACCAAGGATTCCACTGGAAAGCCTAACATGTCAGCTACAGCAATGGAGGTCACATGAAGTCTTTGGGAAATATTTGCTCTATTTAATGAAGAGAATTTTGTAAGCAAACCTATTCCAAATAATTTCTCAAGTTACCCAGCTAGGAGAGATAGAGAGGATTTGGTTTGCAAAGACTGAATCAAACCTATCAGCAAATAAAGTCCATGAATTGATAAAAGCATTCTGCTACTGAGCTGTTTAAACACAAATTTTATAAATATATGTGCAATCCTAAAGAAGAGAGTTCACTTGGTCAATTATATTTGATTTCAGTGTGGCATGAATCTGATCTTTAAAACTATAAGTGTGTGTACATATATACACGCATTTCAGGGGAAATCTCTATTGATTTTCAGGAAAAAAGTAATAGAGTCTTAATAAGCAGGATAATGATCATACACACTGCCCAGACATATTTCCACATGTTCTGATTGGATAATTTGAAATGCTTTCCCACTTATATTTTAAATTTAAGTACTGCTGTAAGGTAGAGTTTACTAGCTAATCACTCTTAAGAGCTTTTGGAAAACAGTTGTAAAAGAGAGCCAAACTACTGTAGAGCCAAATAAATGTTCCTTCTTATTTCCCAAAAGCCTTATTGCAAAGGCTTGTCTTGCGGGGTGGGTGTAAAGGGGTTCATGGTGATTGGGAGAATAGGCTGGAAGCCTTTGATATTGCCTGGCTCTGAGTCCTGACTCTATACCTACAAGAACCTCTCTGTCCCAAAGGTTTCTTTTCTTTATAACATTAGCTGTGACAGTAGTAGTTTTCTTGCAGGCTGTTGTAGGATTATATGAGTTAATATGTAAAATGATACAAATGGCTCATCCACGTTCCTGCTGGTCTCATTGTTATTAATGCTCCGCGCCCGCCGCCCGCCGCGCCCCCCCGCCCCCCCCACCGCCCACCGCCAGAGCTTGCAAAGGTGGAAGAAAAGGCCCTGATGGTCCATTTATATTTACTAATGAAAAATAAAGACATTGGGTGTTTATTTAGTGCCCTCTTTTGGCTAAGCAGTTTGTATGGGTTGTCTCAGTGACTATGGACACACCCGGAGTTGAGCAGTACTACTGCCATCCCCATCATTTTGTAAATGAAGAAACAGACGTAGAGAGGAGCGCTTACAGCCCAGGTCTACTCAGTAGCAGCCTGGGTTTCAGCCTGGGTTGTCAGCGCCTACGGAGACGTTACTAACAGTTCCATTTGCTCTTCTCAAATCTTTGACAAGGATTACGTGTCAGTCTTAGTTTCCTCTGTGAAGCTTTCTGCATTTAAAAAGTGTTCTAGGAAAAATTAGATTTATCTAGATACTCAGAAAACCAAGCTGTTTGACAATCACCCTCTGGAAGAGGCCTTTTGAGATGGAAAGGGAGCAAGATACTGCGCCTTGCCTGGAGGGGCGCGGCCTGTGGAACTTTGGTGTTGGGCCGCAGGAAGGCCCAGAATGCAGTGTTAGGAAGCGAGGCTGGGCTGAGAAATAGGGAATTCGATTTGATTTTTACATTTTTGAACCAAGGACTAGTTGGCAGGGGGGCGTGGAGAGGGAAGGTAGAAGTGTGTGTGGGTGGGTGGGGGAGGGTCGGGGTCGGTTTGTCATATGGAAAGTGCTATTTACAGAATGCAAGAGAGAAGTAGTCATTCCGAAGAAATGCCTTGGCCCTCTCCTCTGCCTTACTTTCCACTGGGATTCTTGGTGGTCGTTTCTTCCTGAGGTCACAGGATAAACAAACCTGGCACACGTTGTAAAATCCTCACCCTGAGGAGCCCCTGGGGCTTCGAGCCTCTCTGGGGTTTTGCTATTTGGCCCAGCTAAGAGGTTTCATGTGTGTTGCTGTTGTCCTTTGCCCTCAACCGTTTAACCCTTCCCTCTCTTGAAGCAACCCTTCCTCCAGAGAAACCCACCCCACCTCAACAGACAGATTGTCCCCTTCTTTTATCTTGCTAGCTGGAAAACTAACCCAGGCCACAGGAGGCCTTGAGTATATCCCCATCTTCTAGCCACCAGTCTAGTTCAAGAAACCCGGGGAGAGGCCCAGAGACCTGGCTGGGAGGCCCGTGCAGCCCCTGGGGACTCCAGATGCAGGCTTTTTCGTCAAGGTCTGGGCCTGGAAAGTCAGAGAGGCAAAGTAATTTGGAATAAATTAGCTAAAGACCTTTTAGAAAAATAAGCAAAGAGATTTTGTGGGACAATTTCTTGCAGCGATGAGATAGCAGTGGATTGAAAATTCAGTCATTAACTCTGGGTAAGCAAATCTCACCTGAGGCTGAGGTATAAAACAGAAAGAGAAAGTACACTGATACAAGGAAAAAGGACAATTTCCTCTTGGATATTCCTCACTTATAGAAAAGCGAACAGTTTAATTTAGACAAAGGGGGAAAAAACCCATTCTCCTCCCTTTAAATCAGCCTTTAAAAAAAATCCAAATAAATGGGCTTGTGTGGTGTCTAAAGTAAAATATGGCTCTGTTTATGGACACATGCCTCAAACATATTAATTCAGCTGAATCAAAATAGGACCAACTTTATTCATATAGAAACTTACTTTTTAGTATTACAATACCAGGATCCTCTCACATTGTATATACAATAAGTCTGTCACTTTACATTTAAAATATAGTTCTTAGATTTACATATAAAATGGAAGTACTAAGATTATTTACAAAAATACATTCAATGCCACTAACACTTAAATTACACGCTCCCACTTGGTTTTAGACAGGAATGAACGTTTGATCATGGCACGATGGAAACACTGCAATACAAGTAAATATATTACAAAACCAACCAACAAATACAAGGGAAGGCCGCTAGACCTAAGCCACTCGCTGTTCCACAAAAATTAAAGCCCAAAGACAAAAGGCTTTTTTACATCTGAGCCCACACAACAGTTCCAGAGAAGTTTCTTTGTGAATGTCTCCTTTCCTTTCAAAAACTCCTGGGTCTGGGTTCCTAAACATTAATGTAATGTGACCTAATCCAAAGGATTAGACGAAGGAGCAAGGGTGGGACCTTCCTGCTGCAGTGAATCTCCAGAACGAACATCTTCTCGAGTTACTTCTCCACCACCTCTTCCACGCAGGGCAGTTTGCGCTCCTCCGAGGAAATGCTGTCCACGATGGAAGAAAGGCACCGAAGGCTGCTCGAGGCCGACGAATCGATGCTTGCCCCTCCTGAGCGCAGAAAACACACAAACATAGCAACCACGGAAGGTAGAAGAGGCAGCTCTGCGCCCAGCTCCACACCTCTTAGGCAACAAGGGAGCACGGGGTCTCCGCGCGGGAGAAAAGAGCGCACTTCTCTCTGGGCGCGTCCCTGCTTTTCCGCCCGGAGTAAGCAACCAGCCCCCTCCCGGGGTGCTTCCTTTCGAAAAGCCCAGTGCCCTTTCTTTTACTTTACCTTCCTTTGCAGTTATTACGAGCCCCCTGGAATGATCCGAAACACTTGGCCACTGGGAGCTGCAGGTGCGCAGGAAATCCGCACCCTCAAGCTGCAGGAAAACCAAGGCAGCAGATTAGGAAAGAAACATGGGTTCCGGGGGTCAGGGTGCGTTTGCAGGGATGTCTCCCTTGTTTCCTCGGGCCGCGTGCGCATTTCCTGCCTATTACAGCCACCGGGTGTCCATGGGTCATTGGGGATGCATTAGAGAGGGAGTGGGGAGGGGTGGGGGGCGGCCGAGGAAGAGGGATGGGATAAAGGAGACCCACCAGCTGGATGTTAAAACCCCAAGGAAAGCGTCTGATCAGACTTTGCATTCCCTTGCCCCGGCAGCGTCTGGGCTTACATTCTCTTGCTTGGGTCTGTAGTTGAAGGGGTCCACCCCTAGCTCCTGCATTTTCTCCTGCTGATCCAGTCGGTGCAGCAGGTCCTGCAGCCGCTCAATGTAGTTGATGGCGCTCCGCAGAATCTCCACCTTGGGCAGCCTCTGGTTGGGGTTGGCCACCGTCCGCCGCTTCAGTGCCTCGAAGGCCTCGTTGATTTTCTTTAGCCGCCTCCTCTCGCGCAAGGTGGCGGCTTTCCGTCTGTCGGTGGGGGCAGATTTTCTCTTGCAGGTCTTACAAGCCCAGATCAGACATTGGCCGGGACAATGGGGAGGCTGTAGGCCTGGGGGCGCCAGGACATGCTCTTCTCCGCTGCTGTCGCTCCCAGCTTCTGGGGGCATTTGGTCCTGGCATGGGGATAGGGTACCATCACTCCCTGGATACAAAGGAGAGCCCTCTGCCACTTCTAATGGCTGCAGGGTAACATTTTCTCCGTCCAAGTAAAAGAAATAGGAGCCTGTTTCAAAAAGGTCCATCATCATGTTCTCTTCCTTGGCCTCTGACTCTGTCTCAACTGGGTGATGGGCTCAAAAACCCAGAGGAACCACCCAGATGGCATTTAATTAGTGCGGTGACATAAGTCGCCCCAGCTTTATATATAGTAGCTCCTGAAACTCAATCCAACGTTTAGCTGTCATGGAGCATCAGCCTCCCAACGTGGTTACAGCCAGGGCTCTCTGGAACATTTCGTTTGAAAGAAAACTGAGAAGTGTCACCTCCAGAGTGCTGTGACAATCTACATGCAGAACAGGTTAAAACAGAATACTCAGAGAGAATACCACAATTTAAATACAGTAACGAATGTTTCCATTTGGGACAGTTTAGACGTTAACCTGCTTACTTACAGGACAAACTTCAAAACAACTGGGGATTAACACTGCCCAGTCCCCTCCTCCAGGCTCCTCTGAAATCTAAGTATAGACCCATGATGAGAGATTTCAAAGGCAATAGCCATTGCTCCAAAATAGCCTGGTTAATATTTGCAGAGTGGTTCAGTTCTTTTCTCTCCTGTCTGTCAAAAAGATGCTATTCCTGTGATTAAAACCATTACCGTCCTTCAAAGGTTTTACATGACTTTCAGGCTGCAGCCTCAGTAGCAGCAGGTAAATCTCTTTCCTCTCTTTTAATAAGGCTGTAAAATGATTTGGGAGCTGAAGCGGGTGGCTGGAGGGTGCTCAGATTACTTCTGTTGCTATTTTTTTTGAGGGGTGGCAATCAAAATCTGAATTCCGTGTCCCTCTACAGTGAAACAATAGAACCTCTGAGTTAAGGAAGGGGGGGTGCAGAGGATGTGAATGCAACACATGTAATAACTGCTGTTTACAAGTAGCTTTTAGAGGAAAGAGAACTCATCCCAAAGCTAGACGAGATTTCAGGATTCACTGTGGTCCTCACTCCAACGCGCCTCTGTTATGGCTCCTGCTCTACACATGGTGCTCACAGCTTTCTCACTAGTGTACTCACTGTCCATTGACTCCCTGGATTAGTTGTTTCATTGGGTTCAGATGAGAAAGGTAGCAACCGAGGCACAAGCAAGGACATAGACTTTTTAATCGCAGCTTCCCTGTGGTGCAATATACTCAAGTATGCTGGTTGGGGAGGCGGTATACAATACCAGGGATGAAGGGCAGGGGCCCTGGAGTCAAAGGGCTCCCGTCAAAGTCCTAGCTTACTTCATTTCTATTTACGTGTGAATAGAGGTAAGCACCAGATCTCAATTTCGTCAAGATAATAGTGGTGGCCTAACAGAATTTGGGTGGGGATTCGATCAAACGATACGCACGTGAAGTGTACCGCCTATGTTAACTGCTTGATGAATGCTAGCGCGTCAGCCTGTGCCAGGGCTCAGGCCATGTCTCGTGGAGGAAATAAAGCGCAGCCACTGCAAGGACTTTTTTCTTCTGTTCTCTTTTTCTTATTCATCGTTGTTTTCTTTTCTTTCACCTCTCTTTTGTCTTTTTGTTCCTGTCATTTTCTTTTTCCTTTCTTTTTGTTCCTTTTATTTCCCTTTCTTTTTTTCTCCCAGAGTTCTGGAAGGACCTACTCTGTCTGTAAGTGGGCTTTAGAATGGCAGTCAACTTTGGTTTGGGCCTTTGTAGTCAGCGCCTGAAAAAACTAGATAGAATCCAAAGGTCTTCTTCTTCAACCCCCATATGCTTGATATGATTTCATTTTTTAAGTAAGGAGAGTGAAGACAACATTAGGAATCAATGGTCAGACAGTGTAGGAATAAGCTAAATTTTCAACTCAAGTTGCTTCTTCTAGAAGATAATTCTTCATAGTCTCTATTATTTTTATGTTATTGAGTTTTAGAGAGAGAGAGAAAAAGGCAGGGGGAGGCGGAGAGAGGAAGGAAGAAAGAGAGAGAAACATTGATTTATTATACTACTTATTTATGCATTCACTGACCCTGACTGGGGATTGAACCCTCCACCTTGGCATGTCTGGACAACACTCTAACAAACTGAGCTACCCAACCGGGGCCTACGTTCTCTTTCTATCGAGCCACAGACTTGCGGTGTTAAGCTGACATTTGGGGCTATTTTTATGTTTTTGTTGTTGTGCAGCTGACTAATTCTTTATCAGGTGTGAGAATCATTTGTAGGTTTTGGAAAAGAAGGAAGCACAGAGAAGAATGATAAGAAGCCAATATTCCTTCTGTGATATTTTCTCCTATTTCCACCAGTCCCTGGCTGCGGTGACCGCAGCAGTTCAGACAGCATGTTAGAAGCCCCAGCAATGCTGAGTGTTGTTTAACGTCCATTATGCAAAGCTACGCTGTGCTCCAGACCATACTCTATGCTGCATTTTATAATGTGATGATAACTTGAAACGTCATATTTAACCAATGCATGTTACATAGCATAATTGCATGTTACATAGCATAACTTGCATATTTATGCATATTTGCATAATTGCATATTTAACCAACAATGCATGTACATAGCATAATTGCCAAGATTACTAAGATAATAATAACTGAAATTCATTTATTCAGTATTTGGGGGGCACCTACTAGATGCCAGATAGTGTCCTGGATGTTAAGGATAAAACAGTGAAAAATGATCTCTCTTCTCATGGAGTTTGAATCTGGAAGGGTGAGGGAAGTTGATTAAGACACTACAAAAAGTGAAGGGGGCGGAATAGCCCTGGAACTGGGGTACAGATGGCCTGGATTCTAATCTTTTGAGGCCTGTGAGAATTTAGTCAATCCTCATATCTCAGATTCTCAGTTTTCTAATCTATGAAGCTGATACCATGACAAAAGATGTCATACTCTCAAAGGCCATAATGAACATGAAATTTTTTAAAAATGTGAAATGACTTAAAAAATGTTGCATACTCTATGAAAGTGCTTTTATGACTGCAATTAGGTGTATAGAAAAATGAGAGAAGAGAACTATTGCTACTAAGGAATTTTGCTGCTTGAATAATAGAAGTAACATCTAAGGTGTTATCATTCTTAGACTCACCACTGATTTTAAGATGTATGGAATAGATGAGAGAATCTACATGTCATAAACTGCTAAAGAATAGAAAAGCATGTTCTTTCTCCTTTGTTTTTCCCTTATTCAAGTGTCACCACTGGAGACACAGTTCAACATGTAACAAGAGAAAATTCTAGAAAGAAGTAGAAAAATCTTTGAGGTGCTAATTAAGGGTAACCTCTCAGACTGGGGTGATATTTCTTTGTGCACATTCAACCTTCACTATTGAATGATCATTTCTTACTAAATTGCAAAGGTCCTTTCCCAACATTCTGTAGGACTTAGGCCAGTACAGTTAGTGTTTTTGTTCATTTGGTCTAAAAAAGACATTTCTCTCTGTTGTGTTGCGGTAGGAATGGGAGGAAAGAAAAGAGGAAATGCAGCTTGGGGGATAACCATCCTGTGTGAGATTAGGTAGTGGGAAAATAGGCAACGATTCCAAACAACTAGCAAACTCTTGGAACTCAAACTGCTTGCAAAATCTGAGATGTCTATAATTGTAATTACATTATTTCTCAGTGGGACTTGGGAGCCACAGACCTTGACGCGTGGTCAAAACAGGTTTATGTAAATTGAAATCCCTGAGGCTTTAAAGAATTCAAATACATTTTTTAGAATTGTGGGAAAAGCAGATCATAATAAGAGAATAATAATATTAAGTATCAATAAATCACTTTGGGGGCCCAGAGTTCATTCATAACAAAACCTGAAACTAGGTGACTGAATTGTGTTTTCAAATAGTTTGCCACCCCGTTATTATTTCATACTTAGTTCTTTCTAAATGCATTTTCTTTCCATCATCTCCACAAAAGTTTGAATATGCCCATTTGTCTACTTGAGAAGAAGTATATGGCTCTGTTAGCCAGTGGTGGATTTTAGCTCTGAGCCCTTGTGAAAGTGGTATTATGTGATGGGAAAACAGAGCTCTAGAGTAAGACAGAGTCAAAGTTCTAGCCATTCTTAACTCTAAGTTCTACACCTTTTTATAAGATCGAATGATATATATAATCCATACATCACTTTTGTTAGCGTAACATGAAGTAATATATGTTGAGTTCTTGAAGTGGAATAACTCAACAAATGTTAATTTCCATCCTTCCCCTATTCAATTCATAAGTGATCTGATTGAAATAGCCATGGTGAATTAATTGAAAAACCTAGATCTGATGAGATATATGTTTAAGGTAAATTGAGGGATTTGTTGGTGTTAATGGTATAATGGAAGCAAAAATATCGAAACTTGTGACCTCAGTCATAGTGTTTCATGTATTTGGGCCCTCAAAAAAATTTCCAGTTTATGGGAGACAGACACTAATTTAAAAATCACACAAAGGAAGAACTGAGCTGGGAACTCGAGAGGAAAGAAATGTGGTTCTAGATGAGTATATAACAATAAAGAGTTTGTCATAAATGGGAAGCTTGGGAAAGTAGACAGAAGTTCCTGAGATATTGGGTTTGTATTTCTAGGGAGCAACATTGAAGCTTCTTAGTAAACCTGTGGATTGAGACAGTAAGAGTGACAGGAAACTTGAGGAAGAAATAGACACAGATGAGGGTTTGCCAGAAACGGGCAGACAGATGTTTGTGGGTTATAGCTAAGGGATATGACAACATCATTGCATAGTTGGGTTCAAAGAAAGCACTTTCAGCAGTGGTAGCTCAGAAAGTAGAACTGAGGGTTAGACAGAAAAACGATGATAATTTTTCAGTAGTGAGAAGAGAGAGAAGGGAGACAAAGAGTAGAAGAAAGAAGGCTTTAGCCTTGGCTGGCATAGCTCAGTGGGTTGAGTGCGGGCCTGTGAACTGAAGGATTGCAGTTCGATTCCCAGTCAGGACACATGCCTGGGTTGCAGGCCAGTTCCCAGCAGGGGACCCACGAGAGGCAACCATACATTGATATTTCTCTCCTTCTCTCCTTCCCTTCCCCTCTAAAGATAAATAAATAAAATCTTAAAAAAAAAGAAGTCAATTCTGCAGGTAGAAGAAGGATCAACCAGCAAGGCCAGTGAGTGGCCCTAAAGGATAGAAGGTGAAAGAAAGGCCCGCAGACTCAAAGGAAAAGTTCGGGAGAATCAGATTAATGCTTTAAACTTGTGGCAGCTAAATGAGTAACATGAACCTGTGCACCTGTAACTTACCTAATCTGCAGACAGTTCGTGCCCAGAGATTCCCAAACATTGTGGTAAAAATAGATACGCACTTAAACTGACAGAACATTCCAGTTACTTCAGAGGAGCTGGGGGAGGGGCACACACCAAGCAGAGGTAAAGAAAAGATTTTAAACGTGAATCCTTTGCAATCTCCAGATGGTGGCCTTGAGAGGTTAGGCAGAGAAATGAGGCTGCTGCGGGCAGCCCTTTCAAAACAGTTACAAGGAAATGAGTCTACGACCGGCCGAGGGGGAGCCAGAGAAGTCCCTCTTCAGATCTTTCAAGAGATGTAGTTTTTTGCCTTTTGTTCTCACTCCTACCCCCTCTCATTTGGGAGTAGAACAAGACTCACAAAGCCCTGTGTTCTGTTCACATTCCAGCTGCAAAATGCTCCTTAAGGAGGCTGCTGCTCATTTCTTAGTTTCTAGACATAATTTTCAGGGAAAGAGGCAATCATGCTCTTCGGCCAGAGAAACATTCCTTGGTGCTTACAAAACAAAGTCCTCTTCGTGATTTCTCATTCTTCCCTGTTTCTCACTGAAATTTACAAAGTTTGAGAATAAATCTTGTGAACCAATAGATTCTTTCCAGAATTGCTTCCTGGTGGGTTACCAAGTGAGACAGGTTTGCCTAGGATGGGGACACCGGAGGCTCATCTGGTGCTCAAAAACTGGGGGAATCCCAGGCAAATCAGAATGAGCTGGCTCCCCCGGTTCCCCCCAAAATAGGATAGATGCTATCTACAGATTAGAACAGTGAACAGAGTGCAGGGAATATAAAGTCACGTTTTTCGTTACAAAAATTATAGTGATTCCAAATGCAGGGTTTGATGTTAGATCCAAATGTTGGGTCCAGTTCTGCTCCTTGTCAGTATTTGTCCTTGGACAAGTTATATGACTTCTCTAAGACTCAGTGAACTGGTCCATAAAGTAGAAATAATATTACCCGATAAGGTTGTTTTAAAGCTTAAAACAATGTCAATAAAACACAATAGGTAGTGTCTAGTACATACTAAATGCTCTATACAAATAAATATTATGTAGTATAACTTTCAATTGAAGAAAAGAAAATAATAATCCATCTTACATGTTGCCTCAATAAACCATACTGTTCATCTTTTTGTTTTCTCTATGAACAAACACTTAATATAATGTGATTTCATGTAATGTAAATTTTGTATCATAGGATTTAAAAATATAAATATAGTACCATATTATGTATATATTGGCTCTGTCACTTAAAAAAATCACATCAGCATTTTTCCATGATAATGTCTAAGATATAGAAAATGATTTTTCAATGTTGTTTACATCTGTTAAAAACTAAAAGATTGTGATACTCAGATGGTCCAAATGATAGTAGTGCCTGGCGTTACTAGCTTGCTTAAACAGTTGTCTCTAGTGTAGGATGGTGAGCCAAGTATTGTGTTACTGCCCTGCCACTGGGTGGTTATGACATACTGTCTAAAATAGTTGGTGCTTTAATGCCTGTGTCAGAGCCTCCGGTGACAAATAGTCACCACTGTACAAACACACTTATTTCATAAAGTTTATCTACCAGTTTTGGAAAAAGAGTTGTTTAATCAGACATACACATTTTACACTTTTTCAGTCTGGACATTTTTGCCTTCAGACAATACATGTTAGTTTGGGGAATATTAAGTGATATAAAAATACTAAAAGTTATAATGTGTTTAAATTGTATGTCATCTGGAGCTTTTTAAGCTTATGCATTATATGTTTAACATATCATTAATCACATTAAAAATTCATCATATTAAGTTTTTTTCTCTTGATTTTATAATCTGGGCTAGATGTGATTGGTGAAGCCTCGATATGTAATTTTATAACATAATTATGACCTTTTAATTAAACTATGTAAATAGATTTTTGTTTCCCTGTATTTAGGCTGTTAGGATATTTAAGATGTTTGACAATATGAATTCAAGAATTGGTGCTTTTAGACTATAGAACAAAAATATATAAATGTCTTATTTTGTAAAGTTGTAGTCATTATTTAATTCTAAAAAAATAAAACGTAGCAGGCTCTGTGTTGAAATGCTTTAAATAAGTGATCTCATTACCATATGCTTTACCAATTATGTTATACAGTCATCTTCATTTTAAAGAGAGAGAAAAACAAAGCAAAGAGAAATTAATCTACTTGCCCAAGGTCACATGCTTATAAAGTAAACCCTGGCTCTGATAGCAGTGATTTATAGAATCAAAAAGTTCTTATTCTGAGCCTCCTTATAAAGACCAAGGCAAGAATGATCTTCTGTGGAGAAAAAAATGGAGGGCAAACTAATAGAAGAAATTTGAGTGTTTATTTGCCCACCTGCAGGGTAACTTACATTTTTCTACTAGAGTGGCCAAAAGAGGCACTGTTAATAGCTGTTTTTTTTCCCTAGTACAGTGACTAAAAGAGGCAGTGTTGAGAGCTATTGGCTTAGATTTGGACCTGAGTACTGTCCCATTGGGAAATAATGATGCAATGGTATTTTCATGTATGGTGCCATGTATAGGCAGACTGTCCCAGAGGTCACAAAACTGATGCTCTAATCGAAATGCTTGAAATGTATGGTCTATTTTATTACTGAAAAATATATAGGAAGAAGCAAAGAAAAAAGATGGAGTATTTTAGCATAATTAGGATAGAGCAAAATTTAGGTAGTGAGACCATAATATCCAAGTCTTGAGATATACAATGCTCATATGTCTTGTCTTTCTCCCTTCCCTTTAAGTTTATGCCACTTACAGTAGTTGCAAGGACTAGAATTGAGGGATTTCAGCAGATGGAAGGTGTCTGGAACCAATACACAAATACTCTCTACGCCTGGTCAAAAGCTATGTGCTATGTGCCTTTGAGCTGGCTCTGACTCCTGGCTACTCTATGAATGAGTGGTGTCCAAAGTGTTCTGCTCTCAACAGCCCTGTTCAGCTCTGCTGACTCATTCCCATGGCTCCTTTCATGGAGTCAGTCGTCTCATAGTTTGTCTTCCTCTTTTCCTGCTGCCTTCTATTTTTCCCAGAATTCTTGCCTTTTCTAAGAACTCTGCCTTCTGATGATGTACCAAAGTAGAACAGTGTTTGTTTTATTAATTTTTGCCTCCCAGCCATCTTTCAGGCTTAATTTGCTATAGGAGCCACCTGTTGATCTTTCTTGTGGTCCATTTCATCCACAGAGCCTTCCTCTGACACCGTATTTCAAATGCATTAGTTTTTTCTTCCTATCAGCCTTCTTCACAACTTTCACATCCAGACATAGTATTTGAGAATAATAGGGTGCAGATGAGCTTAGCTTTGATCTCTAATGACACATATTTGCTCAAAGGCTATAACTCACCTATAATCTGTTGGGCAGCCATGGCTTTAATTTATATAGTTCAATATGGATTTTACCAATGAGTGGTCAGTATAAGACCTGAGTATTGGGTGTCTCAGATGCATTTGATAATTTGATTCTTAATCCATCCCTTCCTGTGTTGACAAGCATAGATGACAACTACTTCATCTATGTCTAACATGTTCTAGGTCATTTACTTTTATATTTAGTTTCATATATTCTCCTTGTTTCCTCCTCTGTTCTCCATTGTAGAATTGAATAATCTTAAATAACAGAAAATTTATATTTTTACATGGTTGCCAACTAGAACTGTTATTTCTTGATGTTTTTAGTTTAACTAATTTGTTTGAATCATTTAACATAAACCCGTCTCTGTAAAGATTTAATTACTTCTAATTGCTATTTGCCTCTACCCATCCTTTGTTCTTTGCTTATTTTTGAAAGTTGATATTTTACTTATTTATAGTCCCCAAACCCTAATCTATGTGGAGCTACATAACCTATATGTAGTTTATGTACTTACTGAAAAAAAAAATTATCCCTTACTAACTACAATCCTTCCTGGATTTCACGTTCAGTTACAAACACTGATATGGCTAACTGTTGAGCAACAGATCTAAGTTTATTTCATCGCATCTGCATTTTGTATTCATTATACATACATACATATATATATATATATATATATATATANACCCGTCTCTGTAAAGATTTAATTACTTCTAATTGCTATTTGCCTCTACCCATCCTTTGTTCTTTGCTTATTTTTGAAAGTTGATATTTTACTTATTTATAGTCCCCAAACCCTAACCTATGTGGAGCTACATAACCTATATGTAGTTTATGTACTTACTGAAAAAAAAATTATCCCTTACTAACTACAATCCTTCCTGGATTTCACGTTCAGTCACAAACACTGATATGGCTAACTGTTGAGCAACAGATCTAAGTTTATTTCATCGCATCTGCATTTTGTATTCATTATACATACATACATTAATTTCAAGATAACTTTCTCTTGAAAAAGTACACCCTCTAAAATGCTTTTTTTAAATTAACAGACCTTTTCTTTTAAAGAGCAGTTTTACTCAGAGACAGACAACAGTATGGTGGATACCAGAGGGAATGTGGGCGGGAGGGCAGTAAGGTGTAAAAGGGGTCAAAGACAGGATGATGGAAGATGGTTTGACTTTGGGTGGTGGGCATACAAGGCAACATATAGATTGTGTATCATAGAAATGTACACTTGAAACCTGTATAATTCTATTAACCTTCATCCTCACAATTAATTTAATTAGGAAATAAAATAAAATAAAAATAAATAAAAGAGCAGTTTAAGGTTTACAGAAAAACAACAAAAGTTTCAGAGAGTTCTTCTGAAAACCTTTTTTTAGTTCCTTCCCCACATCAAAGGTATTAAAATTATCTTTTTATTCTCATTCTCTTTTTCTATCTGTTCCTAAATATGCTTTTATTTTGTGCAACATTTTATGTTAAATTTAGAAAGATCAGTATATTACTTGCCTTCACCGAGTTTACAATCTAATTAGAGATGTGAGATGTATATTCTGAAGCAGTTACAGAACAGTACAAATTAGTATACAGTGAAGTTCCCAAATGAACAATGTAGGGAATGCATCATGAATAAAGGGTTACTTGGATAAATAGAAGGTCTCATAGAAAGGTAGAATTTTTTTAAAATGACCTAGAAAGGTGTGTAAGGTCTGGATATGAGATGTACATGAAGGACAGGACATGACCAAACAGTGGTGAGAATGAGTGGTATGACCAACCTAAATGTATAAATATTGTGACTATTGGGTTTAAGCTCATGGGGACTGGAGAATGATTAGACACTTTTGAGCTTTATAAAACTGCATGTTTCTGTTAGTCTTTATAAAGATTTGTAGTGGTATCTATTATGGATCGAGAGTAGGAAAGCCTTTTCCAATTGGGCATCATATATTTTTAGGGTTGCTTTTATGAAATTATTCAAATGCCTAAATGCAAATGTGGTCAATGAAATAAAGAGAAAAATAAAACAAAACAAATACTGACCTTCATCAATTTCTACAAAAGAGCACATGAGAAAAAGAGCATTTCAGGATCTTTTGGAAGAAAAAATTTAAGCCCCCTCATAATTTCTATGTGTTGAACAAATTAAATTTCTATATAATTACTTTTGACATATTTGGCTCACTGATGTAAATCACATCAAAGTTTAACAGATTATTTCATATAAACCATTTATAAAGCCTTGTTAAGAAATCCCTGTCATACTGTGTCTCTCTAAGAGAAGGAATACACTTCAAATTTTCAATCAGTATTAACTATTTGAAAATCAGTATTCCTGTCAGATTTACTTATCAAAAAATGTTTACTTTTTAAAATTTATTTAATTATTGTTCAAGTACAGTTTTCTGTCTTTTACTCCCATGCCAGCCTACCCCAGTCCTCCCCACCTCCCTCCCATTCACCCCCCGCCTTAGTTTTTGTCCATGTGTGCTTTATACTTGTTCCTGTAAATCCTTTCCCCTTTCCCCTGATTACTATTCATTTATTAGTTAAAAGTAGAGAAGATAGTTTCAATTTGGAGTTACTACAAAAAAAAGGCTACAATTTAAAACATTTTAGTTCCAAATACTTTTTAAACTCACTGAGAAATAGTTTGGTCTTGAAAGGGTCATTTCTTTCTCAAAATGGTGGGTGCATTTTGGTCCAAGAATTACCACATTGGCTGAGGATAGAATTTCTTTCTAAATTTGTGTCCAAGAAAACAGACGATCATAGGCTGTTGGAGATCAATAAAGTAAGGTGCTCACATAGCCCATAGTAAAGTATTCTTTTCTGCTAAACACAGACTAGTGCAGACTGTGACAGGCATGACCCCCATGCTGGATATTTGTGAAGTATGATGTTCTTTTCATACAAACAAGCTCTATTAACATGGTTCCCTCACGCCACTTCTGACTTCCAAACCCTCTAGGAGTCGACACCAACTGTCTGTTATGACGCTTGTTCATTAATTTCTTTTCAGCAGGACTATTTCTTTTCTTCTCAGCTGTTGTGGCAATTTAACACTTTAAAACTCTTCTTACACAGCTCTTTGTTGAACACTGTTTCTCTGTTCGGAACACTAGGAAACACCAGCGGGCAGAGTCATAGGGCGGTCTGCCACTTGTTTCGTCCCCCATTCTCACAGAGGGGAGCTTCAGCTTGGCCACTGGACATGTGAAAAGGGCACAAGCAGTTATTCCTCTCTACCAGACTTAATGGTCTTGACGGTAGTCAATTTGTACGTTCCACACAGCTGACCTGAGTGGATCCAATAGATCCCTGGTTAAAAGCTACTAATAGAAAATCTTCCTTTCTTTTTTCTTTTCCTCTGATTGGAAGGCATGTGTGCTCATGCTCTGAGTGAGCCAAGACTGAACACACCAACAGATCCCAGAAAGCAGAGAATGACTGTTGTATTCCATTGTGAAACAGAATCAACCTTGCTAATTTTTATTTTTGATTGGAAAACACCAGCATTTTAAGGATTTTGAGAGGATTTAAGAGCATAAAAAATGAATAATAAAAGGAGTAGATGAGTATATCTGTTTTGGAATAATATGCAGTTGGACCCGGCCATGGTGTGACTTTTCCGTGGCAAAAACTCTTTCCATGTGTGTCCCTGTCTGCTTGGGGGCAGCGGGGAACAGCACGTCACAGAGAAAGAATGTGAGCATCAGGGCTGCTTTGCACTTTGCCAATCTGTTGCGCTCATCCCGGCAATTTTTGTGTTTGAAGTTGGCAAAAGCTAGCAATTGTTTTGTTGTTATTATGTTTAAAAATGATATGTGTATAAGTGACATTTGCTTGTTTTTATATTTGTGCTTTATATTTGTTTTTATATTTTATATTCAGATCAATTAACGTGGGTGAATTTTTTAGATTTTGTAATATGTCATGATGTAATAGCACTAAAAACACATGCTACTTTTTAAAAAAGAACTGAATAATTTCAAGATATTCATTTCTTAATGTTCTATGTATGATTCTATGATAGCTAGACTTCTTAGGTTTCCAACTTTATTTTTACTTCTTTGAGGGTTTGGTATTTTATATAGCTTTCTAAAACTCCCATAACAGATTTTTTTCTTTAATCTTATCCATTTCAATTCACCAGAAAGCTTTTTTTTCTGACTTTGAAGAAAATCCCAGTCTTCTCCATGGAATAAGTTATCTTTTGAAGATTAAAGTGATGATTAAAATCAGCTTTGGGACATATCATAATACTATAATACTATTTTTGGCAGTGGTGTGTTACTTAAAGAGTTTTATAAATACATTATCTTAGCAATAACTTCAGCCACAGGAAAAAATGCAGCACAATCTTATAAGATTAGTGTGAGATTTCCTGAGGGTGCAGTAATTTAGCTCTCCCTTCAGAAGTGGGCACCAGGACTTTTCTGGGGCTCTGGGGCTTATAATAATAGTCTATCTACAATAAAGGCCAATAATGGAGAGAGAAGAGGGGAAGAGGAGGTGAGGCAGGGAAGAAAAGAGGGAGGAGAGAGGGAAAGGAAAGGCTGGAAAGAGGAAAAGTAAGGCTGTGAAATCACTCTGAGTTCACAATAGTCTACTTTAAATCAACACCTTAAAAAATTACACTTTACAGTTCTTAATTCCTTCTTCACCTTTTTCACCCAGCCCCACTACCGCCCCTCCCCTCTGGCAACCTTTGTCTGTTCTCTGTATCGATGAGTCTGTTTTTATTTTGTTTGTTCATTTATTTCGCTCTTTAGGTTACACATATATGTGAAATCATGTGCTATTTTTCTTTCTCTGACTTATTGCACTGAGTGTAATACCCTCCAGGCCACAGAATAGTCCCAGGTATGTAAAGTACAGCATAGGGAATATAGTAAATAATATTGTAATAACCATGTAGGGTGCCAGATGGTACTGGAAATAACAGGGAGGAACACTTTGCAAAGTTTATAG
This sequence comes from Sturnira hondurensis, assembly GCF_014824575.4. Lineage (NCBI taxonomy): Eukaryota > Metazoa > Chordata > Mammalia > Chiroptera > Phyllostomidae > Sturnira > Sturnira hondurensis. Next base: position 455,205 of record NW_028076432.1, read on the forward strand.
TGGTCTAACCACTGTGTTGTACACCTGAAACTAATACAAAACAATATCAAATGTAAACTGCAATTGAACTATAAAAGTTAAATAAATAGTTTTATATGATAAAAAATCATATTTTGAAAAATAAAAGCATAATTTGGAATTATTGAAAATGCTTAGCACTATTAGATTGACACAAAAGGCCTTAAGGTAAAGCATATCTTTTTAGTTAGTAACTTCTTTGCTCCTTTTATTTTATTTTTATAAAAAATATTGGTGGGTTACTCATTTCTGGTCTTCCTGTCAATGAGTCACCATGTCATACAGCTGGCCCTAGAGGGAGAGCCTCAGGGCATGTGGTTACCTTCCCCTTGGGCACTCTTCTCCAAGAGCTGATCTGGGGTTCGACCTGGGCAGGTCGAACCTTACAACCTTTTGAACCCTGCTGGTTCAGGCTTCCCTGGGGGCCTGGAGATTGTAAGAATAGCAGAGAACCCAGCACTAGAAAGAGTAATCCTTACCTCCCCTCTTTGTATCTTCAACATTTTTCTGTATAAAGTCTTGGCTTCATAGTAAACAGAATATTTGTATTTACTTTAAAATGATTTTGTAAAACAATTTGTAGCCCAGTTAACCCTCATTTTCAAAATATCATCTCTTAAAGGTTACATACTATGTAGCCCATTTATAAGAGCACAGTAGTTTATATAAGGTGCTATTGAAATAATCAGGCTTCAGCAAATTTCTTAGAAAAGAACCCACGATAATGGAACACTCAGAAGAGTAGGCCTTTCCTTTCAACCAACTCAATTTTGCAGATTTTGAATGGCTTCACCTATTAAATTTTTTTTGTAAATTACATGTAATTTAAGCCCAAACTTTGGAAGCAAAATGGTGATATTTCTAGCCAATGTCATAAACTTATCAGTTAATAATTAGGTAGCATCACAAAATCTTAATGCATTTCTCTCAGAGACCAAGACAAGGGGAAAAAAAAGGAAATCAATACTTCAAATTGTTAATAATAGCTGCCCTCTGGCTTAGACATTTGTAACAAAGTTCTCTGGATGCTGACCCAGAAGTATTGAAGAAATGTACCTTAAAATTCCCTGTATAAGGATTAAATTCTCCTGAGAGGTTAGAGTGAGGCTGAGCTTTCTAATTAAACTGAAATTTTCTGATATATGTACAGAGATACATATGTAAGAGACGAGGATTGTGGGAACAAAGAACCAGTGGGCTTGCTCCAAATTATAAACTACTATTATCTAGGAAATCAGCTATGTAAGGTCTTTCCTAATGTCAATGCTACTTTAATTAAATTTATTGAACTGGGAAGTAAGGTTACTTAAAGTAGCCTGGTAGTCTAAACTTCAGGTTTTGTTTGTGGGAATGCATCTTTGATTTTTTTTAAGTTATGGAGAAAATGTAAATGTCTCACACTGGGTGATGGGATCCACTGGGCATTAGAAGGTGGGTGGGCGACCTGAGAGAGCAAAATTCTTTAAAAGGGAAATTTTTTTTAAAGTCTTTAAAAGGGAAACCAGGCCATAAAGCGCACTAAGACTGATTGTCTCCCAAATCCATTCTGGTTTTGGATGAGGGAGTTAAACTTAACTTGATGTTGTCTTTTTCCTAGCAGTCAATTACCCTACATCATTTACTGAATGACATATCTTTTCTCCACTGTGGGGTCATGTTTCCTTAGTGACACACTAAAATCTTATAACGTGGTCTGTGTTAGAAAACCTTGTGTGTTTCATTGAGATGTTGCTGTTTCTCATGTAATACATTTTCACTTGATTTCGATAATAAAACACTTTAATATACGAAAAAGGAAGTTTTCCTCTCATCATGCTTGTAACTCAAAAAATTTGAACCTATTTCTCAGCTACTTCTTCTTCCAGATAAACTGAAGCATTTTTTTTTACAAATTTGTCATAATTTAATACTACTAAGATTTTTAAATTGGCATATTAACCCTACGAAGTAATTTGAGAAGAAATATGTTCTTTATAACAGTTTTCACATACCAAAATATTAATTATGTTTTAGATTTCTCCATTTTATAATTTTCTTTCAGATATGCTCTATAAATTTAACCTCCTGGCATTTTATAACATTTTGACATTATCGGTGAACCCATAAACAACTAATTTATTGGTTGTTTATGTCTTTGTGTACTTATTTTGTGATCCCCTGTATTAAAGAGTTTATTACTCATAAAGTTCCAGATTTTGACTTATAAAATTTTTCAGTCTACTTGTATCTTCCAGGTATGCAATGTATTTTGTATATGGCAATTTTAACTTTTCCTATTATTTTTATTTTTGACATTATTGCTTTGGTTTGATTAGTAGTAATACATTTTTGGCACCTGATTTTGATACTTTTTCTAAAATTTTCCAGTACTCTACCTATTTAAAGCACTTGTTCATTCATTTATTCAGCTAACGTTTATTTAATATTCTTCAGCTCTATGTAAGAGAGATACCGAGAGAGATATCTATCTATCTAATCTTACATCTATCTATCTACCCCACCATCTACTTACAGAAATAAGGATCTTCAGGAAAGGAGGGATCTAGCCTGGAGGAAGTGAGCCGCCTCTGTATCTTGTTGGAGGGGAGGACCCTGCTTCCTGCTGACCCACTTCCCTGCCTCTGGCTTTGTTTTGGATCTGCACAATTCTTGGGTTCTCTTTAGCCCTGCGCCACCCGGTGTTATGATTCGCAACCTCACACTAGTCCACCCTCCTGTGTCCTGCTGGCCTGGTTTGCCACCTGTTGCTTGTGTCCTCTCCGGACCTAGTGCCTGCCTCTGCGCATGTGCAGGTTGGCCGGCAACTCCAGACCTGCCTCACTACCGTGGGATATCTGGTTCCAAGTTTATTCTAAAACCTCCTCACCCTGTCTTTTTAGTCTAATTAGTTTTGGTGAGATCTTCGAAAAATGGGTTAAGCTCATTTTTGTCTCCTTAAGAGTAATTGTAATGCAATTTAAAGAGAGAAAGATGTGTCTTCTCAAAAAGGATTTTGGTTGTAAAACTTCCTTTTATTCTATCCAATAGTTATTGATACATGTTGGGTTTCAATAAGTGGTCCCAGTTTTTTATGTTTTGAAGGCCTATGTGCTTTTAATAGAGAGAGAGAGTGAATGCACTTTGCTGTGCATGTGTGTGTACTCCTAATCCAATACTATAGGCCTTTAGCTTTGCTGTTTCCAAATGCTTGAATTCAGTTTGTTGAAGTATCTATAATGTAAGACAAATAAAAATATTTGATGAACTACTTTTTACTAAGTTGCCCAATTTTATAGAATTCCTTTCCATGGACTTCAGTTTTTTAAGACTTTTTTTGCATACTATTAAGATCTTGGTTTCATTCTGGGTAACCGATAGCCCTGACCAAACAACACATTGCCGCATCCCACTTTCCCTGCTCTCCCACCTTCATTTCTCTGTGATCCACCAGTGTTTGTGTGCTTTCTGATTGGAAAGATATTTTAGTACGGGTAATACAAACTCACGTAGACAGTATTATTTTACTTCTGCTAAGGTGAACTTTCAGGTGAATATACTTGCTTGATTTAATCTCATGTGTAAAATGTTATGCTAAGTGCTACATAGTTAAAATCATGAGAAAAATCTCATTCTTGTTCACAAGTAACTAACAATCTAGTGTGTGGGAAATTCCCATGGATAAGAGCTATTGAGGAAATTGTAAGAGCTGAAAGATGGTATTGGGAGTGTGTGGGGTGTGTATTAGTAGGCATCGAGTATTCTAGTTGGCTTAGTGCTGGGGGGAAAAAAGAGTAATACTGTGGGAAAGGAATCTTCTATGAGTTTAATTAAATAGTCAACGAAGGGCCCTGGCTGGTGTGGCTCAGTGGATTGAATGCCAGCCTGTAGACTAAAGGGTTGCTGATTTGATGCCTAGCCAGGGCACATGCCTGGGTTTCAGGCCAGGTCCCTGGTTGGGGTCAAGTGACAGGCAACTACACACTGATGTTTCTCTCCCTTTCTCTTTCCTTTATCTTCTCTCTAAAAATAAATAAAATCTTAAAATTTTTTTTAAAAAAGTGAATTTGTAAAATTTCTGATGTTAACAGCCACGGGAGGAGGTGTCAATCCTGTTAGCATGCACCGATTTTATGACTGTGTGCTCAGACTGATCAAACTGTGTTCCAGTATAGAATACAGCAAGTGAATTCATCATGTCTTGCATGGTAATTCACCTGCTTATAAATACTAAGTGAATAAGAACTCAGTGAATTCTGTGGAAAGCACTTTTAACACATCAAGTTTTATTTTTAATATTGGAAACACCAATTGTTAGTGCTTTGGGAATGGAATGACTCAGTAACAAAAGTATGTAAATATTTCTCCCCATACTGCACTCATTCAAGCAGGAGAGCAGGACATTTTTGGTAGCTTTGTGCAAATAATGCACATTTTATGTCACTTTAATACATTTTTAATGTTTAAAATTTACTCATACTTTAAAAACATGAAACATTTCAAACACAAAGAAAATTTTGAAGAATAATATCATGAATGCATTTTGCTCATTACATAAGATTACTTGATATCATTTTAACAATCTGTGCTGCCACATGTGCTCCAAATTTTAAAAACAAAATTAACAGGAGCATTTGAAACTTGTGGATCCCTGACGGCATGGCAATCTGTCTCCCTTCCTGCATATTTCCCATGTCAGAGGAAACCGTAATTTTGACATCAACACTTACACTCCCATTCAGAATTTTACATGTGTACTGTAATGAATGAATTTATAAAAATGAACTACTTGTATTTTAAAGACATTATGCAAATGGTATATTGTAAATATTTTGACTAGCAACCTAGATGCTCATCTGTAAATGACTGGATCAAAAAGCTATGGTACATTCACACAGTGGAATTCTATGCTGCACAAAGGAAGAAGGAACTCCTACCCTTTGCAACATCATGGATGGAACTGGGAAGCATTATGCTGAGTGAAATAAGCCAGGCGGTGAAAGACAAATACCATATGATATCACCGTTAACAGGAATCTAAACAACAAAACAAACGAGCAAGCAAAATATGACCAATGACACTCAAATACGGAACAGGCTGACAGGGTCCAGAGGGGAGAGGGGAGAGAACCATAGGGGAAAAAGGGATGGACTCACATGAACAAGTATAAAGGACACATGGACAATAACTTACGTGGGGGGCGGAAATGAGAGGGAGATGGGGAACACTGGGGGGGCAAGGCTGGGAATATAAGACAGAAAACTGTACTTCAACAAGAATTAAATAAAAATAAAAAATACATAAATAAATAAATATTTTGAAACTATTTTTTAGTATACTTCTGTATTTTTAAAATAACCTTATTGAATTATAATTTACATGAAATAAAATGCACTCATCATATGTATAGAATTTAAAGCATTTTGGCCAATGAAGATATCAAACTCTCTTACTACCCCCCAAAAGTTTGCTTCGCCCATTGCAGTCAATCCCCACACATACCTCATTCCACGTAATCATTGATTTGATTTCTATCACTTTAGATTGGCTTAACCTGTTCTGAAGCTTCATTGACTTGGATTATTATAATTGGAACTACCTTCTGTTGTCTTTCATTCAGCATAATGTTTTTGAGCATTTTCTCTGTTCTATGTGTACCAATAGTTTACTTTTATTTTATTTCCAAGTTGTATTTCATTGTCCAAATATACCACAACTTATTTTTTAATTCCTGTTGATGGGTATTTGTACTCTTTTCATTTTGGTTATTATGAATAAAGCTGCTAAGAATATTAATGTATTTAGTAATATATTGAATATTTCATGAAGATATTTTCTGGACATATATTTCAATTTCTCCTGGATAAATAACTAGCAGTGCTGGATAATAGGGTATGTTTATCTTTATTAGAAACTACAAACCTGTTTTCCAAAATGATTGTACCATGTATTTCCAGTTCCAGCTGCTTAAAAATACTTTCCTGGATACCTGATATTTATAGTCATTTAAATTTTAAATCATTCTATTGGTACAATTATTTCATTCTTATTTTAATTTTCATTTCCTTGATAACTAATGACGTTGAGCACCTTTCCACGTACTGGCCATTTGGGTGTGTCTGTAGTATTCCATGAATGTACATGTATTCTGGCTACAAGTCATAGCACTTTTATCTTGTCACATGCATATTTTTTCCTATTCTCCCAGCTTGTGGTTTGCCTTTGCATTTTCTTCATAATTTCTTTTAAAGAGCAGAAGGTTATAATTTTGAGGAAGTAAATTTTATGAAATCTTTATATTTTATTTTTTGAACTTTAAAATATTTTTGCTTGTATCAAGGTCATGACAATTTTCTTTTTTTTCTATAAGCTTTATAGTTTTGCTTTTACATTTAAACCTGTGTTCCAAGTTAATTTTCATGTTTTTCCAAATAAACTTCCTATTGTTCTGACACTATTTATTGGAAAGATTATTTTTCCCCAGTTGAATTACCTTGCCACCTTTGTTGAAAACCAGTTGACCAGCTATGTGTGAATTTATGTTTTGACTTAATTTTTTTAATAAGAAGAAATACTATATATCTATAGTGAAAATCATTTACTTCTGTTCTATTTAAAAACCATTTTGGCTATTCTAGTCCTTTTGTGTCATTTCTATAGCAATTATAAAACCAGCTCACTGATTCCTAGGAGAAAAAAGACTTATGGGATTAAGATTCATATCCTCTTTAATTTATATATTAATATAAAGAGAATTGACATCTTTGTAAAAAAAATTTTGTTATTCAATTACAGTTGTCCCATTTTTCCCACACTGCTCTCTCCTACCCTGCCCATCCCCATCTCCCACATCCAATTGACATCTTAATAAAGTATTTGAGTTCATGGACATGTATATTTAAATATTTATTTGAGTCTTCTTTAATTCTTCTCATCAATATAATTTTAATATATAGATCTTGCACATATTTTGTTAAATTTATTTTTAAGCATTTCTCATTTATGAATGCTATGGTTAATGGTATTTTTATTTTTATTTATTTTTTTAAAAGATTTATTTATTTATTTATCTTTGAGGGGAAGGGAAGGAGAGAGAGAGAGAGAGAGAAATATCAATGTATGGTTGCCTCTCGTGCGTCCCCTGATGGGAACCAGGAACTGGCCTGCAACCCAGGCATGTGCCCTGACTGGGAATTGAACAGGGATCGTGTGGTTCGCAGGCCCGTACTCAATCCACTGAGCTACACCAGCCAGGGCATATGGTTAATGGTATTTTTAATTACAATCTCCAGATATTCATTGATAGTATGTACAAGTAAAATTAATTATTATATCTTAGTCTTACATCTGGTAACCTTTTAAAGTTATTTGTTATACTTGACAGATTTTTCTCTGGTACATTTCTCAATAGTTTCTTCATACATGATTATATCTTCTATTCCTACAGACAATTTTGTTTCTTCTTTTATAGACCTTATTCGTTTTATTTCTTTTCTTGCCTTATTGTAATGGCTAGGAATACCAGTGCAATGTTGAATAAAAGTTGTAAAGGTGAGCATTTTTGCTTTTTTCTTCATCTTAGGGTAGAGACCTTTAATATTTCATCATTAAGTATGACATCAGCTCTAGCTTTTTTGTAACTGTCCTTAATCAAGTTTAGAAGGTACTTTCAGCACTTTGAATTTGTCATTCCATTTTCATTTGATTTGCATTGCCTCTGAATAGAAACTAGAATATTTTATTATCTTTGTACCCCTGAACAGGATTCTATTTTCTTCATTGCTATTAAAAATTTTACCTTTAATTTGCATCTCTCTGATAGCTAGTGATATCGAGCATCTTTTCATGTGTCTCTGGATCCTCTGTATGTCCTCCTTGGAGAAATGTCTGTTCAAGTCCTCTGCCCATTTTTTGATTGGGTTGCTTGTCTTCTTTAAACAAAGAAACAAACAACAAGTGCTGGAGAGGTTGTGGGGAAAAGGGGACTCTAGTTCACTGTGTGTGGGATTACACTATGGAAAACAGTATGGAATTTTCTAAGAAAACTAAAAATGAATGTGCCTTTTGACCCAGCAATTCCACTCTTGGGAGTATATCCTAAGAACCCTGAAACACCAATCCAAAAGAACCTATGCACCCCAATGTTCATAGCAGCACAATTTACGATAGCCAAGAGTTGGAAGCAACCTAGATGCCCATCAGTAAATGACTGGATCAAAAAACTATGGTACATTTACACAATGGAATTCTATGCTGCAGAAAGGAAGAAGGAACTACTACCCTTTGCAACATCATGGATGGAACTGGAAAGCATTATGCTGAGCGAAATAAGCCAGGCGGTGAAAGACAAATACCATATGATATCGCCGTTAACAGGAATCTAAACAAACCAAACAAGCAAGCAAAATATGACCAATGACACTCAAATATGGAACAGGCTGTCAGGGCCCAGAGGGGAGAGGGGAGAGAATCATAGGGGAAAAGGGAATGGACTCACATGAACAAGTATAAAGGACACATGGACAATAACTAAGGGTGGGGGGTGGAGAGGGGAGGGAGGCGGGGAGCATGGGGTGGGGGGGCGGGCAGGGTTGGGAATATAAGACAGAAACCTGTACTTGAACAAGAATTAAATAAAAATTATATTTAAAAAAAATTTTACCTTTATCACTGACTTTCAGTAATTTGATTGTGCTATGCGGTTCCTATCCTTACTAAACATAATTTTGAGCACAGCTATTAAGCTTTTATTAAATTTATCTGTAATATGGGACCATACAGAACTTAAAGGATTTTGTAAGCATTAAGATGATGAATGTAAAACTATTATAAAAAATTATAGTTTACTGTAATTACTTCCCAACCTAAGAATATTTGGACTGAAAACCAAAGTAATATAAGTTTGTGACTCTGGAATCATAACCTTGTTACAGGAAGAAATAATGTCTTTTCTTACCTTCTATGAAGTTATAGCTTTATTTTTAAATGACTAAATTGCAGACATTGATTCAGAATGTCCTGTCAAAATGCATAAAGTGAAAATTTTCTGGACTTGTTTTCCAAATCACATTTTATGTTATTTATGTGTATGTCTACTCATTTTAGTCCAAAAATTTCTTGAGAATACCCTTAACCATTCATAAAAATACCAATGGTCTTACTTAGCAGAAGTCAATGTAACTGCCATAATTATCTCTTCAATACCTACATGTGAAACAGACATATAGATATATCACAAACTATAATATAATGCTAAAAGTGGATATATATTTTTCCTGATAAATATTACACAATGATTGGCTAAAAGATTGTATTAGCTTTGAAGAATTCATTGCACTTTTTTTGAAATACTTTCATTAGTGTGATATAATCTATTCCTCAGAACATCTTCATGAGCCGGTGGGCATAGGAGTCCTGATTTCATATGGAAACTCTGCATATTTATGAAGTCACTTACCAAAAATATTATTTATCCTAAGAAGGCAATCAGTTTTGCCAAGATTATGCTTTACAAACTTTTTTTCATATTTTTACCTTCACTATTATTCAGTTGAGAATTTCAGATCATTTTGGATAAAGCATTTCAACATCAGTTTTCCAAAAGCTAACCCATGAAAAGGGACTTATCAAAATAATGTCATGGATTTATAGAATATTTTGCTGAACTTAAATCCCATTTAAAAATTAGTGTTTGGTACCAGACTCGGAGAGTGAATCACTATCTCTTTATGCTAAGAGAAAGCTTTATATTAATTTTTTTAAGATGTACTATACATTTTACCTATAAAGCAAAAGAAAAAACTTGCATATCCTTAAGCAGGATGAAAGTAGAGGTGATACCACAGCTGCTCTTGACTTTGGCAGACCATTCTGAGAGGCTCCAGTTTCATCTGGTTTAGATGAAACACATGTTGCTCATTTACTGTACATGTGCTTCAATGTATTTTGACAAATCGGATCTAAAAGTGTCACAGATGTTCCTCATTATTTTAATTTGAATTTAGTAGTCACCTATGGAACTTTGGCATAAAGTAGTCTTTTCACAACATAAACTCTTAATTATTTAGCTATGTTAATATGTGAGTATANTTAAGCAGGATGAAAGTAGAGGTGATACCACAGCTGCTCTTGACTTTGGCAGACCATTCTGAGAGGCTCCAGTTTCATCTGGTTTAGATGAAACACATGTTGCTCATTTACTGTACATGTGCTTCAATGTATTTTGACAAATCGGATCTAAAAGTGTCACAAAGTAGCCTTTTCACAACATAAACTCTTAATTATTTAGCTATGTTAATATGTGAGTATAAATTCAATTTTGGTTAGTTTTGCTATATAGCTAGTGAGCTATACACATTTAACAAGTGTGCTCTGTTACAGTTTTTTGCTGATAATGAAACCAAGTGGTTTTTAGTGTGTTTCACATAATTTCAGGTGGACATGAAATTATTCTGATCTTAATGTCTTTTAGAGATTTGCTATTCAATGTTTTGTCTGAGATCAGGCAACAATATTGTAACTTTAATACTTAATAGAAATGAAGAATCTTAGGTTTCACCCTACACTTACTGAAGCAGAATCTACATTTTAACACAACCTTCAGGTGATTTTTAATACTCATTAAAGGTTGCTAAGCAGTGTTTCTTTCCTTTTTTTTTTTTTTGAAAAAAATTTCCCCAATTTTTTTATTTAGCTATTTTTCAAGTACAGTTTTCTGTCTATTACTCCCATCCCATCCCACCTCCGTGCTCCCCTCCTCCCTCCCATTTCGACCCTTCTCAGTTGTTGTCCATGTATCCTTTATATATGTTCCTCTAAATTCCTCCCCTATTTCCCCTGAAATTCCCTTCCCTCTCCCCTCTGGTCACTGTCAGCCTGTTCTCTATTTCAGTGTCTTTGGTTATATTTTGCTTGCTTGTTTGTTTTGTTGTTTAGCTTCCTGTTAAAGGTGAGATCATATGGTATTTGTCCTTCAACACCTGGCTTATTTAACTCAGCATAATGCTTTCCAGTTCCATCCATGATGTTGCAAAAGGTAGGAGCTCCTTCTTTCTTTCTGCAGCATAAAATTCCATTGTGTATATGTACCATAGTTTTTTGATCCATTCATTTACTGACGGGCACCTAGGTTGCTTCCAACTCTTGGCTATTGTAAATTGTGCTGCTATGAACATTGGGGTGCATAGGTTCTTTGGGATTGGTGTTTTAGGGTTCTTAGGATACAATCCCAGCAGTGGAATTGCTGGGTCAAAAGGCAAGTCCAATTTTAGTTTTCTGAGAAAATTCCATACTGTTTTCCATAATGGTTGTACCAGTCTGCAATCCCACCAACAGTGGACCAGAGTCCCCTTTTCCCCACACCCTCTCCAACATTTGTTGTTTATTGCTTTGTTTATGATAGCCATTCTCACCGGTGTAAAGTGGTATCTCATTGTAGTTTTAATTTGCATCTCTCTGATAGCTAGTGATATTGAGCATCTTTTCATGTGTCTCTGGATCCTCTGTATGTCCTCCTTGCAGAAGTGTCTGTTCAAGTCCTTTCCCCATTTTTTAATTGGGTTAGTTGTCTTCTTAGAGTGAAGTCGTGTGAGTTCTTTGTATATTTTGGAGATTAAACCTTTGTCTGAGGTATCATTGGCAAATATGTTTTCCCATACAGTTGGTTGTCTTTTTATTTTAATGCTGTTTTCTTTAGCTGCGCAGAAGCTTTTTATTTTGATGAGATCCCATTTGTTTATTCTTTCCTTTATAGTCCTTGCTCTAGGGGACATATCAGTAAAAATGTTGCTGCGTGAAATATCTGAGATTTTCCTGCCAATGTTCTCCTCTAGGACTTTAATGGTGTCATGGCTTATATTTAAGTCTTTTATCCACCTTGAATTTATTTTGGTGTATGATGTAAGTTGGTGCTCGAGTTTCATTTTTTTGCATGTAGCTGTCCAGTTCTCCCAACACCATTTGTTGAAGAGGCTATCTTTACCCCATTTTATGATACTGCCCCCTTTGTCGAATATTAATTGACTGTAGAGATTTGGGTTTATTTCTGGGCTCTCTATTCTGTTCCATTGGTCTATGTGCCTGTTTTTATGCCAGTACCAGGCTGTTTTGATTACAGTGGCCTTGTAATACAGTTTGATATCAGGTATTGTGATCCCTCCTACTTTGTTCTTCTTTCTTAACATTGCAGCTGCTATTCGGGGTCTTTTATGGTTCCATATAAATTTTTGAAGTGTTTGTTCTATGTCTGTGAAATATGCCATTGGTACTTTAATAGGTATTGCATTGAATCTGTAAATTGCTTTGGGTAGTATGGACATTTTGATGATGTTAATTCTTCCAATCCATGAACACGGTATACGTCTCCATTTGTTTGTGTCTTCCTTGATTTCTGTCTTCAGTGTTGTGTAATTTTCTGCATACAGGTCTTTAACCTCCTTGGTTAGATTTATTCCCAGATATTTTATTTTTCTTTTTGCTATATCGAATGGGATTTTTTTCTTGATTTCTGCTTCTGCTGATTCATTGTTAGTATACAGAAATGCCTTTGATTTCTGGATATTGACTTTGTATCCCGCTGTTTTGCCAAATTCATTTATTAGTTCCAGCAGTTTTTTGGTAGAGTCTATAGGATTTTCCATGTACACTATCATGTCATCTGCAAACAGTGACAGTTTTGTTTCCTCCTTTCCGATTTGGATGCCTTTTATTTCCTTTTCTTGTCTGATTGCTGTGGCTAGAACTTCCAATACTATATTAAATAGAAGTGGTGAAAGTGGACAACCTTGTCTTGTTCCTGATCTTAGTGGAAAAGCTTTCAGTTTTTGCCCATTCAGTATGATGTTGGCTGTAGGTCTTTCATATATGGCCTTTATTATATTGAGGAATGCTCCCTCTATTCCCACTTTGCTGAGTACCTTTATCATAAATGGGTGTTGTACCTTATCAAAAGCTTTTTCCGCGTCTATTGATATGACCATGTGGTTTTTGTCCTTGCTTTTGTTTATGTGGTGTATTACATTTACTGATTTGCGGATATTGAACCATCCTTGCATCCCTGGGATGAATCCCACTTGGTCATGGTGTATGATCTTTTTGATGTATTGTTGGATGCGATTTGCCAATATTTTGTTGAGGATTTTAGCATCTATGTTCATCAGTGATATTGGCCTGTAATTTTCTTTCTTTGTTGTGTCTCTCTCTGGTTTTGGAATTAGGATAATGCTCGCTTCATAAAAAGAGTTTGGGAGTTTCCCATCATTTTGGATTTTTTGGAATAGTCTGTGAAGAATAGGGGTTAGCTCTTCCTTAAACGCTTTGTAGAATTCTCCTGTGAAACCATCTGGTCCGGGGCTTTTGTGTGATGGGAGTTTTTTGATTACTGCTTCAATTTCATTTGCTGTTATTGGTCTGTTCAGGCTTTCTACTTCTTCTTCATTGAGTTTTGGAAGATTATATTTTTCTAGAAATTTGTCCATTTCACCTAGGTTTTCAAATTTCTTGGCATACAGTTCTTCATAGTAATTCCTTACAATCCCTTCTATTTCTGTGGTATCAGTTGTAATCTCTCCTCTTTCATTTCTGATTGTGTTTATTTGTGTCCTCTCTCTTCTTTTCTTAATGAGCCTACTTAAAGGCTTGTCTATTTTGTTTATCTTTTCAAAAAACCAACTCTTGGATTCATTGATCCTTATAATTGTGCTTTTGGTCTCTATGTCATTTAATTCTGCTCTGATCTTGGTTATTTCCTTCCTTGTACTTGCTCTGGGCTGTCTTTGTTGTTGTTCTTCGAGTTCTTGCAGGCGTCGGGTTAGGTTGTTTGTTTGAAATGTTTCTATTTTCTTTAGGTAAGCCTGTATTGCTATGAACTTCCCTCTCAGGACTGCCTTGGCCGTGTCCCATAAGTTTTGGGTTGTTGTGAGTTCATTTTCATTTGTTTCCAGAAACTTTTTGATTTCTTCCCTAATTTCAATCTTGACCCATTCGTTGTTTAATAGCATACCATTCAGTCTCCATGATTTTGGGTGTTTTGGGTTTTTTCCTTTGGGGTTGGTTTCTAATTTCAGTCCCTTGTGGTCAGAGAAAATGCTTGGTATGATTTCAATTTTCTTGAATTTGTTGAGGCTCATTTTGTGTCCTATCATGTGGTCTATCTTTGAAAATGTTCCATGTGCATTTGAAAAGAATGTGTATTTAGCTTCTTTGGGATGAAGCGCTCTATATATATCAGTCAAGTCCATTTCTTCTAGAGTTTCATTTAATGCTGCTATATCTTTGTTGATATTTTGTTTGGAAGATCTGTCCATTTTTGACAGTGGGGTGTTAAAATCCCCTACTATAATTGTGTTGCTGTCAATATCTTTCTTGAAGTCTTCTAGGATTTTTCTTATATATTTGGGTGCTCCTATGTTGGGTGCATATATATTTATGATGTTAATGTCTTCGTGCTGGATTCTTCCCTTGAGCAATATGAAGTGACCTTCTGGGTCTCTCTTTATGGCCCTTTTTTTGAAGTCTATTTTGTCTGATATTAGAATTGCTACCCCGGCTTTTTTTTCTTGTCCATTTGCTTGGAAAATTTGTTTCCAGCCTTTCACTTTTAGTCTGTGATGGTCTTTTGTCCTGAGGTGGGTCTCCTGTAGGCAGCATATGTGTGGGTCATGCTTTCTTATCCATTCAGCTATTCTATGTCTTTTGATTGGAGCATTTAATCCATTTACATTCAAGGTTATTATTGATAGGGACTTATTCATTGCCATTTTTGTACCACAGTTCCTCTCTGTCTCTCTCTTTTCCTTCCTTTCCTTAAAGCAGCCCTTTTAGTATTTCTTGTAGAGCTGGTTTGGTGGAGGCATATTCTTTTAGACTTCTTTTGTCTTGGAAGCTCTTTATTTGGCCTTCTATCTTGATTGAGAGCCTTGCTGGGTAAAGTAGCCTTGGTTGTAGGCCTCTGGTTCTCATTACTTGAAATATTTCTTGCCATTCTCTTCTTGCTTGGAGTGTTTCCATTGAGAAGTCAGTAGCTAACCTTATTGGGGCTCCCTTGTATGTTACTTCCTTTTTCTCCCTTGCTGCCTTTAGGATTCTCTCTTTGTCTTGAAATTTTGCCATTTTAATGATGATGTGTCTTGAAGTGGGCCTCTTTGGGTTCCTCTTGAATGGGACTCTCTGTGATTCCTGGATTCGTGTAACTTTTTCTCTCATCAAATTAGGAAAATTTTCCATCATTACTCTTTCAAATAGGTTTTCTATCCCTTGTTCTTCTTCTTCTCCTTCTGGTATTCCTATTATTCGGATATTATTACGTTTCATATTATCTTGCATTTCTCTTAGTCCATCTTCATTCTTTTTGAGCCTCTTTTCCCTTTCTTGCTCTTTCTGGGAGATTCTTTCTACTGTGTCCTCCAACTCACTGATCCGATCTTCTGCCTCATCGATCCTGCTTTTCATTCCTTCTACTGTGTTCTTCAGTTCCGAAATTGTATTCTTCATTTCCTCTTGTCCTTTGGTGATAGT
Organism: Sturnira hondurensis; assembly: GCF_014824575.4. Lineage (NCBI taxonomy): Eukaryota > Metazoa > Chordata > Mammalia > Chiroptera > Phyllostomidae > Sturnira > Sturnira hondurensis. The sequence continues at coordinate 470,713 of NW_028076432.1, forward strand.
TTCTATTTCCTTTTTCATGTTGATATAGTTTGCGGAGAGCTCATGGTAGCTCCCCTCTAGTTTCTGGTAGCTCATTGTGAGCTCTTTGAATTTCCTGATAACTAGTGCTTTGAATTCAATATCTGATAGCTGACTTGCCTCTCTTTCATCTAACATTATTTCTGAGACTTCCACCTTTTCTTTCATTTGGGCATTGTTTCTTTGTCTTCCCATTGCTTATGAGACTCTTCTTGTTAGCTTCAGCTTCTTAAATTGATCTGTTCTGACTCCCTAGGTTTATGGTGTGAACTTCTGTGGTAGAATTCCTGTGAAATTCAGTGGTACAGTCTCCTGCAGGTATCTTGATGTTCTCTGCTTCCACCTACTCCTTTCTTTGTGTGTGTGTGATGAGCAACTGATCTGTTATCCATTTTCCTTCCCTAGCTTTTAACACTTCTTTTTGAAATTCTTCTTGCTTGCTCTTAAGTTCACTTAACTGCTCCTTCTTATCTATAAACCTCTCATGGTCATGGTGGTCGAATTACACGAAATCGCCATTCTGAATGCACTTGGAGCAGGTCAGCCGCCGGCGGGTGGTATTGCACAGCAGACAGCGCTCGACCGCCACGTACAACCCCTCGGCGTCGTCCACTGAGTCCACCAGGTCTTCGGGGAGCAGCCGAGCCTAAGCACTGTTTCTAAGGAGGCCTTATATTAAATATCTGTTTTATACACACACATGCATATATATGCATGGGTAAAACTTGATACTCTGTCATGTACACATCTGTTTTACACAGATATTACAGAAAATTTACTAGCCTATAGATTCAACTATTTATTTTCTCATCATTTAACACATTAAAAAGTAACATCAGTAGTTACTTTTTCATAGGCTGTTACCTGTTTTCCATGAATTAAAAAACCCACATTCCTAGGCACTGGTGTGCCACACATTTTCATTGACTGATACATGAAGTTAACTGAAGAACTTCTAATTCCAACCTGAACCTTTTAAAAAAGATTTTATTTATTTATTTTTTAGACAGAGAGGAAGTGAGGGAGAAAGAGATCAATGTGTGAGAGAAACATTGCGTTCCTCCAACTGGAGACCTGGCCTGCAACCCCAGGCATGTGCCCCGACCAGCAATCAAACTGGTGACCTTTTGGTCCATAGGCTCGTGCTCAGTCCACTGAGCCACACCAGCCAGGGCCAAACCTGAATCTTTTAGAGTTCTCATCATATCTTATTTTTTGTAACTTTCTCTAGAATAATCTTGTTGATTGGAACAATAGTAGATAATATTTATTTATACTTCCTTGCCCTGAAAAAAAAAAACAGGAAGAAGACTGTTTACAAGACTAAAGAAGTTAATTTCTTAGTTAATAAATTTAATTTTAAAATCACTCTCTAACCCTGAGCAGTGTGGCTCGGTTGGGCATCATCCCACAAAGCAAAAGGTCACTGGATCAATTTCAGGTCAGGTCACACGCTTGGGTCGCAGGTTTGGTCCTAGGGCAGGGAGGTAAGTGTGGGAACCAATCAATTTTTTTTCTCACATTGATGTTTTTCTCTCTTTCTCTTTCTCCTTACCTGACCCTCTTTCCAAAAATAAATAAATAAAATTACTCTCTATGAGTACCATGAGAAATGACTGTATCTTAATTATTTGTACTATATTATATTGTACTTATGTATTTTTATTATAATAATTAGCAATTATATCTTTATGTGAAAGAAAGTCAAGTTTATGTTTATAAGGATCTCTGAAATCATGCTGCAAAGTAACTCAATTTCTTAAAATTCAATTTTATTGGCCATCATATTACCTATATTTATATTCCAGTAGAAATATGCATAAGATATAATTTCTATCTTGAAAGAAACAGAATAATATTACTTTGTTTTATTACTCAATTGAAATCTATGACAAAATAATACCATATACTGATAGTTCAAAACTTACTTAAGTTCATCACCACTATCTAACAGAATGGAGGTTGCAATACTTTCTTTTAAAAACATCTCTAATCTGCTGTAACCTGGTTGATTTCTTTTTTCAGTTCCACCAAATACACTCCTCAATAAGCAAGGTTGGGGAATAAAGACCATTGTTTGTGATCTATTCGGAAATCTCTGTTGGCACCACAGAAGCACATCATTAGTTGACAAGCTTGCAACACATTATACGTTTTTATTATTGTTTTTTATACATTTCTGCTGAAGAAAACCTTCAAAACTCGTATTAGGTTGAATATATATATCTAGCAGACAAGTACTCTGATACATTGACTATATATTTAACATACAATACAGTGCTACAGTGTGTGCCTGACAACGTACAAATGTAGACAGGCTGGAAAAATCCTCTACAGCATCATAGAAGCAATTGCACCGTTTAATTTTCCTCTTTTGTTTTTTCAAATGAAAGATCACAATGCAATTTAAATAGCCCTAAGTGTCCCCAAAGAGCTACTGTGTGTTGTGTAAAAGCTAAGTAATCCCCGCAGTGTCAGGGGTTACTGTTCAGCTGTTCGAGATCATGAGATGATATCTCAGCACTCATAAAACAGAGGACTCAAAACACGGCGGTGCGCATGGAAGTCCAGATCATCATGACAGCCCTGGAAGTTCCCCACAAGAACCGTCAACACCCGGGAGGCCAAAATAACACTACTGAATCAACATTTACAACTTTGTTAGGATTAAATCCAATACATAGGGAAATTCACATGGAAACATTAATGCTAGTATAATAAGAATTTTATCTTTGGCTCATTCCAAAAATATGGAAGACTTCAAAAACCTCTGGGATATCTTTTCTTAGACATTTTAAATGCATTATATTTATTCTGTACAAAATTACCTATTTATTAGAACTATTCATAAAATGTCAACGTATTCAGTAAGGCACAATAAGGAAAACACACAGATTTCTTTAAGGTTGAATATCTCAATTCAGAAGAATGAAGGGGTAATTTTGGCCCCTGGGACTTAAAAATATCTTCCGGTTGTAATCTTTGGTGTGAATATTTACATGGTGGTTTCTTCCCATTCAAGCTCTACGTCACCTATAACAACAAGTAACATGTCACAAGACAGAATTAAAGTTAACAATTCAAAAGATTTAAATGTTTCATGGCAAAAATACAGTCCATATTGAAAAGCTATTATCCTAACTTGAATTAGAAATTTTAAAAATATAAGTGCACCAACCAAGCTTCTAAAACATTTTCAGCACATGGTTATTATTAAACCAATACTGCTACTCGACATGGTAAACTAGTAAATTGGGTACACACTGCCTCTGTTTACCTTCCATGGCATCCAAAGAGTCCATCTTCTGAAGTGCTGAATAGTTAACAAAACAGATGGGCTGATTACTTCCTTTACTAGATAAGAGATCCAGAATGCACTGGTGTAAAAAGATATACTGTGCCTAGACACAGAAGAAAGAGTGGTTAAATAAATGGATGTGGTGGAGATACTTCTTATAAAGTGAGCTATACTGTTACAGAGAAAAGTAAACATGAATTCAACAACTGTTAAATAGCTAAGCCAGAGACACATAATTCACCACGTATGTAAATCATTTTCTACCATCTCAAACATACAGTTTTCCAAATTCCTGTGGCTTCTTAATAGCTGTAAGTTTCTTTAAAAATGCTTCTCATTGAACACAAAGTGTTAATGTGTCCTTTTTGCTGTGATTGTGAAAAATGGCAATTAGATTATTTAAATTTGTTTACGAGTTTGCCCTGTTAGGTAATTGAGTCATTTTTCTTATAAATAGTTTTCTTGTTAGAATGGCTGTTGGAATGCAGGTGCTAAATTTACTTTCAAAATCTGTGAGTGAGCATATCCACACACCATCAGCATATTTAAAATACGTTTCACAATTCTGTTTATCACCTAACATTTCATGTATTTATTGTCACGTATCTAACAAAAAAGAGGTCCCTATTTGTAAATAAAAGGCAGGTGACCATTGAAATATGCAAACAACCAGGTGCTGGATAAGAACTCCTAACAGTTCATTTGAATGTTAGGGCTAAATTTAGTACCATGAGAGTTTTTTAAGTTTATACAATGTAATTCAATAACCTGTTAGCCTTTCCAACTGTGGACTTTCCCAAAGCTAGGTAAGGTTACTGTTAGAGAAAATCACCCTCACTTAAGAAACACACCTGACATTAAAGAAATATAACTAAATGTTTAAGATATATACATGTACAAATAGACAATTAATTTAAGTAGAATATTGTCTAAGTGACCATCTTAAGAGGTTATATTTATATCTATTGCTACTATACCACACAACTTTTATGTCTATTCCTGCTGAAATTTTCTTCAGAAACTGTTGCTCATTACCAAGGATATCTATTTCTTTGTGGATTACAAAATGTTCCACAAAACATCTCATCACCAGAATGTTAAATCTCTGAGAGCATAACTCTCATATTCATTGCTGAATTCGATTGCCTGTAATAGTGCGTGGCATGTCATAGCTGTGTGATAAATGATTATTGACTTAGTCTCATTTAATTCTCATAGCTAGCCAATCTTTACCATTTAAGGAAAGCTTTCATTTGGGGAACATACATCCATGCAGAAGTCATTAGGGATCAAGTTTTGTAAGTGAGGTGGATGATCAAGTTACATAATTCAGTTTTGGCAAGGAATGAAGTGTGGTTATAAGGTAATGAAAATTCTATTGAAATTGCTAGTAAATTACTTCTCAAGGTAATTCTAAGAGAGGTTTTCCGAACGTGTCTCACACAATGAATACCAGTGTTAGAAATATATTGGCATGCTATAATTTCTTTGAAAACAACCATCAGTTAGATTTATGTGTCCTGGGTTTTTTTTTTATTACATTTGATTTTAAAGTCACATTTGATATGTGACTTTAGCTTCTGACTGTGTCCATCTTCTCCACTGGAAAGAACGATGGGTGGGAACTCCACCAACTGGGCAGGCTGAGCTCACAGGGCAGTACTACATTTTCCAAGATTTCCTCTGCCACGGCATCTTGGAAAGACACAGTAAAGACTGCACTTTCCCTTTCTTCCCCAGATGTGTTGTATCTTAAGAACTACACATTTTGATGTTGAGTTTTATCATTGGGGATAAAACCTGTGGGGTAAGATTTAAAAGACTTGCTATATGTAAAGTGCCTGACAAAAAACTAGCCACCCAAAATATATTAGTTTTTTTTTTTCTTTCACTTTGTTCACATTGGTAAACTTCCAGGAGAACCAGAGCAGGAAAGAGGCTCACACAGATTAATCCTTGTGGGAAGCTGCAATAGTACCTCAGGAGCACTATATTGCTGCAGGGCATTCTTCCAGAAAGTCCTTTCAAAGTCATCTCTTGGTGCTTCTATTAATTTTTTTGGTAGATGGTAGAAGATAAAGCTCTCTCTTGGGTCAGGGCCATGCCCCTCTTTTGTGGCAATATTTTGCTGAGGTTCCAATCTCCCCACCCCTGCTGATGGCTACTGTAATATGTGCTGAGACATGAGCATTCTTTATGGAAACTTGAGTCACTCCCAAGTGCAACAGAAGAAAGTAAGAAAGCACTCTTGTGCAATGCAGTGCTGGTTTGCAAGTACTGGAGCCAAGGTGTGATCATTTCCCCTTTTTATTTTTTAACTGTATTTTATTTATTATGCTATTACAGTGGTCCCAATTTTTCCCCCTTTGTTCCCCTCCACTCCACACTCCCTCAGGCAATCCCCACACCATAGTTCATGTCCCTGGGTCATGCATATAAATTATTTGGCTACTTCATTTCCTATACTGTGCTTTATATCCCTTCCATCTGGCAACCATCAAAATGCTCTCAGTATCCATGAGTCTGTCTCAGTTCTTTTTGTTTGCTTAGTATGTTTTGATTCAGTTGTTCACAGATACATGTTTAGTGCCATTTTATTATTCATAGTTTTGATCTTTTTCTTAAATAAATCCTTTTAACATTTTATATAATAATGGTTTGGTGATGATGAACTCCTCTAGTTTTTTTCTTGTCTGGGAAGCTTTTTATCTACCCTTCCATTCTTAATGATAGCTTTGCAGGGTTAGAACAATCTTGGCTGTAGTTCCCTGCTTTTCATGACTTTGAGTATTTCTTGACAATCCCTTCTAGCCTGCAGTTTCTTCTGAGAAATCAGCTGACAGTCTCATGGCAACTCCCCTTAGTAACTAATTGCTTTTCTCTTGCTGTTTTTAAGATTCTCTTATCTTTAACTTCTGGCATTTTAATTCTGATTGTCTTAGAGTGGGACTCTTTGAATCCATTGAGTTTGGGACTCTATGTGCTTCGTGGACTTGCATGTCTATTTTCTTCACCAAATTAGGGGTATTTTCTTTCAATATTTTTTCAGATAGATTTCCAATTTCCTGCTCTTTCTCTTCTTCTGGCACCCCTATGATGCGAATGTTGGAATGTTAGAAGTTGTGTCAGAGGCTACCTACACTATCCCCATTTTTATTTTTGGATTCCTTTTTCTTCTGATTGTTCTGATTGGTTGGTTTTTGCTTCCTTTTGTTCTGAATCATTGATTTGATTCTCAGCTTCATCCACTGTCCCATTCTTTCCTTATCAATTGTTCTTTATTTCAATTAGTTTATACTTAGTTTCTGAATGGATCTTTTGTATGCTGTTGAAGTCCTCACTAAGTTCCTTGAGCATCCTTATAACCCAGTGTTTTGAACTCCGCATCTCGATTTCATTCAGATCTTTTTCTGGAGTTTTGATCTGTTCTTTCACTTGGGCCATGTTTCTTTGTCTCCTCTTTTTGGCAGCCTCCCTGTGTTTGTTTCTATGTATTAGGTAGAGCTGCTGTGACTCCCTGTCTTGGTAATGTGGCCTAATGTAGTAGGTGTCCTATAGGGTCCAGTGGTGCAGCCTTCCCTTTCGAGGTGCACCCTTTGTGTGGGCTGAGTACACCTCCTCTTCTAGTGAAGCCTTGATTGCTGTTGGCAGATCAATGGGAGGGGTTTATCCTGGCCTGTCAGTTGCAAGGACTGGCTGTGACCATTGACCACCAACCTCCACCCTCCATGCAGGATCAGCTGTGTAGGAGAAGGGTGGTGGTTTTCTGACATAGTCTGTAGCTGTCCATTGGTTGCAGAGGCTCTGGGGTCTTTCAGGTGGTGCAGGCCAAGGTCAGCTCCCACCTGTGTTCAGCCCAGGACCACCCTGCCTGGGCTATAAAGCAGTCTGATATGGCTGCTATTTGTGCTGAGGTTGGAGATTTCCAGGTGAAGCCAACTTGTAAACCTAGGCTAGCTGCTTCTAGTGCCAGGCTTCAGCTGTTGCTTATTTGATAGGCTATGGGAAGTTGTGAAGCCTGAGCCAAGACCAGCCCTTCATATGGAAAAGTCATGGTTAAAAGTTTGAGTGGGGTCATAAATTGGGTGGGATGGAGTCTCCGGAGATCTGCAGCACATGGCAAACCATGTTAGTCAGATTGATATAATCTCAGATATGACACCCACCTGCCAGCTCTCTGGCTCTGTGTAGGGGGTGCTCAGAAAAGGGACAATGGCCTCTGTCCATCTTTCTGTCTGGTAGATAGCTGTGCCCTAGCTCCTGCTTTGATGCCAGGTGTTTCACCCTGTATGCCACTGGTGCTGCTCAAGCTGCTACCCTGGTGCTAGAGCTCAGAGAGAGTGAGTGTGTATAAGTCTGCAAGTGGGTTCTTAAAGAGGGACTGCTTAGAATTCTAGAAGTTTCTTCCACTGACCTAATCTTTACAGGTTTTGGCAGCCAGGAATTATGGGGATGGACTTACCTTCCTGGCACTGGAACCCTGGGCTGGGTGGCCTGATGGCGGGCTTGGACTCCTTGCTGCCTAGATATCCCTCCTAGATATCCCTCCTAGATATCCCTCCTGATATCCACCACACATGGGTGGGGGACCAGCCTGTTTCCACATCTCTACCCCTCCTCTGAGTCTGGATGGATGTGGTTTCTTTAATTCTGTAGTTGTCAGACTTCCATTCAACTCAATTTCTGATGGCTCTGAGTGATGGTTATTCTATACTTTAGTTATAATTTTAATGTGGTTGTGTGAGGAGGTGAGCTGTGTTTACCTATGCTGCCATCCTAACTGGAAATCTTTTCTGTTTCCATTTTTCTGTCTTTCTTCATCTTTTTTTTTATCATAGAGAAAGGACAGTAAAGAGTAAGACCCCTGGAAATGAAGCTGGATGAAAGAGAAGTTCAGAATACCAGCTTGTCAGTAAGGAGGGTCCCAGCAGAATCTTGTCAGACATTTACTGCATGCTGGGCATTAACTGCATGCTGGGTGTTGTACATACTGTCTTTTATTTAATACTGACAGCATATTTGTGAAAAGCATAACATGGCTGTTTAAAAAAAACTGCTCAGAGAAGTGAATTACACAAAATCATAGAGTCCGCAATTAGTGGGGCTGGATTCTGAACTTAGTTCTCCAACTCCAGAATTCATGCTCTTTCCACTCCCTTACCTAAATGCAGCAATTTGCTCTAGCTGATTAAACAAACATAATGTATGAAAATTATAGCATATATTGAGTACTAAATTATGTGAAATTTTTAACAGGCATTCTTGAGCACACTCTCTACACAATTCAGTTCTACAAAGTTTTAGAGTATGGCAAAATTTTTTAAAACTTTTATTATTTGAAGATTGACTTTAACCTCTAGGATACCATATTCCAATCAGTCCCCACTCTATTCTATTCAAGAGAGCCAACCAATGTCAATCAATGTCAAGAGCATTGATCATCAGTGCACATGGGTACACCAAAGCTCATGAGAGGAAATCAGCTTTTTATTTATTATTGTTAGCTAAGATATTTGATTTTTAATAATGGTTAATAGTTGGACTGATACTGGAGCCCTTATAAGACCCCTAGACAAGAATCAGCCACATAATTTGCAGAACCCACTACAAAATGAAAATGTACGTTTCTTCCTAAAAAATTATCAAATATTTTCAAGACAGTAACCACCAACATAAACCAGGTGCAAGGCCCTTTTGAGAATGGGGAACTATGAGACTGCACAGGTTTGTATGCCTAGAAAGCCAACCATGATCGCAAGTCATATACCATTTCTGAAGTATCCCGAGAGAAGAGTAACACTTCACTCATCTGTTCTTTTTTGGCATGTAAAGGAATGGATATGGATTACATTACCTAGTTTTACCTAAGAATTGATGTGGCTTACAAAGATTCCCACAAGGAAATTGCAGACAGTGTTTATCATGCAAGCCCTGGTGAGTGACGAGATAATGGCAGGGGTGACATTCCTTGTACTCCTAATATAATCCTCTTACAGTAAACTAGACTATGTTTAGAAAATTAGATATAATTTAAAATATGTATTTAAACCTACTTTAAAAACAGAATTCGCCTATGCTAAGTATATATTTTGTCTTTTCAAAATATCTAATGATAACAAAAAGCTATCACAATTAGCAAGGTTTTCAAAATATTACTTATCTATCTAATGTTTTTTTTCATTTCTTAATTTGTATATGTTCTGACTGAGGGAATTTGGGGGTGGGCAGGGCAGGGGAGAGCAATGGGGGGAACATTGGGGCAATTGTGATTGAACAACAATAAAAAGAATTTACATAATTGTACAATCTACATTCAAAAAACAAATACATACAAGCTGGAGTCAAATGCTCAAACGTTTTTTCCTGAAAGCGATGTGCAGTCCAAAAGGGTTGTATCCTGCATTTGTAATTTTCAATGTGCATGGGTATAGAGGCTATGTGAGATTCTAAGAAAACCAGTTTAACTTCTTTTTAAAACTTAGCAAAAAAACCTGTTCTCTCACATATTTAACAACTGTGATGCCATTCGTGTTTTCTAGGATGTACCTTGGAAAAATACTGTAACAACACATCTATATATCTACTGTGAGAAAGTCTCTGCTTATTTGGCATAAAAATCCCAACCCAAAGATACAGACAGGAACATCTTGTATACTGCAGTTACACTTGTGTTGGCATTTGGTTCTGACAGTTATGAATAGTATAACCTTGGAATATTACTTAACTACTTGGAACATCTGCTTCTGTATTTGCATAGCATAGCCAATAATACCCAGTTTGTTGGTTAGTTTTATTGGACCTACTTTACCAATAAAGGATAAAATAAGATAATACATGCAAAGAATCTAGTACAGCACTTGGAACGCAATGGACACTCCATAGAGGGTCCATAGTACTGTCATACTATGTGATTTTTTAAGGACGAAAAATCTATATGTTGTAGCAGTATTTTTACTTCCAAACCAAAACAGCAAAACAAAAAAATCTCCTAGTTGGTTAGTATATACTAAAATAACCATTATTGGTGTTAATATCAATAGGGGTACATATGGACAAGTGAAATACACAGAACCCCCAAACAATTAATATTTTAAACTTTTTCCTATTATAACCTTCAGCATGTTTACAAAAGATACTGATTTGATTCATTTTATAAGCTCCCCAAACTTGTAAAATGCTAAAAGCAACTCAATGGTATGGATTCTTTCCTATACACCTGTAAATAAGAAAATAATGATGCAGTCAAGTAACATTGTTGAAGGCTGACTGTGTGGCACGTGTGCCTCCTGTAATCTCCATCAGCTGCCCTCTCAAAGACACCCCCAACCCTACTGCTTCTCCAAAGGGGGGTTACAGTGTAGGAAAAGAAGGTGTCTGCTATGCAAAGACAATTTCGAGTCCACATGCCACCAGATTGCTGCCACTAAGATCCTCCCATGTAGAAATGCTGGAGCTGACACTGCACGCAGTCTTAGATCTTACCAGGTTCTGTACCATGCACATTCTTTCGCTTCTCAGTTCAGCTACTAGTCCATATATATCCACGAAATCATGATCATTTATATGTTGTGTTAAGTGATCCAGAGCAATAAACACTCCAGTTCTTCCAACTCCAGCACTGTGGAAAGAGTGAAATGACATGAAAATTATTCATCAAAAGGCCGTTCATGTTGATGGTGATGAAGAAAAGGAGCTATGACAGCAATATATTCTAAAGTTACTTTTTTTATTTGGAGGTAGATGTTTTGGGAGTTTCTCTGGATTTATATTGTTACCAAGATGGTTTAAACAGGGCAAAATGATTATTATCAATTATCAAATATTTAAGGATTTTTTTTTACAAGAGGTAACACTCCATAATATTTTAGGGGTTGTAGTTGGATAACTATGAAAAATATTTTTAAAAACTGTTGAAAATTCTTAAAACCAGAGGCTTTTTATTGACCATAGTTTGGGTTCCTAATAGAAATGCTAAACATTAAAAATGTCAAATAGTTAGCTCATACAGCATTTCCACCGCATGATATCGAAACATTCCCTCATGTGCTTTTTTTGGTAGATTTTTTTTTACTTCTTACAAATAATAAAATCAAGAAGCTATTTCCTTTTTAAAAATTAGTTTAAAACCCAAGGACACATATGTACTCCACAGAAACTGTTAAGTGGCAAACATGAGAAGATTCATTCAGCAACTCCCACTAGAAAGACAACAGGCATTTACATGGTTAACATAGAAAATAAATAATAAAAATAAAAAGAGACATATTAAAGGTCACCTTGTCCCATAAATGTTACTTTTTAAAAAAAATTTAAATATATTTTATTGATTATGCCATTCGAGTTGTCCCATTCCCCCCTTCACTCCCTTCCACCCTGCACACTCCTCCCCCACCCTTCCCCCCTTTCATCCATGTCCATGTGTCACAAATTCTTTAGATTCTGTATTTCCCACAGTACTCCTGACCTCCCCACTGTCTATTTTCTACCTACCGTCTATGCTACTTATTTTCTGTACCTTCTTCCCCCTTCTCTTCCTCCCACTTTAAGCAACATGAAACTGCCATTTTTGTAGGTGAGAAAAAGTTTGAGAAGTCATCAGTTTCCTATGATCTGACCTAAGAAGTAGTAAGCATTACAACATAAATCCTATTGTCATAACACATGTACACATATGCCTGAAAGGAGTAATCAGTCGTTATATCATTCAATATATTTTGAGTGCCAGACACTGTCCCAGACATCTGAGGTATAACCATGAACAATACAAAGTCCCTGTACATACAAAGCTTGTACTCTAGAGGATGGATTTAGTGTGACACAACATGCACACATAGTCTGTGCCCTGCAGTGATAAGTAAATGACGTGTTATGATGGTAGGTAAGCTGGGCTAAGGAGATAGACACTGATAGGGCAGGACAGGGGCACCAGAGAAAGCTTCTCGGATAGGATAACATTTGCAAAGAAACTTGAATGAGGTTAGGGAGTGCATCACGTGGGTATCTGGGAGAGGAGCACAGCAGCTGGAGGGAGTGGAGGAACTGATCTGAGTGGGAGAGTGTGCTGTGTGTTCAAAGCAGAGCAGGGAGGTCAGGGCAAGGAGATGGAGTGGAGAGGGGACAGGGGCCAGCGGTCCAAGCTGGTGGGTTGGACGTTGAATGTGAGACAGGGCGAAGAGTCAGGAACGAGTACAGGGGTTTTGGACCAAGCAGAGTGGACTTGCTATTTACAAACATAGTGATGAGGGGGAGTTTGGAAATTGAATCAAATGTTCAGTTAAGAACACGTTTAATGTTCAGAATTTTGTGGCCATTCAGGTTGTCATGTTGAATTGAAAGTTAAATTTATGTCTAATTAAAGTTGAGGTGAGAAGTCGAAGTTGGAAATAAAAATTTAGTAGGTTTAAAGTGACATTTAAAGATAATTATTAGTATAAGCATGCCTTTTTCTTTTCTCATTTAACTATTTTAAATCACAACAAAGGAGACTCTGCTGTTTTTGAATCTTCAACAGGGAAGGTGCTTTCGTTTTTCAAAGGGTTTTTGTGTCAGTGGCAGTGTATATGGAAGATACAGAGATGCTGAAGGCAACTACTATCCCTTAAAGGTTTTAATCAGTAATGATGCCAGTTTAAAATCAGTCAGTAAACTTAGAAGCAAACTGGTGTGTCATTTATGTTGTATAATACTTGGCTAAAAATTTTATGTGCATGAAAGAGAAAATGGAACTGGTGTGGTAAGAATGGGATGTTTGCTAATTATTCTATATGCTTTTTAAATGCAAATATTGCTCAGAGATTTTATTATGAGCAAGCATTTATGTATTACTCATAATTTAAAAAACCCAAACTTTTCTTGAAAAAATGTACAGTCATTTAAATTACATAGTGAGTTTTCCCTCTAAAAAGATAAAAAAATAGATCAATAGATATTTTCTTATTTAACCACACTAATTATATACCTATTAGAAAATTATTAGTAAACTAATTATTGGAATTATTATAATTAATTTAATATTAATGGGTTGAAGATATATTGCCAATTAAAAATGTTCTTATCACAGTAAAAGACACCCAGCACAAAACCGACCAGATCAACCACTTTGCAGTGCACAGCTCACCAGCACTCAGCGCCCTGCACTGCTGTGTGGCCACTTCCAGAACTTCGTCATCATCCCCTACGAAAACTCTGTACCCATTAACACTAACTTCTCATCTCCTTCTCCCCCAAGTCCCTGGTAACCACTATTCTCTCTGTCTATTACTTCCTCTATTCTAGGTATCTTATGTAAGTGGAATATTAAAACCTATTATCACCCACTTTTTCTCTAATCTCCAAACTCCAATTGTTGAAGAGATTCCAGTTGAAATCGGTTTAGATACATCATTTAGAAAACACAAAATACAGTTCATCTGTCCAGAAGAACTCTAAATACTAAACAAATACTAGTATAAATAACAAAGGGGAAAAATCTCAATTTATACTCATTCTATTGACCATGTTCAGAAGCTCAGGTCAAAGGGAGACATTTGAGTAGCTAAAACTTGGTAAAATTTGTAATTATGCTTGGATTGGTCACTTAAATTGAAATCCACTTTCTTTTCCTTATCCTTTGCAACTCCAATCTAAAAATGTGCTTTTACAAGATATGTTTAAATTACAGTAGTATACTCATACCAACTGAAATAATAAAATATCAGATGTTTATTCATAAAATTCATAAAACTTTTCACATATACACAAAAACACACATACATTAATGATAGGCTACAATTTTTAATTTTAAAGGCCTGTAAAGGCATAATCCAGTCAATAATTCAGGAAAAGTCCTGTTTATTTATATATATATGTGTGTGTGTGTGTGTGTGTGTGTGTGTATGTGTGTGTATGTGTATTTCATTTAGATTCATTCATCATTCATTTTTCCTGTTATCTAAACTTTTATAAAGCTACATTTTTATGTTATTATAGCCAGTAAAATATCTGAAAAATATAATCTGGAATGAATCTACATTAACTCCTGCCAGAAATATAATCAATAGTATCATAATAATAAAAAGACCACATGGAGTTTAAAGACTATTTATAGTGTCTCATGTTGTAATAATATATCTTTTTTACCTGCAGTGAACAATCATAGGTGTGGTGTCGTGCGCTCTGCTTGCTCGAACCAGCTTCACAAAGTGAACGAGAGGGGCACTGTTTTCAGGAACCCCGTGCTCAGGCCACGCAGTAAAGTTACACTGTCGAACCGTCATGCAGTCCCCGTGCTAAACAAAGTGACAGATCAGAGGAGTACCACACAGTTATTTAAGTACCACAATGAAGGTGGGAGATAGCGGGTGTCCTGGCTTTTGAAGGTGATCTTTAAAGAATGACTGTTTACCAAACAGAAAAACTGTTTTCACTTATCCTGTAAGAAAAGTCTTTCATTTCTGTTACCGTAAAGAAAATTTCCTTTTTGGATGAATAGAAACGATAAAAAACTTGAAGTGATGATAATACAGAGTACTTATATTCAAATGTAGCATAACATTTTATAGCATTGGAATAGTAGATTTTGAAACAATTTTGACTCTAAACTTAAATAAATATATTTACCAATTATTCAAAACAGAGCTACTGGGTCTCTGATAACGTCAGAAAGGATAAAGATCCTTATATAATTTTCCATGTGTATAGACACCTATATAAACTGATAGAGTGGGATCCCACACTATCACTTCCATACTCATTCTGGATTAAATAAAAATCAAATTATTAGGATGTAGATAAAGATGAGTGATTTGGGAAATTTTTGTTTTAAGTCAAATATTATAGTTTCTTTATCAAGTAAAGTAAACCCAGTGATCTAGTTGTTTCTTTTTTTCCTTCCTTTCTCTACCTAAGAATTTAATGCTAATTAATTAATATAAACTCTAATTATGTGATTTGGAATTCAAACACAGTGGCACAGATATTGAAGTCAGATAACAATTCGAAACTTCTGTTTAAGAAAATAATAGGAAGGCTTCGTTGCGTATATAAGTATTATTGAAAGGACTAGTTCTAGAAATTAATTTTACTGCAGACATTTAGAGCATTCATATTTACTGCCATGTTCCTGCCCCCTCCATTTCTTTACCCTTTCAATTTTCAGATCCCTGATGGTCCAATCTATTTGAACATCCTCCATTAGCTTTGTAATCACTATGTCTCCAAACACAGTGACTGGTTTGTTGTCTTCTGGCCAATACTGATGGCATCGGATCTGTATTCAGAGAAAAACCACCAGTTATAAGAACCACTGTTACATGGATATAGCACAGTTTTTGCCACTAAGTTAAAGGTGCCTTAGAGAGATCCAAGTTATTGATGATTCATAGTATTAGCTGAAATTGTCACACACATGTTAACACAATTGTAAAATAACATTTTGTGAAAAGATTTTCAGAAAACTTACCCGCCCTTTTTCAAAACACTGTGTTAGCATTACTAAAGTTTTTGCTCTGGTTTCCCAAACCATTCTCCAAAAATCCCCAACTGTTCCTGGTAATGGACCTTGAGTAGCAATAAATTCATTTGGGCATAAGTAACCCTAGAAGGACATAAACACAACACTGCATCAATAAATATATATGTATAATACATATATATAGTAGTTTTAAGTTACTGAGCAGTAATCAAAAATATATTAATTATAAAATGATTTAATATTATTAAATATTATATAGTTTGAGTGCTAAATAATATTAGATACACAAAATTCCCAATCTATAACTTTAACCACATAATGTGATATACTATAAAATCATTCTTAAAATTTATTTCTAACTTTTTAATAAAACATTAAGGTTACATAAAAGAACAGCAATGATGTCAACATTAATCAAATGCTTACTTTATGCCAGACAATATACTAAGCAGTTTATAGTTAATATTTTCATTAATTTATTTCTTATAAAAACCCTTGTGAATTTGTACTGTTATTACCCTCATTTAATAGGTGAAGACACTGGAGCTTAGAAATGTGAAGTCACTTCCTCAAGGTCTCTCAGCTGGTGTGAGTCCAGAGTCAGCAGCCTCACCCACCCCACTGTTTTCATCACATATTGATAGTTATGGGTTTTGCAGATATTTTCATACTCTTCCTCCAATAAATTATTATCCACTTAAACTGTGGTGTTAGTACTTACTTTCCAGAGCTCTGAACCACGAGTGATGTGGGGTACAGACACAGAGAACAGACTGTTGGTTGCCAGAGGGAAAGGGTTTGGGAGACGGGGTGAAAAGGTGAAGGGACTGATAAGTAGAGATTGGCAGTTATAAAATAGTCATGGGGACACCAGGTACAGCATAGGGAATAGAGTCAATAGTATTATAGTAACTATGTAAAGTGCAAGGTGGGTAACTGGAAATACCAAAGGGAACACTTTTAACGATAATGCTTGTATAAGCACTGTGCTGTACACTTGAAACTAGTCCAAAATAATATGAAGTGTAAACTGCATTTGAAAAAATAAATAAGTAAATGAAAATACAAATGAAGGAAAGGAAAAAATTAATGTGGGTGTGGCAATATGAAGGTTTATGTAGCTAATATTAACATAAGACCTGAAATTTGCCTCAACTCTATTCTGACAACCCCTGCACATTTTACCAAGTTCTACCCCTAATCCATTTACCTGAAATGTAAACATGCAACTTGAGCTGTATCTGTGGATTGTTCTTAGAGAAAGTTACTGTATAAAAAAAAGAGGTGGTATATAAAACAGAAAACTGTACTTGAATAAGAATTTAAAAAAAAAAGAGGTGGTAACAAAATTACATCTATTCCAAACATCAAAATATTTAAAGGAATAGAAAAAAAGTAAAATTTACTTTAAAATCAGAAATATCTCAGTAGCCAGAGAATGTAGTATCATACAAGAATAATATACATTTTAAATGTCAAGCAATTTATTTTACTTGAAAGGATAATGAGGCACAAAATGTGACTTGCCCAAATTAGAGTGTCAGCCAATGACAGTCTCTGGGATAAAACGCGAGTTTTTTAAATACATTGTAGGTTAAAACAATTCTGTATCTCCAGTCTCAAAGTGAACATGACTATTCCATTGTTTTATATACTAAGAGTTTGGGTTTTTTAAGGCTAAAAGAGCAAAACATATTCAGTATACAGTGAAAAATTCAGCAGAGTAAATACATTCGAGTGAGGACCTCACCTGCAATCTCACTCTCCAGAATGAAGGACCATTAACATGTTGGTCAATTTTTCCAGTCTTTAAAATGTGCACATTCTTGCATTCGAATAATATTTGCAAGTGTCTCACATGTGCCAGGCACTGCTCTAGGAGATGGGCGTTCATCACTGACAAAAGACACTCAAATTCCTAACCTCATTTCTATTACATTCTAGTTAAGAAAAATAAACATTAAGCCTATTACTATGTCTACTAAACAAGCAAAATATGTAGAAACTTTGAAAGTAATATGTCTTTGAGAGAGGGCTTTCAAAATTAGGGGGTTCAGAAAAGACTCCTTGGTGACATCTGAGGAGAGACAAAAGCAGAGAGCGAGCCCCGCATTATTTGGGGGGAAAGTGTTCCACATAGAAAGAAAGTCGAGTGTAACAGTAGTAAAGGAGAGATGTGTCTGAGTTGTTCTATGAATAGCAAGTTTCTGGAGTGGGGTACATTAGGGGGGCAGTATTAGACAATAATATCAGAAAGAACAAAGAAGGAAGGATAAGGATGCTTTAGGTCCTTATAGGTAAAGATAAGACTAGTTTTTATTGCTAATGATACAGAAGGCCATTGAAATTTTATAAATATATACAGTGTGTGGTTTAACAGTTTCACTCTGGCTTTTGTAAGAAGACTAGTCTATAAGAGGTTAAAGGTGAAAGGAGGAAAAGTAGTTAGGTTATTGCAACAGCCGGCCTAAGCAGGTAGCTGAGTGACAGCAATGGGGATGATGAGAAGTGATAAGATCTGGATACATTGTGAAGACAGGGCACACAGAATGTGCTGATGGATTGGAGGTTGGGTACCAGAAATTAGAAGAATCAATGGTGACCCCATAGGATGATTGGGAAGACTTCAGGATGAGCAGACTTGAAGTAAAAATTAGAAATTCATGATGAGCATATTAAACTAGAAATGCTTAATAGACAATCAAGTGGGAATGTCATGCAGGAAATTTGGTATAAGATTTTGGAATTCAGGAAGAAGTTGAAGCTAGAAACATACATTTGCAAGTAATCACCACATGGATGTTACTTAAAATCATGAGAATGATTGAGACTACCAAGGAAATGAGTTTGGAAAGAAATTAAATTCAAGGAATGGGCTGTAGATAATTTTGATATTTGGTAATTGAGGAGATCAGAGAGAACCAGTGAGACTGAGATGAGTCAACCAGCTGTAGTTGAAAAATTGAGAGACTGGTGTCCAGAAGCCAATGAAGGATGTATTCCAAGGGTAAGTGTAGTAATTGTAATCGATCAAGTTTCTCTTGGTCATTTTTTCAGGGACTCAGTGTCCTTAGTTATTATAATATTCTATCAAACTGGGAACAAATCTGGTATTTCTGGTGTTATTACAGCTCTTTTGCATCACGACCTTTCATCTTTCATCTCTAATTATGTAACAGTATTATCAAGTTAATATGATTTCAAGCATCTGGTTGAAAGGATAGGTAATTTTGAGGGTTTGAGACTTTCCCCTTCCTCTTGTCTCATTATATAACATTTTATTGTTAACTCTCTTGAAAACATTGCTAAATTCATTTGTACACTTAGTGGTTGTTTACAGCAATGGAGTATTTGTTTTCCTCCCTGCCTCTCTCATACAATCCATTCTTCACAAAAATTTTCCAAGTTCTCTGTGAGTCCTAGCTCTAGGAGCATAATTCTCAAGAACAGCAGAAAAATGCACATATTGATGGTATGTTAACCTAGTTATAGACCCTGGCCTAGAGTTTCCCAGTCTTAAAGTACATCCCTCAGAATGCTTGCTGATCCTTTCCTTTCTCTTTCCCAGACATCATTTTTTTTGCTTTTCCATCTGAATACTACTAGTTATTTTGCTTTCTTCCCTACCTCCCTTTATAGTACTCCCCCCCTTCCTCTAGCTTCTGAAGAAACAGGAATCCAGAAACCATTTGTAGATGGACTCTGTTTTTGTGCCTGGGGCAATTGTTCATGAACTTCCGGATAGAGGTGCCACTGGGGAGTGAGGAAAAACTGAAGTGTCAGATGCTCTTTCTGATTTGAAGACTGGCTGAATTTGGAGATGGAGCAGTGAGGACCACTATAGTGTCTGGGCTCTGTCCACTGCCATCTGATCCTGGCATCTCAAGCAAAGAGGATCTACCTAAAAAGTAAGGACAATACAATACAGGGTGGGGCAAAGCACGTTTACAATTGTGAGTATGCAAAACAGAGTTCATTCTTGTGTTATTATTTATTTAGTACTGTATTACTTTTCATATGAACAACTGTAGACCTACTTTTGCTCCACTCCAATGCTGGACCTGCCTTCATGTTCCTTCCATTTGGGCCTGCTTACCATGCAGCTCAGTAATGATTATGCACATCACTGTGTTTGGGTCATACTGACTTGCTGTAAGTTCTATATTACAACACCATTTGAGTATATGTATGTGTGTGTGTCCTCCTATATGTATACATATTCAGACTTCTTAGTTTATTGCTCATGTTGCATTATCATCTTCCCCTGGTGGTTGAACATACTAAAACTGGTTTTGTTCTTAACCATATTCATATCTTATACTGTTACCCCATCTCTGGTTAAACATTAAATGATGTAAGCTATTAATTTGTATCTACAAATTGGTAAATTAAAACATGGTACAAATCAATAGGTTACTACCAGAGCCATTTGCTTTTGTCCTGTCCTATGGCTTTATAAGGCATTGATTAAATTTAAATATCTAAATGCATATATGTATCATTGTGTAAGTCAAAGCAAAACTTCAACATGCTATAGAATTCAGGCTACAATGAAAATTAGTAAGCACAGGATTTCACAAAAATCTTCAGAGAAGAATTGCATTTTCGAGGAAATCAGACATTTGATAAATGAAGAAACTATGTTGTCATAAGAGTAAATGTGTGTGCTTTTTAAGTTCCAGCATAAAAATAAGATGAAATTCAATGGATGCCTTCACTTCTCCACCCCCTCCTCACATTTCTTCCCCTATTTAAAGAATCTTATTCTCCCATTATTCATTCTTTCCCAAATAAAACCTAACATATGATTATAATTTTGGAATGATTGTCAATAATATAGAATGTAGGATAAATTGCCTCCTCCAACGGAGTCTTGGAGATAATGGTACACAGGACACTTCTCTCTGATGTTGGGGAAAGGACAGAACATCACATAAGCAGAGCCCCAGTGGTACCAAAGGGAATGAATGGCAGGCCTGGGTGAGAAGACCTCTAAATAAGAAAAGAATAAAAGATCTATGGGAGGGTGGACAGAAGAGGAAACTCTCAAGAATCTGAATTAGAGCCCATATCTCATTAAAGAAAAATGTGTATATTAGAATCATTCGAAAAATAGAATCATCCGCTTTAGAAGGAAGTGGGCAAATCGTGCCAAGAGAGGCTAACATATACTTATCAGAAAATTTTAAGAAAGAGTTCCAAGGTGAATAGTTGAATTAATCATGAGGGCAATTCCTACTCTGAGATTTTATGGTTATGCCACCTCAATTGGATGTCTTAGGAGCACATAAGGTTTCTAGGTGGCCATGATATTGATGAGCATTGACAGAACACATCAGCCATGGAGAATGACCACAACCAAGTTTGAATACGACAAAGGTTTAGTAAACAAAGACGCAGCCAAAGAACAGAAAACTGAACTATACGGAAGTCTGACAACAATGAACCTTCAACCAGGACCAGTAAGAGGGGCGGAGCCAGCAGCAGAGCAGGGTCTGGCAGGAAGGATCCCCCAACCCAGGCGACCCAGGTGACCCAGGCGACCCAGGCGCGCAGGCAGCCAGGGTAGCATCACGGACCCAGTAAGGGTGCAGGGCAGGCTGAGTTCGGTTGCACATTTGCAAGTGCGCAGATAAACTGAGCAAAGGAGTGAGCAGTGAGACTGACTGAGGACTGCGCAGCCCTGGTGTCCGCAGGAGGCAGAGAGGACCGCCATTGATTTTCTTTGACCCCGTCCCCACATACAGTATCACAACCCAGCGACTGAGTTGCTCCACCCTGGTGAACACCTAGGGCTCAGCTTCTCATAAGTAACAGGCATGAACAGTTCAAAATATGGCTCAAGAAGAACTCAAAGCCCCAGAGCCAATAACTCTAAGCGACCGAGAAATAGCAAACCTCTCAGATGCACAGTTCAAAATACTGGTGATCAGGATGCTCACAGAACTGGTTGATTATAGTCACAAATTAGAGGAACATATGGAGGCTAAACTGATTGAAATGAAGGGAAATGCACAGGAAACCAATAGTGATGGAAAGAAACTGGGACTCAAATCAATGGAGTGGATCAGAAGGAAGAACAAAACATCCAACCAGAAAAGAATAAAGAAACAAGACTTCAAAAAAATGAGGAGAGGCTTAAGAACCTCCAGGACATCTTTAAACGTTCCAACATCCAAATTATAGGGGTACCAGAAGGGGAAAAGAAACAGCCATGAGTGGAAAACATATTTGAACAAATAATAAAGGAGAACTTCCCCAGTCTGGAAAAGGAAATAGACTTCCAGGAAATCCAGGAAGCTCAGAGAGTTCCAAATAAATTGGACTGAAGAAGGAACACACCAAGGCACATCATAATTACATTGCCCAAGATTAAAATGAAGGAGAGAATCCTAGAAACAGCAAGAGATAAGGGGACAGTCACCTACAAAGGAGTACCCATCAGACTGTCAGCTGATTTTTCCAAAGAGACCTTACAGGCAAGAAGGGGCTGGAAAGAAGTATTCCAAGTCATGAAATCCAAAGACCTACAGCCAAGATTGCTTTATCCAGCAAAGTTTTCCTTTAGAATGGAAGGACAGATAAAGTGCTTCCCAGATAAGATAAACTCCTTGAATTCAAGGAGTTCATCATCACCAAGCCCTTATTATATGAAATGTTAAAGGGACTTATATAAGAAAAAGATAAAAAATATGAACAGTGAAAGGACAGCAAACTCACAGTGATTAACAACCACACCTAAAACAAAAGCAAACCAAGAGGACAACTAGATCAGGAGCAGAACCATAGAAATGAAGAACATATGGAGGGTTAGCAACAGGGGAGTGGGAGGAGGAGAAGGGGGGAGAAGGTACAGAAAATAGCATAGACAGTAGGTAGAAAATAGGGCAAGGGCAAGAATAGTAGGGGAAATATAGAATCTAATGAACTTGAGACATGTGGTCATAAACTAAAGGGGGGTGATGGTAGGGGAGGGGGTGTGCAGGGTGGAGGAGAATGAAGGGGGAAATAGAACAACAACTGTAATGGTATAATCGATAAAATATATTTTTTAAGAAAGAGAATGAGAGGGGAGAGAGTGCCTAAAACAATTTGGTTTCAGTCCATTTCAGTACAATTCAGCAAGCATTTATTATCTATTATATGCAAGAAAGTATATTAGGCATGTCACAATTCCCACATTTAGGAATTGTGATCCATTTAGGGTATATGTGTATTAAGTAGCAGCAATAGAGTTCACATTCTCCAGGAAGGTGGGGATAGGAAAAAGAACATGGCATCACAGACCCCCTGAAGGACAGCAACTCTAGAAGGGAAAAAAAGCATAATAGATTTTTATATTATATGAACATAACTGTCCATTCAACTAACTTTTCTTTGCAAGCAAGGCTGCCGGGCCTCATTGTACACAGATCATACGTCGAAAAGGAGACATATGAAACAGTGAGATGACAAGTGGGTACGTGACCTGAGGTTGTGCACCTGCCACTTACTGGTGAAACGATGGTTGGTAACATGAAGTGTCTGTGAGGAGCTGGCACATCAAGATCCATTGAGGTTGTAATGCATTTGTTGCTTTACATAGAAGAGTAATATAATTTCAGTATCTATGCTTTATCAAAATGTATTTAAAAGTGGCAACTTACAGAAACATAGCTGGCATTAATGTAATCTGATCCTGGAATACTAGCATCAGCTATCAACTTCACTCTGTTATTATTATCTAGAAAAAAATATAAGAAATCAATAGTATTCAATTTTAAATTACCCCTACTTTTTTACTGTGAATGTCATACAAAGATGTTCATAATATAACATTCCACATTACAGATGGGTATATGACTAAAGTAGAAATTCCCTCTTATCCCATAGTTCCACTACCTAGCAATAGTTACTATTAATATGTTCCTATGTATGTTTGCAGAAGGTTTTGTACCTACTTATAAAAATCACAAAAGGCATGATATACATTCCATTCTGCAAACTGTTTTCTTCATTTACCTGTACCATTCCGTATCAACATAAACAAAGACACCTAGCTCATTATTTTAAAAAGCCATGTAGTATTTCACTCTTTGAGTATATCGTGTGCAAAGATTTAAATTAATCTCATTTTTAATAAAAGGCTGAATAAATATCACAACTTTTGAACATATGTTAAAATGTACTTGTATATTACCAGCAATAAAATTCCCAAATCATATTATACATTTCAAATTTTGAAAGATATTTCCTAATCGTCTTTTAATTATATCAACTCACACTCTGAACAAACATGTTTAAACGATTCTGTTTTCTCTACTTTTATTACCACAAGATATTATTAAACCATTTAATTTATGACCTTATCTTCAATAGATAGAAATTAACATCTGGTAGTATGTATTTTGATCTCCTTAAGAATATGTAAAATTGAGCTCCTTTGATTGTTTATTGGCCATTATAAATACCTTTCTATTAAATGCCTTTTCATATTATATAACTTTCCTATTAAAAATACTTCAGACTAAAAGTGAAAGTTATATGTGCCCTATTGCAGTGTGTGTTAAACTTTTCTTCTTAGTTTGCTGTATGTATTTGACTCTATCAATTTAACTTTAATGTCTTACCATACATAAAATTACTTTTTTGTTTTGGTAATCAAATTTCTCATTTCTTTGCATTATGGCTCTATTATAGTTTCTTTTGTCATTCATGCACAGGTGTTTGCCAACAATATTCTTATTTTTACAAATTCATTCATAGTTTCTTCTGGAATTATAATGTATTTCTCTGCTTTTATTTTAAGTATTTCAACCTTTAATCCATTGGGACTTATTTATTTATTTTACAGAACAAGATAATATCTATCCTTTATTGTTTGTTTGCTTGTTGCCATTTGAAACAACAAATAGTCCTAATTTTTAACATTCCACATTTCTCCTTATTATTCAAAACATTGCTTTTATAATTTACTGGATTTCTCTCTATATATTAGGACTATTTCTGGACTATTTATTCTCTTCTATTAATTTACCTGCCTATTCTTTATTTAATATCAAAATTTTAATTATTATTCTTTAGATTCTTCTAAAGTCTGGAAAAAGTAGATGACTCTCTCTATCCATTGCTTTTTCTTGAAAATATAAAATGTTTTTCTCGAGGACTTTTTTTACCAAGTTGGTACTATAATTGCAATATTCAGTGTTAATTATTGTTAAGTTTTTTTTTTTTTTTTAATTCAATGGTAAGGCGCTCAATACTGGAGGAAAGATGGCTAGGTGGATTTGAGTGTGAGTTCCAAACGATTTGTCCACCATCAGTATTCAGGTGAATTGCTTAACTTCTCTGCTATTTTGTTACCTCTGCTATAATGCATAGCTATATTATTTTTATTTTGTAGAATTGTTTGAGGAAAACTTACATGAGAACTTAATAGTAAGCACTCAGTAAATTTTCTCATTCTTAAAACAAGTATATCTTATGTGTTAAAATGACTTAGCTGTATTACTAGTAATTAATGTGTTACCCAATGGGCTTAAAGTTAGAAATGGGGAATGTTTTAAGCAAATTCATGGCAATGACTATGCCCCAAAGATTTTGAATTTGGGATGACCTACCTATTTTAATGATATTGTGGCTAGTTCTGTAACTAAGGAAGGGAAGCCTCAAGTTTCTATTCACTTGCTACATCTTCGGGTCAGCAATTTTTTTATTCCTAGTGTTGGAGCACTTCTGAAGGTCATTGTGCCTTGTCAAACAGAGATTTGCACATCTCTTCAGCAAGTACTTGTTGCTAATTCTAGTATCTTTAAGCCCTGTAAGCCAATATCTTCTAAAATACACTGTGAAACTTGAAATCCTATTTCCTGTGTTACTCAGAGAAAACAATGCACTTCACTTAGGTGGCTCAAGCTAAAATTCAGACTCTATGAACATTAATTCATTCTCTACGAGAGAAAAAAAAACATTTCTTCAGCTTTATGGTTTCTCTGCAAGCACAATGGGGAAATGTATTTACTCTAAACATCTCATTTGCTTATTCTGTGTGTGTGTGTGAGGGGGTGGTAGGTGGGGTGTCCTGGACCACAGAGGTGACAGTGCCTTTTAACCCAGGCTAGGGAAGGGCTTGTTATCCCCAGACCACAGGCTGCAAGGGTCTATTACTAAATCTTACTCACTCAGAAAGTTAACAATTTCTTAAAAATAAGCAATCTGTTGATTACTTACAATCATTTTCTTGCATTTTTCTTGTTCCACTAAAGTGATTTATGTGAATATTTCCCCTGACCCTCACAATGGCTTTAAGAGACAGACAATGAGCAATATGTCCAGTCGCTAAGTCAGAGGGTAAAAAGGATCACAACGCAGAGTGTTCAGCTAGAACCCATGGCTTATCAGCCTTTTTTTACTATACAGTGGGAAGTATGTATTAGTTGAACTGATAAATTATTCTAATAACATTCTTGAAAAATATAAAATTTTACCTAACAAAATTATTTCTCATAAGACCTTCAACTCTGTAAGAGGACAGTTAAGAAAAAGTTTTCCCTTACAAGTCTGTTAAGGGCTATTGGATGTAGATACATTATTTGAAGAATTGCCAATAGGTTTTCAGTACCGAAATTAAGAAAACAGAAAATAATTGGATATTACCCATTTGACCCAAGCAAAGAAAAAAAAATGCATGAAGTGTCCATTCTAAAATCCCAGAACATCTTTGATTTACAACATAAGTTTATCATTACCAACTATTTTTTCATCTTAGCCTCCGGAATGAAGAGTTGGGATGATCGTAATCTGCATTTCTCGTTGTTTTAAGGTTGTTCATACAGTCTCATCCACCACTCTTATTCTCTTTTTCATGCTATAAGTAACAAGCTAATATTGTCTGACTTTTTTCCATAGCCATGATGTGAACTCAGATAACGATGCAGGAAAATTTTAATAAAATATTGAAATATCACATTTAAAAATATCTCTCTAATAACTCAAAATCTTACATACTTAAATTAGATACTCTGATACTTGGCAACTAGTTAAACATATTTGATTTACTTATTTTGTATATACTGATATATAATAAATTAATTCAGCCTGCTCAATAATTGTAAATGAATGTCAAATATGATACAGCACGGTCCTTCAATCACACTATGGTTTATTTTCACAGAATACCACTGAGTAAGCATGATGCAGTCTGGAAGGAATTTAGGTCCAGATGAATATAAAAACATGAAAATTTTCATCCTGCTTATATTAATGATGCATCCAACCCAGGGCCACTCTTTGAAAGGGAAAACAAAAGGGCCTGTTCAGAAAGGTTATGGCACAGAAATTTGGAGGTATAAAACATTTCTTGTTTCCTATAATAATGTCTTATTTGTCAACTGCTCTGAAAGTCATTTACTTATGATTTGTTTTGTTCCAGAAGGGATTTTAGGATTAAAACTCTGTATTTTCATCCTATTTTAAGTCTTGGGAATTAGGAGATTCCATTAGGGTACCACCTCCCATATCATGTTTCCTTCAAATTTTTATTTCCTGTCTCAGTTATCCTCTAGTTCTAGAATATCAGAATTTGGACCATTTTTTCCTATCCACATACTTTATAATTTTACAGTCTGTGATTGTATTCTCCTCTAAGTCCATGTCTTTTTAGACAGTAAAGTTCAATTCTTAAGTTTGGAATTTTCCTCAATATAGGTTTAAACAGGCATAACACAAAGACAAAATTATAATGTTAACTCTAAAATAAAGAATATTTTAAAACTTTAGATTAAAAAAATTGACAACATTGAAAAACATCACAAATTACAGTTTTTATTTCATAGTATAAAAGATTGAATTATAATACAGATAGAAATATGTACAAAATATAACATCAAACATATAGCCATTATTAAGAGTTATATTATGTTTTTATCTTTAATTCTTAAAGCAATAATGTGGTTTCTTTTCTTATTCATTGAAAAACAAAGCCATTTTTATTATGGTAAGGCACAACCCAAATTTACTGTGAAAGTAATTCTGGTAAATATATACATATATATTTATTCTCAATGAATATTTTACAATGTACTTTTTATATTTCATAAGAAAAGCTTGCAATGCTCTTAAGGAAAACTAATGCACAAAGTTACACGTGAACTTTTTCTTTTCATTTGAAAACTAGGTCTGTAGAAAGATGTTGGAGTGTTTTGTTACTTGGGTTAAATTACAAAGCCAAGAAACTATTAGAGCTACAGTTTCTTGCACCTGCATTAAGTGAAACTTGTATGAACAAGCTGAAAACCATGTATTATTAACTTTAATAAATTTAACAAAGAAAAAGAGCTACAACTTGAAAGCTGTTACTAACAAAATGTATTATTATAATTTAATTAATATGCAATAAAATATATTTAGGAAATAAAAACATGTTAAGATGCCTTTTGTGGTCACATTAAAGCATTTCACCGCTAGAACCAGAAACAGTAAATGTACATACATGGTTTGATGTTTGGAAAGCGGTTTTTTGCTCTGTTCCAAGGCAGGTCAGCATCAGTTGAAGAAAGATCCTGAAGAAATTTTGGTAATTCCTGTGGAATGAAGTCATTACAGAGTTTAGGTTGATTTCAGAGGCAAGCAAGAAATTCCACTTAGTAAAACACAATTCTTTTTTCTAAATCCTTTTATTTTTAAATTTAAAACACCTCTCCTAACTGCAGAAACAAGGTCAAATTAACCTTAACGATCTTAGGTAAACCTCCACTGAAAATATAGTAAACAAATTGGTCAGTTGGGCTATTGCTTTCTTGTATAATTTCTTCGTCCTTTGGGAAGCTCTGTGATGTGGCAACCACATTAGTAACCCTTTCCCATATTTTCTTAATGGTTTTATCAGGTCCTCACATAATATTATTTAATATTTTAATGTCTACTTAGGAGGGGAAAGGAGTTCAGTGATTTATTTTTTGTTTTTTCTCCTCAGGCAGTGTGATTTCATGCCTATTAATTAGTACAACACTGGTCAGCTTGAGAAGATGCCAAAGGTCAATCCCTGTGCTCAGAAGACATTTTTAAATTGATTGTAGAATGCAAAGATGCAATAAGAATTATCAGACACAGACGAAGGGTCAGGGTGATCTGTTATTGACATTTTGGTGAAAAGTCATCATATTATCATTAAGAAAGTTGGTGCTAAAAAAAGAAAGTTGGTACAAAAATGTATTCATTACTTTGTTAAGCTGAGATTTACATTTACAAAATTTATAGTTCTCCATTTTAGAGATGTCTCAACTTGCCAAAATCCTTAAACACTATTAAAAACACTTGTTTTTACAATTCATTTAACATTATTATAAGTAATTTATTTTAATTGGGTAATTCTCCCTTCCACCTAATTCTTCCTCAAATAGAAAATCTGGACAGTCTTTTGCAAGCGGATATGTGTTACAGGAGAGGGACCGTGTAAACATCTGAGTTCTGGTGTGTTGGCACCAGAGGCTTAGAAAAATAAAGATTAACTAAGTGAGGAATCCTAGAACAGCTTCCATTTCTCAGGGTTTTGGGAGCATATTTGTAAGAAAAGAACTATATGGGGGAGGGGAAAAGAAAGGTGAATTGGAAATTACCTGAAAAGGGTACTTCTATAATTGTTTCACATCGAAATAGCCACTTATAGATTTAAATGACTCTGGCCTTGATAATCAATACCCAATTGCCAGGCTGACTGTGTGGTTAGTAATGTTACACTTGGTGGCCTACTCTTATCACGGTACAAAGGGCTTCCACCATTGTCCCAACTATTAGTTCTTTCTCCTACTACTTCTTTCCAGTGAGGTCACGGATTGAGTTGCACTGTTTTGCATCCTCACACTTTTTCATCCATTCCCTCTCTCTGGAATCTCTATATTTATCTACTCATTGGATTTCTGTTCTTCTTAAAGCTCACCTCAAAGGACACCTTTTTGTGAAGTATTTTTTGACTGCTATCCAAACAAAGTTGATCCTCATTTCACTAGGAATATCTCTGTCATGACACAGTGCCTTTGTAATTTTTAATGCATGTCTGCAATTCTTATCATAATATGAGCTTCTTTATGGTAGGAATAATTGTCATAATAGCTAACAATTGTGCCAGCCACGATTCTCAGTATCATACTCATTCAGTCATTTTAGCATTCAGAACTCAATGAAGTTAGGTACTATTGTTTTAGATATGAGGACACAGAGGCACCAAGAGTTTAAGTGATTTGCCCAAGGTCACTCAGCTATTAAACACTGAACTGATGTATGTCAATGTGCCAAATACAATGCCTATCACATAGCAGGAGGTTTTAAACATTTAAAGTATAAAGTGAATATAACCTGAATTTTAAGGTTTTTCAAATATATGCATCAAATACACATTTGTTTATTAAAACATAATTTTGCTTGAAAAAACTTAATACAGCATTAGGATAAAAACATTAAAAAGTCCCTTACATATCTACATACATTTATATCATAGTTACACAAAACCTTATATTCATATAAAAATACCCTAAGTTCTTAAAATCATGATCTCCAAAAAAGTTAAACTAGAAAATTTATCAATATAATACATGTGAATATGTTATTAGTAATAAAACTTTTCATCTACTTAGTCATGCATAATGTAATTATATTCGCTTCTATTCTAGTGAAATTACACTTTTCCTCCTGAAAAATTGGGAGTTCTTGCTGTGTAAATGTTAAAGAGAGTTTTATGGTACCACCGATTTTGTTAAGTCCAGACCAATATTACTTAAGAAGCATAACCAAAAAGCTGTAGGAAATACCATTAATCTTCTCATATTTTTTGTTATTATTCCCTCAGAGACTGAAATATTATAATCCTGAATTATTCAAGCTTATTGTTTGATTCTTTGTTTCATAAGTTCAGATACCGTGAATTTCATGAAAAAATATAGAAATAAATTTTTGGTGACATTTAAAAATACGTTTTATTTTCATAATACAAACTAGTCATTCAAGTTAGGAAAGATGGTAACAAGTTTTAAAATAACTCACAGATCTGAGTAGGTACCTTATGCTTTAACATAATTTCAATTTTATAGATATACAAAATATTAAAAGCAACAAAATTATTCTTAACTTTCAAATAGTTTTTAGGTAACAAGTTCTTCACTTACTCTCCATAACATGAAACAACATTATTTTTATAGTAACTTAAAAATTGGCCTTATAAAACACAGGCATTACTTATCTATTTTTTTATTTTTGGACAATTCTGGAAATAACATTATTTTTATAGTTTCTGGAAACATCAATTTCTGCTCTGTGGTTCACCTACACCACAAACACAAACACAGCAGGCAAATATAAATTGGAATTAGTCTCTATATCTAAAATAAGTACTTGAATATGAACTATAATTAGCGTATAACCTGAGCCTCGTATACAAACAAAAACTTGTGAAAACGGCACCATGGTGTAGCACCTACACCGGGATAAGACAGCAGAGCAGAAAGGAGGCCAGGACGCTGTTCCCCAGGAGGTCTGGAGAAGGGCACCTTCTCCTGACACAATAGGTGAATAATTCTGGTCAGGTTGTACCAGAGGCCGCCCAGTGTTACATTACTATCCAAACAATCAACCTGGTAATTGGGTATTGATTATCAAGGCCAGAGTCCTTCATGGTCTTGCTTGCTTAAAATGGACATGAAATGTGACACACGGAACGACTGGAAGTCTGGCAATGTTATGACAACTGCTAGTAACATACCGAAAATTCTTCTTGAAACTTTAGGTTGTTGTTTGTGCAAAGCTCTTCAACATGTTGCAGGAAGGATTTCTTGCTTACCGGCCTCCAAGCAAGGAAAGGCACAAAATGGAGTCACGTTAGATTGGGTTCTTTCACTTTAGCATGGGCACTGGTTAACGAGTTAAAGAACAATGGGCACTCCAAAACCCATAAACCACCCAGCCCCGTAAAGTCATTCTGCCATACTTTCAAAATTTTCTCCTTGAAGTGCACTTTCTTTGTATTGATGATTCAAAACTCCTTCTATTTTTAAGTGGCTTTACGTGAATGATTTAACATTTTAATGAAGAAAGTTTTCAAGTGAATGTAAGGGCATAAAGTTATCATTGAATCCTAAAGCACATAATACCTCTTTGTCATACAGAAAACATTTTCTACATTACAAGGTTTTAGAAGATATAAAATATTGCAGTGACCTCATTCTCATAATGACATGGTTTTTAAACCCCAAGGAGTTTAAATATCCCCGTATTACTTCCCAAGCTAAAATACAGACATGCAGACTTCACCCCAAGAGAGAGAGAAAGCATTTCTCCAGTTACCATGCAATTAGTCATGCTTTTATGATTTATATCCAGCTTGGAGGGTTTTCTAACAAACACACAAAAAAGGAACCACACAGTGAGATTCATCAAATCAGTGAGTCTAACATTGATATTCAAAAAGAAGAAAAGATATTTGACAAACTTACTTGATGGATTTTCTATAACTAAGTAACCTGCAACAGAGATTGTATTAAATACATTATGAGGTAAGGGCATGGCTCTTTCTAAAAGAGTTCTAGATTAAAACAAGAAAAATATAAACCAGTAATGTACAATGTGCAATGCCTTTAACTTACATGTGATCATTATTTAAAATTCTATTTCATTTAAAATATTATATATTATTTGGACCCAAATATAAACAAATAACAATTTGGCTTCTCTTCTCAAGCTAACAAGGTACTTTTCTGTATTGTTAGTCATTGGGAGCAATACATTAAAAATGAGTCACTTTTTAATATATTGCATAGTATTTAGTATTCTAAGAAAGTTAATGGGGATTTGGAAAAATGTTTTCTTTGTCCACAGAGAGTGCTGAAGTAGGAAGAATGGATCACTGAAAAATGACATTATATTGCCTGAGTTTTGATAAGTATATTATTACAACAAAATTGCAATCATTTCAGTTAGTCATATATTTTGTGACAGTTCATTAGTCATTTTTACTCTGAAAAAAAATGAAATTATTTCTAACAACTAAGTAGACTGCACAACACACAAATTCAGAGATGGGCACATCTTTAGTAACACGCTTGTCATGCACAACACATTAGCACTGCACAAACACAGAAGGCACAGGTATGATGAAGTGACACTTACGGCTTATAAAGAGTTTTAAATTTGGAATATTATTGGGGATGCTCTTATTGTATTCCTTCAGTGAAGATTATTTGCAAGAGGATGGGGTTTATATTAAAGGATGAGTGAAATGGAATATTAGATTGAGAAATGTGACATAATGAATATTATGAAAATGGTCACAAAGGGATTGTGTTCAGTGAAGAAAACATGAGTCAAAGAAGTGTCTTTTACTCTAATACAGGGACTGGTGAAGAATATGCACGGTAGAGCAAGTATTATCAAGGAGAACAATAGAATCTGGTGAACGCTGCCGGTGTCCTCGTGCAGAAAGAGATATGTCCCAGTTTCTCAGGCAGGAGCCTGGAGGAGCACCTGGCTATCAAATACAGCATCAGAGAGATCAGGTCTGAGGAATCAGGTAGCAATGTCTGAGCAGGGGCTTGTGGGTGAGTTGGCATTCCACAACACCCTCTCATAATTCTAAGGAGGCAACAGAGAAATCCTGACTCTAACTAGGTGGATGTGGAGATGGCTGAATGGGCTCTTGAATCAGGAATACCCTTGGTTCTGCAACAGGAAGACAGAATCTGAATTAGAGGCCTAGGAAATCCTTCTGAGGTGGCAACAGTAGGGAGAGAGGAAACAATAGGAATTAACTACCCTTCAGCAAAGACCATCAAGAAAAAAAAGACACTATGGACTAGACCCACATTGCCCTATTTCCCCTAGGTGCCTGATATGTATGCTCCGATGCCATGATGCTCCTCAGAAATAGAAATAGAGAGGGACTTAGGGTGGGAAAATCCTAATTAACTGAGTGTCAGATAGAAATAAATGAGATATTAAAATAGTAAATCAATTTCCCTCCTACCAAAAATGGAAATTGTTGAGTTGCATGGAGATCATTTTTAAAGTAACAAGAAACACTTTTCAGTTTGTGCTTGGTGAAATTCAGAGAAACTATATCTGATTTAATTACAGACTCACGGTCCATCTACTTAAGGACAATCAGAATCAGGATTCTCTCATCTACGGCCATACCACCCTGAATACGCCCAATCTCGTCTGATCTTGGAAGCTAAGTAGGGTCGGGCCTGGTTAGTACTTGGATGGGAGAATCAGGATTCTCTCTTTTCCAGAGGATCCAGGATTACTTGAGTATCCAGTTTTGACTGGTAAAATATTTTTACTGCAATATCCAAATCTAAAATGGAACTAGTTTCTGGGTAGCCATCAGTAAGTCATTTGATGAATCAGTTATGTTCATGAAATTCCCAAGAAATGTTACACATGAATAATCATATCAAAATATAAATGAGCAAGAAATAGCTAAAGCACCATATTACTATCCATATCATTCACATCCACGTACTTTTCTTAAACTAATGATCTCTATTCTCATTTAGAAATTAAATTGAATAAAACTTTTTTCTTTGAAGTCAGTTTACTTTTAATGAAAAATGCACAGAAAGTTTATTTTATTTTACTATTTTATTTTGCATTTGAAAAATTTCTCTAAAGATATTAATTTTAAACCATAACTGGCTAGCTAGCTATTGGATTTAAGTAGATATTTGTGAATTATTTCTTTATAAAATACTGTGCCCTTAATGGTTTCAAACACCTGCTCCAACGTATACCAGTCATATTGTCTTGAGCAAGCTACTTGATCTTTCTTAGCCTCAGTTTCCTAATGTGGAAAATGGATTAAAATTATATAAATCAAGCTTATATGTAAAAATGTTCATAAACTTCCTGACTTTGGTAAGCAATACATATATACATGTTAGTTACTATCATTAGTACTACAGTTATTTTCTCTATTCTATTTTGTATAACTCAAGCTTCTCTTACTCGTGCACAATTTCTAATGATATAGAGAATAATTCTGTTCCTATAAGAATATTCTCTCTTAAATTTACTCAAAAATGGGTAGACTAGATTGTGCTAGATTTAGCAGCAAGATTTTATATTTTATTCTTCCTAGCCAAGGTTTCTGCACAGAGTGGTCACAAATATCTAGTCTGCAAATCCAACGCAGATTTTCTAGTTCTCAATTCAAGAAACCTAGTAAAATGACTGTGGTAACGCAGGTCTATACAATCATGTGAAAGCATTCCTAATCACGCCCACCTTCTGATGTCACCCCCACAATTCCCTTCCATGCACTGTTCGAACTCCAGATGCTCTCTTGGCCCTCCCCCCCTCAGTTTGCACCCTTACAGGGCTTTTCTCACAACCAGAGTCTACTGACTCCTTGATAGTTGACTCAAGTGTTAACTCCTCCATGGAATTTTCTCTGTCCTATTACAAAGAAAATAATATCTTCCTTTGGTGAAACCAATTTTCTTAGGACAGATCACCTTCTATCTTGCATTATGGCTGTTTAAGTACACCCATTAAGGACACAAGCATTAAGGTTCATGTATACTTGAAGCTGTGGGCAGGATTAAGACTTGATTTACTGCAGGCCCCTTCTGACCTTATTCACAGTAAACAATGAGTAAATCACTGTTAAGTGTACAGTATGGATGAATTCAGATCAGGATACACAGTAAGCTAAATATAAATGCTCTGATTACTATGAAACTATCTGAATTAGGTCAATTTCTTGTGAAACTATTATGCAATTGAGAATTCTCAGAAGGTCCTTTTCTCAAAGATTTGGAGAATTATGATCACTGTATGTATGAACAAACTGTATAAAGTATAAACAAGGGCCATATCTTATCACTTAACAATAGAAGTTAACAAGTACTGCATACTTTGTTTGGAAATTAGATATAGGAATAATAGAATTACTCTTGCCCACTGAAATAAAAATAATAATAATAAAAGAAGTAGGCCCTGCTTTGGCTTTATTTCCTTTTATATCACTCTCTTTATTTAAACCTAATCACTTTATATAATCTGTCCTTCCCATTTGAATTTATACAATGTAAGAAACAAGGATTCTAATAGTCTAATTTTTATGTAATTGTCCTGTCTATGGTTATGTCATGTCACAATTATGTTTGAAACAAAATCTTTGAATACCTATCTGGATAGTTTATGCCAAAATAGGCATGAGTTACCTAGCTGAAATAAAAATTAGAATTTTTTCTTGTTGTCTGTAGTATCCATATAATTGTTGTGATTCTTAGCTTCATATTGTATGGGTATGTTTTCCCCTTAAGTATTCACTATGTTATAAATTTTATTTTTCTGTATGGTGTTAAAGTTTTATTTTTTAAATAAAAAAAACTATTAATTTGGATAACAAATAGAGGAAATTAGAAAACTAGGTGGGATATAAGTGAGGAAAATGAATTGACTTATTTATTACTGATGAGGTAATTAAATTCCTTTAGGTAAAAATATTTGGTTAGATACACATAAAAATTTACAGAAATTGATATGTTTGAAAGTCAATAATGTTATTTCATAAAGAGTTCTCTTATCAAATCAAGTGCTCTCTGGAGACCCACAAAGAAACCCAACAGAACACTTATCAACAGAACAAAATCCTTAAATGGACAGCATTTTACTGATTATGGGCACTCTTGTTTTATTCACTTAGAATATTTAAGGTTATTGTTATATCATATTCANAATTCCCAGTCAGGGCACATGCCTGGGTTGCAGGCCAGTTCCCTGCAGGCCAACTCCCAGCAGGGGATGCACAAAAGGCAACCATACATTGATGTTTCTCTCCCTCTCTCCTTCCCCTCTAAAGGTAAATAAATAAATAAAATCTTTAAAAAAAATATTTGGTTAGATACACATAAAAATTTACAGAAATTGATATGTTTGAAAGTCAATAATGTTATTTCATAAAGAGTTCTCTTTTCAAATCAAGTGCTCTCTGGAGACCCACAAAGAAACCCAAAAGAACACTTATCAACAGAACAAAATCCTTAAATGGACAGCATTTTACTGATTATGGGCACTCTTGTTTTATTCACTTAGAATATTTAAGGTTATTGTTATATCATATTCAACTCATTAGTACATAAGTGGATTTGGAAATTGTCCAGATTTCAGTAAGATAACTGACCACTTTCCAATATAAAAGGCTGAACAGTTTTATTACATGAATCTTAGTTTTCTTAAATCCTATGCCTTTTTGGTGAAAAGGGTATCATTTCATGTCTGGGCTCATTTTTTTTATCTATCAAAAACTTAAATTCCACTCAGATTACTCTTGATAGATCCAGAGAGGAACCATTTATTTGTGTTGGCAGTGGTGATTGAAGACCGTATTGTCACAGAGACTCAGCTTTCCCTCAAGGTCAATGAGTTGAAATCTATAGGGAATTAAAATTTAGTCCAAATAGAGAGCCATAGATGATGGCCTATGATGAGCAGCTGAAGCAGCATTACCAGTGGCGAAGGACAGATTCAGATGCTGTGCTTTCTACCAACCACTTAGGTGAAGAGAAAAAGAAAAGAGCCTTAAATTCTATTGCCTTCATATAAAAATATAATTTGTACAAACTACCATGTACTTCATATTCAAATAAAAAATTTTAAACAATCTATCTCTCTGGTAAAACATATTAATTAATTTTTCCAAGTTTTGCAAAATGCTGAGTGTTTTTTATTGCCTCAACATTTACATCTACTCATAAATGATATTCTATCACTTCTCCAAAGCACTGTAATGCTTGCAAAGGTGTCTGAATTTTTGTTCTCTACTATTGTTTTTGTTTGTGCTAGCCTCTAAAATAGCATTCTTTCAGATATTTCTTCATTCTTTATAAAATCACCAATAACCTCTCTGTGGTCCTCAATATAAATGAAAAATATTATCTTAGCCAATAGCTGGTACGATGTAGCTGATGCTAAAATTTCATTTTATAAGGTAAACATACAACCTGAATAAGTTAGTAACACGATATTTTTCTTATTTAATTAGAAAAACAATCAATTAGTAAGTGATATCTGAGTACTTCCTCAGTGTACTTCCCATATCTCTAAGGCCAAATAGACTGAAAAGGAGCTTAGCTATTCAAAGGGCAGCTCTTGGAGGCAATGCCCCTCCCTTTTTTCATCACAGTATTCTCAGTGCCTAGAACAGTGCCACACACTTGACAGGTACCCAATTGTTATTTCTTTTATTCAGGCAGGGTGAAATGGGAAAGCCACGCTCTTGCTGATGTCAAAGAGCTCAGATTCCCAGGGTGTAGGAGTCGTATTTTCCTTATTCCTAAGCCTCTGCACATTAGCACATTTGGAAAAAACTTCTTGATAGTTGTTTCATTTTGCCAACCATGCATTCTACATTCAAACTATGGGCATCGGCTTAGCTACCTCAGGGGCAATAGGGCTGACACAGTAGAGAAAGGGGATGAAGAACCTGCTGACAACGGTGTGAAGAAACGGTCAAAGTTCTCAGTGAGGAATTAATGAAGAGGAGACAGATGACATAACGCCATCTGAAAAGAAGTCCTTGCAGCCTGAACTATTAACTAGCCAGGCAGGTAAGCACTGAAGTTCCTGTGTTAGGGTTAGAAAACAACCTGAGAAAACTAAATTAGAACAAAGACCACATGTACTTTAACAAATATGACTATACAGAGGTGTTGTATAATGATTTTCATTAACCCAAACTATTATATTTATCTCTGTCAAAATAAGAGCTCTGACTGAGCTGGAACCTACTGAGGACAATAAAAGAAAAAAATTGATGAAAGAAGAAAGACAGTGAGGATTCAATGAAAATGGAAGGATTTTCTCTAAGGCACTAATGGCATAAAGCAAAAGGAGTAAAAGGATTATGTTTAATGATGATGAAGAAAGACATTCAGCAGAGTTGCTCAAGGAGACCACTTGTGAGTCCGGAATGCCAAGAGGTCAGCTCTGAGGGCTGGTTGGAGATGGATCGTTTATGTGTGACGTAATCACTTCAATCTTTAGCTCAACAGCATCTTTGATGAATGTTTGAATCTGATCAAGCAGGTCTTTTGAGAAAAAGGTATTTTCATAACCGTTTTAATTCTGTCAAAGGGAACTTGGCAATTAGTTGACATAAAGTAAAATAAGAATAATTATTATTTCAAAATGCTAAATGTGGTTAGAGTAGAAATAGGCCTGGTTTCCTCTGTTTTAATACTGCTAAGTGCTATTCATGGTCAGTAACAACGTCGGGAGCCCTGGCTCCGTCCATCACTGTGGCTCATGGACACTGATTCCTCTGTAGTAGATTTGGGATTTTGAAATCAAATGCATTTTATGTCTCCATTCATATCCTCTGCATGAATTAACTGATTGTCTCTGAGGCACTCAATCAGTTGCGGCGGGGGGAGTCCAGTGTTGAAAATTTGCTATCAGAATGTGTAAAGTAATTTTTGAACTAGGACGAGAATGGCATTTCTGAGTATCAGAGGAGTGCCTACAAGTTTGCACAGTTTGCTATACATCGGTCAGGGCAGGAGTAAAGATTCCATGACAGGTGCCACTCGTATGCCCCAGAGGCAATGACCAGGAATGTCATCACCTTGGTCCTTACAGATTACCACCTGCTGCAGTTGAAATGAGCTTGTATGAAGTGTAAACCCAGCCTACACTTGTCAGATGGCAAATTCAGCTCTTGAGTCACGGTTATAGTAGGATAGGACACACATGAGGAAATCTAGACAAATATTTGTTTCACTATCTAAGCTAACACAACAGGAGAACACGGCAAATTCTCTGGACATGCACATTATGAATCAATGTGCATTTTGATAAGATTAACTTTACCATATCAACAGCATGCATTATTATAGAGAACACATGTTAAGTAGAAGGCATGGGAGTGGCTTTGAAAAATAGCACATTAAGCAACAAAATGCTCAATAATAGGCATTTTAAAATACAGAACACACCACCTGACTAGATTGAAATAATCACAGCAGAGCTCTGCATCACCACAGTAACTTACTGGATGACAAAAATCTCCTTGCGTCTAAAGAAAAATGAAGAGTATCTGGAAGTAAAGATTCATTAATAATTTAGTATACAAACAGTGCATTACTTTTCATTTCCTAGTATAAGAACATGTGCATTAAATATCTTAATCTTTATTCTACTTAAGGCCATTTGTTGTCCTGGTCTCACATATTGGTCAGACATTTCTTATTTGGAATTCTCATGTTTTTGCCATTGCTTGTAAAATGGTTTAAGACAGAAGGAAAATTAACAACTGGAATCTACCAAAGAATGGATGGCATTAAAATGCTATTTTACATAGAATTCCTTTTTTTTTAGTCAAATCTTATGTATTTTTATTAAAGTCAAAGTAAGAATTGCACTACTAAAGACTGTCTAGTTTCTGCAAGTTTGAACTTAGGCTCAAATGCCATCACTTCTTTGCCTCATATCTTTAGAAAATAAAAAAATTTCAAAAGGAGTTCTTCCCAACAGGGGTGTCCAACCTGCAGCCTGTGGATGGCATGCAGCCCAGGATGGTTGTGAATGCGGCCCAACACAAAATCATACATTTACTTAAAACATGATATATTTTTTGTGACTACTGTCACAGTGTATTTATTGTGTGGCCCAAGACAACTCCTCTCCTTCCAGTGTAGCCCAGAAATGCCAAAAGATTGGACACTCCTGCTTAAAATCATTCCTTGATAGAAAATGCTTCCTGAAGAAGGAGCACTTGTCTGCTTGAGAGGGTTTATGTTGGTCTCAGTATCCCTGAGTCAAACACACATACACATAAATACAGGTATTATCTCCTTATCTCAGAATCAGACTTGGGCTGGCACCATGGCTGTCCTATTTGCTAGGTATATTACCTTGAATAGTTACTTAGAATCTCTAAGCATCTTTTGTTTTTCACTTGTAAACTGAGTTAGTAACTACTACAAAGATCATTACAAAGAAAGAGTTCCTTGAGATCATTATGTACAGAATTTAACACATAGTAATTGCTCATGAACAGTAGCAATTATTATGTTAGCAATCCTGATATGAAAATAGGTTAGAACAATTTTTAATTTTACAAATATTATAAATAACAATAATAACAAAATGAAACATATTCTGATTTACTGTTTACAAAGCACATTTGTAGGATTCTTTCAAATGGTAAGTTTCTGGAGGACATAGCTGTATGTTTAATAAAAATTCAACAAACAAGAAGGAAAGATATTCCTGAACTAGTAATTCAACTGTTTGCTTCATTTTGTTGAGAATTTTAATTCTATTCATTATTACTTGATTTGGCCTTGAATCTTAAAATAATGTACCATTACATTCACTTAATTAAAATAGGCAAGGTCCTTAGTATTGCAATGGTGCACAAAATTTCTAGGAAAAAAAATGAGGTTTAGAAGAAACTGAGTATTTGTCAAGTAAGAATATTAGAATCATTGAATAACATTGAATAATGAATATTCAATAACACTGAATAATGTTATTCTAGTTTTTCTAATTTAGTTACCACAGAAAACAAAACTTCTGTAACCTAGGGGGAAAAGGAGATGAAAAATTTTTTTAATTACTAGAATCTTTAACTTGTGATATTTAACTTTGTATTATAATTCTTTGGGAAGGTTGTCTGCATTACACTTAAATTAGTTAAAAAACAATTCACCAGGCCAGTCTCAGCAATCTTAGAGACAGATCTGTTTTACCTGTGTGTGTATTACTGATCTTGTCAATATTTTCTCTTAGAGAACTTTCTCACTTCAGTGAGTTAAGGGGCTGTGTTTTGAAGGAGTCATAACAAAATGTTTTGTATATTTGTTTATCATATAACAAAACCCAAGGGTCATTTGTTAACTTAGTAAATGTGAAATAGATAAGCCCAAAATATTAAATATTCTTTCTAATACATACAGCTTGCATTGTCTAAAACTTAAATATAAAATGTACATAATAAAATCATAAAATTATCATTCCAAATAAGAATTTAAAACATTATCTTGGTGTATCCTTCAATGTTCTCATGAAATTATAGAGTACTAAATCTTTCCTTCAGAAAAAAAGGATAAAGTGAAAGAATTCAGATGTTCTGTGAAACAAGGTAAGATACAATTAAACGATGAGTTTACATATACAACAATTATAGGATAAAACTTAGAATGTAAATAAAGAGGTAGATAACATAAAATAAATAATCTCTTAACTATAAAACAGACAATAATCTCTTAATCTCGTAACTAAAAAATCCCTCAAAATATTTAATACAAAATATCATAATGACTTTTATTTTTTGTTAACTAGATAACTTCCTAAAATTAATATTGGAATGACTGATTAGAAATTCTTTTTTACTCATTTCTCTTTTGGACATGTGAAGACATATAGCACTGAGGGAAATTAGCATGAAGAAATTGAGCAGGTTCTATGGAAAATAACATGCCTGAGCCTCAAGCAGAAAAGAGCACATGTTAACCAGATTGACTTAAAATAAAGTATTTAAGTTCTTTCTTACAAATAATAAAGACATATGGCACTCAACATTTTGGAAGCTAACACCAGCTCCTTGATTCTTCACTTCCAGAACCTACTATCTACCATCACTCTCTATGGCTCTGCTCTCACCAGCCCCATACGGCTTCGAGTAAGTTTAGATTTGGGATCTAATTATGAATCTATTAGTTACTACCTTTTTAGTCATATTTTCTAATGTATTAGTGACTTTATTAACACAAAGACTTCAGTAAGTAGTAAAATTGGAGATAGAGCTCTGTAATAGAAAATTAATGCCCAAACCACTTGACAGTTATTTTACTACATTTCTATAATAAATCAGGCAAAGCATATTATTCTGTGCCATTGGAATTACAGACAAGAATGTTTAACAGTCACAAATATTGAAATCGTAACAAACGAGAAAGTGAAAATGATTGACACTAAAATGTCCAAGCTTGCTCTACTCATTTTCTATGGGTATACATACTCATAGAAACATTACCCCATATTTCTATAGGGTAACACATACTCGTTTTCTATGTGTAAAAATAAATAAGAATTATTTGAAATATATTTGCAAGATACTTCTGCATTCTTCTACAAATAAAGTGACATATAAATAAATAAATATGAAAGAAATGTATAACAAGGAGTAAAGGTTAAGAGAGTAAAGGAATAATAATCTGTATAGTCCTCACCCACCTTTTCTATGAACCACCATGATAGTAACTTAAAAAACAACAGCAACAACAAAACCCAACCTAACACCATTGTGATAATGGCTGTGTTCTGAAGTGGAGGCAGGTACAAACTGTGAAAACACGCAGGTATAGGGACCTGCCCATACCAAAGCTCATCTAGAGTGGTAACCTCCTTAATGAAGGGTACTTTTTCTGATACTGTTTTTTTTTTTTACTTTATTATTGGATATCTGCTAAAAATTGACTTACTATGGACCTTTGGAGGATTAATAAGAAAATCTTTTTAAAAATGCTGTCAAAGAGGGAATTTTAGGGGAAGGAGGGAAGGATTTGAAGGAACTAGTATAAAGGACACAAGGACAATAACAAGGGGGGTGGAATTGGGAGGGAGGTGGGGAGGACTGGGGGTGGGCTGGGTTGGGGGT
This sequence comes from Sturnira hondurensis, assembly GCF_014824575.4. NCBI lineage: Eukaryota > Metazoa > Chordata > Mammalia > Chiroptera > Phyllostomidae > Sturnira > Sturnira hondurensis. The sequence continues at coordinate 514,111 of NW_028076432.1, forward strand.
ACAGGGCAGAAAACTACTAGAACACAATTTAAAATAAAATAAAATAAATGCTGTAAAAGTGCACACTTAGAAGTTCACATTTTTGTATGAACAAATTAAACTAAATTGTTCAAACAATTAAAATTAATTGCACTGAGAGATTTGAAGTTCTGTCACTTGCACACTTTGGGGCATAGAAGGGAGAGACTGGGCCCCCAGGCCTGCGGAAGGGGCACAAAGACTGGAGAAAGGAGTGCAGAAAGGCAGTTGGAAGGACACTCCTGAGACTCAGTTGGTCTGCAGGGAAAAAGGAGAAGAACTTCCTTTCACCAGGCAGGGTGGCCCTTCAGACACTGAGAAACAGCCTCAGAGTAGTGATGCTCTGTTGCGTCTCTAGCGTGTGGTTGCGCTTGGGCAGGTTACCTTAGGAACCGATTGATCTTTTATATATAATATTTCTTATGTTGAAAACTGTGTCCTGGGCAATCCATAACCATCTTACACATAGTCTTTGGAGCAATATCCATTTTAGAATTAGAATTAACATAGATAAATATCTTAACAGAAAGAAGATTCCATACATGACAAACCAAAATACCTTTTAATTTAGTGATAACACAAAATAACTTTCATTCTATTGCATTTGGAAGGCTCCTGCCTATGAAGCAACACTTCGCTCTATATCGCATTTTAGGTATTTAGACCTGCTGGAAATATTCTTGCAAAGTCAATCTATTAGGCAAAGGCCACATTTTGTAAATGACAGCTATAAATGATTGATTTTCAGTTCAAGATCTTTGATGCCATATTTTCAGAGTTAATAATTTTAAAAAGTTAAAATGATTGTTTTATAACAATTGTCTTATGTTTATTTAAGCTTCATAAAATACTGGCTTTTAAAAGAATGTAAACAAGATAGCTTGATAATAGTTTTTATTAAGAATTTGATAAATTATTCAAATAGACAGAAGTTTTTCAAATATGCCAACATTTTGAACAATTTATAATGGTTTTAAAGGGTTAAAAATAACCTATTCTTTAAAATTAAGCAGTTTACTATTCTCAGTACATATTAATGACATATAGTTAGTATATACACATTTACTTTTCCTTCCAAAGGTAATTTTACTTTACATTTAATTTTTAAATACTAAGTAATTAAAAATGAAGTTTTAATATACTATTTATACTTTTGATGTAATTTTATACTAAAATAAGAAGTTTTAAAGAAGGTTCTTGTGAAAGTAAATGATATTGTGTATTTCTGTATTTTAATTATTTTGAACTTGTGATTAAAATGTGGAACTTCCAGAAAATCTGCTGCAAAAAATCTATCATATAAAGTGAATTATTGATATAATTTTAAATGTTTAATGTGTAAAAATATTTGTCTCAGAAAAAAAAGGCGTGGTTGAACACTAGTCCAAGGTTCAGATTGAACTCTAGGTATTAAGAAGATTAAGTGATTCTCTGAACATCAGTGAGAAGTGTGTAGAAGTTGGAGGTCACCCTTTGAAAGAAGATCTCTGTGACCTGTATAAATAGGAGCCCCACAAACACTTCCAACAAGCATAGGTCAGAACAGGGTCATGGCTCCAGGCCCTCTGGACCACTGTACACCCGGTGGAGTGTGCTCACCGTGTTAATCTCTCATCCTTCAGTTCCAGGTCAGCCACTGTGATGAGCTGATCCAGCTTGAATTTAGTGTCAATAATTTCTGCATCTCGAGGAGAGTATGTGCCGCCTTCTTTCTGCTTCTGACGAATTCTAAAGCATAATCCAGTCCAAGAAGGGAATACCACAGAAAGCATATGAATTAGGTTTAATTTTCAAGTAAAGATATTAGTCAAATAATTTCTTTGTTGGAATCACTTCTCTGAATATACTATAAATTTATAGCTACTCAATTGATTTTTCAATTTTAATTCCATAGAACCTATTCTACTATATAGTTTTTAACATGTTGTTTTGTTAAAGTTTCAAATTTTAATGAGAATTGTTGATCAAGTCCTGAGCCACTGGCATATTTAAAATATAGAATAAATTAGACTGATTCTGTGTTTGTTATTTCTCCCCTCTAGCTGTCTTATAGATTTTTCACAAATAGGAAATATGCCAAAGTGGAAATAGCTCATTGCTATCAGCACCAATGCTGAAAGTCAATGCTCTGTTACTTTTAGAAACAAAGAACATTTTATAGACATGAAAATACATAAAAATGTGTTTTGAACTGCCTTAATAACTTTTTTAAAATACTGTGAATTCTATAATCTTTACTTACAACGAGAAAAGTCAAGTTCAAAGATAAAAGTCAAATGCATCTGAAAATCAAATTAAAATCTTTTCGTTTTAAGCCATTTACATTATTTTATGGCACAGGTGGTATATGAAAAAGTAACATTTAGCTATTTTATCTCTTTGACATTCCAAACATGTATTATTTGTTATACATTATATACTGCAGATGATACAGGAAGCCTAAAATACTGTCCTTACCCTCAAGGATGCTACAATTTACTCAAGGAGCAGAATTTAAGTTTACAAAAAAACATAAAAAGAGAAAAAAGATTAAAATTACAACTCATAAGAGAGTAACCAATTAGTTTCAGATGTTGCATGAGTGACTGTAACTCTCATTATTTTGAGGAAGTAGAGAAGTGGAACTGGACTCTGTTCCAGAATGAGGAGGAGGAGGAGGAAGCACAGTCTGGTGCACTGAGCAGCAGCGGAGTGGTACAGAGAGTCTAAGGAATGTCTAGATGAGAATATACCCATTTGGCTAAAGAGATGTAGGGAAGTTGTAGGGAAGAAGGGAAGACCATTTCCTGCCCACATAAGGAGTTCGTCCTGTAAGGGCATGAGAAGGCAAAAACAATTTTAGAGCAGGGAAAATTTATAAATATGGCTGATAAGTGCCCCCTTAGGGACAATGTCCACGTCTTACACAAGGTATCTTTCTTCTTCTTCTTCTTTCTTCTTTCTTCTCCTTGGGCTTCTTCTTCTATCACCATTTATTCACCCTCTAACCTCTTCCATGTTACCTGCTCCCCACACCTCTCCTTCCCTCTGGTAATCACCATCCGGTTGTCCGTGTCCAGGAGTTTTTTCTTAATCTCTTCACCTTTTCACCCAGCCCCCTACACTCCCTCCCCTCTGACAGCTGTCAGTCTGTTCTCTGTATTTATAAGTCTGTTTCTATTTTGTTTGTCTATTTTGTTCATTAGATTTCACATACAGATGAAACCCTATGGTATTTATCATTTTCTGGCTTCTTTCACTTAGTACAATACACTTAAGGGCCGTCCATGCTATTGCAAAAGGTAAGTTTTTTTTTAAGGCAAGTAGTATTTTTCATTGTGTAAATGTATCACAGCTTTTTTTGTACATTCATCTACTGATGGGCACTTGGGGCTGCTTCCAAATCTTGACTACTATAAATAAAATACAATGAATATAGGGTCGCATATTAAAATGCCTAGAATAATGATCGAACATCTGACTGAATCTGAGAGTGGTAAGTGGCATAAAAAACGTTTTTCAAGAATTTTTCAAACTACCCACCAAAACGATTTAAGAGATTCAAGATGAAATAGATTGTGCATGGAATTCAGCATATGTAACAACATTCTTAATAAAATTAAAATAGAACTTGGTGGGTTTTAAAGGAAATTAGTAGAATGAGTATTTTTACAAATGTAGGGTACCTTTAACTTGGTAATCTACCTTATGAAAGTAGATGTTAGGATCATAGTAAGATTTCCCTGAGGTAGTATAACCAACAGGTGAATTAAGAGGTGGATACTGAAAATTTAGAACACTTAGAAAATGTAGCACAGACATGTTGATAAAATTAATATTAAAAGGAGGCCACTACAGAAAGAAGTTGAACATCTTTGGTGGTATGCTTACTGTAAAAATTATCTGTTCCATATAAACTTTAAATTAGACTTAATTAAATACTTTTAAAAACCTATTAATAAACCAGTCACTCATAAATTATAAAAAAAATGTAGAAAGCCTAGCATTTTCTGTTTTTTGTGTGTGTGTGTGTGTGTGTTATCAGTTTATTGTCTCTCAGCTCTAAATCTATTCTTCTTTGCCCTGTCTGTAACATTGGGGCTAGACACTGTAACATTTCTCCTTTGCCAGCTATCGAGATGCCAAGCTTTGTCAATAAAGGACACTAGAGTGAACCTGCAAGGCTACAGGGAGAAGGAGACACTTCTCTTGTGGGTTCATGCCGAAATATTATTATTCATTGCGGGAGCCCAGCAGCCCACCTAGATGAGCTCTAGCTGCCTCTCCAGTGCTTTCTCTTCCCACAGGTGAGTGAGGACAAGTAGCTTCAGCTTATCCACAATATCCAGCCAGGCAGGCTGCTTCTTCAGGCCCATTCCAGTCTGCTTACCCTCCACCAATGATGGGTAGCTTCTAAAGAACAGCTCTCGCCCCTTCCCTCTGCCATATTTTTGCACAGTGACAGGTAATAGGCTACATATGCTCTCAGTAACCATTCCTTGTTAGCCCTGGGAGTGGGCCTTTTCTACTTCTTAGCTCCTTTGTTGCCTTCTCTCTCTCATCCTAGAGGGAGCTTCTGCTTGCTGCACTTACTACTTCTGAACCTTTAGAGTTCTCTTTACCTCCTATAGTAGTCAACTATTTTTATTAGTTAACAATTCTTTTTATTAAATATTTCCCATTCAGGAAACTGTTGTGGACTCTCCCTTCTGATTGGACTGAGACTGAATAATGCCCACAAAGGAATGTGAGTACAAATAATTCTCACCTTGCAAATGCAAAAACTGCTGTCCCAAGAAGAATGATTGAAAGGATACACAAAGTGACTGAAAGAATAATCTCCACAGTTCTTTCTGAAAGTCCTTCACCTGAATAGGAGGAAGTACGATATCATCGTTAATTATTATGGAACGCTATCTTGGCTCTCAAAACAAAGAAATATTTTCTTGGAATATTGTTCCAGAATGCTAATAAAATGTATAGATTTGTTTGTTCCTCTTCTCCTACATCTTCTAAATTTGGGACTTAGTCCTTGAACCTCTTCTTGTTTTTTTTTTAAATTTTATTTATTTATTTTTAGAGAGAGAAGAAGGGAGGGAGAAAGAGAAGGAGAGAGACATCAATGTGTGGTTGCCTATCGTATGTGCTCTCCACCAGGGACCTGGTCCGCAACCCAGGCATGTTCCCTGACTAGGAATTGAACCAGTGACACTTAGGTTCGCAGGCTGGCATTCAGTCCACTGAGCCACACCAGCCAGGGTGGACCTCTTCTTTTTTCTACTAAATACACTCACTTGGTGAGCGCAACCAGCCTCATGGCTTTAATTTTCATCTATATAATGCTGTCTACTTAATTGTTACCTATTGAACTTACTTGTACAACCAACTGCCTCATGGAAGTATAATTAAAGTTAAAATATCAATACTTCCAAAGCTAACCTCCTATACTTCTATACTTTCAAATGCATCCCTCCACCACTAGTTGAAGGCAACTTCATTGTTCCAGTTGCCCAGGCCCCAAATCTTACAGTCATACATGATACTCTCTTAGAACACATCTAAAATCTTTGAGGAAATCCTGTTGGCTTTATCGTCAAGTTATATGCTCTTTGCACTAAAAGAAACTAGGAAAACTTGAATGGTATTTCTAAAGTGGGAGTAGGGAACATGATGAATTTACATAACTAATGGAGTTTGAAAGCTAAGAAGTTTTCAAAGACTGATAATATAAGAACAAAAGACGCTCTTGAAGACGTTTCTATTGGTCAAAGAGGGAACAATTCAAACTTCATAATAAATAAAAACTGAAATTGATGGAAACAGTCAATATATAACAATTCATACATTGTAAAAAAATTTAATGAAAGAAAAATTTAAAAATACCAATTTGTAAATATTGGTTAGAGAAGACAGCCACTCCCTTACTTCAAAAATGTGTAATTAAAGAAAGAAGATTAGGCATGTTTTCTGGCTTTCTCATATGAACTATAATTTATGAGTTTACCACAGGCCTAGTTAAGGAGGTAAATCTCTACATTGGAGAATAATTCTGTTTAATAACTGTAGAAGGAATAATAAAATTAGAAATTTACAATATTACATTCAGGAAAAACTGATTCAGGTAACAATCATAAATGCATTTTGAAATGATTAGTAGGAAGACTGACAGAAAATTGAATATTTATAGAATGCTAAAATAATGCCCTACAGATTATTTGGTTACACAAGGGAAAAAATGATGTCCCAATGAGGAATCGTGCTGTCACTACTACTAAATTTACGGATCAATCCTGATATCATTGAAAAGGTGACAACAAAGTATTATAAATCTTCTGATGTGATGTATTTTGATTTAGACATCAACACCTTTAAAGAATTCCTGCCATAAACACTGATTGTGAATATTCAGACCTTTAGATCTTATTTCTAATTTATAAGAAAGTACTGAGAGGCAGAAAAAATAAATAAACAGAATGAAAGTAACCAGGCAAATTATGAATGTGGGGCCTCCTACAGAATGACTCATCTGGTTGCCTCAATGGGTCTATGTCACAGGGGAAAAAAGAGGGGAAAAAGTCTCTTTTAGATTAAAAGAGATGAAGAGACTCAATAATCAGAGAAAGTATGTGAACCTCTTATTAGGACCTTTTTAAAAAAAGATTTTATTCATTTATTTTTAGAGAGAAGGAAGGGAGGGAGAAAGAAAGGGAGAGAAATATCAATGTGTAGTTGCCCCTCATGTGCCCACTATTGGGAACTGGGCCCACAACCCAGGCACACGCCCTGACTGGGAATTGAACCTGTGACCCTCTGGTTTGCAGGCTGGTGCTCAATCTACTGAGCCACACCAGCCAGGGCTCTTATTTGGATCCTGATTCAAATGAAGTATTAGAAAAATATTAGAGGATGTTTTTAAAATGTATGTAACTTTATATAATATCAAGAATTTATTGTTAATTTTATTTAACTGTGAAAATGATTTATGTGTACTTATAGAGAAGCATAGTAAAATATTTCAGGATAAAATGTAATGTATTCTGTGATTTACTTTAAAATACTTTGGAAGTAAAAGAACAAATGCATAGAATTATGGCACTGTGTTAAAATTATTAAATATAGACTTACAGTCAAGATGGAGGTGTAGGTGGAAATACTGGGCCCCCTCACACAACCAAAATTAAGAACAGCAAAGATTTGGAAACAAAGACACAACTAGAACGGACAGAAAATTGAACTGTACAGAAGTCCAACAACCACACTGGTAAGAGTGGCAGAATCGGCAGCCTGTGGAGAGGGGTCGCAGCAGGAAAAGGCGGTGCTTGGCAGACCTGGGTGCACAGGTGGCGTGGCTAGCAGACCCCCAGTGTGAGGAGGAAACAAGCAGACCCAGTGAGGCATTCGAGGTCACTGGCTGACCTCGGTCACACATTCTCGTGCAGATAAATCAGGCAAAAATGGACAGTAAGACAGACTGCAGGCAACCCAGTGCCCCAGGGCCTGGAAATAAAGCCTAAAACCACCCATTGAAAAGGTGTGGGGAGAGACTCCCAGCCCCACAGCAGAGTTTGTTGGAAAGACCCACAGGGTCCTAGATCATACATAAGCCCACCCACCTGAGAACCAGCATCAGAAGGGCCCAATTTGCTTGTGGGAAGTTGCAGAGGGGACTGAAATCTGAGATAGAGCAGAACAAGCCTCATTGGTCCCTCTCTGACCCCACCCCCAAAGACAGTGTCACAACCCAGCCAGGGGGGTTGCCCTGCCCTGGTGAACACCTAAGGCTCCGCCACTCATACCAAACAGGTGCGACCTGACCAAAAAATTCTGGCTCAAACAGAAGAACAAATCAAAGCCCCAGAGTCAATACTTTTTAAAATATTTTATTTATTTATCTTTAGAGGGGAAGGGAAGGAGAGAGAGAGAGAAATATCAATGTATGGTTGCCTCTGGTGTGTCCCCTGCCAGGAACTGGCCTGCAACCCAGGCATGTGCCCTGACTGGGAATCAAACCGCAATACTCTGGTTCGCAGGCCCACGCTCCATCCACTGAGCTACACCAGCCAGGGCAGAGTCAATACTTTTAAGTGACCAAGACATAACCAACCTATCAGATGCACAGTTCAAAATACTGGTGATCATGACGCTCACGGAACTGGTTGATTCTGGTTGCAAATTAGATGAAAAAAATGAAGGCTACACTAAGTGAAATGAAGGAAAATGCACAGGGAACCAATAGAGATGAAAAGAAAACTGGGACTCAAATCAATGGAGTGGATCATAAAGAAGGAAGAAACAACCAAATAGAAAAGAATGAAGAAACAAGAATTCAAAAAAATGAGGAGAGGCTTAGGACATCTTTAAATGTTCCAACACCCAAATTATAGGGGTACCAGAAGAGGAAGAGGAAGAAAAATAAGTGGAAAACTTATTTGAACAAATAATAAAGGAGAACTTCCCCAATCTGGCAAAGGAAATAGACTTCCAGGAAGTCCGGGAAGCTCAGAGAGTTCCAAAGAAGTTGGACCCAAGAAGGAACACACCAAGGCACAGCATAATTATATTACCCAAGATTAAAATGAAGGAGAGAATCCTAGAAGCAGCAAGAGATAAGGGGACAGTCACCTACAAAGGAGTGCCCATCAGACTGTCAGCTGATTTATCCAAAGAGATCTTATAGGCAAGAAGGGGCTGTAAAGAAGTATTCCAAGTCATGAAATGCAAGGACCTACATCCTGTATTATGTGAATTATTCTATGGACACCCAACAGGTCTCCCTGTCTACCCTTGTCTTATTTCCATCTATTCTCAACATAGCAGCAAGAGTCCTCCTTTATAAACATTGTCTGCTTAAAAGACTCCTCTCTAACAGAGAAAAGCCAAAGTTCTTCCAAGGAACTATTTGACCTTGTCCCTCATTAACTCTCTGGTTTCCTGTGACCTCTGACTTTCTCTCCAATCTCTACCTTGTTCACGCCTCTGGAGATGTACTGGCCTCCTTATTGTTCCTGGAACACACTAAGTCACTTTTGACATAAAGCTTTTGCACCAGCTTCTTCCTCTGCCTGGAAAGATGTCTCCCTTGTATATCTGCTTAGAGAGCCATTTTACTACCTTCAAGAATTTGATTCTCAGGTAGCACCAACCACCTCTTAGGAATGTATAGTTGCCTCCAAATTCATATGTTGAAGCTCTAAATCTGGACTTGAATAAATTTAGAGTAAGGAAGTAATTAAGTTTAAATGAGATCATAAAGGTTGGACCCAATCCAGTAAGATCAATAGGACTGGTATCCTTATCAGAAGAGACACCAGAAAGCTGGCTTTCTGCCTCTGTACACACACACTAAGGAAAGGCCATGTGGGATAGTGTGAAGAAGGCCTCCTACAAGCCAGGGCGAGAGTCCTCACCAGATACCAAATTGACTGCAACCTCGATCTTATACTTTTTAGCTTTCAGAACTGTGAGAAAATAGATTTTTGTTGTTTAAGCCACCAGTCTATGGTGTTTTGTTATGGAAGTCCAAGAAAACTGAGACACCACCCTTAAAAAAATATATATACAGCTAGCTCACTTCCTGCCATCTCTGTTCTACATTTTCTGCACCCTGTTGTACTCTTTCTTTTCTCCATATCCCTTATCACATTTTAAAATTTATTTATTATCCTTAATATTTATTATATGTCTAGAATGTAAGCTCCTTGAAAACAGGGGTTATTATTTTATTCAAAACTTCCACTTTTAAGTGGCAGACACATAATAAATTCTCAATATATATTTGCTAAATTTACTAATGAGTAAAATATTAATTTTGTAATAGATATTAAGATTTTTCAGGTTGGATATCAGGCATTGAACCAAATAAGAAGATACAAATTATTAATCATTTATTTTAGATAACTACTAATTATAATTGTAATCAATTTAAATTTATATGATTTATAATATTACTGAAAAAAGTATTAAAGTCAAGTGACAAAATAAAATAGGTTACCTATCATACCATATGCAGGGCATAATGTTTCATATTTTTCCCTTGGTTTTATGCTTATGAAAGGTGAGCAATATAAAAGGGTTCCTGTGGCTGTTCTACAAGGTAGATTTAAGCAAACACTGGATCTTAAAGAATTATCAGAGTTTTACGGTCTTCTAGAATCACCAGCAACATTTAGAAGACATTAAAGCAGCGGGCAGCTCATAAACTATTTTAGATGCACCTTTTTTATATGTTAAAATAAGAATGGTTGGTTTGGTGAATTTTCACATGCTCACTCTAATTGCATGTGCTTGGGAAATGATACACAAAGATGAATAAAGAATCTTTATCAGGTAATACTGAATCACTGGACCTTAGAACTCAGCGGGGGGAAAAATGATATCACAGACCATAAAATGTTTTTTCATAGTAGATTACCATTTCAAAGCACCAGCCAACTGAAGTGAGGAAATGACATATAATGTATTAATAAACAACATATAATCCCTTGGGCACGTGTGTTACAAAAGTACCACTAGGAGAGGATAAAATATGCCTGGTTGTGAGAACAAATTTTGATTCATTGCTATGCATGTACACACAGAGCATTACCGGTAGAGAATGAAGACACTTCTATAAATCTTTTCATAGAAAATGGAATTCTTTCACCTAAAAATATAAACATGAATCCTTTTGGAATAAACACAAGTTGTTTCCTCACTAGACTTCAAATTCTATAAAAGGTCAAATTCAATTATGTTGTATTTGCATGATAAACAAATAATAATTATAAAGTACTAATTAAGTTTTCATCAGTATTATCTTTGATTGATTTTCATTATTTAAATACAGTATATGAATCTGATTTACATTAAGACAATTTTATATCTCTAAGAAGCTTAAGTTAAATGAGTTATAAAGTTTATAAGCTTTGCAATTTGTGGCTCTTGACTTAGGTACATGTTACATGATCTTATTATTATTTATATTATTATTAATCTTAGAGAGAACAAGTTCTTTTAACAGAACTTCAATAGAAGGAGATACTCTCCTTTGGCCTAGTCATCCTGGATATTCTAATACTGCACAAAAGTTTACTGAAAGTCACTCAATTTCATAATATAAGAAATATAAATTAAAATAACCTAGGTGCATATTATTACCATATATCAGATTGTCAACATTTTAGAAGTAGATAATGTAATGGTTTCCAAGGTATACGAAGTGTCACACTTACTCATTGCTAAAAAACAAAAAGGAATTATGGTATCTTTATGTGTAAAAATAAAGCATACTCATATGTGCATGTTAACTTCAAAAGCTAAGACAAGAAGGTGAAAAGAGAACAGCTGGAAATAATTTAGAATATTGAGAAGAGAAAATAGTACAGCAAGAATAGGAAGTCCGTGGGGGCAGAAACGTCACCCATAGTCATGAGACTGAGAGCCCCGGGGCACTTTGTAATTTTCTGGCAACAGATACTGGTTACAAGCACAGCGTTGCTGGCTGAAGTCATGGTGCCTGGGTCTAAAAGCTGATGCTGCCACTTCCTAGCCCAGTAACCCTGGGCAAATTGCTTAAAGAGACAACTTCTTTCTTTTTTCCTTTTTTAAAAAATCTAATTATTGTTCAAGCACTGTTTTCTGTCCTTTACTCCCATTCCAGCCCACCCCCCCCAGCGCTCCCCACCTCCCTCCCATTTCCACCCCCCCTTAGTTGCTGTCCTTGTGTCCTTTATACTAGTTCCTGCAAATCCTTCCCCTTTTCCCCTGAAATTCCCTCACCTCTGGTCACTGTCAGCCTGTTCTCTATTTCAGTGTCTTTGTTTTATTTTGCTTGCTTGTTTGTTTTGTTGTTTAGGTTCCTGTTAAAGGTGAGGTCATATGGTATTTGTCTTTCAATACCTGGCTTATTTCACTCAACATAATGCTTTCCAGTTCTATCCATGGTGTTGCAAAAGGTCGGAGCTCCTTCTTTCTCTCTGCTGCATAGAATTCCATTGTGTATACGTACCATAGCTTTTTGATCCATTCATTTACTGATGGGCACCAAGGTTGCTTCCAGCTCTTGGCTATTGTAAATTGTGCTGCTATGAGCATTGGTGTGCATAAGTTCTTTTGGATTGATGCTTCAGGGTTCTTAGGACATAATCCCAGCAGTGGAATTGCTGGGTTGAAAGGCAGGTCCATCTTTAGTTTTCATAGAAAATTCCATACTGTTTTCCATAGTGGTTGTACCAGTCTGCAATCCCATCAACAGTGAACTAGGGTCCCCTTTTCCCCACAACCTCTCCAACACTTGTTGTTTGTTGCTTTGTTTATGATAGCCATTCTCACTGGTATAAAGTGGTATCTCACTGTGGTTCTAATTTGCATCTCTCTGATAGCTAGTAATATTGAGCATCTTTTGATGTGTCTCTGGATCCTCTGTATGTCCTCCTTGGAGAAATGTCTGTTCAAGTCCTTTGCCCACTTTTTAAGTGGGTTGCTTGTCTTCCTAGAGTGGAGTCATGTAAGTTCTTTGTATATTTTGGAGATTAAACCCTTGTCTGAGGTATCATTGGCAAATATGTTTTCCCATACCGTTGGTTCTTAAAGAGACAACTTCTGATGTCTTACCAATAAATAGATGATAGATATAAGTCAGAGATCATGTCATAGGGTTGTTGTGAAGAACACAGGACGTTGATATATAAAAACATTTTTTAAAGTCTTGGCACATAAAAATATTTAGCATTTTTATTAATAAATATTTATTATATCCATTCATTCGTTCATCAGATTTAATTTCCCAGTTATTTTGTGAGATAGGTATTATTCTTCACATTTTGGAAATGAGACTTCAGAAGTTAATTTTTTAAGTAATTAACCCAAGGTCATATAAATTCCATATATGCCAAAAGTGCCTGAAATAACACCTGTCTAACCACAAAGTTCATGAGACCTACCCCCACATAAGCACTACCTCTTTAACATAATCAAACTTTCCTCTCTATCTCTGGTGTTTTGGAGGTAAGTGATTCTTTTGCTGAAAAAATACTAGAGGCTCTCTATTTCTGTTTCTAAGTGAGCATATTGGAACTCCTCACTATTAGCTTAGTAATTAAATGAGAAGTGTTATGACAGAAGAAAACATTCAGAGTGCCTTTGCTGTGGAGTTTAAGGTTTCATCTTGCTCAGCTTTAACGAAGTCCCGTAAGGTGCAGAAAGGAGTGTCTGGTTTTCAAATCACAAGAATCCTCTATAATTAAACCTTGTAATCAAAACACTGCCTACAGGCAGTTTCCAGAAACTGATGTGCTAAGGAGGGTTTTCAAAAAGTGTTTAAGAGGGATTCTTGTGAATTTTGTTAATAAAAAAGCTTATGTGCAATCTTGAGTGAAAAAAATCAAATCAGTTTTAAGTATTTCTTTAGTATTAAAATAATGGTGCATGTCATTTTCCACATTTATTTTTTAAAATTTTTATCAATAACTTTGTTTTTTCTCTTTTTTATCCGTGTTCAATTACAGTTGTCCACAGAGACTTCCCTAAGTGAAAACTCATCCTTATCCAGCCAAACTCTGCTTGGTTCCTTCTCACTTGGGCTGTTGTCAGTCCCTTTCACCAAAAAATCCTTTGAGTCCTTCAGTCTATGGTGATTCTTCTACCCATAATTTTAACTCCTAAATAATAATGTCTCTGAGAGGCAAACCACTACCAAAATGGTGTGTCTTGCAAGTGTATGCCCTGTACTAATTTAGAAACACAGGCTTGCAAAGGCTTTTAAATCCTGAAGATTTTATTGACAGGCAACTCCGCTTGGCATTCATTGCCTGTGGTATAAAATACCAGTGAATGAATGTGTATCTGCTGGTGGTTTAATGACCTGAACTGGACCTCTAGTTCTTTCACTGAAGTCTGGGATCACATACACACAGAAGTCTTTAGTAGGTTTGTTAAGAATGTCAAAAGCCAACAGCCAGTTGCAAAAGCTGTTATATACCCCAATACATGACATATTTGAGAGGAAAGGACTCGAACATTTTTTGTAACGTTAACATGACATCGGTGATATTATCACCAATGTGTTTCATTATTGGCTTGCTCCCATTCTCACAGTCATGAAAGCATTTTGCAATTGACCACTGACTATTGTAGAAATGGTCAACTTTGTATCTTTTAAAAATCATATTATATATTCCTTGTCAAAGAAGCTATGGCCTTTTATTTTTTTTCTTTTTAAAAAAATATATTTTATTGATTATACCATTACAATTGTTCTATTTCCCCCTTCATTCCCCTCCACCCTGCACAACCCCTCCCCCACCATTCCCCCCTTTAGTTTATGACCACATGTCTCAAGTTCTTTAGATTCTATATTTTCCCTCCTATTCTTGCCCTCCCCCTGTCTATTTTCTACCTACCATCTATGCTACTTATTCTCTGTATCTTCTCCCCACTTCTCCTCCTCCCACTCCCCTGTTGCTAACCCTCCATGTGATCTTCATTTCTATGGTTCCACTCCTGATCTAGCTGTCCTCTTGGTTTGCTTTTGTTTTAGGTGTGGTTGTTAATAACTGTGAGTTTGCTGTCCTTTCACTGTTCATATTTTTTATCTTCTTTTTCTTAGATAAGTCCCTTTAACATTTCATATAATAAGGGCTTGGTGATGATGAACTCCTTGAATTTGATCTTATCTGAGAAGCACTTTATCTGCCCTTCCATTCTAAATGAAAGCTTTGCTGAATAGAGCAGTCTTGGATGTAGGTCTTTGGATTTCATGACTTGGAGTACTTCTTTCCAGCCCCTTCTTGCCTGTAAGGTCTCTTTTGAGAAATCCGTTGACAGTCTGATGGGAGCTCCTTTGTAGGTGACTGTCCCCTTATCTCTTGCTGCTTCTAGGATTCTCTCCTTCATTTTAATCTTGGCTAATGTAATTATGATGTGCCTTGGTGTGTTCCTTCTTGGGTCCAACTTTTTTGGGACTCTCTGAGCTTCCTGGACTTCCTGGAAGTCTACTGCCTTGGCCAGATTGGGGAAGTTCTCCTTTATTATTTGTTTAAATAAGTTTTCCACTTGTTGCTGTTCCTCTTCCCCTGCTGGTACCCCTATAATTCAGATGTTGGAATGTTTAAAGATGTCCTGGAGGTTCCTAAGCCTCTCCTCATTTTTTTGAATTCTTGTAACTTTACTTTTTTCTCTTTGGTCATTTCTTCCTTCCTTCTTAATATTAAATCATGGATGCCGGCCATCTTTGGAGGGTGCTCTTTGGTGCCTATCCCATCTCAGTCAACCTGATTGCGCCAGAGAACCATAACATCCAATAGCTAGGTAGAAAACTGATGTGAGGGCAGAAACTGATGGCACTAAGTCCACTAACGAGCTAAGTGACTGGACTATTTTATATTCCATACTCCAAATCTGAACATCTCGTTTCGCCACAACTGAGGGTTGCACTTCTAGCAATTTCCTCGACTCCTTCTTGTCACTGTTTTATTAACTATAAATGACGAGAGAGCAGAACTCCCCATGTTCAATCCAGAATAAGTAAGACAGGACAAAAGCCTCTTTATTACACAGTTGCTATTTATCAGAAGAGGTCCCATAAAAGACTATTCTAAGGAAGCACTGAAAGGCTGTCCTTATTGCACTGGTCTACAAATAACGTGTGAACTCTGAGAAATTCGGTTATAAGTACACAAAACCCTTCCTTGTCACTTCCCCTCATCAACACAGCACCTTTCTACCTGCTGCACCCAGTCTATGTTTCACCAGCTCCTCCTTCCCTAGCCTTGGCAGCACCCTGTGCTCTGCCCTTCATTCCACATCTTTACATCCCTTCGAGGCTCCTGCTGCTAACCAGGGCACAAAAGCATTAATACCTGGACAACCAGGGTGCTGGTAGTTATGATTCCAAAGAAGGGATCAAGAACTGACTGTGTATTTCTGTTCCTTTCTTGAGTCAATTATTACATTCCACTCCCTAGCCTGTGAGAGTAAAGAAGAAAAAGAAGACAATATTTTTGGCCAAAATGCAGAAGGAGCCATCCTTGGTCAGAGGGAAGCCATCTGGCTGTGTCATAGGAATCATGTCCCTGTACACCATGGGACATGTGCTTGACCTTCCCCCTTTGTATGGCTTTTCATTCCCATTCCTATTACCCTGGATCTCTCAACATTGCCTCTCAGGTAACTGACTGAATGTGCCATCCTCACATCAATAACCTGTACGAAACCATTAAGCTCTGAGAGACATAGCACACAACACACAACACGGCACAGCAAGGCGGTCTCTTTTCAGCTCCTACTAAGTATCGTCTCCTTAAGACACATGAACCATTCATTTTGTCCTAGTCTCTTTTCTTCCATCAGCAAACACACCGGGATCACTAGTTAGCTGTGGTAATGGTCTCTGAATGCTGTAATCTCAAGGAAGTTTAGTTGATGCTATCAAGGCATTTACTAGAGTGGTGTCCCTGTGTGATAAAAGCACCTGTCAAATGCAGAAACACTCAAAGCAATTTCAATATGAAAAATCGAATCAGCCAGTTTAAAAATGATTAAATTTAGGCTAAAGTTAATCAAACCAGTGATTTTATGAATCTAGACTGAATAGCTAATCAATTTTTTATTCCTCAATAAACATCCATGTAGCAAGTCATATACCTCTCCTTCATTTCTTCAAGATCCAAAGTTTTTAATTAATTAATTAATTAATTAATATTTTAATTCTCACCAAGGATATATTTATTGATTTTAGAGAGAGAGGAAGGGACAGAAGGAAAAAGAGAAACAGTGATGTGAGAGAGAAACATCAATTGGTTGCCTCCTGTACGTGTCCCAACCAGGGATCGAACCTGCAACCTAGGTATATGCCCTGGACCAAGGACTGAACCCAAAACATTTTGATGTATGAGACAATGCTCCGATCAACTGAGCCACCCAGCATGGGCAAGATCCAAAGTTTTACAAACAAAACTGAGGCTGCAGAAGGTGGTTTTCTATACAGTTGATATTTAAAAAGTCTGGTGAGAATTGCTCATTGAAAATGGTAGAACAATTTATCTTTGTCCAGCTACAACTCTCACTAAAATCTACTGGTGCTCACGATATATCGTAATGTGCATCTGAGTAGCATGCAAAGTTCCACATTCTCAAAGTTTGGGGCAGCAGAAATTGGAAGTTGTGATTTACTCAGAGAAACTCTAGGGAAGTAATTTCTACTAAGGAAATATATTTCTAAAGTCTTTGGTTATAACCTATCCAAAGATAGGCTATTAAGCATTTACAATTTTTCTAACTATAAAATATTCATGCCTTCACTTATGTTGCTTTATTTAAATCTTTCAAATTAGATACCATCATCACCATTTTCCAAATAAGGAAACTGTGGTGTCTAGAAATTAAATGATTTTCTCAAGGGGAGGAACCAAAATTTGAACGCAGGTCTAAATCCTGTATTTGTACTGTAACAGCGACAAAAGCTGTGCTGGAATCCTGGCTCGGGTACTTGATCACTCAGTATGGGCCCTGATTCTGTCATCTATAAAATGGAGATAACAGAAGCATCTGGCCAGGCTTCTTTTTTTAAATGAAGATTTGTTTTAATAATAAAACAAAGTATTTATTTAAAACTTAAATACACCCAATAACACATGCTTAATTTCTTTCTTCAGCAAGTCAAGAAAACCGCAGGTGCGCCTCAGCAAATAATTCTTTGCTGAGAAGGGCCGTCTTACATCCTGTGGGATGTTCAGCAGCACCCCGTTTCTGCCCACCAGATGCCAGTAGCCCAGCCCTCACGGTTGTGACAACCAAATATGGCTCCAGACATTGTAAAATGTCCCTTGGAGAGTAAAATCACTTTGGTTGAGAACCACTGATCTAAATGAAAACATAGCTGTGAAGAGTCCATCAGTTAATACATACAAATAGCCTAAAAATATGTCTGGCATACAATATTTCATATTAGATGATGGTGATGACAAAGAAGAGGAGGAGGAGGAGAAGTAGGAGGAGGAGGAGGAAATATATTTGCACCTGACTAAATTGTATTTGTGTTTTGTTTTAGGCCGGATTAGGTGGATATAATTTTAAAAACTCATGAAAGAGTTGATTAGAAAAAAATCAAAATTAAAGAGGACTGGTAAGCTTTCTAGTTTTTTAGGATTATTTCAGAAAAATTTCCATAATCCTTTTTCTTTTTTACTAGGTAAAGATGTTCTACTGTAAGATTGTATATTAAACAGCCAAATAAATATTTTCATAGTGTAATGGTAGTATACATCAGCATAGAACCAATACCACTTCAAAATCTAGGTCCAGATTTGAATGGATGGAACATCTATCTATTAATATAATATTACAAAATAATATTTTTCCTTAATTAGGCTCATTAACCTTGAAATGAATTTATACTTGAGATCATTCAGTCATGGATTAATACATTTACTAATGACTATAGTACTGTAATTAACATGTTGAGATTACAAATGAAAGTAAACTACTAAATGTGTCTTACCTAAAGTTTTAACAGGGTCAGAGTAATCAGAGTCAGTAAATTGTCCCATGATATTTGTGGCTCTAAATTTAAATCTATGAAACAGAAAAGAAATTAAAAAACAACAATTAGCATGCCCTATTACTTTTCTACAAATAACATAGCAAAAAGCTATTAAAATAAACATTTTTATTCAAGACAAAATGAATTTACAAAATGTAAAATTGAAATTCAACTCCCATCAGGACAAATATATATTCTATCTTCCTGTAAGATGAATAATTATCCTACACACAAACCTCACAAACTCATGAGAGTGATTAAGAATCTGAGCAGACTCATGGGCAGTCACCAGCTAACGTGAAGCAGATTGCCTTGTTCACAGACTGGTTTGAATAAAATATATTTTAGCCTCTGCACAGTGTATTGCACAAACATACTTTGTAAATATTAAGCATATATTAAGCATATATACAACAACTGTTGTACCTTGACCAACTTTGAAAATGTCAATGCACCAGATTTAGAATCGTCATACAGGACATGTTCACATGCACACAATTAAGACCAATGTTTCTTACGTCTGTGAGTGCACAGCTGTGTTTTTACTTCCTATGTTTTCATGACATTTGAAACAGAATATGGGTGCAGAAGAGAATAAACCCTAAAAATCACTAGGTGATTCTAGCACCTGCAAAGACAATTGAAACACCTTATTTGAAATCTGTAGACATCCAGGTATTTAAAAATATAAAACCAATTTACATTAATAAATTGCAATGCATAATTTAACCTCTATTAGTCTCAAATTCTTATGATTCTATTGATTATATGAAGTGTTTGTTTTTGAAAAATATACAAAATAAAAAGTATTTGATAAATATCACTATGTAATATACCATTTTCATAACTTATAAATGTATAATAATTACATTTTTGCCAATAATGCTGTAACCAAAGTAACTGTACTCAGTAATAGATAGAGCATTCTTTATTAAATTGCCTAAGCTCTCTAATTTTCTAATGTGAATTTGGCCTAGGACATATAAGTAATTTAATAATACTTTAATTAGTTAGCATTATGAAACTAGCTGAATTTTTCAAATTTAGTAGTAAAAATGATATTTTAAAAATAAAATAATTTAAGATTTTTTAAAAGCTGTCATAACACAAACATAATGGTCTTAATTTAATAGTAAAAATTAATTTAGTAAAGAAATGAACAAAGCCAAATAGCAGCAGTGAATTTTCATATAATATTAAATTATTAGGATCTACAAAATGCCAAATATTAAAGTGAGTTGTGAAGATTTCAATTATTCATTCAAATGTTTGATGGTATAAAGAACATATAATTAGTGCTATGAATAAGGTAAACTGAAGAAAGACATCATAACCAAAAGACTATGATCATATTTCTAAAAATCTGCACATTAGCAAGCATGGCAAAATGAGTGAAAAACACAAAACATTGCCCATTAGTCACACTGTCCTCTACAAAAGCAATGAAATTCTTCTACCTATATTCTCTAAGTACATATTTTTCATATTGACCTTATATCACTCATCACATCAAATCATAATTATGTTTAAGTTTGCCTACATTTCCAATAGAACCGTATGTCTATGGAATGTAAGGAGAATCCTTTGCTGATCTTTACACTCCTAAGAACTGAAAAATTAGGTCACAATGCATGTTGAATGGCCAGTACTTACTGGAAAGACCAAAGTATTGGTGGGTTGATGGAGGAAAGATGTCAACTAGCTTGCTAACATAGTGCATGGCAGGTGTAAACTACACTTACAAGTATTGCTTTTTTGGCTTCAGAGGTCCATTGCAAATTTTGTCTTCATTGCCCGGAATCATACATGCATGATCAGCACCTATAATGTAGATTTCTTCATTGCTGCTAAATTTTGTCTTTCCTTCTGTGCAGGGAGGGTTCGGAAAACCATCATTTGTAAAATATGGCCTTGGTTTATTAAAATATGCATCATACCACTTTGTTACATTTCCATCATGCTGAGCTATTTTAAGAAAAAAGAATGTTGGTTACAAGTAATACATACATGTATTTTCACATTTATAAAGGCTGTTTTTGTAACTGCATGAGGAAATCCCAGGTGAAATGTCTCTCACTCTATGAACAACCAGGAATGATTCAGTTGATTTAAAGAAAAAATATCCCTCAGTCAAGGGTCACGCTTTCGTTCACACCACCAAAGAAGCTACTAAGACTCCATCTTGTCAAAGCCAAAGCAATCCTACTAGCATATGGAATAAATAAATCACATATTTCAATTGTGCCTTCTCTTATATTTATAAACACTTTAGGCATAAATAAATGACTAACATAGTTAATGATGAAAATCCACTAAGCTTAAGGGTTGTGTGATAATCAAGAGTCAACTAATATTACCGATTTTGAAATGAAATGAAATAGACCAATGAATGGGATAGACCATTCAGCAACTCATACTTCATAACTTAACAACAGAACTTAATATTTGACGATACCTCCAGCTTCTGCTACAAGCACTTGTACATTTTTGATTGGGCCATGATCATCATTGTAGTAACATATTGGCATTCTGATTGTAATTGTTGTTGCAGTCACAAGCAATTTTCCTGTGGCATCATAAATAGGGATTGGTTTGGTTTTTGGCCGTGCTGGAGCTATACACAAAGAAAAGCATCAAAATGGATTTCTTGTTTTTGAAGAGAAGAAAAAAAATTAATTTTTACTTCATGTAAGTTATTTACAGAGAAAGTAATGACAAACATAAATAACAAAGGAAACAGAGTTGAATTTTGGTACAACAAATATTTAGCAATTATTATCTCCTGATGGTATAATTACATATTTGAGACTTAACCTGATATAATGGGACTCAGATGTGACTTTTGGATATTTAACTTATTTTCATGTATTAAATAAATTCAAATTATATATGCTCTCACTCATGTATAATTTTCATCAATGCATTAAATCACTACTATTTTAGTGCTTTTTCTTCTTTAGTTCTTTTAGCTAGTTTAATGATTTCTATTCTAGTCATACCGGCACCTTCCCCTCCCTACAGTTTATCCATGCCAAACATCCTTTTATTTCTGTGGAACAGATTTTAAAGAGCAGAATTTCTGGAACAAAAGATATATGTGTTTTTAACTTTAATAGATATTGCCAGAACAATTTCTAAAAGTGTCCTGATAATTCACAGATCACCATCAATGCATACAAATACCTCAAAAATCAATATTTACAGAAGCTCTATTTATTTAATTTCATTTTATAGCTATATATACCACCTGTGCAAGCTACAGTAAGTTGCTTAATCAAACTTTAATTTCCACATTTATTAAATCTTTTTAAAAGGCCTCTCAATAATGCTATAAAAGTGGTGGTATTGTTTCCACTTTACACATGAGGAAATGGCCTTATGTCACATAGCTATAAAAGGGAACCAAATCTTTTAAACTCAATCCACTAGCTCATTCCTCTGAGATGTAAAGACTGTGATCATAGATTTGTAGCAAGTTTGGGGGGGGGGAATATCTGTGAAAGGTAGAGAGAGAGGGAGCAGGAATAGGTGGCAGGAGCCTTTAGACCACAGACCACAGGTCTGACACCTGTGAAGGGGATGAAGGAAGAAAGAATCCAGGGGGAGGAGCCTCGGATTTCAGGGAGTTCTGAGAAGCTCCCAGCAAAGCCAGTGAGGAGTCCCCCAGCAAAGGTGTCCATTTAGAAGAATCTAGCATGGGACATTCCTATCCAACTTGATATTATCTGCCAAATGTAAATTTAATGAGACTACTATTAACTCAATGACACTCCATGTTACTAATAAAATCATTCATGTTACTGAAGAAAAATTAATTTCTCTAGGATCCCACCACTGCAACCAGTGATCATACACCTTCTCTAGATAACTGGTCATTACTGTATCAGCCCTGGCTAAGGCACCAAAAGTGAAAATTAATCATCTTTACCCGGGATAACCAAAGCATCTGCAATGGGAATTTTTACTAAACACTTACACAATGCATCTATTGTTAACTGCATACTTACATATCTGCCAATGAATAACAAGAGATTAAGATAGTATGGTGCAAGCTTTTCTCCATGAAGTTACTTTTTAAGATTACTGATATGTTGAGGACTTTAGGTATTTGTATATTCCAAGCAATAATTTACCAGTTAGAAGCAAATAATACTTATGTGTAGTATTACAATTATGTAAAACACCCATTGATGAAAAGATAAAATTTATCAGCTTCACCTTACAGTGAACATTTCTCATTCTTGAGAGTATTAGTTTCCAGGCACTGTCCTAAGGCTTTTTTCAAAGATTGTCTCTTTTAATCCTCACAACAATCGATGGAGTAGGAACAAGTATTATTTCCACTACACAAGTATATAGATGTTAAGAAACTTGCCCGAAGTCAAATGAATACCAAGCGGCCAGTCCACAATGCCATCGCAGCTGTGGGACCTCACCGGCTTTCAATCATTGTGCTCCATGGTCCTTCCCAAAGACTGAGAAAAGTTACTTTTTGCTTTAAAGAGAGAAGCATCCGATGGTGGAATTCTACTGAAGGTCTATACACATAAGGTTTTATTTGTTTTTGTTTTGTTTTGTTTTTAGCTCTCTGTAGGTTTTATACAGATTTTTAGAGAGATGGCGCAACTACATACACATTTTCAGTCTCAGGAAAAGACGGTACCCTCAATAACTGAATGGCCTTAAATTGTGGGGGGTAAGAAGCTTGAAATTTACTTGTATTTTCTGTAAAAACTACCTATCAGAATTGGTAGATCAGAATTTTTATAGTCAGAATCATAAAGCTGAATACATAGTAGTTCAGTGAACACTATTTGATTAACTGAAAAGAACCTGACTTTCAATATAAATAAAGGTCATTCAAGGAATCTAATTAAAAGTAGCCAAGTTCTAGTCATGGGTAATTTAAGGAATGAGTTTTGTCTTCAATAAAATTAAAAATCAAAATAATGGACTATAACATTTGTTTAAAGTTAGATAAAAGAAAGATAGTAGGTGAGTATTTTATTTAACACAGTAATTTGCAGCATTATTTAGACATTTTAATTATAGCTTTATTAAGCATACAGTATTACTTAAATATGCTTATTTTATGCACATGCATCATTTAGTTCACTACACCCTTAACTCTAATACAAAATTCAAGTTATAATTACTATTCGACCAAGAAACAGCATCTGCGTCTGAGAGGCAGTCTGTGTGTGTACCTTTAATATCCATGGTTATTCTCATCTGAACTTTTGGCCCTGCACCAGCACCATTGATTGCATAAACCTGAAACAAAGAAAGGTTTCATTACCATTTTCAAATTATTGCTTATGTGTACATATAACTGATCATGCTTTTATGTAATTATGAAATATTCTACTTTTAAAAACAATTGCATATAGTTAATTAAATTTTCATATTTAGTTACTAAGTTGTTACTAAGTATGCTCTGATCTTACTGACCTAACTACTGATCTTATGTTACTGAGTCCTGAGAACAAAGGCTGTGTGACCTAAATGGCTGGAACACAGAGGCTAGGAAAGGACTGTGGTTTCAACTGGAACTCGTAGGAGGAGGAGAAAAGACTGCGCGTATACTCTCTCTTCCTCTGCTCTAACATCTGTTCCTCCTCTCTGTAGCTAGGTAACTGGCTTCCTGTAAATCCATGATCAAGACCCTCTTTTTTCCTTCTGTGAGATGAAACCCTATTCCTCCAGCCTCCCAGTTTTCCTGTATTAAATCATCCCTCTGAAAGTTGCCCTTTATGCCCTTCTTCACCCCTGCCCCAAAGTATCTGACGCTATAACCTGCATAATGCAGCATATACACATAAAACATTTCTGTTTGTATATACAGAGGGTGATTTACACAGATGGGAATCCTTTCAATTAACTCTGTGCTCAGGAAACAGTAGACATACAATCTTCTTTCATTCACATTATATTGCTATATGAAACAAAGACTATGTTCTTGGCCAGTTTTATTGTGCTGGATATACAAAACTCAGAATATAATATGTTGATGGAATTAATTAATTTGTTTATGTATTAGTGACCCACAGTCCACCCTATAGATACTTCAATTAAACTGAAATTATACGGTGACATATACGATGTGGTAGTTATGATAAATAAACCAAGACCCAAAAATATGGTTAAAGATATCTAAAGAAAATATTTTTCAGAGCCTGTCAACTTAAGAATGTATCCACAACAAAAATAATGATATCATAGTGCACGCCATTATTTGTACTTATCGATGGTACAACATGACATTACGTTTCACAACACAGGACGACTTGGGCAGTGCTGCTCCAAGTGTATTGTGGAAAGAAGGCACTCGGAAACCCTGCTCAATGAAGACACACAGATTTTGATTCAGCAGATGGGGACAGGTGCTGAAGTTACACATTTCTAAGAAACTTTCAGGACTTGAGGATGCTGTAAATTGCACTTTGTGGACAATCAGAGAACTTATTTCTTGTTCTTTAAATTAGGGTTTAGTTGTGCTTTATTTCCTATTTTTCTTGTCTTCGCAATAGGCAAAACTGATAGAGCATTCACTGGTTACCATAACTAAAAATGTTTAATACTCACAAAATTCTTATAAATATGTTATTATTCTTATTACTATTTTTTCAGATAAGGAAACTAAGACACAGATTTGAGGAAATTGACCAGACACAAGAAATAACAACGTCAGGCTTTGAACAGGTTGTTCGTTTCTCTGAACCACCACTCTCCCTCTCAGATCTTTCACATGGCAGTCTATTTAACGGTGTGTGCAGCAAGAATCCTTGCAGGACATATTATATAATAAGATATAAACTAAGCAAAGGAAGAAATATATATGTGTGTATACCCATATACACACACACACAAATCACTGATAATAATATTCTGATAATTATAAAGAATTGATAGGAGAATTAATTAATAAGGTAAGGTTTAGAATGAACTCTGTGTTTCTTAAAAGACAACTTTCTGAATCAGGTAATTATATTTAAAATACAAGACATGCTACAAAAATCATCAAAGGCTGAAATAAACTGTGTAAGGTCTGTACATATGCGTGTGAACTCACATACATGTTTAGTTTCTCAAATGGATAATTTAGAATGAAGATATAAAATGTTATTAGCTTTTAGTAATAGTTATATGAGTTACATGTGAATTTCAATCATGTAAATAGTTATATCTGATTTTTGCCTTTACAATTTGCTTTTCCATTTTCCATTTATAATCACACTAACAGTTTTCCAATTGGTATAACGATCTCTTTTATACTACTGCTGTTTCACTTTTAACACATATTTCCACTAAAATCATATGAATGTTTTCATTATCTACTTATTTTTCATAGATTTTGCTGTATTATAATAAGAAATCAATAATTTTATTTCCCAAATCTATTTTTTGTTGGCATGTCTTAAACAACCTCACAAAAAGATAGGAAAAATCTAATGTGACCTAATCAACAAAACAAACAAGCAAGCAAAATAAAATCAGAGACATCGAAATAAAGAACAAACTGACAGTTACCAAAGGGGAGGAGGGAGAGGGATAATGGGGGAAAATAGCAGAAGAGCCATCAAAGAACATGCATAAAGGACACATGGACAAAACCAAAGGGGGGAGGATTGAGGGTGGGAGGTGGGGTGGGGGAAATGGAGACAAGTGTATTTGAGCAACAACAACAAAATTGTACAAAAAATTTCTTGTACCATAATATATTCAAAAATAAATGCTAAAAATCCCTTTATAATATGAAAAATATATTAATAAATAAAAATGGAATTAAAAAATTTAGTGCATACATAAACTGAAGTATTTCTGAATGCTGAGTTTATAAACTGACTTTGTAAAACAGGCCAATAATAAAAGTTGTGAGTGCTTACACTGATGTTGTATGTATGTCCACCTTTCAGTCCTTCTAGCATTGCAATGACAGATGTGTCAGTTTTCTGGATAATACTAAGGTTGTGAATCTGGACGGCAGTGGGGTCATCTTCTCGGTAAACCAGAGCTTGATAAACTTGGATATTTCCATTGGGTTGAGAAGGAGGAAGGAACGTTAACTGAAATTTTGTAACTTCGTCGGGTATCTTCTGAAATGTCATGTTGTTAGGTGGATCCTTAGGGACTAAAATAAAATATTTAGCAATTAAATTTTACAAATAAGTGTTCTTTTTGATCTCCACACAAAACCTATTCACTTCAAATTTCTGTTTATTAGGAGTATTACACAGACTATTAAGGCATTTGAGTTATGGAAACAAGCAAAACAGCTGATGTGCTGTAAACTCATGATGTTAGGTTGTGGGAATCATAATGCTGATCCAACTTGTTTGCTTATTTATTTATTTTGTACTTACTGAGCTCTTCTATGCATTTATTTTTATACAGGATGCACTTCCACAACTATAAGAATTTAATTAAAAATAATGTAGACTCACAGGAAGTTACAAAATCTTACTTTCCCCCCAGCTTTCCCCAATGGTGACATCTCATATAACTACAGTTTAATGTCAAACCTGGAAACTGGCACTGGTACAATGCTGCACTACAGACCATATTCAAATTTGAGTATTTTTTAATGCTTCTTGTACATAGTTCTATGCAATTTAATCCCATGAATAGATTCCTATAAGCATCAGCAGAAACAAGACACAGAGCTATCCCATCCCCATAAAGGAATTTTCTCCTGGTATCCTCTTATATTTGCCCTCCATTCCTCCCCACAGCACTAAGTATTCTCCACCACCAATAGTTCTGTCATTTGGATAAACACAGTGCTAAGGACTGTAAGGTTCATCAGAGTGGTTGCATATATCAATAGTTTATTCTTTTTTTTTTTTTGCCAAGTAGTGTTTCCTTATATGGGTGTACCAGAACTTGTTTGATCATAGAAACTGATTTGGGTTGTTTTCAGTGTTTCTGTTATCCCTAATAAATCTGTTATTGAGATTCACAGACAGATATTTGCATGAATACAAGTTTTCGGTTTTCTATGATACATGTCCAAGAATGTAATTGCTAAGTATATGTTTCGTTTTATAAAAGATTACCAAACTATTTTCCAATGTGACTATACCCTTTTATATTCCTACTAAAAAAGTATGAAAAATCCATTTTTTTCTGCATCTTTGCCAACATCTGGTATTCTATTTTAGAAATTATTATTTTATCTGTTCTAGTAGATGCAGAGTGATATCTCACTGTGGTTTTCATTTTCATTTTCCTAATAAGTAGTAATATTAAAAATCTATATGATCATGAGTTTATTTGCCAATAATATTTCCTATTTGGTTAAATGTCTTTTTGCAATTTTCTAATTGGATGTTTCAGGTGTTCAGTTTTAAGAGTTCTCTATATAGTCTAGATATTCCAGTTTATTTTGATAAGTAGCTAAGTATCAATAAATTATTTTGAAAGAAAATATAATATATGAGGATAAGATTACTTTATGAATATACTTCATAATAAAATATTTTATGAACCAGTTCCTGCTATACTATATAATTAGTGTTCTTTATGTAAATGACTGATCAGATGAATATATCTATTTTGATCAAAATGAAGTGGATGCATGCTTCCATTCTACATAAAGAATTTCCATGAAGAAAGCTGTTAATATCTGGCTGCTTGAAGTTCAGGTACAAACTTTTTTCCCCCAACATCTCTAGAGATAGTCCCCTGTGGCAAGCAAAATATAAGTAAATAGCATTGAGAAAAAGAGAGAGAATCAAGTAACATGGTTCTGTGCCAAATATCACAATTTAAGTGCAAAAATGCACAGCTAAAGTAAAGGTTAAATTGTTCAACACACATTTTCAAAACATTAGGTATTAAATATTTTTAGGATAGATAGGAAACATTTTGTAGTTTTTTACAAGAGATGTTTCAAGAAAATAACACCACTTTTAAAGTTGGATGAGTGAAAGAATCCTTTGAATGCTGGGAAGAACTTCCTGTCCTGCAAATATATTTGGTTTTAGATCTAAAATCTGACTCTCAGATCCTCAGTAAAACTTACTAAACTACAATACCCTTCGCAGGTGTAGCACATAAAGATTTGCGATCCCTGCTTCGTGGCATGAATGTGAATGAGTTCCACAGCATCTTTCCTCACAGGCGGGGGGGGGGGAGGGAGAAGTGCAACAAGTATGAAAAGAAAATAGATACCTGGGATACACGTGCAGCAAAATAGAAACAAGTGGAATTTTAGGGTTTGCAGAATAAGAAGTACCTGTTAATTTAGAACCATAACAATAGACAATACAGTAGATAACAACGAAAAGACTAACTGAAAAGTACATTTACCTCCTATACTTACCTGACAGATAGCAACAAATAAACTATAGCAACACATCCCTTCGTGTGCTCTTTCCAAAGATATATCTGGTGGCAAAGAACATCAGGAGTCTGAAGGAGGATGGGGCAAGCGAGTTCTGGGAAGTTGATTCTCCACATTTAATTCTTATTGGTTACAATCTTATTATTCATTCAGACCCTGTTCATAGGAACTTGAGGAAATCTGCATGGATTCTGACATTTATCAAATAGATTATATAATAAAACATGTAGTGAAGAAAACCAATATGGTACATGTGACCCAGATTCTAATATTGAAATCCAGATGATTTAATAATAGGGTATTATCACTTTAATGTGCATTTAAATCATGAGACAGAAATAATTAAAATGGAGTTTTCGGTGAAGCATTGTTGGCTATAGACAATTGGAAAGATCATTTCTCCAGCAAAACACCAATTTCTGAAACATTTAATATTTAAATAAATGCAAACACATACAATTGGGTTTATCGTGAACTAACTTGTTTTTGTCTTCAGAAGGATTGATCATTCTACATAAAATTCCATTGTGCTTCAAAAATAGAAAGCTCTGATTTTGTCAGTTAGAGTCATTGGATTTTATATTTCTATGCTTTACAAAATTGTGCAGCACATGCCCCTTTTAGGGCGGGTGCCACACTAGGTCAGTTTTTAGCGACGTTGAAAAATACGCCTTACCTGATTCTAAAGTGGTGACAATCACTGCTGCACTTGACCTCCCCTCTGCGTGCGCAGTGCTGGCGTTTCCCGTGAACGCAGTGATCACCACAGAGTACCTTGTGAATATTTTTAAATCTTTAATTTCTATGGTTTTATTTTCTTCATTTGACTTCCTTAAGGAAATATTAAATTCATCACTATCTACCTATAGGAAGAAATAGCCAATAATTAAAAGGAGCAGCACTCGAGACACAAATCACTAAAATATAATAATACAAAGTTACATGTGATATGTTTATCTAATTAGGACTTAAATGGAATCGACCCTTGAACAACATGGGTTGGACGGTGTTGGGCCACATGTATGCAGATTTTTTTCAATAAATGCCTGTACTGTTTTCAGTCTGTGGTTAGGAATCTACAGATGCAGTGGGTTGACTGTGTGTAGCAATCTACACCATTTACATAGGGAATAGAACATCTGAGCATGCTGGTATCCAGAGGGAGTCCTGGAACCAATCCCTGTGGATACTGAGGAATAACATATTTTGGTGGAGTAAAAAGTTATATGCAAATTTTCAGTAGTGTGGGGGTTCGTGCCCTCAACCCCCATGTTGTTAAAGGGTCAATTGCATTTTTAAAAAACAGTCCTGGGAAATCTAAAGTGTTCCTTTAATGGTTTACTAATTAGCAATTATTTCTACAATTAAAAGTAAAAAAATAGCCCATCAAAATCAAGCAAAAATCATCTCTACAGTCAATGAAACACTACTTTCTACTTCAATATTTTGCAGAAGAAAGAATATAGGTTTTGATACCCAACCACCAAGGGTTCAAATCCCAACTTAGTCACTAAATAGCCCCTATATACCACTCGTCAAGTCGCTTATGCTATCTGTGTCTTACTTTCTGTTTATGTAAAACTGGGGTGATAATATGTATTTATAGTGTTTTGTTGACAATTAGAAAAAATAGATCTGAAGTACTTTGGTTTTCTCTACCATGACTCAAAAAAAGACATTTTGTCTTATAATTCAGGACGTGTGTTTATATATCCACAGGGTCTGGCACAAGTAATGCCCCTTTTCTATTACAAAACCTTTTATTACAGAATTACAAGCATATAATTCTGTAACAAAACAATATTATACTCAAACATACCCTATGACATTTTAGGTGAAGTGTTCAAATTAAAACTATAAGTTACTACCTCATGTTATTACCCCACCAACCACACTCAGGCAGACGGCACTTCTGCTGGACCCTGGGGGCGAGTGTGTGTGTGAAAGTATCTGGAAAACAATGTTCAGAAATACAACTTCTTTTTGAAATGCACTTGACATTTTACACACTTTTAAATTTTATTCCAATTCATTTTAAAATGCTGGTCGTGACTGCAGTTTGAAAAACTCTGATCTACTGTGAGAGTGGGGGTGGGTGGGATGAGGGAAATCAGTGGGGAAAAAGTGGAACGACTATAACTGAACAGCAATAAGAAGTGAAATAAAATAAAGTAAAAAATAAATAAAATAATATAAATAAAATTAGCAGTAGAAATAAAAAGAAATACTGATCTAGCACTATTCATGATTGGGTAAGAACCCAATTGTGGGTGTCATAATCATTAAATGTGCTCAAATTAATATTGTTAGGTATACCAAATATGCTTGTGTAATTTATTTAAACATGGTCTGCCCCTGATGGAGGCAGAGTCTGGCCTATTCGCTGGAGGGATGAAACACAGGTGAAGTTTCTAGCACTGAGGAAGGGCTTTTTCTGAGGTGAACATTGGAAAATTTCACTTTTGTTAGGCATGTTCCTCTGAGGTACATGATGTTGAAACACTCTACAATAGGTTGGTTATTCACACTATTTTCAGTATTCAGTTCATTGTCAACATGACCCTCCCTGGTAATTTTGAAAGATGGCTTTTTGTTCAGTATATGGTCTTCTAATGGTCTTTTCTAAGAGCTTTTAAAACTGAATCCAATGTTGTTATGAGAAACACAACAAAGGGCTGATAAATGATACTGGCTTTGGAAAAAGTCCCATAGCTTGTGCCCACCTCTAAGACAGAGGTGGAAGGAGATATTCCACTGCTCTAAAGTGGCAGGAACAAGTTATCCTAGAAATCCCACGGATGGCGTGCATATTCCCACCGGTAGGAAGTGTGGATTTAATTAGCTGTTAATATTTAAATATCACATGAGCATCTGGCTTTAAAATTGTTTCTTAAGACCAGGCTTATACTCATCATACTGGGTAACGATGATCTAGAGATGAGTGGCAGTTGACTCTTCTAACGGAACTTGGGTCCCCAGCCCACCACTGCCCCACCCAGATGGCTTCATGTGGCCGTCATTTATGTTTGCCTGACTACATTCTACGGCTACTTGAACTCTGATTATACAGAGTTGAGGTGAGTTCCTCAGATTCCATACAAGTAAGTTGCTGACACAGGACTTGCAGTCAGGTTTTTCAATGCTCTTGGACTCACTACACTTCCATAAGATCTTATAAAGTGAAATTAAGCTACGCCAATGCCTTCAGTGAAAACAATGGATAACAAAGGTTGAGATCTAAAAATATGATGCAGTGTGTATGTGATCACTCTATCTTTAAAATTTTTTACTAAGATCTAAAAACATTCTGGGCTTCCAAATACAGCATGTGCAACATTTACCGCCTTTATTCACTAACCCAACACCGCCTCTGCTATTGTTAACCACTGTCTGTCCACTGCCCAGGCTGACACTGCAGACATTTTTGACTCATCATTTCCCTTCAGTCAGTTTCAAGGTATTTGCTCATATTATATTTGATCACCTATATTTATGAAACATTTTTATTTATTCTTTATTCATGGTAGCTTCATATACCATGTTAATAATTAGATTGCTTCTATTTATTTCCTTTTCCTGTTCCACCTCCAGACTTCCTTACTTGATAAAACCTTATTCATTTCTCAAGCTCCAGAACAAATTTAACTTGCTCTGTGAAGTATCGTCTATATCCTATGTCCCCCATAACAGACTAACCAAGGATGTAAAAGAACTGTACTCAGAAAATTATAAGACACTGAAGAAAGTGAAGATACAAATAACAGGAAGCATATACTGTGTTCATGCATAGGAAGAATTAACATCATTAAAATGCCCATACTAACCAAAGCAATCTATAGATTCAATGCAATTCTTATCAAGTGTTTAGTGACATATTTCACACAAGTGAAACAAATATTTCAAAAATTTATATGGAATCACAAAGGCCCTGCATAGCAACAGCAATCATGGAAAAGAGAAATAAGGTTGGAGGAATCACACTACCTAATATCAAACTATACAACAAAACCATAGTAATCAAAACAGCATGTTACTGGCATAAAAACAGACACAT
This sequence comes from Sturnira hondurensis, assembly GCF_014824575.4. Lineage (NCBI taxonomy): Eukaryota > Metazoa > Chordata > Mammalia > Chiroptera > Phyllostomidae > Sturnira > Sturnira hondurensis. Next base: position 547,024 of record NW_028076432.1, read on the forward strand.
AGATCAATAGAACAGAATAGACAGAACAGAAATTAACCCACATCTTTATAGTCAATTAATATTTGACAGAGAAAGCAAGCACATACAATGGGTTAAAGATAGTTTATTGAATAAATGGTGTTGGGAAAATTGGACATGTGCAGAAAAATGAAACTAGACCACTTTCTTACACCACACACAAGAATAAATTAAAAATGGGTCAAAACCTTAAATGTTAGACCCCAAACCATAAAAATCCTAGAAGAAACCATAGGCAGCAAAATCTTGGACATTGCTCATAACAATATTTTATTGGATATATTTCCTCAGGTAAGGGAAACAAAAGAACAAAAACAAATGGGACTACATCAAACTAAAAAGTTTTTGCACAACAAAGGAAATCATCAACAAAATAAAAAGATAGGCACAAAATGGGAGAACATATTTGCCAATACGTCTGATAAGAGCTTACTATTCAACATTTATAAAGTACTTATAAAATTCAACTCCAAACAAATGAACCCAATTAAAAACTGAGCAAAGGACTTCAACAGACACTTCTCCAAAGAGGACGTACAAATGGCCAATAAACACATGAAAAGAGCTCAAGGTCACTAATCATCAGAAAAATGAAAATTAAAACCACGATGAGATACCATCAGAATGACTGTCATTCTGTCAGAATGACTATCATCAATAAATCAACAAACGATAAGTGCGGGTGAGGATGTAGAGAAAGGGGAACCCTTTTGCACCATTGGTGCGAATGCAGACTGGTGCAGCCACTGTGGAAAGCAGTATGGAAATACCTCAAAAATTTAAAATGAATATGCTTTTTGACTCATCAATCCCTGGAAATAGATATAATTCTGGAAATATATCCAAAGGAGCCCAAAACACTAATTCAAATGAACATAAACGCCTCCACATTCACTGCAACATTATCTACAATTGCCAACATATGGAAGCAGCCCAAGTGTCCATCAGTAGATGAGTGGATAAAACAACTATGGGACATTTACACAATAGAATACTACTTGGCTGCAAAAAATAAGAAAAGTTTACTCTTTGTGACAGTATGGGTGGACCTGGAGAACATTATGCTAAGTGAAATAAGGCAGTCAGAGAAAGACAAATACCATATGATTTCACTCATATGTGGAATCTAATGAACAAACTGAACTAATAAGCAAAATAGAGACAGATAATAGATGGAGAGCAGATGACAGCTAAGAGTAGGGGGAGGTTAGGGGGTGGAGGGATTGAGCACAAAGGAATAAGGACTCATGGACATGGACAACAGTGTGGTGATTGCAGCAGGGAGAGGGGTAAAAAGGGCTTAAATGGTAATAGAAAAATACAATAAAAATGTTAAGAAAAACTGCATACTTCTCACTCTATAATTAGCTGTTTATATTCCAGTGTTTTCCACTGAACTGTGAGCTACTTGAGAACAAAACTTTGTTTTCCATCCTTGTTTTGTTAAATAAAGGTTGCTCAATAAATATGTATTTCTAAAAAATTAAGATAACAACAAACTAACAACTACAAAATGCATTAATTTCCAGTAGAGTTATCCAGGATCATATCTGTGCCCACATATTTTTATTTGAAATCATTAATTTTTGCTTAATTGTAATCTACTAGGAAAAGACTTGTATATCCTTGTGGCTAGTATTTGGCAAAATTCAGGCTGCACCATGGGTTCTCTATTCAATGATATATGTTCTTCCTGGTTCTGGAAGCCAGTGATTATTGAACGCAGATAGTTATATTATTTGCAATGAGCTGCAGATAAGCTCTGTAAAGACCATGACCACATCAGCCTTGTTTACCTCTACATATCCAGAAGCTGTAATCGTACCGGCATGCTGGATTTACTTAAAGATTTGTGTTGAATTAATGAGGGGAGGAAGGAATTCAATGACCATTTTGTTCCAAGTTAATCCCAGGGAAACTGAAGTGCTAGGATCTGTTTGAATTCTTGCTACACTTTATCCAAAGTGATTTTGGCGAGTGTATATTTCAGTTTGGCAAATTTTATTTGATACTTAATGGGTTTTCCTTTTCCTTATGACACAATTGCCTGCTGGTCTTAGCAAGGCCGCTGCTATGTGAGAAATCATTTACAATGCCTGTGTCTCAGTTTCTTTTTATGCAAAATGAAGATAGTAATATTTACATCTAAATGTTGTTAGATAAATATAATCATGCAAATGAAGAGATAAGATAATGATAAGCTCTGATGTTATTTATTTGGGATATATTTCTCCTAATGCCCATCTCTGTTCTCATTTGGTATTGTGAGTCCTTTTTCACTGTGTTTTAAACCAATGTATTATTATCAATTTAATCACTTGTTCACACATCATTTGCACTCTGAGGAGCAACGTAATAAAAATCATGTTAATAATACCTTGTATATTGAGTACTTATTATGCATCAATGTTTTAAATTCTTTATGTATATTAACTGATTTAGTCTTCACAAAATCTCTGTACCATAGATACTATTACCTATTATTAATCTTTATTTTACAGATGTGGACACTGAAACATAGGTTAAGTAAGTTGTCTAATATCTAATCGAGGTAGGATTGAAACACAAATATTTTGGTTCCTAAACTCTTTTTTTTAAATTAAATTTATAGGTGTGACAATGGTTAATAAGATTATATAGGTTTCAAGGGCACAATTCTATGATACATCATCTGTATATTGCATTGTGTGCCCATCGCACAAGGTCAAATCTGTTTCTTCCTCCATATATCTGACCCCCTTTACTTTTACTACTCTCTCACCCTCCTTCCTGGTGGGAACCACCAAGCTGTTGTCTGCGTGTTTGAGTTTTTGTTGGTTGGTTTTCTTGTTTGTTCACTTCAGCACTCGACACTGCCTGTGGCAGAAGGCGCAACAAGCCTTACCGATTCCACGTCGATCAGGTAGAACGTTGGTCCAGTGATGACGGCGGGTTCACTCCAGCTGATGTTGATGCTGACAGGTGAGGTTGCTACTACATACACGTTTTCAGGAGGACCATCTGGAGCTAGAAAAACAGAATATCCTTTACTCGTCTACGTTTAATTTAGTATTTGCTACAGTACAATAATAGAAAAGACCATGAAAAATGGATAGCCACAATGAATTAAGTGTGCATTAATTTATAGCTCACAGCATGCTATAGGTATTGGCAAATAAAAACATGTAATTTCTTTCAAAATTACTATACATAAAGAACTTCCACATGAGAAACTGATGGTCATAAATTCATGATTTTTAAATTAAAAATAATATTGAAAAGAAACCTTTACTATTACTAAAATAAATCTTTTTACTCTAACATAGATAGACTAACAATGCTGTTTTAAGAAAACTTGCAAATCATATTTGACTACAGAAAAGTGAAATTGACACAAGGTAATTAGATTCAGAATGTATTGTCAGATGAATGTAAGTTGAGTTGGTTTCACTGTTTTCACTGAGGGAGTAGCATAGTAAATGAGTTATACACTGATCTTATTACAAATGTAACATGTGTTGGATAATGATTACAAATTCTTTACTTTGTTCTACCTTTATTATTGTGTTTTCATCAAGAGTGCAAGACAAGAGATAATAGTTTAAGGAACTAACTAATGAAAACCATTGTGTAAGTTTTCTTTCCAAATTAAATTTATTGGGGAGACCTTTGTGAATAGGACTGAGTAGGCTCCAAGCCCACATTTCTGGGATACCTGACCTGTGTACTGCGTGCCCACCACCCATCACCCACAGTTGCTGCATCTTCCCTCCGTCAGAGAAAGCTAAGAACCACATGATTTCACTCACATGTGGGATGTCAGTGTTTCATTTGTGAAACCTCTAGATATTAGATGGGTGTATAGAACGTTAAGAGGGATTTTACTCCCAGCTAATGGGCATAGATGCCGGCCCAGGAACACAGCTGTGTACATCTCTGGGCTCCTTTGGTCCCTAGTTGATTCTAGAGACACTACATATTGGGAAATAAGTATTTCCCAGAATTTCTAATTTTTAAATTTACATAAGCAAATATTACTAGACAAATATTATTCCAAAGATTCCAAAAAGGAATACAGAAGAAGATAAAATACTCCATGTCTCAAATAATTTATAGAAAAAAATCGTGTTATCTTGGGGGAACAACATTTTTGGATCTCAGTTTCCTCCTCATATGCATATTTTATAGTGTTTTAAAATGAAATATAAGGACAAAACATGTGAAACTGCTCAGTTACTGTTTGGCCCATCATTGTCAATTAATACAATGTATTATAATAAAGGGCAAAGTAAAGATAAGGCCTAATTAGAAATGCAAATAATCTATGACAGAGCAAAGGGCAAAGTGGTGAATACAGATGGGGCAGGAAGTCAAGGTAAATTTCAGAGGAGATGGGAACTGAATCGGCTTTGAGAGGTGAGAAGGATTTCAATAATCAGAAGAGAGGGTTTGGGGCACTTCTGTGGGAAGAGAAGCAAAGCCACAAGGACATAAACAACAGGGTCTACAGACAGGTTTTATTACTATCAAATTGCTTTCTTTGGTAACCTTATGTTTATTATTTTATGCATTAAAAATGTTACTCTAGGAAGGGGCCCAAGACTTCACCAGACAGCCAAAGGCATCCATGGTACAGAAACGAGTCAGAATCCCTAAATAAAAGAATAGAGATGTCACAGAGAGGCCAGTGCTCATGGAGGAATGTAGTAGGGAACAAACTCCAAATACTAACTTGGAAAGTAAATTAGAGCTCCCTTGATTATAATGCTAAGGAGTTTGAAGTTCATTCTTTAAACAATGGAATGCCACTGAAGGTTTTGACAAAGGTAAGTGCTCTGAAGCATTGAGTCCACATAGGCTACTTCCCAAAAGCCAGGTGAGACATGATGAAACCCTCACTTAGAACAGTGACAGTAAATAAGTAGATATTGATAGGAGGATACGAATCCTAGAGTCATTTAGAAAATTTAAAAAGAACTTACAAGCTCATTAGATGTTTACACAAACTGAGATAGAATTAGTAAAGGTAATTCTTGTATTAATATTGGGAGAATGCTGATCGAATTCACAACAACAGCACATTAAGAAACAGATACTGGTTTTTGGCAGGGATAAGACTGTGGAAGGAGATGATAAATTTGGATTTTGGAGATGATAAATTAAAATTTGATTACCTGCTGAATCTGAGACACTGAGGAGGATTGAGGTACCTACCTGGCAATTAAAAAGATGAGTCAAAAACTAGAAAGACAGGATGGAAAAGGTTGTATTTTTTTAAAACTTCAGATAATTCTTTACATATTGGGATAGTATAAATTGTATATCTACTTTATGTGATTTGCATGTTCTGACGAGAGCTTAAAGTGTAATTTCAATACCAGATAAGTATTTCAGATATTAATAGTAATGACAATATTCAACTCTATATGAATTATTGGTATAAGAACATATTTTTAAGAGAGATGATATAAAAATATTTTAAATAATAGCATTGAACAATTTTAATAACAGTACTCAAATGTTACTGTAGAGTAGTAATTTTCAACTAGTGCTCTGCAAGGGGCACCCTGGTATGCCGTGAGAATTCTGAGAACATGGATACCTGACTATTTAGTCAGGAGTACTGACCTCTTTTCCCTTAGATTGTCCAAAAAAAAATGACAACAGCCAATTCAACAATAGCTATCCAGTGTGCATGAATCAAAATTATACCTATTTTTTGGTCAGACCAGCAAAAATATATATTTTTAGTGTGCTGCAGAATTTTGGTAACTAGCTTATGTGTGCCATGAGATAGAAAAGTGGAAAATTGCTGCTATAGAGGTATCTAGAAAATACGTCTAAGGAGGCATCTATAGGACAATGTCCTTGGGGTGCCAAACATATCCTTCCTACTTGTATCTCTCCTGAGCCTTGGGCAACACTTTGAACACTGACTGGGAGACCCAGTCTAGGTGGCCCAGGGAGGCATCCAGGGGGTGGGTGGCCCAGCATCCAGAGATTCGAGGAGCTGAGAGGTGCTAGTAATGATGGCAGAACTGGGTCCAATATCTCTAGTGGAAAAGACTATGGAATCTGTACATCCTGACATCTTCAGTTTTGTCATTTCTAGCTTTACAAAAACTGACTCAATGGCAGCATACTTTGTTTAGGTTACTATACATAGTAAACGAAGAGTGATGGGAACTCTCCCAGCACGAGTGCTCAATTGTGTTTGGGTGTCCTCGCAGGATACTTCACTCTATTTTCAAGAGTGGCAACACTTTTCCATCTCAAACTTACTCCTTAGAAACGTTATGCTCACCTTCTTCTTAACAAATAGTAGCTCTGAACCTTTTTATTCACTATGGTAAATGGGTGGATGGGCTTCTGGACCAAGTATAAAATTACTGATAATTATGACATACTCTCTTCATAGAGAAACCTGTTTTGAAAAATATAAAATGTTTTGTGGGTTTCAATGGCCTATCTTCTTTTTCTTTTTTTATCCTTTGTCAAGGACATGCTGATTTTAGAGATAGGGGGAGGCAGGGAGAGAGAGAGGGAGAGAAACATCAAGAGAGAAACATTGACTGGTGGCCTCTCCTATGTGCCCCAGCCCCAACCCCTGGGAACAGAACCACAGCCCAGGCATGAGCCCTGACCTGTGACCCTTTTGGTTTATAGGACAATGCTCCATCCAACTGAGCCACAGGGGCCAGGGTTCAATGGCTTATCTTCTGCCTTTGACTCTGTAAAAGAGGATGGGCTAGAAGCTAAGCATAAATGTATTAGGCCCCTTGATTATTAATGTTTTCGCAAAACCTGCCTTGTAGCTCTATGAGAACCATTGTTGGAGAAAAAAAATGTATGACAGCCCACACATTTCAAGTGGTATCTGATGGAAAATATTTTTGGCTCCCTCTTCTTTATTTATACCCACATGTTCTGTTGGTTTTCAGGTAAAATTTATATATTTGTCAATGAACAAGTATTTATTGAGCCCCTTCTATGTTTCTGGCACTAAAAAAACACAGAGCCCATAGATGTGATCAAGGTGGGCGTGGACCTTTCCATATAGAGCTTCTGGTATGTAATGGTTCTTCTTCATTCTACAACCCTTCAGTGAGCACCTACGACCAGCTAGGCACATTTGAGGTCCTGGAGACAGAGCCAAGAAGCAAAGACACAGGGATCATGGAACCTCCAATTTAGTGGAGGGAGAAAATGATATCCGTATAAAAATTTGGATAAATATACAATATACAAGCAAAAATATACCCTGTGAAGAAGTATATTTACCATGCTGGGAATGAGGAAGCTGATGGAAGTTGTTATGTTGAATATGGCAGTCAGAGAATGCCCCTCTATGCAGATGGCATTTAAGCAAAGATTTGAAAGATGTAAGGGAACACAGGGATGTTTGAAAGAATAGTGTCACGGGGAGGAAAATGAATAGTGCAAAGTCGCTGAGACAGGAGTGTGCCTGGTGTGTTCTAGGGGCAACAAGGACTCCAGTGAGTCAGAATGCGGGTTGGAGAGGAAATGGGGGCCCAGTTGTGTAGGGCTTGAGGCTACTGCTTAGGTCTTTGTAAGGACAGTCCCCTTTATCATGGGGACTAAAGGAGAAATGCCATAGTTTATATCATGAACTAGAAAGGACCTCTAGAGATTTTGGTGCTTCGTTTTAACTCATACCAGAAAGATGGGTCAAATAAATCATATCAGAAGAGGGCAGACTATCTGTAGAATCTACGTGGCTCATGTACCTCTGTAAAGTATACCAACTCAATGGCTGTCAGGACAACACTTTTGAACCTCACTCATTCTAACAGGCAGACAAAGGTGGTTGGTACATTACTGTTGCCCAGACATCACAAAGAGCTAACCGAGAATTGTCTGTGGCTCAAAAAGTTGAGAAGATTTTTCTGTGACCATGTTGATGGTAGCTTCAGGTTGGAAATATTTCCAGGGAAATATGTCCATGTCTTCTCTGCTCCATAGTCTGGATCTTTGGGGTCTCAACTAAGGACAGATCCAAAACCATTTCCCAAGGAAAACCTTGGCTGGCTTTGCAAACATGTGTCTTGACCAGCTCGCAAAGGAGTACGACGCCTTACTTCAAATCCCAGTCTTTCACAGCAAAGTGCCAACACTGCAGTTACTGCTCTCACACCAGCAAATCAAAGCCTTCATCAGGGAAAGTCTGCTACCCCAGGCAGGGCTGAGAGAATAATGGCCTCAGAAAGAATTCATGGCACCTAGTAACCACTTATGCCACTAAATATTTTAAGGTCTATACAGTAATCAATCATTATGAAAAGGCAAAGTACTTAGCCCCATGCTGAGATGTGCTTTAATGCCACTTCTTGAACTTTTCCCAGTTTCTTTCTTTCTTTCTCTTTAAGAAACAATCACTCTACACATTTGCATTTTCAGTAAACTTGATGAAATTGCCTGTTTTGTTACAAAGTGCTCCCTTTGTTGATTCCTTTGTGAAAACTTTCTCTTAGAATATATTATACAGCTTGTATACTTGAAGGATTAAACTATAATGCAATAAAAACTCTAAAATCTAAACTCAAAAATAAAAGCAAACACATACATAACTGAATTGATATATGAATATATTACAGGCATATAATATATAACAATATATAGTTCATCTATATAAAGTAATGGCAATGATCATTTAATCCATAGACAATTAGAGAGGCATATTTAGAATATCATATGCTCAAGTCTATTACAAAATAGCATCTAATCATTTTAGTATTGTCTAAATATTATACTGTACTTGTAAGTATATAAAATTTCAAGTTTCTCTTAGGTAATTTTCTTTTGGAATTTATCAAGATCCAAAATACATAACAAAATATATCCAGTATTGTTTCTTTTATCACAGTGGGTAGTAATTTCCTATTAGATTGACATAAGGGGAGTTAATAGAAAACTACAATTATGAATGTCAAAAATCAAAATAAAAGAAGCTGACGGCAATAAAGGTATGGGACTTGAAAAATGTCAGTTTAAAAGCTTAGCAACTTATAAGCATCCTTGGGAGACTTTGTTTGTCTCCCCACAAACTGTCACCTTCTGATTTAGGATTGTTTGTGAAATGAATCTAGTCAGTAATGGGCCACGATATCACTATACCCTTTCTCTTATAAATCACAGCAATTTACTCAGTAGGAATGATCTATCCTTATTCTCTCATTCTCCATAATCCAATCACTTCCTCTCATAAGCACTTTCCCCTGGTTTTCACAATAATGCATTTTCTGTAACTAACAACCATCATTTCCTGATTATCATGCTTCTATCCTTGCACAGGAATGTGGGTCTTATGTGGGTCAGGGTCATCTTCCCCATCCATCTGTGTCCCCGCGCTGAGTGTGAGAGCTGAGAGGGGAGCCTGGACAGGCCGTCAGGTTGCCTAGTCCTTAGAGAAGTTTGAATGCTCCCAAGTCTGTGCCACTTTGATTAAGAACCACCAAATTTTGGTGTGTCTAATACTACATTTTCAGAAGAAGCACATTCAAAGACTTATTAGTGACTTTGCCTTCTGCAGATCCCTATAAATTTAATTTAATGATGAAAAATGTAGAAAATATTTTATGGTTTTTACTGTGCCATGCTAGAGTGAATTTCCTGTAAGAATGAACTAAATGAATAAACTATTTAAAAGCAACTGAAAGGACAGAAAATCTTGAGCTCTGTACACAAATAACTTAAATCATCCGTACATCTATTTGAATTTAAGTTCAGTTTAAAGTTTATTGAAAGGGCCTACCCTTCAGGGCCTTTCAGTTTCAGACTCTGTCAGGCTAGACCACCGGAATCCTAACTACTGCCATCACTAAATGAAGGACCCTGTTTTTCCTCTGCTGTACAAACATTAGTGACCTCTGGAATTGTGAGTTGGCTTTGAGTCAGCACAACTGAAAGAATTTGCTTTGAGTTTTATTTTTTAAATTAATTTATTATTTATTTTTTTAAGATTTTTTTATTGTTATTCTATTACAGTTATCCCGATTTCCCCCCTTTGTCCTCTACCCATCCCACCCCCCACTTCCACAGTCAACCCCCACACTGTTGTCCATGTCCACGGGTCACTCACACATGTTCTTTAACTCGCCCCTTCCCCTTCTTTCCACCATTATCCTCCTCCCACCTCCCCTCTGGTCACTTGGAGTTTGGGAAGTCTCTCAGAACTAAAGCTGTGGCCGGATAGTTGGGGTGTATTTCCTGTGTCATATAATTCAGGACAGCAAGGGCCCTGAAGTTCAGTAATTACATTGATCATAGTTAGGCAGGAGAAGAGCATCTTAGAATGAATCCCACTGGTTATGATACTGAAGTAATTGGTTCTCCTTCCCTGGTGTTAGATGTTTCCTTACTGCACAACAAAGGATACTACTGTTCTTGTATTAAATATCTCCTACTGTTTTATAACACTTTAACTTTGTTTTATAGTTACATTTCCAATAGCAAGATGGTATCACAAAGGGCAAATACTATGAGCTTGAGAATATTTCTGATTAGCCTTCTTGATAAGTACTGGGGATACCTCGTGGAAACAACAGTATTAGACTTCACTGTGTGACTTTTTCCTTTGATGCTTAATTAGTAGATTTCCAACTCATTTCAGACTGGCTTAATATAAAAGAAAAAATATAAGATACAAAAACGAAAACAAAAACCCTGTCACTTCTAATGCTCTGCCAGATACCATTGAAAATTTTCTAATATTAGTACCCTTATTTTTAGAACCAGATAGCATAGTTTCAGGAATGCATCACGTTTATAAAGTAACTTTCTACATCAGTGGTTACCAAAATGTTCTCTCCAGACCAGCAGCAACAATGTTACCTAGGTCCTTGTTAGAGAAGGAAAGCGTGAGGCCACACCCCAGACTTACTGTCAGAAGCCGTGCCTAGGCTCCAGCCTCTGCATTTTAACCAGGCCCCGCCCCCGCCCCGCCCCCGCCCCGCCCCCTACTGATTCTAATGCCTGTTGTATTAGTTTAAGAACCATACCCGTGCCCTCTCAATCCAGATCATGAAGGCGGGGGAGACTGTGGGCAGCAAGTGCCACTGATCAGCAGACACGCAGTTCCAAGACCCCAAGATCAGGTTCCCCCTGCCCCACCGGGTCCTTCCTCGCCAACGCGAACAACACCTCACCACTGAGAGGCCCGTAACTTCCATTAGATTTAGAGCCTCCCTGTCCCTGGTCTGCACAAATAGGCTCCTTGGGGGGAAAAACAGAACCGCTGCTCCACAACATCAACATACCATTTGAAAAAGCTGTGTGGTTGTTCTTCAGATTAGGCGATCAGTGGTAATAAGGCCGAAAAGGGGGATTAACCGGCTGTTCAGTAAGGGCTAGGGGAAGTAATGGGGTGGGGGTGAGGGATGTTGGGAGCTGGTGATAGACTTTCACACGTACATCCAGCCAATCAGGTCCACAGACTAGTCTCTTACTTTAATTCTGGATGATCCAGAAAACGTTTCTCCCTACCATCATTCCCTCTGTGTAACAAAGTTCCTAGACTGATGTCAGGTCAACATGTTCCGTGAGAATCTAAGAAAACATCATTAGCTCTCTGTTGAAGCTCTGTGTAGGATCAACCTGGAATAATTCAGAAGAGACTATCGCCATAAGGAATGTTAGGGCCAGGGTAAATGTTGCTATTTTGTCTGCCCATTCATTGTATGCAGGTAAACTAACGGTAAAATGAAAGAAAAGAAGAAAGAAAAGAAGAGAAAGAGGGAGAAGGAAGGATGGAAGGAAGGAAGGAAGGAAGGAAGGAAGGAAGGAAGGAAGGAAGGAAGGATCCAAAAGTGTGGTCTAAAGTTGTGAGTGTTAGGGAAAAATCCCATCCAATTTGATAGGGAATGGAGATGGTTGGTTTACTCACTGGAAGCTTATATAATGTCTCCAGGTCTTTCTTAGTCCCAGTTGTCAAAGCTAATAATACCACACAGTGATAATCCTTAAAATTTCCTTTAACTGTTTAGTTTTTAGTGCTTTTGCTGAAAAAGACATTCCATTTGCTTATACAGATGGGATTTCAAGCTATTTTTATATGTAGTCTGGAAAAGTAGCTTAACAGTCTTACTTTTGCTTTTTTTACATTAAATATAGAGTTGAATGCTTTATTAAACAGTTTAAGTGCTTACTATTATTTCCTTTGCATTATGATTTCAACTGAGTATCTCCTCTTTGTAATACTACTCGACACCCCTCCACCTCTTGGTATTTGGTATCCCATCATGAGCCTTTGCCCAAGACTTAGTTACAACCTAAGAGCAAAGGATCTACCCTGGAAATGAATGACGTCCATGAATGAATCAAAATGTATGAAGTTCTTAGAATAGTGCCAACATATAGTAAACACTTGATAAGCTTAGCTCTTGTTATTATTATTATCCAACCAAGGGTTCTCAATTCAGTTACTGGGCCCAGTCAACCAGAAAGTACCTTAACCTACCAGCCATATAAATCCTGTGGTCTTTTCAGAATGGGGAGTTTTCCATAGTGAAATTAAAGTTCTCCCCACTTTCTTAGTAAATGTAGAAGAAAATAGAGCTGAATTTTTGTTGACCTAGGGCTTAGTACTGAGTCAGACATGAACTGAAGTCAATGACCAAATACACAGAGAAGTAAGCTTACTTTACACTTCTTTCTAAACCAAGAGAAAAAAGTCTCAGAAGAGAAAAAATAAATTAAAGTCAACATGAGATATGAAGTTTGAAATAAGAAAATGAGAGAGTTCATTTGAATTTTTAAATGATAAAATGCAGGTAGCTATGTTAGGAAAAAGATTGTTTTCCTTAAGATTATCAGGTTTTCTACAATTTTGACTTTAAAATATTATGTAGTGATAATCCTTAAAATTTCCTTTGATTTTGAGTGATTTTACTGAAAAACACACTCTATGGGCTTATGTAATGATGTCTCGAAATTTTTTTTAATTCTGAAAAACATGTTTAATAACCTGGAAATAGCTCTTTAGAATTAAATACACAGCTGAATGCTTTATTAATTTTATATCTTTAGTATTATGTTATATAAATTATTTTTAAGACATTTTTATTTATTTATCTTTAGAGGGGAAGGGAAGGAGAAAGGGAGAGAAATATCAATGTATGGTTGCCTCTGGTGTGTCCCCTACTGGGAACTGGCCTGCAACCCAGGCATGTGCCCTGACTGGGAATCAAACCACGATCATGTGATTCGCAGGCTCGCGCTCAATTCACTGAGTTACACCAGCCAGGGCTATAAATTATTATTTTTATCCAAATACTTTCTCCTTGTAATCACACATTACAGCCCAAACTTAGATATTGTTTTCCTTTGCTTTCTTCATGGACTATCAACCTATTATGATACAGCTTGCTATACAAATTCATTAAGAGTTTGCTCCCTCAGTCAATCATTTAAATATTGCTAATACTTCAACCTATTTAAAACAGGCATTTATTATTTTAATTTATTGATTAAAGTACTTCTGTACTACATGCATATTTTTCCTATGTGCAGTAATTAATACTTCTTGTGTTAATGAAAAGGGAAATCAAAAAATATTAATGATACAAAATATACTCATTTTGTGAAATAAAAGAAGCTGAACATGTCAAACATGAAAAATTTTAATTTTGGCAATAACAATGCAAATGTTTGGAGGATAATTTAGAGGGAAAAAATGATGAAAATTAGGATGAACTGTTTTGCAATATGGAGAAGACTGACACTGAGATACTTTCACATTGATGTCAAATGCATTCTTCAGGTTCAAGTGCCACATTCATTCAGTCTCTAATGTTGAATAGGTATGGAGGGTAGAAACACATATCAGACAGGATCACCTGGTCACCTCTGCTTTAAGGAGCTCCAAGTTCCACAGAAGAGAGAGAAGTAAGTAATTATGATACTATACAATGAGTACTTTAGAAACAAGTTTTGGGCGATGACAGTGGAAATAGGAATTTATAGAAGGCTGCTCTCCAAAAGAAAGCACAATTGGAAAAAAAAAACAAAGATTCTGGAGCACAAAGAACAAAACCAAATATATATAGAGAATATAAGCAAAATCATAAAGGACCTTATGTAGCATACTCAAAAGTATAATTTTTACACAAGAGAAAAATAGAAAACTATAAAAGATCTTAAGCAGACAAATAACATGGCCATATACCTATATTTCTACTGTATAGGAATTTTATATTTCTCTCTATATAGAGAGAAACTAGGAACTGAAAGACTATTTAGAAATGTTTTATAATAACCCAATAGATGAATTTTTAGGGTTTAGATTTAGAGACACTTAACAGAAAAATGAATAAACTTGAGAAATATTTAGAAAGTAAATTCTATAAGACTCAGATATGGACTTGGGGGTGAAGACTGCTAGAAAGAATTAAAAATGATTTCTAGGTTGCTCATTTCAACAGTTAGGTGAATAATGGTGCAATGCACTCAGGCAGGGAACACACAGGAAAACGATTCGAGTGGGGAAGAGGCAATGGTGATGTGGGTGTGAGATGTTGCTGGAGACCTAAGTAGTCATATCACTAACTCTCAACTACAGGTCTAGAGGACAGAGATGTTTTCTTGAATGACACATTTGGGAGTCTCAGACAATTAACTTAGAAAAATTTCAATGACATGTAACTTATTTCATCATCTATAGAATAAATTATATTTATCTCCCCTAGTGCCAGCAGGGTAGAGACTATTCTAAAAATGCACTGAATCAAACCAGGTTCTTTATGTTGGGGAATATATTTTCTTGTTCATTTATGGATAACACCTCTTCTTGTCATTATGTAATTGCTTGTTTGTAGGAAGCATAGTATGTACCTCTGCTATGATACCGCCCAGCACAATGCATTACATGATAAAGAAAATAACTGAGTAAGTCATTAACAACTTCTTATTTTAAAAAATGTTAAGGCATACTTTGCCCCCTATTTTGTTTTTCTTCTTTTTAGATCATAAAGTTACATTCCTTGGAATCTTCTTTGATGAGGCATGTTTTGTTGAATTTTTTTTAACCTAACAGATGTTTGGGTAGTTAAAATTCCTCATGAGTATGGTATCCTGTGGTTTTCACAACCTAAGTGCTACCCCAGGAATTTGCCTTTCTTGCTCTCTTCCAGGCCCGGTGGTCCATAGGAGATGCACATTATGAGACTCCCATTTCATTCCATACTAATTTCACACCCACACTCTTTTAAAGTTGTACATTTTCTCAACATTATAAGTACTTACTGTGCATCACAGAGAAACTTGGCAGTCTATATTCCTCCCCCACACACAATTCAAATTGCTTTTGAATATAGGGGTAATCAGAAAAATAAAAGATTAATTAAATGATCTGCAAGATTTTAATGCTTCCAGTGAAGTGTTTCTGCCATTTGTAATGTTTGTGCTTGTTGGTATCTATATACACCCAGTATTAAGTACAGAGTTATGGCTATTACACAGATGACTTAAGGAGAATAGCAGTTTGGCTTCAGTTACCTAGATCAGAGTATGTGGGAGAAATAAATGTTAGCTTGTGTTGGCTGAATACTGTTTTCTTTTTTTACTGTAGTGTACAGTGGTAGATTCAGATTCAGAAAGTGGATCTTTCATTTGGATTTGCTTCTTTACTAGCTCAGAGAGAGTAAATACAACATATTTTCTAATTCTACACCCTGTTTTAGAACATTTAAAAATAATGTTCATTGGTCTTTTATTTGAGTTATTCAAAGTGAATAAATCAATTTCAAACTACCCATCAATTGCTAGCTTCTTATCAAGAAGCTTCAGGTTTTGACAAGCAGTTCTATTTTACTAAGAGCATGGACGCAACTTGATGCCATAAGAATAACATGCACAATATTTGAAATAGTAATTTTATACCAATTTTTATTGTTGCTTTGTGTTTTATGTTATTCAGTTAAGTTTTTCACTTTCAAAATTCTATCTTCTCATATATTATGAAAAAAATAATTTTTGACTTAATGATAGGTAATGTAAAACTTAGTAATTTTCTTCATCTATATCATTTTTCCTTTAAAAATTTTTAAAATATATTTTATTAATCATGCTATTATAGCTGTTCCATTTCCCCCCATTCATTCCTCTCTGCCCTGCACCCACATCCCATCCTCATTTCACCCTCTTAGTTCATGTCCATGGGTTGTACATGTAAGTTCTTTGGCTTCTGCATTATACTGTTCTCATCCTCTCCTTTCTATTTTGAACCTACTATTTATGCTTCTTATTCCATGTATCTTTTCCTCCATTATCACCACTCCCCCTCCCCACTAATAACCCTCCATGGAATTTCCATTTCTGTGATTCTGTTCCTGTTCTAGTTGTTTGCTTAGTTCATTTTTGGTTTTTTTAAGGTTTGGTTGTTGACAGTTGTGAGTTTGTCATTTTACTATTCTTGTTTTTCTTAGATAAGTCCCTTTAACATTTCATAAAATAAGGGCTTGGTAATGATGAACTCCTTTAACTTGACCTTATTTGGGAAAAGCTATTAATCAGAATGCCCTTCCATTCTAAAAGAGAACTTTGCTGCGTAGAGTAATCTTGGGTGTAGGCCCTTGCCTGTCATGACTTGGAATACTTCTTTCCAACTCCTTATTGCCTGCAAGGTTTCTTTTGAGAAATCAGCTGATAGTCTTATGGGAACTCCTTTGTGGAGGAGTGGGTAAGTCTCTCTTTTTCTTTTGCTGCTTTTAAGATTCTCTTTTTCTTTTTAATCTTGGGCAGTGTAATTATGATGTGCCTTGGTGTGTGCTTCCTTGGGTCCAACTTGTTTGGGACTCTCTGAGCTTCCTGGACTTCCTGGAAGTCTATTTCCTTAGCCAGAATGGGGAAGGTCTCCTTCATTATATGTTCATATAAGTTTTCGATTTCTTGTTCTTCCTCTTCTCCTTCTGGCACCCCTATGTTGGAATGTTTAAAGTTGTCCCAGAGGTCCCTAAGTCTCCCCTCATTTTTCTGAATTATTGTTTCTTCATTCTGTTCCAGTTGATTGCTTATTTCTTTCTTCTGGCCCAAATCTTTGATTTCAGTCCCTGTTTCCATTCCATCAATGTTGGTTCTCTATGCATTTTCCTTTACTTCACTTTGCATAGCCTTCACTTCTTCCTCCATTTTTCAACCATACTCAACCATTTCTGTGAACATCCTGATCACCAGTGTTTTGAACTCTGCAGCTGATAGGATGACTATCTCTTCATCATTTAGTTCTATTTTTCCTAGAGTTTTGATCCATTTTTTTCATTTGGGCCATTTTCTTTGTCTCAGTGCCTGTAAGGAGTGGAGCCTTAACTATTCATGAGGGTGGGGGCAACCCACATCACCGGGTAGTGGCACTGTATGTTGTGGAGGATGTGAGAGGGAACAATGTTGCTTGCTCACTTCTCTGCCAGCCAGCGTTCAGTCATTTCCCCACTACCCACAAGCAAACTGGGCCCTCTGGTGCTGATTCCCAGGTGGGTTGATTTCTGTACATTGTAGGATCCTGTGGGTCTACCCAATGAACTCTCCTGTGAGGCTGGGAGTTTCTCCTGCCACAGAGCCCCACAAGGTTTTTCAGTCAGAAGTTTTGAAGCTTTATTTTCCAGCACTGGAACTCTGGTTTGTATGGTCTGTTGGTCTTCTCAGTTTATCCACACCCAATTGTGGGACAGCCTGGTATGCAAGCCACTGCCTTGCCTGCCCTGGTCCTCCCACCACTGCCTTGCCAGGAGTCCTCTCCATCTCAGCTGCCCATCTCTGCACCTCCTACTGGTTTGGATGAATGCTTCTTCTTTAAGTCCTTGATTGTTGGACTTTCATACATTTCCATTTTCTGGCAGTTCTGGGGTTTTTTCCCCCATTTTTAAATTTGTTGTCCTTTTTTTGGTTGTGGGAGGAGGCACAGTGGTATCTATCTACACCTCCATCTTGGCCAGAAGTCCCAGATTATTTCTTATGGTTTCAAAATGCCTACATTTTCCATGTTTGGTCTGCAGAATCAACATCTAAGCATGACTTACTTTTCATTTGAAAGACATTCCTGCTTCAAGACCTTTGTAGCTTGACTATTCTAATTTCTTTCTTCTATTCTTGTAGCACATGTTAGTTCACCATATATATTAACTTGCAACAAGATATGCAGTGACTTTTTTTTAAGATGGGAAGGGAGAGAGATAGGAAGAGAAACATTGCTGTGAAAGATAAATATTGATCAGTTGCCTCTCCCATGCACCCCAACTAATACAAGAATAAACTATGCTGTGCATACTCACAGCTGTAAACCTACTTTTTCCCCATTCTGTTTACAAATTTTGTCACTTTTTACACTCAATTACAGAGGAATAAAGGCAAATTTTCATGTATCCTCTAGCAATAAATTTTTTAAAAATTCTATTTGAACGATAGCAGAGTAGAAAATCAACTCTTAAGAATAAAGAGAAGAAAAGGGAATAGGAGTAGCATAGAAAAATCTATGTAAGATAAATTTCCTTTTGCTCAAGGTATTCTGTGATGGTGAATTAAAATTGTGGCAATGAGATACTAGACCCAGAGAGAAGAAAAATACTAGATAAAAAACAAACTAATACTCCATGAGAAAGTCCCTCTGTAGATTAGTCAAGTAAAGACTTAGAAGCTGGGGTGAGGAAAAACCAAGATTTATCTCTGCATTGCACCAAGAGCAAAACAAACAAATGAATCACCAAATGCAAAGAAAGACATTATGGTAAAGCTAGGAAAATAATGTTAATTTTTTTACAAAAAGTTCATGTTTATTGTGAAATATTTTTTTAAATATATTTTATTGATTATACCATTACAGTTGTTCTATTCCCCCCTTCAATCCCTTCCACCCGTACCCTCCCTCCCCCACCATTCTGTCCCCCTTAGTTTATAACCACGTGTCTCAAGTTCTTTGGATTCTATATTTCCCCCACTATTCTCGCCCTCCCCCCTATCTATTTTCTACCTACCATCTATGCTATTTTCTGTGCCTTCTCCCCCCTTCTCCCCCTCCCACCCCCCTGTTTCTAACCCTCCATGTCTTCTTCATTTCTATGGTTCCACTACTGATCTAGCTGTCCTCTTGGTTTGCTTTTGTTTTAGGTGTGGTTGTTAATAGCTCTGTGTTTGCTGTCCTTTCACTGTTACTATTTTTCATCTTCTTTTTCTTATATAAGTCCCTTTAGCATTTCATATAATAAGGGCTTGGTAATGATGAACTCCTTGAACTTGACCTTATCTGAGAAGCACTTTATCTGTCCTTCCATTCTAAATGAAAGTTTTGCTGGATAAAGCAATCTTGGCTGTAGGTCTTTGGATTTCATGACTTGGAATACTTCTTTCCAGCCCCTTCTTGCCTGTAAGGTCTCTTTTGAGAAATCCGCTGACAGTCTGATGGGTACTCCTTTGTAGGTGACTGTCCCCTTATCCCTTGATGCTTCTAGGATTCTCTCCTTCATTTTGGTCTTGGCTAATGTAATTATGATGTGCCTTGGTGTGTTCCTTCTTGGGTCCAACTTCTTTGGCACTCTCTGAGCTTCCTGGATTTCCTGGAAGTCTATTTCCTTTGCCAGACTGGGGAAGTTCTCCTTTATTATTTGTTCAAATACGTTTTCCACTCGTGGCTGTTTCTTTCCCCCTTCTGGTACCCCTATAATTCGGATGTTGGAACGTTTAAAGATGTCCTGGAGGTTCCTAAGCCTCTCCTCATTTTTTTGAATTCTCATTTCTTCATTCCTTTCTGGTGGGATGTTTTGTTCTTCCTTCTGGTCCATTCCATTGATTTGAGTCCCCGTTTCCTTTCCATCACTATTGGTTTCCTGTGCATCTCCCTTCATTTCAATTAGTTTAGCCTTCATATATTCCTCTAATTTGTGACTTTGTTCCTCTAATTTGTGACTATAATCTACCAGTTCTGTGAGCATCCTGATAAATAGTGTCCTGAATTGTGCTTCTGAGAGGCTGGCAATTTCTTGGTCGCTGAGAGTTATTGGCTCTTGCACTTTGAGTTCTTCTTGTGCCATCTTTCGGGTTGTTCGTGCCTGTTCCATAGCAGGATCAGAGCCCTAAAGTGTTCACTAGAACAAGGCAACTAAGTCGCTGGGTTGTAACCTTGTATGTGGGGGCGGGGTCAAAGAGGGACTATGGCGTCCTGTCTGCCGCCTGCCGTCACGGCCCTCACTGGTGCCGCAGTTGCTGCTGTCACCGGGCCCATGCATTTCATCCCACTGCTCGCAAGTGTGCCACTGCCGTCAGCCCTCGCCCCCTGGGGCCTGCATGGTCTGTCTCACTGTGTGGGAATATAGGCCCGCGGTCTGCCCCGCACCCCAACTGGTTCTCGTCTGCCTGCGCGCCTGGGTCGGGGGCCCTGTCCTGCCCGACCCTACTCGATGCTGGCTCCGCCCCTCTTACCGTCCCCGTTGACCGGTTAGATGTAGTCGGACTTCCGTATAATTCAATTTTCTGTCCTTTGGTTGTGTCTTTGTTTCTCCAAACCTTTGTTGTATTCAAACTTGGTTGTGGGAGAAGGCACAGTGTTTCCACCTATGCCTCCTTCTTGGCAGAAGTCTATTGTGAAATATTTTAAATATTCTACCATTATTTCTTTAAACCAGAATGAGTAAAATGGAGTAGTAGGCAATTTAAAATAGCCAAATTCTGGTGATTGTGTCACTGACCTTAAGGTAGGGAGTGAAGGTATGAAAGTAATGATATTCCAGTGGAAAGGCTCTCAAATTTTCAAATTAAGAACATAAGACTCTAAAAATCCAACTTCCACATTTCATTTATAAGCTTCTAAATTGATCATGTTATATGCTAATATGATCAATTTATAAACAAACATGAATGTTTATTTTATGCTAATCAAATATTTTCCATCATAGTGTCTAGAGTGCTTGAAGAAATTATGCATTTAGAAAGTCCACTCCGTCATTCAGTATGGTAGGTAGAAGCAGGCACTACCCAAATGAGATGCCCATAAGGAATAGGGTGGAATCCCTTCATGGCAGCAAATAGACACAAAGTCTATTTTAACCAAAGATTAAAAATTAACTGCCCACAGGCCAGATCTGGGCTACTGATGGGCTTGGTTTGAACAACTGAATGTTTCTAAATTTGAAAAAAAAACTACCTGGAAAGCATTATGCTGAGCGAAATAAGCCAGGTGTTGAAGGATAAATACCATATGATCTCACCTTTAACAGGAAGCTAAACAACAAAACAAACAAGCAAGCAAAATATAACCAAAGACACTGAAATAGAGAACAGGCTGACAGTGACCAGAGGGGAGAGGGGAGGGAATTTCAGGGGAAATAGGGGAGGGATTTAGAGGAACATATATAAAGGATACATGGACAACAACTGAGAAGGATGGAAACGGGAGGGAGGGGGGAGCATGGGGAGTGGGATGGGATGGGAGTAATAGACAGAAAACTGTACTTGAAAAATAATTAAATAAAAAAACTACCACAAACAAGGAATTGAATATTTTCACATTTAAAAAATTAACTGTCCTGTTTCTTTGAAAACATCAGAAGTCTTTTTAGTATAGTGCTTTCTCTATCAACTTGCCATGGCTTCCACCACTTTCAATCACTTTATATTATATCAGTTTACTTCTTTCACTATGGTACCTGTCTGACCGTTTCAGGTAACTGCTAGTTGCCCCTGGGACTTCAATGTTTATTCATTCATGTCCCGTTTTTTTAATCAAATTTGCACTTACGATTTTATTTATTCTTACTGGCTTACGCAACTAAAGTCTCTAGCTTTAATTGATCTGGATCATTTAAGGTGGGATCTGCATTATAAAAATTCTGATCATGAGCCATGGCTGGTGTAGCTCAGTGGATTGAATGCAAGCTACGAACCAAAGAGTTGTCAGTTTGATTCCCAGGCAGGGCACATGCCTGCGTTGCAGACCAGGTCCCCCGTGAGGGCCATGTGAGAGCCAACCACATGCTGATGTTTCTCTTCCTCTCTTCCTCCCTCCTTTCCCCTCTCTCTAAAAATAAATAAAATAAAATAATAAAATAAAAAGGCTGGTCATGGGAAGATGGAGGTGAAAGAATATTTCAGTCAAAAGGAACAGAGAGTGCAAAGGTCTAACCTTTACACTAACCCTTACCCAAATTCTAGGATTACAGTGTGTTCAGGTAATAGAAAAAAATGACCAGTGAATGGAAGGTAAGGGTAAGTAAGAAAGTGTTTATAAATGAGGTTAAAGTGTTAGGTAAGAGTCAGGTCATGTAAGTCTTTGTTAATCATGTTGAAAATTTCAAAAATTTTTCTAACAACAAAGGGAGTTCATTGGATAGCTTTTTAAAAAGATTTTATTTATTTATCTTTAGAGGGGAAGGGAAGGAGAGAAGGAGAAAAATATCAATGTACGGTTGCCTCTCGTGAGTCCCCTGCTGGGAACTGGCCTGCAACCCAGGCATGTGCCCTGACTGGGAATCAAACCGCGATCATGTGATTCGCAGGCTCGTGCTCAATCCACTGAGCTACACCAGCCAGGGCTCATTGGATAGCTTTAAAAAGGGAGGTGTTGTCATCTAATTTATCTTGAAAAGGATCAGCCTGCAGGCTCAGGAGGTCAGCAAGGTTAATATGGTAGCAGTAATGAAGGCTAGGACTAAAATGGCCACAAAGCAAATGAAGGATTGTGTCAGATCGCACAGTAGAACTATAGCATTGGTGGAGTTGAGGAGGAAAAAAACCCTTTCTAGATTTTCATTTCCTGCAACCAGGTGAGTAATGGTGTATTTTACTAAGATAGGAAAGGATAAGAAGGTTAGTGTTTAAACCACGCTAATTTGGGGAGATATATTTGACACACATGCCCAGTGATATCCATTGATCAGGTAAACATATTGATCTGAGTTCTGGGGAGCAGTCAGAGCTGGCACTGCATTAACAAACATTTATTGGACACATTATACAAACTTCATGCCAGATACTCTGGGGAATGGAAACAAGAGATACATTTAGTGACTTAGAAAATAAAGCCTCTCACTGCCTAGAAAGGACTGTAACAGTAACCATCGATCACTGAAAATCTGGGTGTGTGTGTGTGCCAGCCTACAGTCACTGAAAAGATTGTAAAGCCTGACTTCATATCCTTTAGATATGAAGGAAAACTGCAGGCATGGACAAAGCATTCTTGATATCATCAGTAATAGCCCAATGATAAAGAGAAGGCTGTAATGTTTTTGTTGCAAAATAGGACTGTGGGCCCTTTGCACACCTCTGAAAGTTTGAGAAAAACTCTAAAGGACAGAAAATGAATTTCCTATTGGTATTCATTGAAATTAAAAGTAGTATGTTATTACATGACTCAGTAATTTTTATGTTCAGTGATTTTACACATACTATAATTAAATAGAAATTAACATATATATGCTGAATACAACAGAAATAGAAATCACTGCATGAATAATATATACATATATGTATACATATATGTATATACATACTCTAATCTGTGTGTATGTACACACATATGCATACTTTACATGAAAGCCATTACAATTTTATGAAGACAGTGTTCAGATGGTAATAATATAAATTATTTGATGTTAATGATGTTGTTACAGCAAATGGGGTAGTTAGTTTTAAAATACAAAATTTAAGATGTAAGAGTAACCTTCACCTACACTTTGAGTGATTTCTATGGAAAAGCATTTAAAAAGCTTTTCCTTGGATGCAAAATATATATATGCCTATACAGGGCAAAACTTACGGCCAGGCAGGGTTTGTGTAGATATCCAACTCGAAGCGTTGCCATAGCCGGCATTGGTGCTGGCAGCCACTTGGAATCTATACCATCTGAATTTCCTTAATCCATATACTGTCTCTTCAGTTAGGTCAGCTTCATAGAGGTATTGAACTTTTTGATATTCAATGCATTCTTCAGATTCCCATTCTCTGCATTTTTGAGCTCGAAGTTGAGTGGTAATCTTGTAATTTTGGAAGTAACCAAAGATAGTGTCAGGCCTCATCCATGTCAATGTTGCACTAGTTGACTGAACGTTAGAAAAAGCAATATTCATAGGAACACTGGGAACTAAAAAGTAAAGAGAAAAATGAAAAATATTTGGAATTACCAAACATTTTGTAAACAGAAGGAAAAGTGACATTTAAAAGTACCTCTTATAATGTAACTAGAGGCATACTAAAGTGTCTAATTAAAATTGCCCTTAGGTTAATATCCACACATTTAATAAGCAGCATCGTAAAGGGATGCTCCGGAGACCAAGGGTCAAAGGGGTAGAAGCCAAAGTAATTGCTATTATTTCTGTTCCTAATTTTGCTCCCAAATTCTCTTACAACATAAACTTTGGCTTCATAGACAAGCACTGGTACAAAGGAAAACTGCTCATATAATCCTATGCCCTTCCCTAGGTATCGTCACTTCCTAAGAAACACATTCTATAGTTTAATTTCTAGACAGACACCAGTGCGCCCTTTGTACAGTAAATGTTGGTTATAAAATGATTTTAAATAAATAACCCTGTTAAGTAAATAATTTATATAGTTAGTTGATTTTTATTTTATCTTTCACATATTTAAAATTAACAAAACTCTATCTAGAGCATCATCGAGCACTCTGATTCATACACAGACTAAGGTATCTGTATATCACCTGTAATCACATGGTCCTACTGGAGTCACTTACTAGATTTCATGGTAACCATTGGTTTGCTATACACATACCATGGGCCATGCTGTGAGCCTGTTTAGGGATTAAGGATACATAAGGCTTATATCTTGACTTTAAGGCATAGGCATTTACTGGGCAAGAAATAGAAACATATTATGGTTAGAAGTGGGAAAGAACAATGCACTCAGTGGTATAGGCACTTTCTTCAACCACGCATCTGTGCGAGAGCTTTTGCTCAGAAGGCTGGGATAGAGTGAATAACAACAACTTGGATGAAAATTATATAATTCATAAAAACTGTACGTTAATATGCACAATTAAAAACAAGACAATAAATACATAGAAAACCCATTTATTCCTAGACATATCATACTGATTTGACTTTCGATAAATACCAAATGAGCACCCAATTTGTCCCCGATTCTATCATAGGTACTGGGAATGCGATGAACAAAACAAACAAAAGTCCCTACCCTTGTGCATTTTACACTCAGGAGACTTACATAAAATAAAAGTATAACTAAGCATTCAATAGAACACTTTGGATGATGATTTGTGTTATGGAGAAAAATAAGGACGTGTAGAAGGGGATAGAGTTCCAAGGATATTGAAAGTTGCACGGAAATTGAGCAGTTAGAGAAGGCCTCAGTGATTAGAAGACATGAAGTTCCTGGTAAAGGTAGGGGTAATAACCAAGTGACGATCTCGGGAAAGAGCATTCCCAGAGAGGAAAGTGTATCATTATTAAAGGCCCTAAATTGAAACCGTGCTTGGTATATTTGAAGGATAACATGGAAGCCAGTGTATCTAGTAGAAATCCAAGTCTGAGAAAAAACACTGAAGTCTACATTACATACAACACTGTAAGACGTTATGACTTCAACTTGAATAGAAGAGTAACAGTCTTTGACATGTGTTTTCATGAACTCGCTCAAGCTACTGTGTTGAGAATTGACTAAGGGACAAAAGAATGAAAACAGGGAGAGGAATTAGGAGGCTATTGAAATGTTAACACATGAGATCATGAGGGACTAGACCAGGAATGCTGCAGCAAAAATGACAAGAAGCACCGAGCCTAAATATAAAAGCTGACAGGAGTTGCTGATGTGTGACGTGTGGAGTATAAGAGAAAGAGAGGAGTAGAAGAAAGCTCTAAGGCCCTTGGACTGAGCACAAAGAAAAATGAAGCTGCTATTAATCAAGAGGGGGATGATTGTGCAAGGAGTAAGCTTTGGGCAGAAAGACAAAGAATTTATTTTGAATATGTTTACTTTGAAATGCTTATCAGATATCCAGAAGGTGTCAAGTAGTGTATAGATGCACGCATCTCTAGTTCTGTAAAAAGGACTATATGAGTTAAAATTTTGGATTTCCTCTTAAATTTTTACTGAATTATCTACAGACATATCACATATATGTATTTGCCTAAATCTGGAAGAGAATATCTTAATGTAATGGAAAACAAATAGATTCTTAAGCCATTGGATTCAATTGACCAGATTCAATTACTCTGTTTTTAAATATTAATATTTATCATCAAATAATACTGCATGCAAGCAGATATTGACCTTTAAAGGGCCATTACAAACAGAACACTGATACACTACTTCCAACACCCTCCCTTTTCTATCTTTAGTTATGAAGAAAAACAACTAAGAAAAAGTTATTTTTTTAAGAAAAATTTACCTTTACAGAAATTTTAGAGTTGGCTAAAAAGTAGAATTCCCATAATTCAAATTCTACAGCCATTAAGTTTGAACTTAGATTACTTGAAGAAAGACATATTTTCAAGATACTTTAACATGAAGCAGAGAAATATGACTGACTTGGGGTTTTGGGAAAAGTTTTGGGAGGAAAGGTGGCACGTGAGACAGGATTTTATTGACTATAAAGGCAGAGGTTCTAGGACTGGGGGTGATGCAACTTGTGCCAAATTTGACCATAGCTTATCCCTCGCATGGGCAATAACAAGTAGACAGACCACACACAGCCTGGGGAAGTGCTGTGTTAGAGGAACTCACAGATGGCCTGCCAGGAAATGGAAAGTTACCAAGTTGTCAGAATAAGACATTAAGAAGTGCATTTTATCAAGTCTAGTCTGGCAATTGCACAAGAGAAAAGGAACAAATTCATGGGCTGCTTCATTTGTTGAGGAAAGAAGAAATGAGATGGTAGTAGTAGGGAGAAACTGAAGTTTTAGATCTATTTCCGTGGTTGAATTCATAGAACAGGTAAA
Organism: Sturnira hondurensis; assembly: GCF_014824575.4. Taxonomy (NCBI): domain Eukaryota; kingdom Metazoa; phylum Chordata; class Mammalia; order Chiroptera; family Phyllostomidae; genus Sturnira; species Sturnira hondurensis. The sequence goes on from NW_028076432.1 coordinate 573,930, forward strand.
AGAATCAGGTGATGTAGGTGCTGATGTGAGGAAATTTTGCTGCTGTAATTAAGAATCCAAATAAGTTTACTTTAAAATAGGAAGATATAATCTGGCGGGCCTAGTTTTATAACACGAGTCCTATAGAAGCAGAGTTTAATAAAAAAAAACGCAAGATATTTTAAGCAAGACGCAAAATCAATGTACAAAAATTCTGCCACTGTTGGTTTTATAGGAGGGACCACATGATAAAAAATTCAGGACATGTCTAAGAGCTGACAGCAGCCCTTGGCTAGGAGCCAGCCAGGAAATGCTGATTGAAGTCCGGCCGCAGTGAGAAACTGGATCTGCCACAAACACGTGGGCTTGGAAGAGGATCTTAGCCCCACCTCAGAGTACAACTGACTGACACCTTGATTCTTTTAAAAATATTTAATTGTTGTTCAACTATAGTTTTCTGTCTTTTACTCCCATCCCAGCCCCGCGCCCCCCGCCAGTGGTCCCCACCTCCCTCCCATTTCCACCCCCTTTAGTTTTTGTCCATGTGTCCTTTATACTAGTTCCTGTAAATCCTTACCCTTTCCCCCTGAAATTCCCTCCCCTCTGGTTATTGTCAGCCCATTCTCTATTTGAGTGTCTTTGGTTATATTTTGCTTGTTCGTTTTGTCGTCTGACACCTTGATTTTAATTTGTGAAACTCTGAGTATAGAATCCAGGCACATGGTGCCCAGACTTCTGACCTACATAACTGTGTGTGAATAAGTTAATGTTAAATTACTAAGTTTGTGCCCTGGTTGGTGTAGCTCAGTGGATTGAACACGGGCCTGTGAACCAAAGGATTGAGGTTTGATTCCCAGTCAGGGCACATGCCTAGGTTGCAGGCCAGTTCCCAGCAGGGGACTCACAAGAGGCAGCCATACATTGATATTTCTCTCCCTCTCTCCTTCCTTTTCTCTCTAAAGATAAATAAATAAAGCATTTTTAAAAAATTACTAAGTTTGTGACATACAATAGAAAACTAATTTACAACTTTCCTCTACAACATGACCAATCTCTCCTTATCTAGCTTTTGCATAAATATATAGGGCAAAGAGAAACTCAAAATCTTGAGGGACTTTATTTTAAATTTTTTCCCAGATAGTTCTATGAGTCTGTTCAACCTTCACTATTTTGAGCTGATATCTCTCTTCCTAAAAATCCTACATCTATACTGAAAACTCACCTTAAATCAGCCTAATCCTATTCTCCTCCCCACCTTACTCCATCATTTACACCAAATATTTAAAAAGGTTTTGATTTTGCTTTCATTTCTATAAAAAAAGATTGAGCAACTACATGTGTGTGTATATGTGTGCATGTGTATACATATATATGCACAAATATATACACACAAAACACAAATGTCTATTTACTTATTAGACAGATAGTGTCCCTGAAGGTCTAGATTAATATTTCAAACAAAGGAGGCATTTAATAAACATTTTAATGTATAGACAAATAAATAAGAGAGTATAACAGGAATTTGGCTTAGACAGATGGTCAGGAAAGCATTTTCTGAATTATAGTTTGATCAGAGACCTGACAGATGAGATATAGATTTCCAGGTGAAAAGAGCAAGATGTGTTAGGACTCTGAGGGTGAAGGAGTGGGCACATTGAAACCACTTAAAGACGGCTGCTGGATCCACAGGAAATAGGAAGAGAGAGTGGACTGGAGAGGTAGGCCAAAATCAGGTAATGCTGAGCCTTGTAGACTAGATTCGAGAGTTTTAATTTCATTCTACCTAGAGAGGGGATACTTGAAAAGATTTGGATAGACTTTTCATTTGCGCCAAGACCATAAAGTCTTTCCCCATGAGAGCCAGGCAATAGGGTCTAGACATTACCCTTTCTTTTGAGTCCACCACAAGCACTTCTGCTATGCTTCAATTTCATTCACCTAGCATTTCCTGAGCAACTAGATATGGGAGGGAAAAGGCAGTATTAGCTATCCAATAAACTGGAGAAGTAAGAGGGCTACCGTCTCCCTGTTTCAGCAGGACGGATGACTAGATGCCCATGGTTTTATGAGGAGCTTTTTTCTACCTTAAATGTTCAGATTGTAAAAAAAGAAGACTTTAATGCCAAATTTTGTTGCACAGTTAAAAATTTTCCAGCAGGTTAGTATTGGTCCACAGACTCTAGTATTCTCCAAAAAAAGTGTAACAAAGAAGTAAAGGTCTAAATTGGATAGCATTTTAACAAAGAAACAAGTTCCATGCAAGAGTTATTTTTAATCCGGCTGCAGAAAGAGTAACAAAAATTGCAGTTCCCTTCCATGTGACAGGTACAGTGATGGACCTTAAACAGACACCCAGTAGCTGACACGTGGGCACTCCAGTGTTGCCTATGTGATTGAATTATGCTTCACTGAAATAGTCCTTTGGTTTTTATGTACTATAAAATTGTGTCCACATTTTTCAATCAAATGTATTTAAAACACTGAACCAGAAATAAAATCTAATCTGCAGTCAAATATGTAGTGTAACTCATACACAATTTTTAACAAGGCTACCTCAGAGGCCTTCATAAATGACCAGCAATAACCCTTATTTATGTCCAGTATCTTCTCTTTTGATGAACTGAGTATTGAACTAGACTATTTCAAGGCAACTGCCCTATTGAATTACAGATACTAAAAGGATTACACTCATTTTAGCATGGAGAATCAGATTTCCATTCTTTAAGAATGACTAAAAACCTCAAACTTTTTCTATCCACAGATGGTACTAATTTGAACACATCATTCCATGTTTCCTGGAGTAATCACGCAGCTTGCTTAGATTTTGTAAACATGACTGAACTGTGATGAAGCGATCAACATTCACTGCAAGGTATTCTGTAAATTACATTTTTATTCATAAATTATTCTTGTTGGTAAAATACTTTCATCCTGATTGAAATAAAAGTCTGTAGATCTATGTAAGTAAAATTTGTTATCAGTTTAAAGGCATGACGGTCTTAGCGACTATTCAGTAGATTCCATTTAGAGAATGAAGATGTGTGTGAAATGTAATTATTTTATAAACTTCTGGATATTAATATGAGAAATTGCCAACTTTTATGATAGGATGCTGATAGTGGCTTTGCTAACTTCTCACTGACCTAGTTAAGTATACTAAGGTTGAAGAGAAAATTTCCTTGATTCTATATTTATGACTATATACTTTTATCTTCAATCACAGACGAACTCTTCTTTAAGCAAAACAGACATCTGGAAATTTATATTTATAAAAGATATAAAAGTATCAACACAACTTTTCTTAGTTAATTAAAAATATTTATATTTACTAATTGTAAATAATCTACAGCCCTTTTAGAAACAAAAGGACCAAATACATAACCTAAACATACATAAGTAAAAGTATAGTTTACTAGCACTAACATAGTATAAATAAATATAAAAATAGAAATTTCTGCAAAGTTGAGTACAAATAAAACTTCATCATACTACATATAAATCTTGATTAACTTCAATTTAATTAACAACATTCATCAGCCATTCTCATTGAGTGGTATGGGCCAGCTATTCTTAAGTGTATCAGCTCTTTTTCATATATATATATATGTGTGTATATATGCAAATTAATGTACCCAGTAGGAGCCAGCACAAATACACGATGCCAAACGGAAATAGAAAGAGAAGATCTGGGAGTTATAACTTGAAAGGGCAGTTGAGGATTAGTAGAAATGTGAGAGAGAAAAAATGTTTAAGTAGATTGAATATGACAAGAGATAAATAAGAGGAAACAAAATGTTTGCCAAGGGCTGGAAAGTATATGAGGCTGGAGGAAAGAAAGAGTAGGGAAGTAATAAGAAAAAAGGGGGGCCATCAAGTGTGATATTACTGAAAGGCATTGAAAGTCTGACAGATGAGTTTAGATGACTACCACAGGCAACAGAGAACACCAGCAGAAATTAACTGGTAAGGTATAAAGTTAAAAAAAAAGACTGAGCCTCCCTATAGCTAGTTATCAGAAAAAAGTAAACTTGATAGTAAATAATTCTTGGTTAAGAATTGTATATATGCAGTGTGATGCAGATTATAGTGATGACAAAACTAATTAGGAATAAAGATAAATAAAAGACAAAAGAATATTGGCAGAACATGATGATTTATTGGACATAAAAGAAATGGGAGTACAACAAATGTAATGAACCCAGAAATTCAGTCAATAAATAAAATATATGCTGTAAACTTTCTAGAAGTAAGTTATGATTTGGCTCTAAGTGTTATATAACATAATATTAAAAAATCAGCATCATAAATTTCTGTGCCCATAAAGACAAATTAAATGATCAAGAAAAGTGCAATAATCTCTGGTACTGAGATCAAAGATATAGTTCTCCCCCCAAAATCACATAAATAGGGTATCACTTAACATCATGATATTCTTACTTGGAAAATAACATTCTTACATGATAAATTATAAATATGTTTAACTGAGCTCTTTCTTACAATATTTCTTAATGAGGATAGTCATAATAATGATCAAATACATTTTTGTAAAACTGTATCTTCAGAAGTTCTAATCATTTAGTTCAGGTACACTTCTCTCAGGCACTATGGCTTAATCTTTGAGATAGATTTTGGAGTAGCTGGAAGAGTATTTACCAAAATATGCTACATAAACATGACTTTAGGTAATACTACAAAGCTGAGAATATGAGTTGACCCACTTATGAGTGTGAAAAATTAAACGATCTTAACATATTCCATTTGCATGAAAGGGAACTGAAACAAATATTTAAAAGACTGAGAATTCCTAAACAAAAATTTAATGTATCTATCCCAATGCATGTACACTCAGACAGTTAGGAACCCAAAAGTCTATGGACAACAGCTATAATCTTGTTTTTAAATCAAGTATTAATGGACAAAAATTTCTTATTTATAAAAATATCTCAGTAAAACTTCTGGGGGGAAAAGTGTTTGTTTTTCCTAGGGCACTACAAAGAAAATGGATTATACATGTCCTTTGGAAGCAAATGAGTTGATTTGTTTTATAGTCATTAGTTTGACAGCTTTATATAGCAAGGTATCTCATGAGAATATCTATCAAAAATGACAACTGTGATTTAAAATAGTTTCTATGAAGCAGTTCTTAGGGGAGTATTTACATAGTACAGTTAATTGTCTATTAAGACCATTCTTATAACATCTGGAAACTAAATTGAACCATTAGTATTGATGAGAAAATGAGAAAGACATACTGATTTGTAAGGATTCACTTGAGGATAGACATGAGTAGATAAAATGTTATTTTATATCTTGTTAGCATGGATAAATAGAGATGTCTTGGAAAGAAGCTTCAGTTAGCAAAAGAGGTTAGAAAAAAGCAATTTGAAAGAAGTATGTATATATAATTCTTGAAATAATGAGAATGAAAGAACATTTAAGGGTATTATTTATAGTGTTGGAAAAACAGATGATGAACTCAGTAGTTAATGGACAGTGAAATAGAATAGGAAAGAAAGATCATAAAAATGCAAAGAAGCCAATAATGTCTAATACTTAAGAAGTATTTGTTCAACAAATAAATAAATAAGTGAACAAACTAATGGCATCATGCAATAATTTCGAGAACAAAGTGTCACCAATGCTGATTACAATTAGACGTTACTAGAAACCATTTACCTTTTTTCAGTACTGTGGCTCCTTGGTGGAAAGTTTGAGGAGATCTTTCCCAGAAAGAACTTGGATTTCTCAGGGATTCCGGGGAGTGGGGGGTGGGGTGGGGAAGAAAAGAGTGGAGACTAGAAGAGTAGAGATGAGATTAAATGAGACAGAAAAAAAATCAGTAGAGGAGAAAGGATCAAAGGATAAAGTGAGATTGAGAACCCTGTGAAATTAGGCAATAGAAAAATCCCCAAATATTTTTAAGAACAAAGATATCTACCATTTAATTTAAAGTCATGTATATGAGTGCAATGTAAACTCCCTTTTCTGTGTCTGTATCACAGGTATTCAGTAAGGCTATATTGTATATAAAAACGCACAGTGTGGCCAGAATTGTCAAACTCATGCAAAAAAATAATTTTGCAGAAGTAGCTAAAAATTCATATCAAAATATTCCAGTGCCTAAACATAATAAACTTGAAGGATCTCTGTAGATGATGCCAGAATAGTTATATCAGGCTGGTTCTCCTGCAAATAACAAATATGAATTCTGGGGAAAATAAAACAGTTTTGGCTTGAGGCATCAGAGAATGGGCTGAAGAAAGAAGGAAGCAACAGTGGGTTAAACCCAGTTCTGGGTCTAACCTTCCCTGAAATCCTTGGCTGATCTCTTAGTGTACATATATAAAGAACATAACAGAGAGCACAGTAGAAACCAACAGATAAAAAATTGAGTAGAAATTTTAGTTGTTTCCCAATGTAGGGGTGACAGACTTTAAAAATTGATAAATAGCTCATACCTCATTAAAATCTCAAAAGGACCATATATTTACTTTACTCCATGTCCCAGGGTGGGAGAATTCTATCTATAAATAAGGATAAACTCCAAACCACACATTTATAAAACTACCATTCAGTAATTTAATAATCTTTTAGCATAAATGCCACACTCTTTAAAAGAAGATAGCAAAATCCAGAGTTCCTGCAAAACATCACCAACAATATCCAGTATAAGTTTAAAAATTACTCAGCAGGTAGAAAACTTACTAGTGACAGAGAAATGTGACTCATAGTCAAGAAGAAAAGATATTCAATAGAAAAAGACTACAGGATAGGTAACTGAGATGTAGGAGAAGAAAATGAATTTTTGAAAGCCATTATAAATATATTATTTGATATTAGCAGATAAGTAAAGACAATCAAAATAATAAATTTCAATATCAATTTGTAGAGGTACAGGCCTTGTCAATGTCTTCCTAACAAAGGTGAATCTTTACCTTAACTGAGGCTGTCTGTTGTCTTTTCTTTTTATATCTATAATAACATATCTGATAATATACCTTTGGAATATGAAAGTAATTTCCTTTTTTCCAGTCCCTCTCATACACAGCCATCCAACCAGAGCAGAGAGCTCAAATCCTCTCACTATTATTATCATGTTAATTGTTAACTGTTAACTATTTTATACTCACAAATGTACAAAACAAAGCAAAACAAAAACAGAAAATACAAGTATGGGCCTATTTGTTTACTTTTTATCTAATCTCAGAGATTTTCCCACTGTCCTTTCTCCTGCCTCCCTAATCTATCACCAGTGAATTACATGTAAGGCCTGTGGGTTTTTCCCTTTGATTCTGATGTGCAAAATAAGTGGTATAACTGCCATTTTCCAGAGCATTTTCCCAATCCATTGAGATTTTGTTTCCTAGCAATTGTCAGTTTGGCTCAAATAAACTCACTAAAAATTTTAAAACTCTTTTAAAAATTATTTAATTTAATGTATTTTATTTAATGGAAAACTACCATAATTAGAAAGCAAATGGGCAATTTCAACAGAGGAAGGGAAATAATGAAACAGAGCTAAATGGAAATTCTAGAATTTAAAAGTACAACATCCTAAAGAAGTCCATTATTGGACTTCTTTAGCAACAGATTAAAAATGGGAGAATCCACAGCCAATCAACTTGATGGCACATCAATATGCCAATCTAAAGAACAAAAAAATGTGAAAAAATTAATACAAAATTAAAGAATGATATCAATAGGTACATAATTTGAATCCCAGAAAAATCAGATAACAGAGGGCAGAAAAATATTTGAAAAAATAATAACTAAAAATTTCTCAAAATTTGGAAAAACGTTAACTTACCAAACCCAAAAGCTAAATGAACTGACAGCAAAGTAAATTCAAAAAATCTGTACTAGCTATATCATTGTCAACATGCTTAAAAGTAAACAACGAAAAAACCTTGAAAAGTGCTAGAAAGAATTACTTACTTAACACAGAGGAACTAATGGTATAAATGGCAACTGATCTCATCAGATACAACAAGTACTAGAAAACAAAGGAATCATATACTTAAAGTGAAAACATTGGGGGCAGAGGGGTGGAGAACTATCAACCCAGGATTTTACGTCCAGAGGAAAAAAATTCTTTAAGACTGAAAGAAAAATAAATCTATTTTTCAAACAATTAATATCTTAAAGAATTTTATGCAAGCATTCCAGCTTTGGAAGAAATTCTAACTTTTTTAGCTGAAAGGGACATGACAATAGATGCAACTCAGAACTACTGGAATAAATGAAGGACACCAGGAAGAGTAATTAGGTGCAAAAATATGCATGCTGTTCTTACTTCGTTAAAGTGTCTATTGGCTCTGTAAGAAAAATAATACGATAGCCCTGGCTGGTGTAGGTCAGTGGGTTGAGCACAGGACTGTCAACCAAAGCATCGCCAGTTCAATTCCCAGTCAGGGTACATGCTTGGGTTGCAGCCCAGGTCCCCAGTATGGAGTGCTCAAGAGTAAAGCACACATTGATGTTTCAATCCCTTCTTTCTCCCTCCCTTCCATTCTCTCTAAAAATAAATAAATAAAATCTTTAAAAAAGAAAAATAATACAATAAATTATGGGTTCTACCATGTAAATAGATGTAATTGTTTAAAATACATAACTTTTACAAGTTTGTATACTTTATGGAAGCTGTACAATATTAACTTAAAAAGGTAGGATAAGCTAAAAAAATATTATAATCCCTTAGGCAACTACTAAAGAATAAAATGAGGGAGTATAGATAAAAATCCAATAGAGGATTTCAAAAGAAAGTTAAACTATTCAATTAACCCACAGAAAGGCAAAAAATACAGAAGAAAGGAACCAAAAAAGTGATAGGACAAATAGAAAACAAAAAGCAAATAGTAGAACTAAAATTAGCAATGACTTTAAATACAAATAGATTAAATGCTTCACTTAAAAGGCAGAGATTGTCTGACATGATAAAAATGAAAGACCTAATTATATGCTCTCCACAAGAGACATATTTTGCTGTCTGTCAGACTCAAACATGACACAAATAATTTAAAAGTAAAAATAAAAAGAGATACAAAATGCAACAGTAAAGGGTTTGTGTCTATATTAATATCAGGAAAAAAGAATCATTAAGATAATGTTGCCAAAGATAAAAGGGACAATTTGCAATAATTAAGAGTCAGTTAGGAAGTTACGACAATCATAAATATGCATGTGTTCAATAAAAAAGAATTTTTTTTTACTGTTTTGAGTTTTTTTTCTTTCTCTCTCTTCTTTTATTGTGGTTCAAGTACAGTTGTCTCCATTTCCCCCTACCGCTTCTCCTCACCCCAACCCTCCTCACCTCCCACCCTCGATCCTTCCCCCCTTTGGCTTTGTCCGTGTGTCCTTTATAGATGTTCCTTGACATCCATTCCCCCTTTTAAAGACATGCACCAAATGCTGACAGGACTGAAAGAAGAAATGGACAAATCCACAATTAGTGTTGCATATTTTAACATTCCCTTCTCAAAAATTGATAGAATAATTAGGTTACAGTGTGGTGAGGTTATAAATTTGCAAAGCATCCTAACAACATTGAATTAGTACAAAGAACAGTACAGCCAACAACTGAAGAGTATATATAATTTTCAAGTATGCATGGAAGAACATTCAATAAGGTCAATCGTGTGCTGAGCCACAGAAAATGACCCAAGAAATTTTTTTAAAATTAAGTCTTACAGATATGTCCTCTGATAATAATGGCGATTAATTAAATCTATAACTAGAAACTCCCAATATTTAGAAATTAACCATATTTTTAAATGATGGCTCAAACAAAACACTGCAAAGGAAATTAGAAAAAATTATTTATCTGAAAGCAAAAAAGTCAAAAATTTTGATATATTATTACTCAAAAATTATAGGTATACATAATTATATTTAAAATGGAAGAATGCTCTAAAATCATTATGATAAATGAAATAAGCCAGACACAGAAAGATGCACGCATCATCTCACTCACCCGTCTAATCTAAAACAGCTGAACTCATGGAGACAGAGGAGGACAGTGGTTGCCAGGCAGTGGGGATGGGAAAATAGTGGGACATCGATTCAAGGGCACAAACTTTCAGCTCCATAAGTTCTAGGTAACTAATACACAGTACGGTGACTTTGTCAATAATGATGTATTATATATTTGAAATTTGCTAAGAAATAGATCTTAAATGTTCTCACCACACACACAAAGGTAAATATCTGAGATGATGGGTAGGTTAATTAGCTTGACTGAGGGAATAATTTCACAATATATACATATATCAAACATCACTCATATGCCTTAAGTGTAGAGTGTTTATTTGTCAATCATACCTCAGTAAAACTGGGAAAGACAGAAAGCGAAGACAAAAATAAGCATAAGAAGACAGAAAAAGAAAATTACACTAAAACCAAAATATTTAGAAGAAAGAAAGTAATAAAGATCAGGGGTCAATGAAATGGAAAACAGATAAACAACAGAGAACATTAACAAATTCAAAAGTTGGTTCTTTAGAAAAATTAATAGAATTAAAAAAATACTTATCCAACCATGCATAAAATGATAATATTTCTGACCAAGTTTGGTCTGTTCTGGAAATGTAAATTTTATTTAATGTTTAAAAATAAATTATGTACTTTACCATAGTAACAGAACAAGAGAAAAAAGTATATGATCATAGGCATCTACAGAAATCCTATAGCTAACATTGGATAAAATGATGAAGGACTGATGCTTCTCAAGATTGGGAAGAATTCAAAGATGTCTGTTTTTACTGTATTTATTTAATTCAGTATCAGAGAGTTTAGCCAATGAAATAAGATAAAGACAAAAAGTAATAGAGTTTAGAAAGACAGAGATAAAATGACTTTCATACCAGGTAAAATATTTTTAATGTAGAAAATTCTAAAGGATTATATTTTTTAAATCCCTTTTAGGACTAGTAAGTAAATTTAGCAGTTATAAGATAGAAATTCAATATGCAAAATCAATTGTATTTCTCTAGTCTATATCAAACAACTGGTAACTAAAATTAAAATTATTCTATTTACGTATATAGGTATATTGTTAACAAAACATACAAGACACTCATTTGCTAAAAATTATAAACCACTGATAAAGAAAATTGGAGTCTAAAAAAGGAGTAATATACAATGTTTATATATCAGATAATGTATTGTTAAGGCATCAGTTATCCCCAAATGCATGTATAGATTAACTACAATCCCAATGAAAATGTCACAGAGGTTTGTTTTTTTTTTTAAGGTGATTTGAATCACAGAAGTTATATGGAAATGCAAAGTACCAAAACAGCCAAAATAACCTTGAAAGCTAACATATTTTTAGAACTTACACTCTCTGATTTCAATAGTTTTTTTAAAACTATAGTAATCAACAAGCACAGTGTTGTCATAAAGGTAGGCAAATCAATCAATGGAATAGAATATATTCCAGAAATAGATTAAAGTACATAGAGTCAACTGATTTTTAACAAAGTTCCTACCAAGGTAATTCAATAAAGAAAAGGAAGTGTTTAAATAAGTAGTTCTGGAAAAATGAATATATGTTAAAAAACTTTAAATCATAACTCCTACTCCATCAATACAAAAAAATAAAGATGAATCACGGATACAAAGTTAAAAGCTAAAGCTATAAAATTTCTAGAATGAAATGCAGGAAAACACCTTCATGATCTTGAAGTAAACAATATTTCTTGGACACAAAATGTGCTAATGTAAAATTAAAAGTACTAATTTGGATGTCTGCAAAATTAAAGTCATGTGGTCACCCAAAGGTTCACGATGGACATACAAAGTCAAGTTATTGACTAAGATAATATTTGTTATACATATATCTAATAAAGTACTTGAATAAAAAATACATAAAGAATTCTTATAACTCAATACTAAAAAGAAAACAACTCAATAAAAAATTATCTAAGACATAAACAGAAACTTTCCAAAAGAAAATTGGATAAATCCCTCACTTTTCACATTCTACATGCTTAAATTTCTATTTCTATGGTTTAATTAAATGGGACCTGTCTGTCCAAAACAAGGGTTAAAATATGTTACCGTTGTGTATTAACTGTGAGTATTTGCATGAAGCGAACTTGGTTACTATCTCTTTTTTCCACAAATTGCAACATAAGTAACAGATACACATTATAATCTGTGACAAATCATGTCACTTCTTTTAAAGCCTATCATCAATTGGTCACTGTGCATCTGTTATTTAGTTTATACACAGTCAGCAAAGTGTATGGTTATATTGCCTCCTTGTCCCCCACGTGAATATGTCACATAGGCAAAAGCATGTGACATATTGAACAACAAAGATGGCAGCACAGCATGCCAGAAGTGAAATTTGAATCAAACATAAATGGATTTTTAGATCAAATAGCTAATCATGGGAATGTCATCATTGCTGTTATTTATGAAACTTTAGATATGCAGCTAGAGGAACTTAGTAAAAAGAGACTTTATAGACATAAGAAAAGTGATCGTGATGAAAAAGATGATGTCCCAGAAGAAGTCATGCCAACAAAATCTTCACATTAACAGAACTCTTAGTGAACACTATGAAGTAATAATGTTGTATTTTATAACATTGAAAGTGCAAAGGATAAAGTGGTGTAAGCTAATTCAAACTTTGAAAGGAGTATAACAATTTGCCAAGTCATAGAAAAGATGCTCTTATTATATTGTAACTTAAATAAGAAGAAAACTAGGGCAACCACTGTTAAATTTTGTTAAGAAGAAATCAAACACTTTAATTATTGATATTTGTAATGTTTCAAATTATAACGTAGTAAATAAATATTGGTTTTATTGTTTTCATTTCTATATATTTATAGCAGACAATAAAACATTTTTAATATAGTGACAAAACATTTTGAAGATCATTGAACAGTCATAACTTCCCCCATTGATTATGAAGGTTGCTTTGCACAGATTCAGCTCATAGCCTGTGCTCCCACATTACCATGGAAAGCAAAGACTGCCTGTATGTGGTCAATAACCATGTTAAAGGATTTAACATCATTAATCCTCACTGAAATATAATTATACTTCCAATATGGTTGAAATTCTTTTACATCAACTAAAATGTCTAAAGCAATTAGAAGTCTCACGCATTGCTGTTGGGTACATATTTAAAACAGTACGACCACTTTAGAAAACTGTCAGTCTCTTGAACAGTTAAACATGCATCTAGACTATGCCCCAGCAATTCCACACACACTCACACACACACAAAGATTTATACAAAAATATCTATAGCAGTTTTCTTCATAACATTTATTTTAGAACAATCAAAAGAAAGCAGACACACAAATAACAGAATATTCGTATGATGGAAAATAACAACAATAAAAAAGAATGAATTAAGAAACCTTCACCAACATGAGTTTCACAGTTAATATTGAGAGAAATAGACCAGACACAAAAGAATACCTACAGCTCAAGAAAAACTGGTAGTATCCCATGCTGACTGAAAGCAGAGCGGTGGCCTTGGAGAGGGAGTATCCACAGGAACTTTGTGTGGGAGATGGAAACATTCTGATCGCTGTTGGGCAGTGGTTATCAGGTGTATGCATTTGCACAAACTCACTGAATTGTACACTCACGTTCCATGCATTTCACTGCACCAAAATAACTTCCCATAAATAAAAAAATTAAAAAAATCATAAAACATAAAAAGTTTGCCTATAAAATATGGCAATGATATTAAAAATAAATCATATTTATATAAAATTTCAAAATATTAGACAGTAATACTTTCTAAGTAATGGGAAAAAACAATCAGGAGATTTATTGTACTTCTCATATATTCACACTGGAGAGGAAGAGTTACAAATTAGTCTGACCATGTCAACTACTTTGAACTATCTTTTGGTAATTGTTTAATCTGCGGAAGTTGTCCCCAATAGTACTTCTAAGAATAGCATTCTATCCAGCTTTTTAGGGAGTATGTATTATAGAATTAACCATTTCTCTGTAATAACACCTTAAATAAAAATTTTCAAGTCTAAACTTTAAAATGTTAGACCTCTCATACATACCAAATAGCAATGTAGTTGCATTTGAAAAATGACAAAGAAAATTTTGGTTTATAAAAACCTTATTAAAGTAGGCTAACCTAATTAGTAACAGACTTTAGAAAATTGGGCTACTGACATTTAATATATCCTTTAATTGGTATAGATTTCATTGTTATGTTCTGTATTGGACAATATTTATTACCTTTCCAACACTGCTATTTGCTTTAATGTGATAATTCTTCATAGTAAGGCATCCTGTCATAAAATAGGTGATTGTTTTCAAGGTTGTAGTGAATATGTAGGTTGTAAAAATTTAAGTTACAATGACGATATTAATATACTAAGAAATGTTACTTCTTTATTTAAATTTTGGAACTGTTCAATTATATGGTGGCTGCTATTTATGCACATCTTATATTTATAAAACAGCTTTCTCCACCAAAGATTTTTTGTATACCATAAAATTTATAATTTTTGAAATTCACTGTTTTGAGGTTAACAACAGTGTGTACAACCTTATATTCAAATCCTTTCTTTATATTTATATTGCATTGATTTTTAAACTGAGTTAAATCAGTGAATTATTATAAATAAAATTTTGCTATCATTGAATTTATTTCTTCTACATTCATTGGAGAGTTTTTAATACCATTAGTAAACATTTTCTCTTGAAGTTTATAATATCATAAAAACAATAGTCACATTCCTGAAGGTTGCAAGTAATATTATTATAAGAAAGAAAGAATGAATGAAAGAAAGAAGGGAAAAAGGAGTTTTGCTTACATACACATGCTTAATTTGCTTAAAAAGGGAAGTAAAGAGAAAACAAAAAGAACACGGGCGGTGAAATGCGGGAGGAGGTTGATACGTAAAGGCTGTTATGAAAAGTATCAACTACAGCTGCATACGACAGGAATGGAAAATGGTGTAATAAGATACGCCCCAGTTCCTAAATAAGTTAATAAAAATGCTGCTTAAAGAACAGCTGGCTTTAGCTGGAGCTGGGATGGAGAGAAGAGCTGATGCCTAGAGTCCACTAAATGAAAGAAATTGGAGCATCAGAGGGGTTGAGAAGAATTATGCAGAGTGACTCCAATTCATTTTTGCAGGAGGAATTATATTTAAAAGAACTCTTACATGTATAATTTGAAATTGGATACCTAAGACAATTTCATAATAGCAGACATTACATCTTTGGAACTGATCCAGGATAAAAAATGGGAGATGTGTCTCGTGCCTTTAAAAACTTCCCAGAATGTATTTCGCTTCGGTATTTTACAGATCTGATCCTGTCAACTAATAGTGTTTTAATATTATAGGTTAAGCACATATTTGATAACAGAAATTGTTTTTACACATTTTAAACCCATATTTGGTTAAAAGTATGTGTATGCTTATATCCTAAATATATCTGCACAAATTAACAAGGAAATTTGTCTAATGGACCTGAATTTGCCCCATTCCTCATGACTCTATTTAGACATTGGAAGATAATGGAAGAAAACTCATAATTCCACTGAACACAAATGACTTATTGAATTTATTAGATAAGGAAGGCATTATAATATAGTAAAAAGAGTTCTGGATTAGTAAGAATTCTGCTAATAAGTAGTTTTAATACACTTAGCAGACACTTAACCTCTGCTTCATTTTTCATGTATGTAAAATTAAGGACAATGACATTATCACGGAGAATCAGTGAAGACCTAAAATTATATAATTCTAAATTTTCAAAGCACAAGAAATAAATTTGTTCCATAGCATTCTTTCCAGAAGTCCCTCATATAACACATATGCATTAGTAATGTGAAATTGAATACATGGATTAAAAGGTTCCACATATAGTAAACACACCCCCATGAATGGACGTCTGCTTTGAAGAAGACTGAGTAGAGGCATTCTCCCTGTTCCTCCCGTGAGGTACAACTAAAGCTGTAGACACTCAATATGAAACAAACATAAGAAGACTCTGAAAGGTTCTGAGAAGGGACTCAAATCCAATGAACAACACAGTGGTGAGTTTCCTCTGGGAATCATGCAGCCCAGAAGCCAGCAACCTGAAAATGCCAACCAGCTCAGCTCCCAAAACCCCAACAAAAGCCTCTCTCTGCAGCCAAAACAACAACAAAATCCGAAACCAGTAAATTGGCCCAGCAAGACAGAAAACTTTTAGACAATCACAGCTCTACCCCAGTACCATAGAGAAAAACTGATCCCACGACAGCAAAGGTCAGATGGGGAACCTAGTCTTGTGCCTTCACCAGATCTACTAGTTACTAATTTGTTTTGTTAGGAAACCACAAAACTTGCTATAAAAAAAAAAATCCAGCAATACAAAACCATAAAATCCTCACTTCTCTCAAGTCCTCTTCTCAGTAATAACCAATATGCTTAAAGTACTTTTTATTATTTGAAATTTTATTTTCAGCAACAATTTACATTCAATATTATTTTGTATTAGTTCAGGTGTACAGTGTGGAGGCTAGACAGTCATATACTTTACACAATGGTCCCCCAGTACTTCTCGGACACACGTGGCACCATACACGGGCATTATAACATTATTGACTATATTCCTATGATGCACTTTACATTCCCATAACTATTTGTATATAACATTCTTGAACTGACAAAATCATAGAAAATCCAGAACATATTATTGGTTGCCTGAAGGTTCAGATTAGGAAAGGTGTAAGGAGGTGGGGCAGGAATTTTGTGTGGCCATGAAAAGGCAGCCTGAGGGATCATTCTCATGAGAAAGTTCTCTGCTTTGATTGCATCTATATCAACATTGTGTTTATGAGACTGTACTAGAGCTTACAGGATGCTACTGCTGGAAGAAACTGGGAACAGAGAACACACGATTTCCCTGACTTATTTCTTATAACTGCATGTCAACCTACAACTATCTTAAAATAAAACATTTAATTTAAAGAGTACCTTAGAGATCATGCCTTTCTTAGATATTTTATCATATCATTGTCTAAAAATGATTTTATGGCTGAAAGTTTCTACTTAGGCACCAAAAGTATACATACTGTGTCTATCATTCTTCTAGGCCTGTATATTGATCGACTGATACTTTTGTAATACATTTATTGAGCATCATTATATGCCAGACACATTTCTAGGTACTGCAAATAAGTGTGAACCACACAAAGAAAAACCCGTCTGCTCACGGAGCATGCACTGTGGCGAGGACAGACCCACAGACAATGACACACGGAGAAAAGCCGAGCAGGAAAGGCAACAGAAAACTCCAGCTGGAAGGAAGTTCCATCATAAATAAGTCAGACTCTCTTTGAAGGGGTGGCATTTGAGAATATATTTCAAAAGACGAAGGCAAAGACACATGTATAACCAGGGAAGAGAATGCTGAGTTGGAAAGAACCTTATGGGCCATTGAAATGACTGTGGAATTTATTCTTCTGTGATTTGAGGCTCAGCGAAAATGTGACAAATCTTCCTCCATCTAAAGAGATTACCACAGTGTTTTAGGAAAATGGCCAAAAAGAATCATTAATTTTGGAGTTACTTACATTGTTTATTACTCTAAATTTAGTAGAATGTCCAATTTTTCATAATATTATTTTCAAACTTCAGCTGAAGTTATTTAAAACTAAGAGTAGAGTAAGGCCCGCCCCTTTTATTCAACCTCCTGTCTTACACTCACTCCAATGGAGTGGCCTCTACTCTAGTCAGACTTCCATCTCAGCTCAACCCCTTGTACTGCATTCCTTTATTTCAGCACTTTCTCTTGCTGCATCTTGGGGTTCCTATGTACTCCCCTCTATTAATCTCACTATGTTCACGAACAGTGACGGTGCCACAGGGTGGTTTACTGTTAGTGCATTAGCATACCCATAATCTCCATATCTCCCTAACCCCCACCATCTAAAAGAACTCCAACAAAAATGAGAATGTCCTTTGACATGCATAATTGACATTTTCTCACAGCGTATTGAAGGACAACAAAAAAGAATATTTTGAATATGTGGCTATTTTATTATATCAGACAATGTAAACATAAAGTCACCCACCTATGAAATTCAAGGTCCAAGACTGCATCATTCTCTTCCAATTAGGTTACTGAGTCTAAGCAAGTCTGAAACTACCAAAGGGCAACATCCAATTCTGATTTTGCTTTATTATGGTCTTTGATAACATCTAGTTCTCTTGAGTTCCTGTTAGATATCCAATCTCTAATCTACACAACTAACATGCTTGTATAGACTTTTCGTCATTGTTTATACTTATTGAACATGTTGTTACATAATGGTGGAATCATGTAGTTACATAGAGCAGACGTCACCAGACCATTTGGGGCTCAGATGTGGGACTTGCACCCCAAACACTGAGCCTGTACACAGTAAGCATGAAGTAAGCATACATTGTTCAACGTTCACCACACTACAAGTGTGAAAGACACTTCTCATCTGATGTTCATTCTTAAGAAAAGTATTATATTTAAAAATTAAATCAGGTTTTGGGGGGCTGAGCGAAAAAAGGTATAGGGATTAAGCAAAAAAACCAAAATCTCATAGATACAACAGGATGCCGATGATCAGAGGGAAAGAGGGAGGGGGAGGAAGAAGATGGGAAAGGAGGGATGAATAGTGATGGAAGGGAACTTGACTTGGGATGGTGAATGCGCAGTGCAATGTATACAGGTGATGCATTATGAAACTGCATACTTGAAACCTACATAATTTTATTAACCAATGTCATCCCAATGAAGTCAATTTAAAGCTTATTTTATCAAAAGAAAGTCTGTATGAAAGATGCTTTGTAGAACACTTGAATTGCAATTAGAGTAACAAGGCTAATAGCTATTTCTCTCTGATCTGTGACAGGCAATTCTAACGCCTTTTGTGCTTTCAGCACTTACTGACTGACTGCTAAGTAGAATGTGTCAGTTCACTTGCTCAAGAACAAATGGAATCATGCGATTTTCCTGCATGTTTGACTTGTCAACTCAACTGAGGAGATGGGTGAGGAGAGCAATGACGAGGGAAGGCAGACAAAGGCAAAAGCCAACTTCTGAATCAGTGCAATAATTTGCAACCACTTTTACCACATACACTCAATCTATTAAAGGGTACTTAACAATGGTATGAATTCATATAAATGATATTTTTGTAAAAGCTGGTAAATGGAGATCAGATTTAGTCACAGTTTGCCCAGTTATCTCTGCACTGCTCTGAGGTCCATAGAATAGGGATCCAAACACAGTGCATGGCAAATACACTTTTTTAAAAGATAACAAAGGGCTTTATTAGCTTTGTCTTTGTTTTTAATAGCATACCATTAATATAATTGCAAGCTCAGTAAACTTCCAGTGGGTACCTACAGGTACCTGATATCTCCTATTGGACAAAAAGCGAATAAAGAAATCAATACTGACACACATGAATAAGTATAAAGGACACATGGACAATAATTAAGGTTGGGGGCGGAAATGGGAGGGAGGTGGGAAGCACTTGGGGGGGGCAGGGCAGGGAATACAAGACAGAAATCTGTACTTGAATAATAAATAAATAAATATATATCTATATATTAAAAAAAGAAATCAATACTGAAAAGAATAGCTCCTAAAAACTAAACTGTATATTTCATTTTCTCTCCATTAAGTTTGGAGCATCAGAAGAATACAGCTTATATTTCTCTTCTGATTCTAAATTACTGAACTTGGAAGAGTTTTAAATAAACCCAAACTTGAAAGTTATCTTCTAGATAAAAAAGTTTTTAAAATTCAATATTGAATCACATCTGTCAAGATTTGAATATAAAGAACTACTTTGAGATTCTGAAAGTTAAACCTTATAGACACATGAACTTGCTATAATATTTTTATGGGTACATATATTTTGATATAAACGCAGTTAAAAGTGCCAAGGTTGAGGGCCTTCATCTATATTTGCCCTAACCCAGCAAGTTTGACTGTGACAATGGAACCAGTTTGGATACCAAACACTAATCTCCTCATAAATTCAATCATATGATGCATGTTTAACTGCGCTCAGATATAGCCAAGTTTACACTAAAAAAAAAAATATCCAGTAATCCCTGGAAGGAATGTGAAGGTCAGACACTAGGCAGTGAGAAAGTAAGTCAAATTTGATTTTACTTTATGTCAAAATAAGCACAGAGTCGGTGACTCAGAGCTGACTATACACTGTGACTAATTTTAGAGTACTATAAATTACCAGTTTGCAACAGCTATAAAACTGTTTCCATTCTGAACAATGCATCTCCAGTTCTTACATCTATCTCACCGACAAACAATTCATGTGAACTCAGATGAAAGCAACTCATTTCCCTAATAAGTACTGTCATCCTAAATACAATTGCAAACTAGACTTGAAACTTAAAGATAAAAATATTAAAATTTGTGAAGTAGCAGTTGATACTCATGTTTCATATGAATGACTGTCCTTAATTTAAAAATGTTTATATTTGCCTGGGAGAGAATATAATTTTGCCTCACGGTTATTTGGAGATAATACATTGCAGTGGAAAAAACTAATTTCTTTCTTTTACAAGCATTTGAGTGCCTTATGACACCCAAGTCTCTTTGCTAGGAGCTGTGAGTAAACAAAGAAGAATAAGACAGAGTCCCCACAAACATAGCATTTATAGTGAGGATCGGTGAGTCTCAATTTCTAAACTCTGATTCCATAGGTCTGGAGTAGGTCCTACAGGTGGACATTCTGATGCAAGGAGTCAGCAGTCAAAATTCTGAGAACCATTTGTCTTTAATAATAAGAGACTACATAGTACATTCTACAATATGTCTACTATCTGCCTAATTAATTGATTTAGAATCCCTTCAACCTCCACCTATGGGATCTTTTAATTCTGAGTTAAGATCCAATTCAAATCTTTAATCAAAGGATTGAAATAAAAACCCTGAACCTTAAGTTCAGGTATCTCTACATGAAGTGCATATTTACTTTGATTATGTATTTTAGTTCTACTAACTGAACTTCTTTTCTTTCCTGTGGCTAAGCAGTTGCTTTGAGTCCCCGTGGACTTGGTTATAACAAGTCATCCACCTTGTTTTCAGAGTCCTGCAACTCTCATTAATTTCAAATTATTGTCCTATCTACACCGCCCCCTCCCCAGTTTTTTAAAGCTCAGCGCCTGTCCGATGATCGAGACCACTTTACCTGGTGCTAGACCACCCGGATGCAGACCACCTGCTGGCTTTGACCACATTTTCTTCTCCCAGACTATGCACAGCAATGACCTGCCGCCCACCCACCGAGCAGACACCTGTCAGCCTTCCCTGGATTTCTCTGACACTGTTTGCCTGTCCTCACTGCTACACATCACCTGCCATCAAAGTTCCTGGGTCATCTATTCCAGTGCTTCCCAAAATGTACAGAGCATCAGATCACCTGGAGAGATGCTTAAAAGTACAGATTCTTAGGCTTTAATTTTTGAGGCTACGATTCAACAAGTCTGGGGTGAAGTCCAGAGATCTGTAGCATTAAAGCTTCACATACCATTGAAGACACTTAAAAAATACATTTAAGCTGAGCTTTTAAGAAGCAATACAATTTTGTGTGACATACAAAGGGAGGACAATATAGCTTTAAGAAACAATGCAATCTAATCTGATGGTGAAAAAATATTGAGTATGTTTAAAGAAGATACTTTAAACAATGATTAGTTCATAGCAGTACTTAATAAATGATTTTGTCACCGTTAAAAGGAATCTAAACAACAAAACAAACAACCAAGTAAAATATGACCAAAGACACTGAAATACAGAACAGGCTGACAGGGTCCAGAGGGGAGAGGGGAGAGAATCACAGGGGAAAAGGGGAACGACTCACATGAACAAGTATAAAGGGCACATGGATGATAACTAAGGTGGGGGGAAATGGGAGGGAGGTGGGGAGCACTGTGGGGGCCAGGGATGGGAATATAAGACAGAAAACTGTACTTGAACAAAAATTAAATAAATAAAACAAAATGATAAATATACATAATATGTTTCAAGAAAAAAATAATAAATGATTTTGAATGAAATTTAATGCACTGAGTGAACAGTTTGGCTAGAGGCATCACCTATATGAAGAGAATTGGCAGAGGGACATAAGGATAGAAAGAAGCCAGACAGAAAGAAAGCTAGACAGAAGCCAGTCCCTCACTGATGGTGAATTCTGGGATGCATCTTATAGACAATGAGAACGAGTAAAATACTGGGAGTATTATGGGCCATCTCCTACATAGTGTGCCTTTCATGATCATCTCTATGCTTCAGATACCCAAATATTACACATCTGATTCTTATCCTTCAGATAATAAACTTCAACTACCAATATGGAAATGCTCTAAATTATATACTGGGGCCAATTTAATCAAAGTAAGTAGGTAGAAAAATGAGACTGATGGGCAGTCTAGATGAGTGTAGGTGACAAAGAATTTGGGGGTATTGTTACAAGAAGTAACAGAGGTCCGTTATGAAATCGGGCAGTCATGTTGGGGAAGGGGAAAACTGCAGAGCCATCCAGCAACTGAAGTGATAAGTTCTGATTATATGTAGGAGAGATAGGAAAAAAAAGTCACATAAATATGTGAGGCATGGTGTCCAGCTGATTATAAAGAACAGGTAGAGAAAAGTAACAAAGAGAAGGAGAATTCATGCAACATAAATCTCATTTTGAATATGTTTGGGGTTGATCTACTGACTTCATCCTCACTTGAAATTTTGTGTGTGAGAGAGAGAGAGGAAGAGAGAGAGAGGAGGTGTGTGTGCATGTGCAAGGCGGGGGTTGGGGAGAGGATGAAATGCAGAAAAATAGATTAAACTGATGAAGTGATATTCTAGAAGAGATAAGAGATTGAAACAAAAATGAGCGGCTAGATTCCTGAAAAGAAGAAGGCAATGACATTGTTGAAAGAGACTATCTGGGGAGTACAAATAAAGATACAGTTAAAATCTGAAAGAGGGCAAATCGATATCTTTAATATTATTAGTAAAATCAGTGATAACATCAAATATGAATGATACTGGGAACAGACTATGGTCAGAAGAAGAGCAGACTTTTCCTGTGGAAAACTGATGGAGTATAAACAAGAGATGTCTAAAAGATTGAGGAGCATCTTGGAAAATTAAAGGTGAAACATATAGCTAAACAAAGTAGAACAATTTCAGGTTTCTTTCCAGCACTATTTGTCAGCCAGGATCTGGTGACAACAAACTGTAGGGTCCTCTTAGAGTTGGGAATCTCCTGGGAGATGAGTCACAATGACATGGTTTGAGATCTAAGGAAAGGTGTTGTTGAAATACATCTATTCCAGCTGAACAGAGAGAGTAATGGAGTCTGAAGACCTGTTGCCGTGGAAGAATGAGAAGGAAAGAATGCTGATCAAGGCGCAGAAGTCCAGGAGGAGGTGTGGTGTCTGGAAGTTCTGTGCTTTATAGCCTCAGGGGTAGAAAGGTGACGTAAAACTGGGTGACGCTGATTTCAAAAAGGGGAAAGGTTAAAAGGTTTTTCTAAGATGAAGGCTCTGGATGTACCACAGGTAACTAATTATGGCAATATCCACAGTCTCCATCAGGGAGGACTTCCAAGGAGGGATGTTACCAGGAAGGAGTCGGGTTTTCATTTACATAAGCAGGTTTGATGTTGGAGACCATAGAGCATGAAGGAGATGACAACACAGAAGGGACCACTGTTAGGAAGAATTAACTTCTTTTTTTTTAATGAGAGTTCTTTGTGCACTGGGGCTTAGTAACTTGGATATTTTTATTCAAATGATATAAAAGACAAAGCCTGGCATCTAAAGAAGGAAATATGTGGCAGGTAGCTTCACACTGCAGCCACGGAATTCAGAGAAGCATCTAAAATTCCAAAAAGCCAACTAAGAAAAAAAGAGAGAGGTATGTAAAAGTTTACATGTTCATTCCTTATTTTAAATTATGAGAAAGCATAATTCATGAAGATTGGAGTCTGAATAACAAAAAAAATAGATATTTGTGGAAACACCATAAGGCATATTTTCTCTCTTTTTCCCCCTTTCAAACTCCCAAAGAGGGGTCAATGGACAATACACCTGGTGCTCTGTTCACTCACGAGGTAAAAAAGTATGTTTTACATGTTTAAATTATCTCTTCCATATCTTTAGACAAATATGCTATAAAGATTGTAAGAGATATTGACAAATGTATGACATAATTTATGAATAGTTACCCATTTCAGATTAGTTACCTACTTCAGGTAAATTACCTGTTTCAGACTAATTACCTGTTTCAGGTAGCGTGCTGATGTTGCATGTACTTTCGTCGCCTTCACCAGCTGCGGTTGAAGCTCTTATTTTAAAGACATATGAGGTATTGGAAAGAAGTTTCATGAAAGTATACACGTGATCTTGCGGAGAGACTTTAGTAGAATTTCTTTCAACTGTTATGAGATAATGTGTAATTATTCCATTCGCCTTTTTGGGTGGATCCCATTTCACTAACGTGGACTGCCAGCTAGTTGCCACACACTGTATGTTCTGTACAACATCTGGAACTTAAGAGAGAAATGCCTAAAGTTAAACTTTATACATGTGTTGTAGATAAATTATTTAATTATGTGACTGCCAGATAAAATCATGTACAGTAGTAGACACACAGAACAAAAATTGAACATTCCAACCTTTCCATTTGTGCTCAAAAAGTTCTTTATAAAAGAACTTTTATAAAGAACTAAAAGAGAATATTTACAGGACGAGTGGAACTTTTTGTTGTTCAGTTACAGTTGTCACACCTTCTCCCCATTTGTCTCCCCTGCCCCATACTCCCCACTCCCATGGTCAATGAATCAAATGGCAGTTCACCTATTTTGTTTGCTATCATATTCCTCATACAATACGAACCCATTCCCTTCATATTTTCTTAGGCCAAAGTAGCAATCACAACCTCAAATCCTCAGAGGCAACTGTATGGCTTCAAGTTCAGGCAGCTGCTCTTGAAAGGTGCTCTTTTTATCTCTTAATCAGAAAGGAGGAGTCCTAGCAATACGTTATTATGGAAACCTTTTGTGCAAAAGAAAGAAAGATGTAGGTGCCCCCCTGGTATGGCACATCTGGGCCTAACAGTACCAGCAAACATGGAACCAGTTTAGCGGGGGCGGGGGGGAGGGTTTGCTTTTATATTTAGATGGAAGAATCATGAAGACCTGATTCCTTAGCATGTTTTTTAAAAATCTCTGCAGGAAAGATTTAAATCAATCCCAATTTTTAATTCAGTCTCAGTTTTCCTAGAATGTCCCTAAATTCACTTGGAGTTGAGCCAGTTTCTCAGAGGTGCACTGTATCCGGTAAACCTGGCTAAAGAGCAATAAATGCCCCAGCCCACCAAAGTGACTGCAGACCGGAGAGATTGGTTGCTTCCCATGGAAAAGTCAAATTATCTAATGGTCCCTAATGTTAGCACAGTTTTTCCTATCACAGTCAAAAGAGGATGCTACAAGGAAAATGATCAATTGGTGGATTGCAAACAAGTGGTGAAAGGAACCAACTTGTTGTCATTATGTAAAATATAGTTATTGAAAGAACACTCAAATAAATTTTTACTTGCCCACACTTCTCTGCCCCCCCCAACCTAAATTTATATCTTTACATATTTATACCTTCCCTCCTCTGGAAGACAAAGGCATCAGAACTAAAAGAGAATATTTACAGGACGAGTGGAACTTTTTGTTGTTCAGTTACAGGTGTCACACCTTCTCCCCATTTGTCTCCCCTGCTCCGTACTCCCCACTCCCATGGTCAATCCCCCCACAATCTCCCCATTGTCCTATGAGTGGAATTTAAATTAAAGACAAGACAATTTCACAGCTGATCCAGGGCTCTGGCAATTAAATATTCTTAATTATTTTCAGAATACATATAAGAATTTTAAAAACACATAACAATATTTTCATAAAATAAGTTAACAAGAGATAGTTGACAACTTGCTTAAAGTTACTTTATAAAACTGAATTTTGCAAACATCTAGTTCGCTGACTCTGGAAAGCTAAAACCAACGAACTGACCAGCTCATATTTTAACATTGAAAGTTGAAAATCTTCTTTCTTTTTAAAAAAATTTTTACCATTCAGGGCATAAAATTCTGTGGTCCCAGGAATTAAGTAATTTTCATAGATATCTAAAGCCTATTTTGTTCCTCAGTTTAAAAGGAAAAAATGTGTGAATATATATACATATGAATGCACATCTATATGATAGCAGATGAAACCCAGTGTAGCTGTAAAACATTGAGGTTCGACTTCCCCTGGCCTGAACTACTAAGTAATCCTTTACCACATAAACTGAGAAAGGGAAGGTCTGTGCTCAGACCAGTGTCTCACCTGACTCCCGGGTGGTGAATTGGAGCACATCACTGAATTGGTTGCCGTTCCCCACCTTGGTGAAGGCAGATACGCTGACAGAGTAGGTGCTCACAGGCTCCAGTCCAATGAGCTGGGCCTCGGTTTGTAAGCCTGAAATATTCTGAAAAGCAGAGAAAACTTAGTCTCAGTGCATCATCAAAAATTTCTTCATAAATGGAAGACCTATTTTAACACAACAGTTATGTCTTCTATGTTTAACCTACGATTTGATAAGCATGGGTATTCTAAATTTAAAGAAATGTTAAAGTTTTTTGGTGGCATAGGGGATGCCCAGCTGATGACACAGGATGAACTGGACACTCTTTCAGCCATGAAGAGTCTCATTACTGCCGTTTTTTAAAATGCTAGATCACTTTGTTTTCATTTTGCCTCCCAGATTCTTACTTAGAATTGTATACTAATTGCTTTCTCTAAATCTTCCAAAATTAAAGTCCCCAACTTAAATCCAGCTTGTAAGTGGTGAGCAATACTTGATTTTTCTTAAATTCATCTAAATTCATTGTAAATACCCAGGAACATTCTACGTAAATAAACGTATTCATCATTGACTACATGCCAAGCACCAGGAACAGCAATGAAGGAAACAAAATCTCTGCTCCTGTGAAGATTAAACGATGAGTTTTCCCATACAACTCCTAAATTCCTATTTTTGGCAATCTTAGGAGGAAAAGGAAGAAAATGGCAGTTGCCCAGTAAAGAATATGCTTTCTCACAGAAAATTTTACCCTTAAGAATGAAGTCTTCATTCAAAGATAACCATCCTAACCAAGAGAGCAGTCAACATTAATCATATGTAAAGGAAAACCATCTCCTGTGTGGGATAACTTTAAGGATATTGCCAAAAATATAAACACTTTGACTTATTTCTTAAACATTTCAGTAGCAGAAATTAAGATTACTAACTCTTAGGGTACTTACAGTTAGGGCTACATTTTGAATTAATCTCTTCCAAGTCCTTGACATATACTAGGAACTCACTATATTACACTATTTCCTTTCAGTTTTTCACACTTACTATTTATAAAGCATACTGCTAGATAATCAGTATATTTAAAGACATACAAGACATGCTCCCTGTCATAAAGGAATTTTAATATTAAATAGAGAAATCTACAAACAATTGCTTACTGAGAAGAAAAGAAACAGAATGCAGGTGCATTTTGATTTTGGTTGGAAAGGGCTGGTACCCAGAGAAGTGACTGAACTCAAGACATTACAATGAAAGTGTGAGAGTGGATAGTAAACAGATTGACACAAGAAGAGTAGTAAGAAGGAGACATATGTGAGGAGTATTTCCAAATATCTTTCTACTGAATAAGCAATTTCAGTATGCATGAGTGACCTGAGTCACCCGCAAACCTGTCTTGTTGAGCTCCACGTGAGTCACCCTGGATTGACTGGGATGGCAGAAACATTTGGAGTGGGTGTGGAGTTATTCTGCCCCTATGCATCCATGTAAGATTTGAAAGAACAAAAGTTAAAAAGTAATAGAAAGTGACAGTGCTGTGGGATAGTGATGGATGAAGATGTAGAAAGAAAAATAGGAAAATACACTTGTAGAGAAAGAGAACTGGAGGGCGGGAACTACATAAGGTAAACTAGATGTTGAGAAAGAAAAAAGACGGCACATGAGTACACTTAAAGGAAGTAAAAAGAAAACAAAATTCAGAAAATCGATGAAAGAGAAAATAGATGTAAAAAGAGTAACTAAAAGTAGATTTTAAAGAAGAACTACATTCTCCACCCCAAAGTGATCTATCCAATACTTCAGAGTATAAAGATTGCTTCTGCTACTAGTGAAATATTAATGATAGTATTTTTATTGAGAAAAGAGAATGTGTAAAAATCTTAAAGTACAACATTTTCATATTCATGTAATGGCATGAAGTCATTTTATTCTTAGTGCTATTGCATTGCTAAATGGATTTTGTGTGCTTTTTATAAGTATGTATAGTAACAACAAGAGCTAGTGCATTTATCACATGCCAGGAAATGTTCAAGCTTTTCACAGATATTCCCTTATAATCCTTACTTTTTAAGGTATGCATCTTTATAACTCCCATTTTGCATTTGAAGACACTGAGTCATAAGCAATTAAGCAGCTTGTCTAATGCAGCACAGTAAGTCTTAAAGGCAGGGCTTGACCCAGATAATCTGATGCCAAAGCTCTTTATTAACCACTATGCCAATGGTGCCAATGATAGAGTTCACTGTTCTGAGAGCGGGGGGAGATCACACAGAGACACCCATGCTCTGATACACATCCATGATCATCCTACGAATGTGATAACACCAAGAAAATGGTCCCTTTTCCCATTTTGATATCTATTTCCTGTGACCCATATAGAAAAAGCAAATAAAAAGTGGGAACACGTTACGATTAGACCAGGGATAGTTATTAGAGGGCTACACACTTGTTGTCATTAATATAATTTCACACTTTGGGGAAAGAGATTCCACATTTACGAAGTAATAAATATAATTCAAATTCTACTCAGTCTTTTAGATTTTGAAGTAAGACCATGATTTCCAGAAAGAAAGCTATTGCTTCTTATGACATAACCTTAATCACAGCCTTTGATTTTTTACTATTCATTTGGCAAGCTACAGATGCTATGAAAATCATTTATCATTGGTACCAAATTGTAATATTCCCAATGTTGTTATTGCTAACAATGTTTATTTCAGATCTTTTTAGTTTTCTTGCTATAATTAAGAGTATTCCAGTGCTTCAACTTGCCTTTGGAAAAAAGAATACTTCCTTAAATAAATGCTATGAAGTATAACACATTTTGGCAATTAAATGTTACAAATCATAGAAGTATATCTGAAGCCCTTTGTTACATCGGTTCTTTGGGTGTTTTTCACTAATTCTGAAACCTAAAAATGGAGGAGGGGAGGGGTATTTAGTGTTGCAACTAATTAGTGCTAAGAGTAAAAGATAATGATACGTCTTAAAAGACCAATTAGTGTGGGATTGTACACTCTCTGGGAAAATTACCAGAAGTCCGGTAAAAACACACCCCTGAAAAGTTCAAAACCACCAACTTGGTACTTCTTTTAACAATGAATAGAAAGATATTACATTTAAGATAATAACAGGTTCTAGTCTAAAATGTTTTACTATATACTTTCCAGCATTCACAAAATTGTGCTATTATTTCTTAGAACACTGATATGTAGAGGTCAGAAATGCTAAGTAAATCATTTTACAAACTCGTCCGCTTCCGCATCTGGCACCTGTTTTCTGTGTTTTCCGTTAGCACCCTTGAATTGTGGGAAACAAAAATGGCTCCTTAAAAGATGGTCCTTGTTTAATTTAAAGCAGTCCATTTTCCCCCTGCATGTCAAAAGTTTTCATTCAATTTCTGAACTTTTGAAATAAGAACATACTGTCATAATCAACCTACCTTATAAAATACAGTATCAGTTTCATGTTCATGAATTTTTAAACTATACACTTTAACAATACCGCCTGGGACAGGACTGGGGCTCCAGTGCAGCCACACAGAGTCTGAAGTGTAGTTGATTAAAGTCAAATTTTGAGGAGGTGCTAAAGGCACTGCAGGAAAACACATTATAAAGCTTACATTCATAATTTTTCACATAAAAATATCATTGTGACTGTAGCTTCCTGAAGACACTAGGTTAAGAAGGATTTATAAAATGATCATATTTTAATTTCAGAAATAAATAGCATAAATAAGTATTATGTTTGTTGTACTGGAACTCAGCAGTTCCAAAGTAGCTCTAAACAGAACACTTAGTTCTGAAGCTCAAATGAAAAAAAAACAAAAGTTAAGCAAAGTAGATGAATAGTTGTAAACCTGCTACAAACAGACAATCAGATATCCTCCCATTTTCCGTGCTGCAACAGTGAATCATTTGAAAAAAAAAAAACAAATTCTGGCTTACCTGACTCATCTGTGTAAAAGAAAAGAATACTGGAAGGACCAAGTCCTTTTATAGTTCTCGCAGCAGCAAAAATACTATATAATGTAAATGGTGAAAGCTCTTCCAATATTATATAGTTATCAGAAGTACTGAAAGAATAATTTTCATTTGGTCCTTGTAAAGTTAAATCATAACTTATAATTGCACCATTTGGTTTTACTGGGGGATCCCATGATAAGAGAACTGAGGTAGAGGAAAGGTTTTTAAAAGTGTTGATTATTGGTGAAGTTTCTGGGACTATAAAAGAAAGAAAGAATATTAAATGAAACAAAAGTGAATTAGCATTAAAAAGAGGCTTTAATAATAATGGGGCTTCATTTTATTTAGCATATAATTATTCTAACTTTAAGAAACTTAGAGCTTCTTGTGTTTTTTGAAAAGCTAGTTACTTGAGAACAAACAATCTACATAATTGCAAGAATAATGTTTTCTATCACAAAGCAATATAAATTAAAAAAAAACACCACAATCTTAATTGCTTAAAAGGCAATGAAAGGATCCAGCCTACCATCTTCTTCAGTTTTGATGTGTAGCTGGGCAGTATGAGTATCAGAGAATCCCTTTTCTGTTGATGGAGTGATTTTTAATATATAATCAGTGTATTTTTCCAGATTATCAAAATACATGCTCGTCTCATATGTAACTAGAGGTGGTCTTACGTGGCGAGGAGTCTGCTGTGAGCTCAGAGAAACATAGTAGAAGACTACACCGTTTGGCTGAGAGGGTGGGTCCCAGCTTACATTTATGGCAGTTGACGAAATGGACTCGTAAGTCAGGTTTCCGACAGGCCCTTCAGGTACTATGACAGGTAATGTGCAAAATATAAAAATTATCAGTCACCCTAAGTAAATCTAAGCACATTCACAAACTGAGGATAATTGTTCAAATGGCATCTGTTACATCATCAGTTCTTAAATTATTTAAATGAAAATACAATAAACATCACCTAATACAAAATATCTTCTAAAAATATTTAAAACCATCCAAAGTAAACAATGTCATCTCAGGCATCTAATATGTGTGAGAATTGTTTTCTATAGTATTCTCTTGGCTTCCTTTTTTACAACATGGAGATTATAATGTGGATATATACGTATCTGTGTACATATATTTAAATATTGTAAAAATGTGTATTATCTATAAAATATTTTTAGCTTCTGTCTTCCAAATATTATGGTCATCTAGTACCTCCTACCTAGAACAGCACATAGAATATGTTTACCACTCACAGTGCTATAATAACTGATAAAAAGTTACAGGCTGGTAAAAATCTTGGTAGAAATCTGCATTCAAAGAATGCCTGAAATGATATTGACACATACTGTGTTCAAATGCCTTTGTTCAAGACTCTGCAAACACATATTTCCATATATTTTATTATATCTTATTCTGTTGGTCAACTTGTGAACTATTTAAAAGATTTCCAAACAAGGATAGCATTCACTCCTCATATGTATGTTGTCTGTCAACATAATCTTCAGATATTAAACATGGAATTTCACTTTCAGCAAAAGTATAGGCCAATGCTACTTCTCAGTAAAAGACTAATCTTTAAAAAATAAATGGACAAGGTGGGGTTGTCAGACTGGGTGAAGAAGGTAAAGGGATTAGGAAGTATAAATTTTTAGTTCTGAAATTGTCACAGGAATATAAAGTACAGCATAAGGAATATAGTCAAGCATACTGTAATAACTATGTGTGGTGCCAGATGGGTCCTGGAAATATTGAGGGGAACTCTTTGTTAAAGTATGTGATCATGTAACCAGTATCCTGTCCACCTGAAACTAATACAAAATAATATTAAAAATGGACAAAAGTAACAACCATAAGAAGAAATAAGCAATAATCCGTGTATCATTGCATTCTCAAAGCTAAAACCTAAAAAGCATCAGGAGTTTCAGTTGTTATAGTTTTCTGAATACGCAGCACAAACAAGATTCTGCAGAAGCCACACATGAGAAACTTCTGGGGTTAAAAAAAGATATCCTGGGTATGTTAGTCACAAATACAATAAGAACAAAGATGCTGGGTAGAGTCCTATGTGGTTTCAAAGACTGAAACAAAATAAGTTGCTAGAGGGGAAACAAATGCAGTTCCTAAGGCAAATGGGTAAACATATTAGCTATTAGAAAATCCATCCACACGAACAACAATGTTTTGCATTCCCATAACTGATGGCCGTGACATATCTTGAAGCAACAGCAGCAACACAATTTTCATGAATGGATGGTAGCAATTTGTATGAAGAGAAAAGGCTGTCATTATTTTAATAGTTTTATAACTATGTCAAATGCATTTTAAAACTTCTATAATGACTAGTTAAATGTGCCTAGATAAAAATATCGATTTTACTACCAATGCGTACAAATAGAAAAAGGTTGTGAAATAATTATAAAGTTTTAAATTAATCCTATTAAGATGTAATAAATACTTTTCATTTACATACTGTCTTGATCTGTGTATACTTGAACTATGTCACTGCTTTTATTCCCATTTCCAACTGAAGTACTTGCAGTTACCCAAAATGTATAGTAGCTGAATATTGCCAATTTATCTATTACTGCAGATACGGTCATATTGTCAAAGTCATTGGTTACTTCATGGAGTGTAAAATTCTGAAAAATAAACATATTGTTTTAATTGTTCAGAATATAGTTTTAGTATACATGAACATTTCAAAATAGTTATTCATGAATTGTTTGTCTCATTATTTGAATATGTTAATGTTTTAGGAAAATCAGCATAGAACATTTTATTGGAATAATTTAACTGGAAATACATGTGTACTAAAAGAGGAATAGATAGCAGCAGTTTCTACTACATACTCAACCGGCAGAGTGGCAAAGAGAAAAAGCCCCTAGCAATGGAGAAGGTCCAATGGCCAAGCTGAAAATGCTGCAACTGCACTCACACTGTTGGTTTTCTTCCAGAGGGTTCAAGTGTTCCAAACTTCTATATATTTTACAGAAGTTTGAGAATATCATATAAATTTAAATTTTTCCTCCTCTTAAAGATGAAGGAATTATGAAAGTGTTCACCTCTTTCTATTAACTCAACTGGATATAATTACTCATCTTAGTGAGTCGTTTCTTTGTGACAATCATGGGAAGAATGGGAGGGCAGTCATGTCCACTCTCTCATATGCAGAGTAAGAGAAATTTTATAATTTTCTGGCCTGACTCCTAGTTATATTTGCCCCAAGGCATTTTTAAATTATTAGAAAATTAATGCATTCATTTTCTCTCTGAGTAAATATTAAACCCGAAACACAGTCAAATAAAATAAATTTTAAAATAAAGGAAAATAGACTTTTAACAAAAAACATTTGACAATTAGTGGGAATAACTTTATAATAATGTCCATTTACACTGAGAAATCTAAATCATTCCAATCAGCACAAAGCCCTCAGAGTTCTGTAAACGTGCGTTCAATCCTGGCAGGTAACTCTGGAAAATCATCTAATCTCAAAGCTTCTCTTTCCTCCACTGTAAAGTGGGAATGATCATTGATACTTCACAGAGAACTTTTGAGGATTAGATGACACAAAACACAAACAGCTATTAAGACCATGTCTGGCACATAATAAACCAATAAATGATAATTAGTTAATTTATTTTTTTTCTTTTTGTTTAAAAGATTTTATTTGTTTACCTTTAGAGGGGAAGGGAAGGAGAGAGGGAGAGAAATATCAATGTATGGTTGCCTCTCCTGCATTCCCTGCCGGAAACTGGCCTGCAACCCAGGCACGTGCCCTGACTGGGAATCGAACCTCAATCCTTTGCTTTGCAGGCCCACGCTCAATCCACCGAGCTACACCAGCCAGGGGCTGATAATTAGTTAATTTAAATTAATAACATCGAGTGATCAATTTGATTAAAATTTATAGTTAGGATGGTTCTACAGTGTATCAAGATAAATTAGCAAGTTTTTGTGGTTCCTTTGCCAATACAGTGGGGGTGAGGGTAGTAAAAGATCAATTTCAATTTTGTGGTGACTTACTTAGGAGTAGACAAGTTATAATAACATAACAATCTCACACAAAATATGACCTGTGAACCTTACTATCTTCCAATATATCTATGTTACATATAGAATAACAAATACATAAAGTATTACATAAAATATTAATATAGCTTTTGGGTATAGCTTCTAATCTTTCTTTGTTATAGAATTTACTCTGATTCCTTATGACCTTGATGGCAATTAGTTAACAAATTATTTTGAATCAGCCAGAAATCGTTCATGCTGAGTGTGCGTGGACATGCATAGACACGTAATAAACTTAGAATTAGGTCAGTTATGTAGATGATTTCATTTGTCTGTTTATTTTTAGAAAACACATCTTGTGCTTGTGGTTCAAATGATCTAATTAAGGTTTACTCTTTTACGTATACAAATGCAGTCAGAGGTATTTAGTAAAAACTTTTCAAATTGGATAAATCATCCAGTATTTATTTTGCACATTCCACTATAATGAGACTATGTCAGGCACACTGAGGAGACGTGGCATTAAGTGGTAACAACTAAAATGTCTAAGTGTCAATAGACTAACAAAACGCAAGGTGCAAAAAGTGCAGGAAGAGCAGGATGGATTGCCAAGTAGTAGTATAGAGATTAAATTCTCCAGAATAAGAAGGAATGATCACTCCAAACTCAAGTGCTCCAAAATTACCACTAAGTACTGAAAGTAAGGTTGGTCTATTACAATAACTCATGTTCTCTCAATTAAAATACTTATTGAGCATTAAAGCTATGTATAGTACAGTACCAGAGGACTTCAGGAGATGGAAAGATAAGTGTCACATGACCCTTTTCTTCAAGGTGTTTGCAAGGGCGCAAGGGAGCCTAAAACAAGTGTAAGATACCGGGAATAGGAAGCCACATACGGTGTGCCAGGTGTGAGGTATCCTACAGTACAAAGTTCAGCGGGAAGGAGAGGAAAGGAAGAGGGAAGAAAAAGTTATGCACTTATTCCTCTATGTAATTTTGATTTTGAGGAATCATTCTACTCTACCAATCCAAAATAGAAAATTAGGTAGTGAAGATTTTGATGCTATATTTATCATTAACTTTAGAAATAAATTAAAGCACAGATGAACTTCAAGCAGTATGAGAAATATTTTAACACCATTAGCCTGTGTGTTCTTGCAGCTGTCACACTTAAAAGCACTCTTAAAACTACTAAATAAAAGAATATACTTTCTAAGATAGATAAATGGCAAATGGGATCATAGTATATGCCCAGGTTTGAATAAGTAGGTTCATAAGATTATGTTGAAAGAAGAGTTAGATGTTTACAGTTGATTATTTAGACATTATCTGGACAAAGAGAACCAAAATAGAATCGTGTATAAGCCATAGTAAATAGTATAGAAGCAAAAGCTTTGCCAAGATTCAGAACTACTGATACCACTTTGCAAAACTTTTGTTAACTGCATGGTAGAAGAAACACCTGCAATTCCAATAACCTCTATGACATAATGACATTGGTAAATGCATAAACAACACAATAGTTAGATAATGATAGTAAATTGTATATTAATCCCCATATCTCTTCCCCAATTACAGTAGAACAAAAAGGCAAAATGAAAATTGCTGGATGCATAGATTAGGGGGAAATCCTCCCTTCTTATAGGGCTTGCACTCTTAAAGGGCTTTGAACAGAATGTAAAACCCAAAGTGACTTCTGGACTTTCTTTCTTCACTGCTAGGGTAGTCCCCAGACAGCTTGCAAACTTCTGCTTTGACCCTATTCGTTAGTGCAGAGGTCCCCAACTCCTGAGCCAGTACTAGTCTGTGGCCTGTTAGACCTGGTCGCACAGCTGGAGGTGAGTGGCAAGCAAGCCAGGGAAGCTTCACCTGTATGTATCTCACCCTATCACTTGCATTCCTGCCTAAGCTCTGTTTCCTGTCAGATAAGTACGGCATTAGATTCTCATAGGATCCCTATGGTGAATGCAGATGCATGGGGTCTAGGTTGCTCACTCCTTCGGAGAATCTAATGCCTGATGGTCTGAGGTGGAGCTGAGCAGGTGATGCGAGTGCCGGGGGGCGGCTGCACATACAGATTATCGTGAGCAGAGAGGTGTGGCTGCCCAGAGACCACGATGAATCAGGTGCTTCCAGACTCGTATCAAAACCCCATAGTGAGTGACCAGTGACAATTAAGCGGCATCAGGTAGCAGATCATCAAGCTACACAGTCTGTGGAGAACTTGTCATCCATGAAACCAGTCCCTCGTGTCAGAAAGGTTGGGGGCCCCTGCATTAGTGCAAACTGTACTACAGATGCATCGTAACAAATCATACTTTAGTCCCAGAGACTGCCGCTCACAAAGGACTCATCCAAGGAGCAACCCAGTTGTCAGTCAAAGAGAATCAGGCAACTTGGAGTGACTAAGACTTATCTCTATTCTCCTGCTCAAAAAGATACAAAGAAATGAGAATGACCAGAGTCATAATCAATAATACAGCCAGTAGTTTCTATCAGTTAGTTACAGTATTTTTTTCTAAATTAGCATTTTCCATTTGTAGTCCAGCATTCCCTATTCCTGATCCAGTCATGACAATTCCAATTTTATCATTCATATACATATACATACATATATACATACATATATATATATTCTGTATATATAGTTTTCCAAAACTATATGTATATATAAGCTATATACACACACACATATATAGTCTGTTCAGAAAAGCCCAGGCATTGTTAATATAATGAGAACAGTGGCATGCATGACATTACGTAACCTGGCAGCCAAAGAGAGGGAACAATGATGCCTTCACTGTACTAGTCCGTGGCGGCAGTAGATGCCATTGAGTGAGCATGTGTACTGTGTGGCCAACACATTCAAAATGACTGAGTGAACAGAACAATGAACCCACATCAAATTTTCCATTAAGCTAGAACATTCCTCTGCAGAAACTACTTGGATGACTCAGAAGGCCACAGCTATTATCGACTGGTGATTGGTAGCTTCATCATAACAACATGCCCACTCATGTATCATGTCTCGTGCGGTTTTTTGGTGAAACATCAAATCACCCAGGTGACTCATCCCCGCTACAGCCAATATTTGGTGCCCTGTGACTTCCAGCTTTTCCCAAAACTAAAATCACCTTTGACAGGGAGGAGATTTCAGACTATCAATGAGATTCAGGAAAATACAATGGGGCAGCTTATGGTNGATGCCTTCACTGTACTAGTCCGTGGCGGAAGTAGATGCCATTGAGTGAGCATGTGTACTGTGTGGCCAACACATTCAAAATGACTGAGTGAACAGAACAATGAACCCACATCAAATTTTCCATTAAGCTAGAACATTCCTCTGCAGAAACTACTTGGATGACTCAGAAGGCCACAGCTATTAGCGACTGGTGATTGGTAGCTTCATCATAACAACATGCCCACTCATGTATCATGTCTCGTGCGGTTTTTTGGTGAAACATCAAATCACCCAGGTGACTCGTCCCCACTACAGCCAATATTTGGTGCCCTGTGACTTCCAGCTTTTCCCAAAACTAAAATCACCTTTGAAAGGGAGGAGATTTCAGACTATCAATGAGACTCAGGAAAATACAATGGGGCAGCTTATGGTGACTGGGAGAACTGTGTGAGGTCCCAAGGTGCCTACTTGGAAGGGGACTGAGACGTGATTGTCCTTTGTACAATGTTTCTTGTATCTTCTTCAATAAATGTCTCTGTTTGTCACACTATATGGCTGGACACTTTCTGGACAGACTATATGTATGTATATATGCATATATATATATACAAAGTTCTGTGAAACATTACATTCAGAGAAATCGAGAAATTCTGCTGAAAAAATATATTTCTCTAAACAAACTTCATTTTAGCTATTTTTATAACTACTATCATTTATATATCAGAAAGTGTCTATCTTCAAACTATGTGACCCTAGTACCTTGCATACTTCAAGTTAGGCACATTCCTAGTTTTCATTATCTCTGATAAATAATAATAGTAATAATAGTGGTAACCCTTCCTGCTAACAGTTGAACACATTCTTATAAAAATGAAGAGAAACACACAAACGCATCCAAACATGAAAAGTAGTTATATTGTATACAAACAAAACAAATATTTTTCTGAGACATGACTGAGGGTGAATGAAATCACCATCTCTTTAGAAAACACTTCTTGGAGGAGTGAAGCGCAGGGCCATATTTAGGTGGAGAATTTTAAATAGGCAACAGCTTGGTTGTCGGTAATGGCTTTGATGCTGACACAGAAATGGGGGTGTGCATGCACACACGCAGAGAGAGATGAAGACACAGGAACGTATCTGACACTCTCTACCACATTTTTCTGTGTCCACAGAAGTTGTGCAAAATGTCTATGTATAATTATTAATGTAAGATAAATGATTTTTTTCTACCAAACTCAACCTATATCATCAACAAAACAAAAGGATATAAAGAACTGGGAGAAAACTCAGATCTTACCTGCACAAAAGTACCTGAAGTATTTCTGTAATAAATTGAGTAATATTGTATAATCCCATTAGGTTTTGAAGGTGGTGTCCAAAAGAGAATTATTGATGAAGAACTGATATTTGCATAATGAACATCTTTGGGAGGATCACTTGGTGCTATAAAAAAAAATGGACAAAAAACTGAACTTGTGGTTCTCAATAACATCTGTAATGTTCTAAATTTTACCTGCCTTTGGTAAGTGACAATCTTTTTTAAAAAACTTAAATTGGAATAACATCTAATTACAAATCGTTAACGATATCCATATGGCTCTTCGGGCAATCTCTCTAACACCACAGCAATATCTAAGCAGAGGAAAGATGTATTTCTTACTAATAAAACACTATCCTAGCTCTAAAAACATGCCTACTGCCCTTGGGTTTAAGACCATTATAACAGGTTTCCAATATAGAATATACAATATGCAATTCTAAATTAGACGTTTAATATCAAATAATAGAAGCAAGTCAGAGAGCTGATTTCCTGCATTTTATTTTGTTTCATTTAACACATAAAATGCTTACTATGTGTCCAGTTCTGTGCTGGGTGCATTTACAAATTTAAACACATTTAATCCTCAGAGAACCTTGTTAAGTAGATACTATATTGTTTCCCTAACACAGACAGGAAATTGAGGCACAGACAGATCAACTAACTTTATGAACATCACACAGAAAGTTACCAAAGAGCAATTTTGCATCCCACCGACGACCAATATTAGGCTTACTAATACATTTTTCATATTTAACACTTATTTTATCTGGGTAGGATATTCTTTTACTCGGCCTATGTGGATAAAAACTCACCCCCCTCAGGTGTTCGAAAGTTGATAATATTGCTTCTTGTTTTCCCATCACCAAGTCTGGTGCTAGCAGTTACATAGGTACTGTATTCAACATTGTAGTCCAAATTTGAAAGCTCTAACGATGTTTCAGTTACATTAATAGTTTTTAATGATGACCTATCCCTGAGAGAGAAAAGGAGATTGCCTGTATAACTGACTTTTAAATTGAATGTTACATATACATTTTGAGAAGTACATTAAAAATAAATGTGTATGCACAGAAATTTATTGATCCCAACTAATAAGATAAAAATACCACTTACCCTAAATGCTAAAAAAGAATTTCAGAACAACTCAATAAGTACATTTCTTTGGTTTTCAAGTATATTCAGTAATTCCACCAAGTGTTAATAAGGTATGTACATATTACAGTTTGCCTGGACTGACTTTAATAAATCTCTAGGAACACTGTCTATTTAAAATGATCTGCATTTATTTTCATACCAGTGTTTTATTTGTTCAAATATTTGTTTTTTTAAGTGTGTACAAAATCTTATTTTTACTATATATTTATCAAACTAACTTTTCTTCTATTGTATAAAAGTAACATCTACTTCAAACAAATTCAAACAAATAAATAGTAAATGTCTGAACAGTAGCATCTAAAATAGTAAGCCTGTGGGTTATCATGTATTTAATGAGAAACAGGACTGACAATAATATATGTGTAACATAGGGAAAAAATTGAGCTCACATCTCCCACTCAATTAAAATCTTAAAAGTATTTGAAGTGTCAGTCAAGAAAAGAAAATAAATACCAACTCAATATTCTTCAAGTAAATAGCAAAATCCCAGGAGAAGAGGATAAAGCCTAAAGAACAAAATATTGCTAAGTAATAAAGAAAACTACAATTATTTTACTTCAGTTATATTAGGCTTCATAGTTTTAAATGAGCTATAAATTAAAACGTAATTAAAGAATTAACATGGACAGAGAGATACTGAAAAACTGCATTTTCAAAGAAAATTTAGATTTTAAGAGCAATAAAATTAATTATTAAAAATTTTATGTAAGTAAATATGACCATTATTACTGGGGAAAAAAGTGATCTCTTATAATGTCATTTTTTCTTCTTTAGAAACACAAAATTTCCAAGATATAAATTGATATTCCCTCTGAAGACAAAATGTTCTTGTTTACTATTAAAATATTTGAATTATTTTTTTCTTTAATCCTCACCAGAGGATATGTTTAACTGATTTTAGAGAAAGGGGAAGAGAGAGAGAGAGAAACACTGATGTGAGAGAGAAACATTGATTGGTTGCCTCCCATTTGTGCCCTGACTGAGGATCGAACCTGCAACCATTTGGTGCACAGGACAATGCTCCCACCAACTGAGTGACCTGGCCAGGCTGAAATTTGAATTCTTGAATAATTAAAAGGAATAATAGATTTTAGGTGAATTAAGTATATCCACAATGATAGTCGTGGTTTCACCATAATGAAAGCATCATTTGCCTCCAAAAGTGAGTATGGTTATCTGAAAAATAGTTGAAAAGCTTACCACAGAGAGAAGAATATAGATTCAGAGTATGCTAGTAGAGATAGGCAGGATAGGCCTGGCTACTCAGCAATCTGAAACAGTTTGATCAAATATCCTTTTTCAGAAGCAGTAGGAAGAGCTTTCCTGGACTTCACTGACACAGAGACAGTCCTTTCAAACTCAGTACTGTAGCTATTGGTCTCAGACAAAGAGGCCTTGGCAAAGAAACTTTGCCCAATTCCAAAATCCCGTCATCAGAACACTACAAAATAGCCAACTCAATTCAGATCTTTAAAGCTGTGAAATGAACTAAAGTAATCTAATTAACTGCTTATCTATTTTTTTCTAAATCCTTATCCAGAATTATTTTTCAGTGCTGTCAGCTGTCTTGCATCACCTTCTTGCCCTGATCACTACAGCAACATACTGCAGGTAAGTATCTACCTTCAAGAAGAAAAACCCTGAGTATGTTCCATGGAAGGTGTAGAATCAAGGCAATTACCTGGGAAATTCAGATAAAAAAAAAACAGAACTTGTCTTACCTATCTGAACATTTCAGTAAAAATAAAATAGTATTTATAAATACTCTAACTAACAAACTCATTAATCCTCAGTTACCATAGATAAATATAGTCTCTACATTTATCGTGACTTACCTCCAGAGAAAAAAGCGTTAACAAAATTTTTCAGATACTAATATGTCTTTTCTGTGTGGAGTTTATTTGTTTTTCTTTTGGAGCTTTAGGATTGTGGCCAGTATTTTAATGACAGGCGGAAAAATATCTGAACATAAATGAATTCCAATTAAAATGTCAACTTCTGATGCAAGTTAGTATCTTTTGTATAATAGCCAGTTTCCAGTAAAAATGAGAACTGAGGAACACAGAAAGGAGAGTCGTGATGTTGTCCCTGAGGATCTGGCTCCATCCTCCTTGTTCATGTGCTGTTGCCAGACTGGAGGAAACACACATGCACCTCTGGGCTGGGGCCTCTGTGCGCCCTGCGTTGTCTGAGGAGCCGTTCCAGCGAGCAGTGCTGAGGTTCAGAGGGGGCACTCGCGCCCATGCACAGAAGCCCCATTTTGACCCAGCTATCATCAGTTGTTACATTGGGTTTAGCTGGTTTAGTTTAAAAATCTGTTTTGGTCTTATTAGTTTAAAAATATTATAATAGGATTATTATGTATTTTATTTTAGGGTTTTATTTCCACTATAAGAGTCTATGTTCTTCTGTATCTTGATTATTTTTTCTCTTACCATACAAATAATGACCTATATAATCATTTTTGTAGTTGCCTAACTTGAATGCATCATAGGCATTTAGCCATTCTTTAAATCAATATTTAGGTTATTTCTCTCTTTTTCTTTAGTTATTACTAACAATGATGCAGTAATCATTCTTCCACAAATATCTTCTCATAATAATAATTTCATTTCTGGAGGCTAATTCCCAGTAGTGTGATTATTAAATCAAATGGTTTGGATTTTTATTATTTGAATGATTACTATTCCAAAATAATTTCTCTTCCAAATTACAACTTATTATAATTTAGAATCACAACAATGCTGTGTGGAAGTACACATTTCGGCAAGCTCTCACTGTTAGTCTGGATATTAATCTTTTTAAATTTCTGCAAGTTTAATTGACAAAAAGAAATCTGTAATTTGCACATCTCAGACCATGAGTGAGACACAATGCCTTCTCACATGTTTATTGGTCATTCATGGTCCATTTTTAATAACTTACATTTTTTCTCTATTTTATTTAGTCTTTTAAGTGGCAAACGACATATGTTGGAGTTAGGGAGGCACTGTTCTTATGGATAGCACTCCAAGGAGAGATACCTTCTCCACCTCCTCCGATATTAGCAGTGACAGATATGCAAAAATATTCAGCAAAATTCAACAAAAATTTACTGAGTATCTACTTTGTATCAGGAACTATGTTAGACATGATTATGAGTTAAGGTATGGTGTCTATCCACAAAAAAGAAAAACAAAGCAGAAAATAATTATAAAGCAATTCATTAATAACCATGTGATCTCCTTAAAGG
Source organism: Sturnira hondurensis (assembly GCF_014824575.4). Classification (NCBI taxonomy): domain Eukaryota; kingdom Metazoa; phylum Chordata; class Mammalia; order Chiroptera; family Phyllostomidae; genus Sturnira; species Sturnira hondurensis. Next base: position 617,161 of record NW_028076432.1, read on the forward strand.
TGACAACAATAAATGCCCCCACCCTAGTGCCTAAAAGCTTTCTTCACACATACAAAAATTAGTTGTGACCAATGAGTAGAAAAGGAAAATAAAGCAACAGGCCCTAAAGATGCAAGAAATTGTTTAGTAGAGAGCTAGTTTATAAGATTTGAGAGTAGAATAGAGAGTTGAGTGAGGTGGGAAGAGGTGGATGGGAGGTCTACCTGAGAAAGCAGGTCTAACTCTCACATATCCAAAGTCACAAACTGTGTAGAAATGGAAGGAATATAAATGTCATACAATATCTAACCTCTAAAATAGATAACTTCCAACATCAGCCAGACCTCTTGACCAGTGCAAATTTTCAAACTGAGAAAAAAATTGAGGAAAGTCTTGAGTGCAGTTACTTTAATGATTTAATTTTAGGACCTTATTACAACATATTTAAAACTATTTAGAATTTGAACAATCAGAAGTATTCAAATTACTCTGAAATTATTCAGAAAAAATACAGTAATTTTTATGGCATAAAGGAAATTCCAAAGCATAAGAGCAGTTTCTTTGCTCTTCTTTACCAAGGCATTTGCTCAACTTGTATCACTTCAAAACCATGCCAAGCAGCAATTGCCGGTGAAGGAGTCATGCATACATAAACCCCACAAGAGGACTTAAATTTTCCCTAAGTATGAACATGAATCAAGTTTGAGATCATGGAAAAGTCAAGGTCTTCATTCTAAACTACATCATTTTATATTTTCTTTCCTGGGAGAAATCTAATCTGGTGATATATCCATTATGTAAATGTTCTAGATAAATCCCTTCACTCACTAAATTTCACTCCCTTAAAATAAAAAAATTCAGCATCCAATTACTTGATTTTTACTAACTCATTCTCTCCCTGATATTTTCCCACTACAAAGAAACCACTCTTCTACATTACACTTTAGACTACTTTCTCTCAACAGTGGGGCAGTATCAGCCCCAAACTAGCAAGGCATAAATAGTAGTCCATTCCATGAAGCTTTTCTAGAATCTCAGAGATAGTCTGAGTCGACTCCTGGTATTCAATTGTTGCTATTGCTCTTACTGTCATCGTTTGGTTAGATGGTTGACTTGGTTTAATTCTGCTTCCTATGTTTGTCTTTAGCAGAAAAAAACATATTTTTAAGACTAGAGGAAGAATTCAGTACAGAGAATGGGGCTGAAGCTGAGGAAGAATGCACTTATAAACCAGAGTCTTGGGGAAGACACATGTAATTACGGTCCAGAAGGCAGAAGGAGGGATTGTGCTTGAGTTGGAGGAGAAACATTTCATCCTCTGACGGTGGAAAAAATCCCTCAGACCAAAATAATAAATTTGGGTTTTTATTCCAAGAGTAACAAAAAGTTCTTGGAATGTTTCCTGTGGGGGTATGAACTTTGGGTGTATGGTTAAAATAAATCTTCAAATCCCATGCAATACAACAATTAACTCCCTCCCCTCTAATTTATGGAGTGACTGGCCCACCCACCTCTTCAGCCTCACCTCTTCCCATTTCCTCCTGTGCTATTTATTATACATACTCAAGACACATGCCCACCGTGCTGTTGTCCTGGCCAAGTGTCTTGCTGTTAACCACGTCTAATGAAATTATTTGAGCTCTTACATGCAATTAGTATACCTCTGGACTTTCAGCTGCAGGTGTCGATAAATTCCCATTTTTGCTTCAGTCAATTCAGGTTGGATCCAGTCAACTAAAAGAATCTTGACTGGTAACTATTCCTATTCTTTTAACCATTTCTCATAAGCATTGATCCTGTGTATTTTCCCCATCTTCATCACTCCTCCTGAACAAGCTTTATTTCATCCATATACTATTTAAACAGTGTGGACCAGGGATCTAACTGGTTTACACATGAAAGTCTAATTTTTCTCTCATAACGAATACATTCCATCAACGAATGCAGATCAATATCAAGCCAGTGATTTTTTCAGTGGGAATAACCCATAGTAGAATAACCCACTGGGTTATTTACTAATAACCCAATTTAATAAACTTAATTTATTTTTATTCTTAAGTCTTTATTGTAAATGCTTTCATCAAACTAATATTTCCCAAATTCTGTAAGCACACTACTGCATTTTCATAACAAAGACAAATTATAAATTTATTCCTAGTGATGTGAGAAAAGCAATGTTTGGGAGTAAGACAGATTAAAGTTTGATTCTGATGCTGTCATCTGCTAGCTTGCAAACTTAAGTCACTCTTTACTCTCATCAAGACTTGATTTCTGTAACTATAAAATGAGGACCATAGTCTTCTCCATATGGTACTATTGTGAAAATAAATAAGAAAATATATGTGAGAAACCAAACACATTTGTCCCAAAATGATAACGACTCTACTCTCCCTCTTGAGCCCATTGTTCCCCAAATCTATAATGCAAAGAAATCACAAATTCTCCCAGCTTTGTTCACTTCACAAAAGACCTGAAGAAATCCCTTAAATCTAGGGTTTAAGCACTTGAGTTCCAGACAGGCAAAATAAATGACTACAAACATTGGGTTTGAAACAAGTTGTGGGAAAAACCATGGTAAACCACAAAACCAAAGCTCCATCTACAGACAGCCTCCATTCAACGCCAGGTGATCTTATCATGGGAAATGTGGAAGAAGTGTGTCGATTTTTCTAAGAAACAAAGGAACCCGCAGTTTTACCAAGAATCTACTCGTTTTAAAATATTTTTTATTTATTTATTTTTTCCAAGAAAGCAAGAGAAACAGTTTATCGTTCCACTTATTTATGCATTTATTGGTTGATTCTTGTAGGTACCCTGACTAGGGATCAAACCTGCATCTTTGGTGCATCAGGATGATGTTCTAACCAGCTCAGCTACCTGGCCAGGGCCCTACTCATTTTTAAATGCTGTTGGATTTTTGTTTAGAATTTATTGACAGTTTTCAGGTTCAGCAAAGGTTAGGTGGTCAACATACAGCCTGTTTGTCACCTTGACATTTGAGCTTCATCCAAGTCATTCATTAAAATAACTACCAAAAATTAGCCCTGGCTGGTGTAGCTCAGTGGACTGAGCACAGGCCTGTGAACCAAAGGGTTGCTGGTTCAGTTCCCATTCAGGGCACATGCTTGGGTTTTGGGCCAGGTCCCCAGTTGGAGACACAGGAAGGGTAATCACACATTGATGTTTCTCTCCCTCCCTTTCTTCCTCCCTTTCCCTCTCTTTAAAAATTAATTAATTAATTAACTACCAAAATTAAAATATTTTAATTAAAAATGTACAAAAAAGGTACAGCATGATTTTATAAATTTTTAAATTTGTGTATATGTATTTTCCCCATGTATTCTGTAACTTGTCTTTTTTATCATTGTCTTGATGTTTACCAAGTCTGATACCTGTAGTTCAAATTGATCCATTTTAACTGCTTTATAGTAGCCCACTGAATGATTATTTTTCATTTTTTATTAACTAATCTACTGTGGTTGGTAATTTATATAGTGTTGCGGTTGTGATACACTGTAATAAACATTCGTGTATATACATCTTTTTGCTCAAAAATAAGTGTTTTTACGTAGGTCTATAACTGGAGTTGGAAGTATGAAACATTAACATTTGTACATCCTTAAAAAATGTCTATCAAGAAAGAGCAAAAACAGAGCTTTTAATATTTCACTAGAAACCTCAAGTGAGAAGACCAAGAGCATTCCTACACTCAAAATCACTCCCTCTGTTGGTGTACCACCCATCAGCCCAATCTGGCCCAAATACCCCCTTTCTACAATACTATTGATCAACTTCTTGATGCAATTTATGCATATTCCGCCTGAGCCTTCATAAGCTGTTTCCACTGAGATGTTCTCATGTATGGATCTATCTTTACCACCTTCATTCCAAAATGGAAGTAAATTCATGAAACATGAAATGGCCTTCATCCCATTCTGATTATTGATCTTATCATACACTCTAACCATCAGGTACTTTTAAAAGGGTGAAAATCTTTTAGAAAACTGGAGGAAATAAGACTAAACATACTTTTTAGCATACAAAAGGCCACTTTTAAAGGTAAGCTTTTATGTTATAGGAGAAATTATTTGAGTAGTGACTTCTGATTTTAAAAGTTGCATTAGAATTGTTTGACTGCCTAACATACTGCTAGGCAAATATTTTTAAAATTATTTTACATGGCATATTTTATCTCCAATTACTTAATAATCATTTCAAAGTTCTATATATTTTATATCTCCCCAAAGAGTTTAATAAACATCTGTCAGAGTAATTGATTCAGAATTGCTTTCATAATTACTGCTAAGAAAAGTGTAAAACATTTCAAAGCCAAGATCTGTACAGGAGCTAGAATTTTTAGCATCACTTTCATTCCACAGTGTTTTAGCTAAATCTTATAGACCATTCACTCAGAAGTTCTATTTTAAAAAGAGACCCTGGCTGGTGTAGCTCAGTAGATTGAGCACTGCGGGCCTGTGAACCACATGACCACGGTTCGATTCCCAGTCAGGGCACATGCCTGGGTTGCAGGCCACTTCCCAGCAGGGGACTCACGAGAGGCAACCATACATTGATATTTCTCTCCCTCTCTCCTTCCCTTCCCCTCTAAAGATAAATAAATAAAATATTTTAAAAAGAGAAAACTACTGTTAAACTTTGTGGACAATATAGAAGTAAAATTGCTAAACAATCCAAGTTGAATTCTACCATAAATAAATAAACTTTACATCAGTTTATTTAATCCACAGTATATTAGAACAGTAAGACTACAGTACTCTGATAGAAATTTATTTATTTAATAGCAGTTGCCTTAAGAATGTAAGGATTATGTATCATTTGAAAACATAAAAGCATGATTTATCAATATATTTTAAAACATAAAAGCATAATTTATCAATATAGCTGAGGAAAAATGCTTCTTTGCCATCTTGTTGGATGATAAAATTATTTCACAAAGCAAAATTTAGAAGGATAAATTAACTTCAAATGTAATGGATACACCATCCACAAACCATATATGACTCACATAATAGTGGATATAAAATGATTACAAGTTATCCCTCATGAGCCGTTTTGTAAAGAAATATTTATGACAAAGAAAAAAGTCATCAAGTATAACAAAGGTAATAAGAAGACTGCATTTTGCAGACATACTGAACAGCAAATATTCAAAGATGTCATTTTTTAAAAATGGTAATTATTGGAACAACTAAAACACTAGAAGCAGAATTATGAGAGAAATATGGACCTCTGAAATAGGAACCCTGCCAATAATGATAGCCACCATTTATAAAGTATTTTAAAAGAACTGTACAGATCATTGCCAGAGTCAAAGTTCAAAGCCACATTTCTCAGACTCTAGACCCATGTGCATTATGTTCTAATACCCACCTCCAATTCTTCCCAATAAAGAGTACAACAAAAATTCTCAAAAAGCACAAGTGATTGCGAAAGAAGCCAGAGTTAAGACTATTCCTTTAACTACATGAGCTAAAGTTTTTCTTACTAATAAGTATTAGTAAGAAGATGCTAGAAACTTTTGGATGCCTCTATTTTCTTCATTATTACTAATATAGATTCCAGTCTGTTACAGATAATATCCTTAAGGATGTTAACATGTTTTTCCATTTTTTTATGTGATCTTATCTTACTCAACCTGAGGCATCCCTTGTCTACAAGAGCATCACTACTCTCATGGCAGAAATTCAAAGAGAAAAGTTAGAAATCAATTTCTAACTCTTAAAATATACTCTTATTCATTCATCCATTCAAAAATACTCCCTTAATTATGAGCCAGCTAGTTTTCTGTTTGTGGGTCTACAATGCAGTGTTCCCTTGAGAATGTAAACTCCATAAGGGCAAGGGTCATACACGTGTTTTCATTGGGCATTTAGTACTCCTTCGATGTTGGTAAATGAAGGGATAAAGAAATGAATGAATACAGTAACAGAAGGAAATGATTATCTTCTTCCCACTGCTTCTCTCCCCACTAACATCTCTCATGTCACTCTCAATTTTGCCATGACTAGGCAAAATAACTAGGAATTAGGCAATGAAGAACATAGGATGTATAGTCCCTCATAGCAGTCTGCAAAAAGTTTGAAGACAAATTAGACAAAAGAAAAATCTTAATTTAGGAGAAAGAAGAGATTTTAAAAAACTAGAAATAGCCAACTTCTCAGATGCACAGTTCAAAACACTGGTGATCAGGATACTCACAGAACTTGTTGATTTTAGTCACAAATTAGAGGAACAAATGAAGGCTAAACTAATTGAAATGAAGGGAAATGCACAGGAAACCAATAGTGATGGAAAGGAAACTGGGACTCAAATCAAGGGAGTGGATCAGAAGGAAGAAAAAAAATGACCAAACAGAAAAATATGAAGAAACAAGATTTCAAAAACATGAGAAGAGGCTCAGGATCCCCCAGGACATCTTTAAACGTTCCAACATCCAAATTATAGGGGTGCCAGGAGGGGAAGAGGAACAGCCACAAGTGGAAACTTCTTTGAACAAATAATAAAGGAGAACTTCCCCAATCTGGCAAAGGAAATAGACGTCCAGGAACTCCAGGAAGCTCAGAGAGTCCCAAAGAAGTTGGACCCAAGAAGGAACAAACCAAGGCACATCATAATTACATTAGCCAAGACTAAAATGAAGGAGAGAATCCTAGAAGCAGCAAGAGATAAGCAGCACCTACAAAGGAGTGCCCATCAGACTGTCAGCGGATTTCTCAAAAGAGGCCTTACAGGCAAGAAGAGTCTGGAAAGAAATATTCCAAGTCATGAAGTGTGAGGACCTACATCCAAGATTACTCTATCCAGCAAAGCCTTCATTTAGAATGGAAGGGCAGATAAAGTGCTTCTCAGATAAGATCAAATTTAAGGAGTTCATCATCACCAAGCCCTTATTATGTGAAATATTAAAAGGACTTATCTAAGAAAAAGAAGATAAAAAATATGAACAGTAAAAGGACAGCAAACTCACAGTTATTAACAACCACACCTAAAACAAAAGCAATCTAAGATGACAGCTATATCAGGAGCGGAACCATAGAAATGAAGATCACGTGGAGGGTTAGCAACAGGGGAGTGGGAGGGGGAGAAGGAGGGGAGAAGGTACAGAGAATAAGTAGCATAGATGGTAGGTAGAAAATAGGGGGAAGGACAAGAATAATAGGGGAAATATAGAATCTAAAGAACTTGAGATATGTGGTCATAAACTAAAAGGGGGGATGGTGGGGGAGTGGGTGTGTAGGGTGGAGGGGAATGAAGGGGGGAAATAGAACAACTGTAATGGCATAATCAATAAAATATATTTTTTAAAAAGAGTAAAAGGGCCTATTAAAAAAAAACAATTGTAGCTTCTCAATGCTGGATCTTCCAAGTCAGGAATCAAAAGTAAGAAATGCCTATGTTCTATAAAGCATTGTATAAAATGTATTTTCTGAGTTGAGATATTTAACTCATTATGTATTATATATCATAATACATAACTTATTAATCATTTTAAAAGCATTAACATTAGATGAAAACTAGGATTTTTATCTACTGAGTTCTCATAAAGCAGTATAGCCATGTTGTTTAACTGACATGAGATACACTATAGGATTTTATCCTTTTCACAAATAATGCATAAATAGACAATCAAGCAAAAGTGGTTAGAAAAAAATAAATCCACTGCTTACATCTCCATGAAAAACTGACCTTAAGAGATTTCTCAAAAAATATCTTTTAAATTGTAGTTAAAACATTTATGCTCAAGGAAACTTTAAAAAACAGTAATATAAAGAATATTTGTGCCTTGGCTGGTGTAGCTCAGTGGATTGAGTGCGGGCCTGCGAACCACACGATCGCAGTTCGATTCCCAGTCAGGGCACATGCCTGGGTTGCAGGCCACTTCCCAGCAGGGGACTCACAAGAGGCAACCATACATTGATATTTCTCTCCCTCTCTCCTTCCCTTACCCTCTAAGGATAAATAAATTTTTTAAAAAATCTCAAAAAAAGTGTTAAAAATGTTTTTAAAAAAAGAATATTTGTGTAAAACTCTACAAGAGTTAAGTATTCACTTAAGTTGATCAGTCAATAACTTTAAAGAAAAGAAATTTAGTATAATTATGCACAATACATACCACTTTATTTTAATTACAAATAATTATATTATTTGACAATGCTTGGATCTCTACACAATATGGGAAAAACTTTGTTTTTAATAAAAGCATATTAACTAGCCTACTAATAATCAGGTTCTAATGTAGTATCAAATCCTGAAATTTAAAAAAATGCATTCCTATTATGTTACAGATTAATACTTGTTCTCAGAACTATTTCCAAAAAAGAAAAAAAAATTCTTACCAGACATAAACTGTGTAATAGAGGATAATTCCATTTGGCTCCAGGGGTGGTTGCCATGACAACTTCACAGTGACACCAGACAACTGTTTCACAGAGAAGTCATGGGGGGGAGAATCAGGAGCTGAAAATTTAGAGTACAGAATAATTTATTTTATTAAACATATATTTAAAAGATTAAAATGAAGATGCACAAAATTTTTATTATAAGCCTTCTGGTAAATGAATCAGGTACAGTGCTTTTCTCTGTGGGCATGGGAGACTGATGTTTACTTTCAAAATTAGATGATAAAAGAAGATTTTGCATGGTGGTGTTAGAACATCTGTTTCTGTGATTCAATGGAAAAAAACATTTCATGAGAAAAAAGAACAAGGGCTATGTCATAGTGATTCACCTACTGCTTAAGTACATCTCAGTAAATTACAGTTCTCTAATAAAAATAAAACTCTGTGGTGAATAAATATAATACACAGTAAAAAAGCTCCCCCCAAAATAAAAGTAGATGGAAAAAATCATACATCTAAGTAGTGGGAAAGTAATAAGCATAACATTGGGAGAGCAGTTACAATGACTGACCCCACAAATAAAAACTACATTCCTTAATTTCATTTATGTCAGTAAAATGTAAAATAATATGGGAATCTGTTCATTTAGTCTTCCGAATTGAATGGTTAACAAAGGAAACACCAATGAGGCACATGAACAGAAAAGTACTTCTAATTCTTTCTCAAGAATTCTAATTCTTTGCAAAGAATTAGAAATACTTTCTAATTCTTACTTCTAAACAGTGTAAGGATTCAAATACTTCAGTGATTCTACACTGAATAAGCACTAAAACATATTACTGTACATTAACTAGCCAAGTTTATATTTCCATTTAGATAAAACATTTAGAAAGGCATTTCTCAGCACCTATACCAGTATAGTAATGTCTTAGCATATTGATATACAACTTTTTGCATATAAAAGGATATAAATTACTAAAACTTTTATCATTATTGTTTTACATGGAAAATGAACAAACAGGAAGCTAATAGGAATCCTGAGAATTTTTTTGACATATTTGAATAATGTTAATACACGTACACATTATTTTTTTCAATGATTTGGAGAAAATGCTACCTGGATTCTTTTAGTTTTTATTTTCTGAGAAATCTCAGTTATTGTTGTTTGCATACATATGTCTTTGTGTGTGTTTTCATTGTTGTGGTAACAATTTTTACCAAAAAATGTTTATTGAGCAGAGAAAAGGTTTATGAGAGGAGTTGTAAGGAATAATGGTGACAGCTGTATTTATATTTTCATTAGGTATTCCCACTGGCACTATAATAAAAATGCTATCAAATACTGATTATCACAGGAATCCATATATCATTTGGAGATGTCTGTTTCCCAAGACATGCATTACCTCTAACTGAGAACTCTCATTTGTGAAAACAAAAGCCTATGATATTTTCCTCAATGTCTTTGCAAAACTGAATTTTTGTTTATTATTAAAAAAATATTTCAATCAAAAATAACACTGACTTAGAATATATGTTGTGACTAAGCATTTCTTGCTATAGTATGCTTTAAGATACTTACGTGAAATACAATTCTTGGTGTTTTACATTTAATCTTTCTATATTTTGAGGCATTTTAATGTAAATTTTTGTACTGCTTAATAAATATAATTAACATGCCTATCAAAATAAAATACTGCATATCTACAATAGCAGACTGTTTTAATAATTTTGGCATTTGTATCCTAAGTTACAATCCAAAAAATTTTGAAAAATTAGAAAAGCAAATGCAGTATCTTTTGCAATCTACCCAATTCATCATGACAGAGCACATGAGAGTACATGTGAAAGGCCTTCATAAGGCCCCTACTCTTTCTACCTGGTGTTACCTTCCTTATTTGTCACCCTCCCACTTTATTCACCTTGCTTCAAGTCCCAGCTTAGAGACAACTTTCTCAGCTGCACTTTCTCGCATGCCTCAGAATAGCTACAGTCCTTCTTTGGTCCTGCTGAATACTTTTAGGGAATTGTTATAGCAGTAATTAGAATTATCCAAATTATTTGTTTACATATTTCTGAAAACTCTCTCTCTTACTGAACTGAAAGTTCATGAGGAGAAGGAACTCTCACTATCCAATTAGGCAAACTTTCTCAGGACTTTATCCTTTCTTAGTTTCCTTGTAATTTTTGGATAAAGGGATCTTGTTCTTCACCCTGTTCCTTAGCAATTGCATCCATGACTTGGCCAGGGATTTCAATGAAAGTTTACCTTGACTTTGTGTTTCTAGCAGCCCAGGTATTCAGACGTATAGTATAATTTGAAACTATTGACTTGAGAGGTGAAAAGCTCTGCCTGTTGGAAATATATGTTCATTACTGGCCCAGGTTCCTTCACAAAAGATCTCAAAATCTCAGAACAATTTAATTAGATTAGAAATAAAGAAGTGGGCAAACAATGACAGTTTTACTTCTTCCCTTCCATTTTGGGTGCCTTTTATTATTTCTTCTTGTCTGATTTCTGCAGCCTGGCCTTCCAGTACCAGGTTGAGTAAGACAGGTGAAAGCAGACATCCCTATCTCATTCCTGATGTTAAGAAAATGGTACTTTTTCCCTATTGAGTATGATGTTACCTACAGGTTTGTCATATATGACCTTTATTATGTTGAGATATATTCCCTCTATTGACACTTTGCTGAGAGTTTTTAGCATATATGGGTACTGGATTTTATCAAATGCTCTTCTGCACCTATCCTATGATTTTTATCCTTCATTTTGTTTAAGTGGTGTATCACATTAATTAATTTGTGGATATTGTACCAACTTTGCATCCCAGGAATAAATCCCACTTGATCATGGTGTATGATCTTTCAAATGTATTGCTGGGTGCACTTTGCTAGTATTTTGTTAAGGTTTGTTGGGTCCACATTCATCTCGGATATTAGCCTATATTTTTCTTTCTTTATAGTGCCTGTATCTGGTTTTGGAATTAGAATAATGCTAGTCTCATGAAATGAGTTTGAAAGTCTACCCTCCTCTTGAATTTTTTGAAATAGTTTGAGAAGGAGAGGTGTTAGGTCTTCTTTGAATATTTGGTAAAATTCACCTGGGAGTCTTTTTATTACTGCTTCAATTTCACTACTGGTAATCAATCAGTTAAGATTTTGTTTCTTCTTGATTCAGTTTTGAAAGTTTTATGTTTCTAGGAATTTATCCATTTCTTCCAGATTGTCCAATTTGTTGCCATATGGTTATTTATTATATTTTATCTTAATTATTTTTCTTCTGTGGTTTTTTATTTTCATTTCTGATTTTATTAATTTGTGTCCTCTTTTTTCTCATTTCTATTTTATTTATTTGGGTGCTCTCTCTCTCTTTTTTTTTCTTGGTGAGTCTGTTTAAAGGTTTATCAATCTTGTTTATCTTTTCAAAAAACAGCCCTTGGCTTCATCGAACATTTGTTTTTTTAGACTCTATTTCATTTCTTTCCCTCTGATACGCATTATTTCCTTTCTTCTACTCACTTAGGTCTTTTCTTGTTCTTCATTTTCTAGAAGAACAAGAGAACAATCTCTTACACTTTAGGTGTAAGTTTAGATTGTTTATTTGAGATTTTTCTTGTTTTTTTGAGGTAGGCCTGTAATGCTATGAATTTCCCAGTTAGGACTGTTTCCTCTGTGTCCCATAGATACTGGGTTGCTGTGACCAGATTGACTATTATTGTAAGTGATTGTCTAATCACTATGCTATACACTTGAAACTAATGCAAAATAATATTACATGTAAACTATAACAGAAAAAATTTAAATTAAAAATGCAAATTTGGACAGGTAAGTTTTAGTGGAGAAGCAAGCATGGTAAGCAGAGACAATGACTAAAGAAAGACTAACCTCTAAGGAGACTTAGAACAACCCAGAGGACCCTACCACCATGCTTTGATGAAGTGATTTTGTCAAGGTGAGACAGTAAGAGGCCTGAAATAGGAGAATAGAGTTCCAAAGACTTTATTATGTTGAATAACATAAGTCAATGAAGAGAAAAAGCCTTCTTTCTAGAAGTGCACAATGCACATTTTGTCCTGGTGAATGACTAGAATCTGAACATCCTCAGGGTACAACCTAGCTTGGAGATCAGGAAACTTGAAAGAAAGAGGAAAGAAACAGAGATGCTTTACACATACTTATACTATTTACAGGCCCACCCCTCATGGCAATAGGGCTTCCTTTTATAGAAAATATTAAGAGTGTCCAAAAACACAAAGTATAAAACACAAAATGCAAATCCAAACCCAAGTATATTTCTCAAAACTAATTTTCTGAGCATGATATATGCCTCTAACTTGGTGAAGTAATGGTGTAAAGCAGTCTTGGTAGCACAGTTGATTTTATTCGGGTTGGAAGAGGTATGTTTAAATATTCAATAGGAAGGCTGTTAACATTCAGGAATACCATCTTGCAATTATGCAGCAAAACTGGAAAATAGCCTGAACTCATTAGCAAATAACTCTAATTAGATTTAAAAAACTGTTACAGGTTGACATAACAGAATCTGCTACAAAACGTATGTAAATGTCTAATCTTATGAATACAAAAGTTGAAAAACACAGCATAACTAATATGTTAGTTGACGTTCAAACCATTCAAACCAAAATTTTAGCCTTAAAAATTCTGATTAAAAAATACTGTTGTTTTTTTTTTACAGAGCACAGATGACTCCAGAATAATGCAAAAAAAAAACCCCACTGTACACCTGATTTTATTGAGCACAAACCTGACTGTGCCAGCTTCTTTTACACCATGGCGATGAAATCTGGGTAGTACTGGCATGGCTCACCACTGATACCAAAGGATAGGGTTTTTGTTTTTTTTTTTACATTATAGCTTCATCTACATATGTGGCTTTTGAAATGTGATGAACTCAAATTGTCTTTATCTACTGCTACACTTACCATCTTCTTCTGTCAGCACACTTATGGGTGCACTCCGAACTCCTTCACCTTTGAGCGTGCTAGCAGACACCTCAATCACATACTGGGTATATTTCTTCAGCCCTAAATAGAAATTAAATCGACAAGTTGAGACTTAGAAAATATTCTTTAATAATATGCACAAGGCAAACTATAAAGGATCTCAACAATCTTCCAAAAGTAAAAGCTAAATGAAAATGTAAATATTTGAAAGAGTAACTCCTATTAAGAAGACAAAATGATATAGAGTAATATGAATGAGGGTTGACCTAGAATATTCTTTTATGTCACCTGAAATAAACTCCTAGTTTATTTAATCAAAAGGCCAGAGTTTTCATAGCCTGTATAAAACTACTCATAAATACCATTCATAGTATAACAAGGTAATATTTTGTGGCCACTCTGTTAATATAAATCTAAATATACAACTATATATATATAATTTTTTACCTTCAATGCTCTGGGTCAAAGAGGTTGTATCTATAGTTCTTTCCACATTTCCATTACTTCTCTTGAGATAAATTGTATATTTTTGTATGATTCCATTGGGACTACTTGGGGGAAGGAATGATATTTCAATCTCTCCAGAGGAAATATTTTTGTAAGTAATATTTTCTGGTGCACTATCAGGTACTGAAAGAAAAGTAAAGTGAAATAAATCCATGAAACAATTCCATTCTAAAAACCTATTCTGCTGAAGTTTTCATCCAAGTGCACTAGGAAGTGATTGTAATAAATATCTTTTTTGTAATTCTTGTATTGCTGTTCAAGTACAGGTGTCTGCATTTACTCCCCCTACCTCAGCCATCCCCACTGACCTCCCCTGATTCCACCCACTTTGGTTTTGTCCATGTGCCCTTTATAGTTGTTTCTGAAAACCTTTGTAATAAATATCTTAAATGAAATAAGGTGTAGATACATTATACACAAAAAACAATGTAAGAATAGATTTTATCTCAATAGAAAATTCATATGATGAATAATAGAATAATGATAATCATATAGAATAATGTTTACAGAATGATATTTTTATTAAAATGGTTGTAACTGTATTAAGCAATCATATACTACAGAACACACAGATAAAAGAGGGTTAGAAAACACTTGAAGTGATTCTGTCTTTCATTAATTACTCATATATATATTAAAAGTTAAAAATTAGTTTTTTAAAATTTTTTAAATTTAATTCTTGTTCAAGAAGGGCTTGATAATGTTGTATATTTAGATAAAGATAAAGAGGTGGGAAAGAAAGAAAAATTATGTAATTTTAGAACTGCAAGTCTGTCCCTATGAACCTATAGTGGTCCAAGTCCATGTAGCCTGTACAGCATGAATTTGAATTAAAACAAATCTGTAATCCTGAGTTGCTAACATTCAAAAACAAATAGCATAAAGTTTCTCTGAAGAAACTCAACTTCAACTCAGGGCACATAAATTTCCCACAGATAAAGTTTCAAGTAATGTGAGCTCACTTACAAAATCACTAAACACCCAAGTAACTTAGGCACCAATAGTTAAAGCCAGCAAAGAAAAAGAAAATAATAATACACACACACACACACACACACACAAACACACATTACACTTCAAAAGACATCAGCTATTGAGCTTACTAAAAGAATAAAAATGAATTTTTAGTATATTTCAAGAAATAAAACATTTGAAAATATGAACACAAAGTATTTAAAGAATGACAAAAAGCATAAATAATGAAACAGAGGTGAAAAAGAACCAGACAGAATTTCTAGAACAGACAAAATAAAATTACTGTAAGTCAAATTACCTTAATGTATCAAAGCAGATTAGATACAGACAGTGAAAAATTTAGCAAAAAGAATGATAGTATTGAAATGAAAGTATTGAAAATGTAGCTCAGTGACAGTATTGAAAATGTAGCTCAGAGAAAGGAAATATTAAAAATATAAAAATGGTAGTTAGACATAGAGGTTATAACTAAGAGGGTCTAAGGTAATAGAATGAAGAAGAAGAGATATTTGGAAAGGTAATAGCTGAGACTTTTCAAAATCATTGAGAGATATGGAACTTCAGATCAAGGAATTCCAATAAATCCCAAGCAGAATTTTAAAGAAATTCTGAAATTAAATAAATAAATTAATTAATTTAATTAATTAATTAAATAAATAAAGAAATTCATTGTCAAAGTATGGTATACAAAAAAGAGATTATCTTAACAGCAACAGAAAAAGATATATTATCTATAGAAATGACAATTAGGCTGACAATTGAGTTTAATCAAAAAACAAGTGGAATTCTATACCAGAAAAATTAATAAGAACAAAATAAAAACATTTTCAGACAATCAAAAACAGAGAGAGTGCATGTCATCAATACCACATTAATAAATAAAATTCTAAACAATGCACTCTTGGCAAACAAAATATTTTCTGGAGATGAAAGACCATAGTTGCAAAGGTAATGTTTAAACATTGTCTTCACAGAACAATAATAATAATGTTTAATTTGGGGGATTAAACCCCATCACAGTATAAACTAAATACGTAAATATTATTGTCATTAGAGTCCTGCTTTTAATTATTTCCTTTCAAAACAAAAAAATTAACCTTTAAATTTTGTATTCTAAATACAATGGATATAAAAACTGCGACTAATAAAGTTAGTGAACTAGAGAAATAGAACTCTGAAGTCTTGAAAGTATAGATACACTGTCCCCTTGCCAATTGCTACCTGCTACCAAGTATACTGCGACAAAGGCAGACTTAATAGAAAACACTGACAAAGAATTTGACAAAATTTTTGATAGTCCAAAAATTTTGGAAGGTTTAAAAATCAGAACATAGTATGATGTAGCAATATAACCTACTATGCCTGCCCAAACACCCCAAATCTCCTCCTGATGCTGTGTTAACCTTCCGACTCTCACTGAAATCTTGGACCTGCTGAGGTAATCCTAGCCCCTTCAGGTAACTGGTAACCATTTGCTTTTCTCCGTAACCTCTATAACCATAGTACCTGGGAGGTGTATACTTGTACTTATTGCTCCTTTTTACTATATTCATATCTTTTCTCCTTCCTACCTGAAGAACTCTATGAGCTACATTTCCTTAAGATAGTCATCTAGTATAAATTTTTGTTTTTTAATTTTTTTTAAAAAGTTCATGTTAATGGCTAAGTAGTACTCCATTGCATAAATGTACCATACCTGTTTATCCACTCATCTAGTGGACACTAGTGGACACTTTATTCTTTGCAACAGCATGAATGGGCCTGGAGAGCATTATGCTGAGTGAAACAAGCGAGGCAGTGAGGGACAAATACCATATGATCTCACCCATAAGTGGAACCTAATCGACAAAACAAATATGCAAGCAAAATATAACCAGAGACATTGAAATAAAGAACAAACTGACAGTAACCAGAGGGGAGCGGGGAGAGGGATAATGGGGGAAAATAAGGAAAGGGCCATCAAAGAACATGTATAAAGGATGCATGGACAAAGCCATAGGTGGGTAGGATAGAGGGTGGGAGGCGAGGGTGGGTGGTGCCGTGGGCTGTGGTTGGGGGAAATGGACAATTGTACTTGAATAATAATAACATATGTGATAAAATAAAGAATATGATGTAAAAACAAGAGGAATAAGCCAATCAGAGAAAGACAAGTACCATATGATTTCACTCATATGTGGAATCTAATGAACACAGTGAACTAAACAAGCAAAACAGAGACTGACTCATAGATGGAGAGCAGGCTGACAGCTCTAGGGGGTCGGGGTTGAGGAGGTAGAGGGATAGAGCAAAAAAGACAAAAAAAATAAAGAACTCATGGACACAGACCACAGCATGGTGCTTGCTGGGGAAGGGCGATGGATGAAGGTGGAAGATGGTATGGGTAGATAAATGTAATAGAAAAACACAATAAAAATGTAAAAAAAATCAAAATTATGAAAAAAGCCATCTAGTGATACTCTTGACACTTTTCTAAACATCATAAAAATTTTACCACCCATTTGATGGACTTCCTCCCTACCACCCTTAGAGATGTCAACATGGATGCGAGGACCTGTCCAGTTGCCTAGAGTCTGCACTCCTTGATCTCCACAATCCCAGCAGTCTTTTCCACTACCTCACCTTGACCACTGGCTTTTGTAGCAACACCCCAAGCCTTGCCATTACCAGTAACTGCCAGGACTCCTCTCTTTGGCAACCCCTTTCTATCTTTCCAGCTTACCAACTCTCATTTTGTCAACTGAACAATCACCTTTTCCTCATCAGATCATCACAGCCATCATCTTCCTACTTACTCAGGTCAGAGTCCATAGCCCGTCACTAAAATCTCTCCCTAGCAATCTCCATCAACTCCTTTTTTTTACTCTTACTTTCCTGACAAAATTCCAATTTGGATTAAACTAAACTCAGTGCTGGTTCCATACCAGCAATGTAACTGCTGGAAATGTCTGAATAAAACACTATGTCATGCTGACTAGTCTCATTTAAATTTATAACCTCCAATATCAAATAAAATCTTTTTCACTGTCTGGTAGCCTGTGCATGTGTGTGCATGTGTGTGTTTGTGTGTGTGTATAATTTAGTTTCCCATTCCGTTCTGTATATTTTCACCATCCTCTCTCTCCATAAACACCCAGTATCTCCCATCCTACTTCAAAGCTGATAAACTTGTCTCTCAGTTCATTGAGAAAATAAATGCATTCTCTTTCTAGTGCCAATTTTCCTTTAATTGCCTTCTCTTCTGCCCCTTTCCAAGGCCTAGCCCTCCACTTCTGCACTAGATTCCTCTCCAGCTACCTAGTCAAATGTTTTAGACTTGAAGTTATTTCCTTTGTTGGATGATTAATTTTCTTTTTATTGAATAATTTCCATAATTATATGTGAAATGCATGTGAAAGCACATATTATATCTATTACAGTAAAAAAAGAGACTACTCTCCTTTCAACTATTGATCCTATCTTCCACTTTACAAGAAAATTCTTCAAAATTTGCCCTTACTCCTTTTATCCCCTGTCTTACTCATCATTCTTCCTCAGTTCCCCTTCAGTTAGGCATTTTCCCCTCATATTTTTTCCATGAAACCTACTGTTGCAAAGTCATCAATAATCTCCATCTTGCAAAACGATTAATCAATTCCATGTGCCCTCAACTTGCTTCACTGTTAACAACACTTGACATAGGAAATGAATTCTTTCCGCCTGAAAGTCTTTATTCAAGTGCCTTCCATGATCTTGTCCTGATTCTCTTTCTACCTCAATGTCCACTTGTGCTTAGTCCTTGGCTGGCTCCTCCTTGACTTCCCAAAGTCTACAGGTTAGACTGCCCCTGGACATAATTGTATGCTTCTTTTCATCTCCACGACACTCACCCTGATGTGACTTTTTCCTGACTTTGAATATCAGAGATACAGCAATGCCTCCAATTGATGTATTCAACTCTGCATTCTTTCTCTGACTTTCAAACACAAAACTACTGAATTCCTCCAAAGTGACCTTTTAACTGACTTCCCCACTTTAGTAAATGGTGCCATCATTTTTTACCCAAATACTCAAATTTAAAAAAACTAGTAATATTGATTTATCTCTTTACTCCCAAGTCCAACATATTTAGCAGCAGCCTTCTAAAACTGCAAATCATACCAGCTTTTTGTCTCATAATTCTCTACTACCTTCCCATTAAAATTAACCAAACTTCTTACATTGGCACCCAAATCTCTCCATGGTCCACCTCTGTCTGTCTGTCCCTCCTCATTTGTTAATTCCCTCCCCATAACTCATATTGCTTGAATGACAGAAATATTCTGTTCTTCCTCAACTATATAGTGTATCTTCACTTCAGGGACTTGCGGATTTCTATTTTTCCTTCTGAAACACTTTTCTTCCTTATCCTCATCTAATTTAATTATGTAGATTATTAATATTCCTGGGTATATATAATATCCTCAGAGAAACTTTGATCAGTCCTCTATCTCAAATAGCTGCTCACCACTCTATAACTCTCTCTCTCTCTTTTTCCCTCATATTTTTTTCTTCAAAAAATTTACTTCTTCCGAAAGTCATATGTATCATTAGTTTACTGGCTCTGTGGCCCCTCGAAGAACGTTAAGTTCCACTAGCTAGGAATTTTTTCTTACGTACTGTTGTATCCTCGGTGCCTACTAGATCTGTAGGACGTGATATGGAGTCCATGCAATCTGTTCAATGAATGAGTAAAGAGTCTGACATGATATAGAATGTATTAAAAAGAGGAGAGAAACTCACAGCTAAGGAAAGTAAGTAAAATTTAATTGAATAGCTTTTCAACAGCAAGAAACAGAGAGATTAGTGATGCTATGCTTGAATTTTATACTTCAATATAACTTCTGCTTTTTAAAAATTCTCATTGGCATTTCCAAGTTGCCCTCTGGAGTTGCCTGCCTGCTCCGAGTAGTCAGGATATAAAGATGCATGCCTGATGCAAGCTGATATCCTTTGCATTTTTATTCATTAATCCTCAGAGAACAACCAGTGCTGGGTCTTCAGGGAAAGTAAAGCAAGAGCAACCTGATGACTTACTAATTTTAGAAAATGATGCTGAACTCTTCAGTTTTCGAAAATAGCATAGTGTTTCCCATTGTGGAAGTAGTATGCAAAATAGATAACTCAAAAATAAAGGTAATTAGTATAGTTAGTTGAAATAAGCGGAAATGTAAAAATCTATGTAAAAATTAAAAATAAATAATTTTGTTTATTTATTTTTGTTTGGCATATATAGTTTTAATCTTATGTAGATAAATTAAGAAATGCTATTAATTAATGCAAATTTATAAAGTGCTACACAAAATTTTAGTCAACATCTAAGTTACTATCCACTGATGGTTGTTGCCCCAAATCAGACATAGTCAAGGCATTTGGTTAAAGGCTTACTGTAAAAAATGTTATGTCTTAAAAAGGAAAGAAAGTGCCCTGGCTAGCATAGCTCAGTGGGTTGAGCACGAACTGGGAACCAAAGAGTCGAAAGATTGATTCCCAGTCAGGGCACATGCCTGGGTTGCAGGCAGGTCCCCAGTGGGGGCCACACAAGAGGCAACCACACATTGATGTTTCTCTTTCTCTCTTTCTTCCTCCCTTCCCCTCTCTAAAAAAATAAATAAATCTTTAAAAAATAGGGTTTTTTTCTGTTTCACTTAAAAAAATGAAAGAAAATATACGGATTGTCAAAGGGTAATTTGCATAGAAACTTAAGAGTTCTTTATGTGATTATTGCACACTATATGAGAAAATATAAATTAATCCCAAGTTTGCTTGTCAAACTGTCCATTCTATACTTAAAGCACACATAAACACATATGTGCACACATGAAATCAATCTTGTGTTGATCTTTCCTGCTTGAACACAAGAGTTTAGTATTTCATTTCCAAGCATTAATGAACCCTGATTCTCCAATCGAGATAAAACATTGAACAAATAAAGTTCTCCTATTTGTTAAGCAGTAGCATTAACACATGAGTTAGCACATTCCTTCATTTCTTATAAAACAATAACAAAAAGTGGGCTCTTGTTTTTGGTTTTTCTTTAAGATTTTATTTATTTATCTTTAGAGGGGAAGGGAAGGAGAGAAGGAGAGAAACATCAATGTGTGGTTGCCTCACATGTGTCCCCTATTGGGGATCTGGCATGCAACCCAGGCCGGCATGTGCCCTGACTGGGAATTGAACTGCGATCCTTTGGTTCCCAGATCTGCGCTCATTCCACTGAGCTATACCAGCCAGGCCAAAAAAAAGTGGACTCTTGTTTTTCACATGAGTAAAAAATAAACCTATAAGCCCTGGGAAGAGATAGTTGCTCTTGGTCACGTCCTGTTTCAGATGACACCTTGAAACTCTATTTAAAATTCTAGCTTCCTTTTATTCAGAAGGAATTCAGTCATGGTCAACATGATCTAGGAAAAGTAACTAACATAGATTCCATTGTCCATCATTTTTATCTAGATGGAGAATGCACAGACCTGGAGAGTACCCTAACTTAGGACAGAGAACTAGAAACTAGGAGAATGGACATCGAGCCCCATACCCTATTATATGGCCTCTTTTGCTTCTGAAATGTCTAGTATAAGGATAGTCAAATTGCTCTCACCCAAGTGGGTGAGCTAGTTAACCCTGTTGTAAGTCGCTTCCCCCTTCTCTGCTTTGTCACTAGCTCAGGAGCCCTGACTGGCTGACAGGAGGCTCACCTTCAAGTCCAAACATTACTTCTCATCTATTATGATTTTTGAGTCATTTTATTCAAATATCCCTAGGTGTTCTCATCTCCTAAATATAGAGGTATATGCATTTTCTAAGGCATCTTCCAAAAATAAAATTCACATTTTAAATTGCATTTCAAGTTGAATTCTTACGTTCACTTACAGTTTTATTTTATTGTTATCCCTGTCTTAGAGTTAAGCTCATACAAGAAATAACAAAATAATAATCAAATTTACTTTTTAATACTAAGTAAAAAAACTGTACACATTTAATAATTAGCAAACAAAATAATTTTATAGATAATCATAAAAATAAAGTGTCCTTGATGCTGTGACCACTATGTAGTGAAACATTTGATAAGCATGCATGGATATGCTATTGTTTAATATCACAACAGGATTTTTTAAAGTTCTTACTTTCCTTTCTGATGCTGCTCAGAGCCTGAAACAGCAAAACATCACTGTAACAATGAAAGAAAGATCCAAGAAAAGATCTTGGATATACAGGGTCCGGCACAAACAATGCCCCCTTTTTATGACAAAAGCATAAGCATGCAATTCTGTAACATAAGAATATCACACTCAAGCACACCATGTGACATTGCAGGTGAAATGTTCAAATTGTTGCCCATCTTGTGTGAGACATTCATGTGCCCTATCGACCACACTAAAGCAGGCAGTACTTCTGCCGGACTCTGTATATTAATAACTTACTCACTTTATTGAAGGTTCCTAAAACAGCATCAAGTACTGTGAAAGGAAATGGGCTTTGGAGGCAGATGGATTGGGGTTCCAATTTCAGTTTCATCCCCTACCCACTGGATAACCTTAAACAATTAAACACCCACCAGTTAATATGTACTGTAGTTGGGTAAAAATTCACTTTATTCAACAGTGCTATATTCCCAGTAGAGCTTGCCATATTGTAAATACTTGTTGAAAGGATGAAACTCTCAGATCTCTGTTTTTCATTAGGCAAGGAAGGTCATAATGCCTCACTGCTGTATTCTGGAATAAAACGGCGATTGTTGTGACAGCCAGTGGCAGAGCCTGTGGCACTCTGCGGGGGCTTAAAATCTGCTTGTTTCTTTTCTTGACTAGGTGTAAAAAGTAAGATAAAACCAGGCCTTGTAAAGAGCAGATATTTTTCTTACAAAAATACTGAAGTACATTATCTATAAAAGCAATGAGACAAGATAATATGTACTTGAATATCAATTAGGTTTTACTTTAGGGGAACTTTTGATGATGAAAAATGCTCTTTTCATCATTCTCTTGTTCCTGCAATTATAACCAATGCCATTTTCTATTGGCATTGTGTCATCTGTTAATTAATTTGTGATCAGTTTCAAAGGGATTCTTTTGCTCAAAGGTAAGCTGCTTTGCTAGATTCCTTGCTCCTCCAAGTCAGCAACAGAGTCATATAGGATCTGGCTGAGCCATATACAGATGCTGATATTTGGGCATTGTGACCTACAGGAACAGTAATTCCGTGTGGTTCCGCCAGTTCCTAGTCAATAGATATTTATTTTTTACATGTAGGACTGAAACAGTATCTTTAAATTTAGTTGTTAATTCTCAGCACACACTAGAAAGTTGACTTAAGAGTGATGCTCCAATAAATGATTGTAAATATAAACAATACACTAAGATCATCAGGCAAAATGTCTTCTTTCGTGCTGTTTGCCCTTGCATCAGGGAAACCAAACATAAGTAACTCCTCTCTTGCTCACACACCACATGGCCTCTGTAAGTCCTCCTGTCCATTCCAACTGACTCCTTGAGATCCAGGTCAAATGCTCCCTCCTCCTCCTGGCTTCCCCAGGAAGCCCTTTCTTGTTCCCACTCTGCACCTGTATCCATATACGTACCTCATTAGAATATAGGAATCTATTCTCATGAGTACGTCTCTGCTTTTACCTAATTTGAAAGCAAGGAGTTATCAACTTGCAAATTTGCAGGTACATTGAAAAATGTCTTTAGTTTCTTAAGGCCTTTCATTTGTAAAATGCACTGATTTTTATTTTGGAGTTCCCTTATATGCAAATCATACTTTTAAAAAGTTTGCATGGCAAGCCTTTCCCCACCCTTTTGCCAGAAAAAGCAAATAAATTCCTGGATCACACAAAATGGAATAATGAGGGGTTTTAGGTTAAGTAAAATAGGAACAATATAGCAATTGTCAGACATGTTTAATTCATCGGTATGTATTATGAAGTGACCAAACAAAAAACTCACCAGTCTCAGCTGTCCGTACGGACAGTAAAGAAGATAGCTGATTGCCATGGCCCAATCTGGTGTACGCCCTCACAGAAATGTTATAGAGGCTGTAAGGCCTTAAGTCTCTTAAAATTATATTTGTTGTTGAGGTGTTTTTCATAAATAAGGTATCTATATTTTTATAGAGAACTTCATAAGCAACAATAATCCCATTGGGTTTCTTGGGTGGTAACCACTTCAAACTGATTTCATTTGCAGTAACATCAGTAGCTTTCACATCTTGAGGGGATGATTCCGGTTCTGGAGGAAGAAAAGAAAACTTTACATATGTGTATTTTTCTCATGGTCATTGCTTCAGACACTGAAGGCAGCATGAGGTGGGTGGCAGCACGCAAGACCACTTGCTTTTTCTATAAAGCCACACTGGAGAGTCTTACCATCTTCTGGAGTTCTCACAAAGAGGTCATTTTCTTCAGACAAAGAACTTTCTCCAACATGGGTTGAGGCACTCACTCTCATTTTATATTTTGTGTATTTCTTTAACCCTATAAAGACAACAGGCAATCTCTTTAAATTCCTTAAAACAACACCCTTAGATTAGTGCCACTGGACGTAGACATGGTGAAACTAATTTATTTGGGAGACGGACCACCCAGGCCGGCCTCCGTATAATCTCAATCTCCTAAAATTCCTTGGGCTTGAGGATCTTCTTATGTTGATGATGTTTTAGTTCTTTCCTAAAATATTAATAAATAATTTTAGTCTGAAAAATAACTTTTGGCACACTGGGAGGAGTATAGTTTAGTTGCCACAAACACCACACCTGCTGGTTACTTCAGCCGATTTTCGCGTTCACTCCTTCATTCCTTCAATACTGACTTATTTCAATATACCAGGTACAAAAATTCCCTGGGTTAAGTATATTCCTAAGANCACCCTTAGATTAGTGCCACTGGACGTAGACATGGTGAAACTAATTTATTTGGGAGACGGACCACCCAGGCCGGCCTCCGTATAATCTCAATCTCCTAAAATTCCTTGGGCTTGAGGATCTTCTTATGTTGATGATGTTTTAGTTCTTTCCTAAAATATTAATAAATAATTTTAGTCTAAAAAATAACTTTTGGCACACTGGGAGGAGTATAGTTTAGTTGCCACAAACACCACACCTGCTGGTTACTTCAGCCGATTTTCGCGTTCATTCCTTCATTCCTTCAATACTGACTTATTTCAATATACCAGGCACAAAAATTCCCTGGGTTAAGTATATTCCTAAGATACTTGTGGTCTGATGGTTTTACCTCTTTGCAGATAAATACACAGGAGAACACACTTACTCAAGTTCTTTCTCCACCTAGTTTTAAACATATCCATGGCAGCACAGCACAACAAAGTCTGGAATGAAAACACACATGCCCTGCAGGGCTTAAAGCACAGAGAGACGCATATTTTCCATCAGAAGAATATAAATGTTTTTTTAAGAAGCAAAACTTCATTCTACCTGTTATGAGAAAGCTGTTATCTACAGTAGTCATCTGGAATGCTCTGTTTGTATCCAGTTCCACTGCGTAAATTGTGTAATGAGTTATTTTTCCATTGGGATATTCTGGAGGATCCCAATATAACAAAATAGATGAAGAACTAATATTTTTATAGTTTATCGTTTGAATGGAGCTTGGCACTTGAAAAGAAGAATGAATAATTAATATGGATAAAAAGGAAAAAGTATTAAAATGTGCAAGAACAATAACTGCGGGCAATTATTTCAGACACATTCTTACCTTGCTCAAGCGTCCTCACATGGAGAACCGTTGGTGGTCCTTCCCCCATGATGGTGAAAGCAGATACACTAATCATGTGCTCAGTGAAAGGTACGAGTCTCCTGATAATGTAAGACAGCTGTTCGGCAACAATGTCAATGGTATACTGGTTCCATGTAGCTCCTATTCAAAATCATTTTTTTTAAAAAAAGAGGTGTTCAGGTTCATGATCAAAATTATTTTTGCTCATTCAGTAAAACCTTAAAACTGATTTCCCCTTATTCACTAATTCCTCCATGCACTCCTTTATATGAAAGGTACATGTATAATTAATAATATGCTGAATACTTCCCAACAATATCTATAAACATTTTGTGCGCATAATGTAGTTTTGCTAGTTATTATACAGTATTCTGGACCATGAAATAGGTATGTTAAGAAACTATAACTTACTCAGAGGGACTAACTAGGAATTTTGTCTGAAAAGACACAGTAGGCAATGATACCAAATTGAAATATTATATCATTGCTGGATTGTACTGCGAAAGATAGAAATGAGGCTTTATATTTGAACTCAAAATTCACTATACCTTCACTAAACCCAGTGATACTTGAAAGCAAGCCTGTGTGGATAACTGATACATAAATGTGCCTGAACAAGGATTTCAAACAATGTTAGATTTTTTGTGTTTATTTAAAACTTTTGCTTCTAGTAATGTTAATCAGCAATTAGGCCAAACTTGAAATGTTTAAGGAAACATCTGTATCAGAAACCGTGGGCCTCTTAATTTGTAGCATTGCCCCCAGTGCTCTTTGCACAGAAAAAAATGAATGAATTGGCGAATGCAATAAACATGTACTGAAGGTAATGTGATTTGCTTGTCTGATTCTAACATCAATAAAATAACACTTTAAATTTGGAACAGGACAAGTACCAAATCAGAGAAGAAATAAGGAAAAATGTTCTTCTCACTTAGCATTCCATAAAAAACAGAGATAATTTAAATCTGTGTTTTCTAACCAACTAGTTTTAATTTGCTATGTATGACATTCTTCTTTTAGAAACAAAAAGATCCATTGACCCTGAAGAGCAAGTGCATACACTAATGACATCCCCACGTCGTCGGGGTCACCTACACCTGTTTATCCCTGCATGCACTGGACTTGTAACTTTCTGACCTATTTACCTTTAGTGACATCTGAAAACCTATCAGTCAAAAGCTGCAGAGAGTGTGAGGCCTGTAAATGATTTGAAGATATGTTAATCCCTCCCCATCACACCTGCTTTGGCAACTGTAATAACTGATTGTCTATGCAGCTTGGCCAGAGACTCTAGGGTGCTACTTTCTCTGGGAGGAAGGTCAGATGGGTTAGCAGGGGCCAACTTCTGCCTGTGTGGCATTTCCATTTGCTGCATGAGGTTATCCAACAGTTAAAGAAGAAAAAAATCTGACTCCAGCCCATGAACCATTAATAATGTGGTTGAACTTTAAGCTAAGGTTCATATCTGTGCTAGCTAGCACTGGTGGTTTAAGTGTACTTCTTAGAACGTAAAAATTGCACCTACCAAGTGTTGAATGCTGGTCTTCAACTCTATTCCTCGCAGGAAATTTGTTATGTGGGTAAGTGTTATACATAACTGAAGCAATCGCGTACAGGTCAGAAGATATCTCTGCTGAGCCCTCAAATAATTCTGCCATCGAATCTACTGTGTTCACAGTCTCTGGAGCGATGGGGTCACTTACATACTGTAATTAAAAATAGTTGCTTGCAAAGGCCACTTATGAGCATTATACTTAATAATGACTTCACTCGAATATCAATTTAAGAAACTAGTAACTTTGGAACTATGCTTTTTAAAAAGATACTATCATTTTCATGACTCCTGTCCCGTTCACAATCCAAAATTCAATTCTGAAGCTACTAAAAGCCTGCATCATTGTAACACACTGTGATCACTACGATCTTAAGAGACCACTATTGGATTGTAGGAAGAAGCAGGCATTTGTTTCTGACTTCAGGTATTGTAAACCTCAACATCTTCATGCAAAGATTTCAGGACTAACATATTTTAACTGCTTCCTTTACCCCCAGAAGGGATGTATTCTAGGCATACTGTTTTATGCAAGGTGTGAGAGGCCTGCATGACTGCTTAATACATGTTAGTAACAGGAGTTTATCTCTGATTGAGTGAAGTTACAGACATGAACAAAACTGCATGGCAATGCTTCTCAATGGACCTCCGGGATATTTGCAGTAACTGTCATTGTTCCTAGGTCCCATATGCACTTGACACATGTCAAGTTCACCAAAGCAGCAGATGTTGAGGTAAAAAAAATATCAGGAGCAGACTACAAATATTTAAAGATTTTTGTTAGGATGACAAGAGGGCTCTCTTGCTTTTCCCTCTCCACACAGCATAACTGGTTGGAACGGGATGGGAAAAGAGTGTTTTGGCCAAATTACTATTAGGGGTTTGGCACAGATTGTCAACCCTAAGAATAAGGCTAAATAGTAATCAATGGAAATGTTGCTTTAAGACACTTAATGACCAAATGCAATGTGTGCTCTGTGGATTCTCACTAGAAGATACCTAGCAATGTAGGCTTTGAAGACAATCTGGGAAATTTGAATATGATTTAGGTATTAGATGATACCAAGACAATATTAGTGATTTTGTTAGTTGTATTACAGGTGGGCACTGGTAACCAGATTCTTGGTGACTGAGGACACAGAATTGAACTGAACACACAGAGTTTATAGCATAAAGAAAGAGAGAAGATTTATTAAGCAATAGTACACTCCACAGAACATGGAAGAGGGCCAGCTCAGTAGAGATTGATCTCGTGAGCTGGAGGGATTCTATTCTTACAGGGCAGAAGCTTCCTGGATAGTTTTTGGCGGGCTTCTATTGTGCATGTACAAGTAGTTGCATTTCAAAGCTACTGCGCATGCGGTCTCCCACGATTTTTCTTGATTGGCTACTGGAGGAGGAGGCCCCACAATGTTACTTTTATAGTGCTATTGTAATAAAGCAGGGGTCATGTAGCATCTTCTGCACAGGTGCATTCTTGAGTCACCATGATTCAGTGCTTTTCCAGAAAGCAGGGACAACTGGTCGTAGAGGGTCTCTGTCTTATATGGATGTCCTTTACCTTAGCCTTGCAGCCCCAATGGAGTTTCCTCCTGACTATCTCCTGCCTCAGTTGTGGTCATGGAAATGTTGAGTGAATTAAAACATCCATTTCCTAGAGATTTGCAATTAGTTAGATATGTAGGAGCAACATGATGTGAAGTCTGTAATTTATTTTAGAACATGCTCATAGAAGCAGCAATAACCCAAGAGAGCTGAGTGAAGAATGGCAGCGTGTTGATAATTATCCAATCCTGCTGATGGGTAATTGGAAACTCATTATTCCCTTTTCTCCACTTTCTTGGCTATTCAAAATTGTCCAAAGTAAAACAGTTTGGGGAAAAAGAAAACATTTCAAGAAACACTCTCTTTTCATCTATTCCTTTTCAAATTCTGCTTCAAAACTCAGCTAAAAAACTTTTTATTTAAAATATGCCCTATTTGACAGTGACCAGAGGGGAAAGGGGAGGGAATTTCAGGGCAAAAGGGGAAGGGTTTGCAGGAACAAGTATAAAGGACACATGGAGAATAACAAGAGAGGGGGTGGAAGCAGGGGAGGGAGGTGGGGAGGGCTGGGGGAGTAGGCTGGAATGGGGGTAAAAGGCAGAAAACTGTACTTGAACAACAATTAAAATAAAAAATATATATACCCTAGTTATCCTCAATTATAATTCATAGCTTTGATTTTATTTATTTATAATCTTTGGTACAGCTGTCTTTTAATTATGTTCCTTGCTTGATTGGGGTTGTCTTTGCTCATAAAGCCAAAAAGGGGGGTTGTCATTCCTTAGTAATATAAAGCATTTAGTATTTTCAAAAAATAAGAGATGCTTAGGATAAAAAAATCTCAAGAAAGCAAGACATTTTAAGGCAGTTTATTTAATTAAGTATCTACAAAGACAGATATTTTTAATTATTAACTTTTCTAAGAGATAAAATAACGGAGAAAAGAGTCAAGAAACTTCCCAGTTCTCCAAGTGATATTTTTGAGATAAAATTATCTAAAGCTTGTTACACCTTATCCAGAAAAAGTACTGTGATGAAAAGCAGGGGCCACCTACATGATCTATTCTAAAAATGTTGTGATTTTTTTAAAAAGCCTCCAGAAAGGGAAGCCTCTATGGGACAAGTGAAGGTCTTTTGCCTTCCAACGGCCCCCTCAGCTCTCCTCCACAGCAGAATCAGGGAGGGCACTCAGCACAAACACATAATTCAGAGATGCCCTGGAATGTTAGTCAATAGCTTAGGCCAAACCCACACAGCTGTTTCCACTATCAATTAGCCACTCTGACAATCTACTGTGCACAAACTGCTATAGAAGGTACAATGAGGTAGCACAAAGAATTTCCTCCTGGACTATGATTTTGCATTACGTCTCTCAATATTATACCCAAGTCAGATAAATTATGAGCAAACCATAGCATCCCACCAATTAACTAGGTGAAGCATCTCTGCTGACATACTGCCATTTCAAGGTAAGAGCTGGCCTGTATACTTGTGATGATCAGCAATTCTCCAAAATTCTGGTAGTCATTGGAAAAACCCTCCTTAACCTGGGCAATGATTTGATCATTGGTTTTATAGTAATCTAGAACATAACTAATTATCAGGGTATGCCATGTAGTGATAGTTCTCCTATTTTGACTTTATAAGAAAGCATTAGACATTAATCAGGGGTGTTTGTTTGTTTGTTTGTTTGTTTGTTTTAAGAAGAAAAAGAGACCTAGCTGGTGTGGCCCAGTGGATTGAGTACCAGCCTGCAAACCAAAAGGTCACCAGTTCAATTCCCAGGACACATGCCTGGGTTGTGGGCACATCCCCAAGATGGGGCAAGTGAGAGGCAACCACACACTGATATTTCTCTCCCTCTTTTTCTCCTTCCCTTCCCCTCTCTAAAAATAAATAAAATCTTTTTTGAAAAATAAAAATGTAAGAGCAAAAATCACGGGAGAGAATCAGAACTTAAGAAAGAATGAGAAGGGGCAGAGTACAGCAGAAGTAGAAATAAAGGAAATACAGAAGAGAAAAGATTCACTGCAGTTTCCAAAAGTTTGGGACTCATTGGGTTGGTGTAGTGTTCTCACCCTAAGCACTGTTGACATTCTGTGTCCGGTAATTTTTGTGTTGTGAGGAGCTGTCGTGTGCACTGTGGGAAGTTTAGCAGTATCTCTGGTCCTTACCCACTAGAAGCATCTTCCTAGCTGTGACAACAAAAAAATGTCTTCAGAGATTCTAAATCTCTCCTGGAGAGCAAAATCACCCCCAGTCGAGAAGAATTGAGTCAGGGAATGTCACAATTCATCAACATGAAAGGCCTCTTATTAGCTACTCAGGAATCTTTGGAATTTATGTGAAAGAATTTTAAGTCCTGAGAGGTAAATTACAAACCTACCTGATTAAACCAACGTGATTCTACATGTAATAATTTTCACTAAAGTTAATATGATTTTATTATATTATAATAAAAACAGTTTTATTTCTCTCCCTCTCTTTCTCCTTCCCTTCTCTTTTCTCTAAAAATAAATAAATAAAGTCTTAAAAAAATAAAACAAACCCAAAATATGTATCTATCTATACAGCTCTGAATTATATCAGTCAATTTAGACTCACTGGATGCAATCTGAATTAAATTAATGAAAATTTAGATTTATTGTTAAGAAATGCCTCCATGTTATATTATAGATGATGATGTGATTTATGTTATCTATTATCAAGCAATAGTAAAGATACAAGTTTGTAATTTGAAAATGTTTGGAAACCTCCTAATGGATATCGTAGCATTCTGCACTTTGAATGAAAACAATCATCAAGGCTTGCTTCTGTTTGTATCGAATGCTCAATAGACTAAAATTGCCTCAAGCATCCTAAAGTGTTATTGAGCCCCTCCTCGGCCTCAGTCCATAACAACTGGCCAACATTTAGCAGACTTGCCTTTCATAATAAACTTGAGAAATATTTTGGATTAAAAAAGAGGTATCTGTATGAATCTCAGACACTTGCAACACTAAGTAGTAAGCTGACGTCTTTGAGGAGAAAATGTCCCAGGGTACAAGGTGTACAAAGAGTAAGTACAAGGTGAGATCTGACTGTGAAAGTCAAGCAAAGAAGAGTCCATGAAGAGATGACTTTTGGGTACTTCAGACTTCAGTCTCAGTAGAATGAGACCCCAAAGAAATTAATTTTCTTCTTTGCATTAACAGAAGTAGGAAATCTACCCAAAAGCAGAAAATAATTATGTTCAATTTGGTTGGCTCTAGTAAAACCACAATAAGGGATATTGTAAGGGATATTGTGTTCACCCAAGTAAGAGGCTCATCGACAAACAGAAAAATATATACAGGGCACTAATCAATAACAGGAAGAACCTGCAAACCATGATTAATGCGAAACTGAAGCTGTTTCTCATCAGTCTTCAAATGATAAAAAGTTAAATCAATAGGTATTATTGTTACTGCTGCAAAGACTAACATTTAAAGTTACCATGTACCAAATACAGTGCTGAACACTTTTACCCATGACCTATCACTTCAATATAGCACAGAGATAGATATTAGCATCTCCATTTCACAGTCGCCTGTTCAATTGCACATTAGCAGTGTTAGTAGAGGGAGGATTGGAACACATTTCCGGGTTCCCAATCCCCACATCAAGGCTGCCCTACTCCACTGGGTGGGTCTAGAGAGGAGACAGGATATGCTGGTAAATATTAGAGGACAGATATTTCAGTTCAAAATAGTTAAGAGCAGGGTGGCTTCTTATTCATCTATGTGTGTTCTGGGTTTAACAGAATACCTGAAACTTTAGAGTTACTTAATAAATACTTGTGAGACTATACCAAGGAATGTTTTAAAGTTTATTGAACAGGAGCTACTACTGTACTGCACACCCTAGTAACAGAGGGGACCGAGTATTTTAGAAAAGGCTGGATTCCCAATCATTTACTAGGGATGTTATAGATGAGATTCATCTGTAAGTTTAGAAGTTGAAATAAAATTCCTAAAACCCTGAGACTCAAGTTTCTAATGTATTTTTCTCAAATATCTGTTTAAATATTTAAAACAAAATATATATTTTGGCTTGTTTAAATAACCCCTACTCATTAAGAAACATATAAATCATTAGAGGGTCACTGGAGAAAAAATGCAAAAAGGGTAATGATATCACATTAAGCCTAGCATTCAAGTATATTTTAATATATTTTTAAAGTTTCAGCATCATGTAAATTTTATAATTGTCCCATTGTTGTTTTACCCACTCATCTACTGATGGACACTCAGTCTGCTTCCATATCTTGGGGAGTGTAAATAACTCTGGAATGAACATAGGGGTGCTTATGTTCTTTGGAATTGGTGTTTTGGGTTCCTTCTGTATATATTCCCAGAAGTGGGATCTCTGGGTTAAAAGGAAGATTCACTTTTTATTTTTTTCAGGTATCCCCAATACTGTTTCCACAGCGGCTATACAGAAAGGAATACCACTCGGCCATAAAAGAGAAGAAAATTTTATGCTTTGTGACAGTATGGATGGACCTGGAGTGCATTATGCTAAGTGAAATAAGCCAGTCGGAGAAAGAGAAATACCATATGATTTCACTCACATGTGGAAACTAATGAACAGACTGAACTAACAAGCAAAACAGAGACAGACTCATCGAGAAAGAGCAGGCTGACAGCTAAGGAGTGGAGAAGGTAGGGGTGGAGGGATTGAGCAAAAAGGAAAAAGGACTCATGGACACGGACAACAGTGTGGTGACTGCTGGGGGTAGTAAAAGGGGACTAAATAGCAATGGGAAAAATACAAGAAAAAAATTTTAAAGAAGTTTCATCATCATGATATATGTACATGGCTTAAGAAAAAAGATGATAAAGGATTTACAGTGAAAATCCCTATCCATTCCTTCCACTATTAACCACTTGTTTTTATTTCTTATGGTGTTTATCTCTAAAATCACTAAATAATATGCTTATACTTTCTGCTAAGTCTCACTTAGGTCAGACAGCATCTATTGACTTTCTTCTATAGTGAAGAGTTAGGTTACAAAAATAGATACGTACACATCTTCCTGAGCTGTTATTATTTTATTACTTTTATAATTTAAATTGATACACCTATTATTCTAATGGGTATGTGGAATATAAAATAGTGCACTGAGAGTGTGATGGATAACCTCTCAGGTGGCCCCCATTACCCTTACCTCTTATTGTTTATGGTGCTGTATGACCCTCTCTTCTCGAACTGGGTGGGGCCTGTGATTTGCACCTTAGGAACAAAATAAGGCAAAAATGATGGTATTTCCCTCCCAGGAGGGAAGGAAATTGCATTACATCCTATAGATTCTCCTTGCTGGCTTAAGGAAGTGAATGGCCATGTGAAAAAACTGTGTGAAACCTTGTGGGCTAGAGTTAGGGTGGTCTCCTTCCAAGAGTCAGCAAGAAACCATGCTCTCAATTCTACAGCCAAAAAAGAAATGAAACCTGTCAAAAAACCGAGTGAGCTTGCAGGTGCATTCTTCCCTAGTCAAGCCTCCAGACGAGAACACAGCACAGTCAGCCCCTTGACTGCAGTGTGGTGAGGCCCTAAGCAGAGAACCCATCAAAACTCTCTAGACTCCTGACCCACAGAAACTGTGAGATGATAAATGAAAGTGGTTTTAAGCCTGTGGCAAATCGTTCTACAACAATGGAAAACTACTAATGTAGTAAGATAACAGCAATAGGCAAGTGTCTGTGCAATCTTGAGCTGGGGTGGAGGCACGAGAATGAAATACAGATGCATGACTGTCACACTCTGGAGGTAGAAAGAACTGGCCTTAACACTGAATGGATATGAAATGCTAAGTATAACACAAGTCAGAGCTCACTAACCCCAGTGTTCCAAGCCTTCATGAAACTTCATTCTTGTATGTCCTGTGGGCACATTCACTGGTCCCCATCACTGTCCTATGATCTCTGTCTAGTGTCTGTTCCTTATCCCAACTTCATTTCTTCTGATTATGAACCAGATGCTGTTACCCCCAAAACATTTCTGTTTTGCTTTATAGAGTAGATGAGTTTAGATGTGACAAGCCGTAGCAGAACCTTCCTATAAATGGCTGTAATTAGGAATGCAGAGTATTGGAGATCATTGTGAAAAGCAAGGCAAAGGGAAAGCAGTTATTGAAATGGAGAGATCCTCAAAAAAAAGTGCAATGAGATGCCTGAAATCAGGGGCCTCTGGAATACCTTCATAAAGGAGTCGCAAAATTATAAAAAAGGGTGCTAGCTTTTATATATTCTTCAGTGTTCGTTGTATTCAGGCAAAATTTAGAGGAAATAGTTGTGTCAAACGCTGGGAGAAGTGGAGCAGAGGAACGGATTTGGAAGAGACAGGAAGATGAGGATGGTTAAAAATATGTACCACTTATTTGACATTTGGGACGCCATTGGTGACTTCTAACAACATTTCAAGGATTCAAAGAAATTCTGAGACAGGGCATGAAGGACACATTTGGCAAAGTTTAAGAGAATTCCCTGGCTAGTGTACCTCAGTAGATTGAGTACAGGCCTGTGAACCATAGGGTTACCAGTTCAATCCCCACTCAGGGCCCATGCCTGGGTTGTACGTATGGGGGGGCATACAAGAGGCAACCACACACTGCAATTTCTCTCCCTCTCTTTCTCCTCCCCTTCCCCTCTCTCTAAAAATAAATAAATAAAATAAATAAACAAAATGTTTTTAAAAAGAGTGAGCATCGGGAAGGCTGAATGGATAACAAAATAAGACCCTTACATATGCTGTCTACAAGAGATTCAGACTGAAAGTAAAAAGGTAGAAAAAGATATTTCACAAAAATAGAAATGAAAAAATTAAAAAAGCTGGGGTAGCAATACCAATACTAGACAAAGTAGATTTAAAATAAGAGACAAGGGCCCAGCAATTCACTTCTGGCACATTCCAAAGAAACCCCAAACACCAAATCAAAAAGGCATAGGCATCCATATGTCCATTATAGCATTATTTACAATAACCAAGACCTAAAAGCAGCGTGAGCATCTGTCCATCAATAGATGAGTGGATAAAGAAGTAGTGTACACATACAATGGACTATGACTCAGCCATAAGAAAAGAATAAAAGCTTGCCATCTGCAACAACATGGATGGACTTAGAGGGTACTGTGCTGAGTAAAACAAGTCAGACAGAGAAGGACAAATACCATATAATTTCATTTATTTGTGGGATCTAAAAAAAATAAAATAAACAAACAGATCAGAAACAGGCTCATACACATACAGAGAACATTTTGATGGTTGTCAGATGAGATGGGATCAGGAAAATGGGTTAAGAGGTGAAGGGATTAGGAAGTACAGATTGGTAGTTACAGAATAGTCATGGGATGTAAAGTACAGCACGGGGAATATAGTCAATAATATTGTGATAACTGTATAATGTTGAATGGGTACTATATTTACTCAGGTGCTCACTTCACAAATTATGTAAATGTTTAATTACTGGATTGTATACCTGAAACTAATACAATATTGTACATCAACTGTAATTGAAAAAATAAAAACAATATTTAAAAAAAGAATAAATGGAAGAAAAGAGTTTTTAACCTAAGGGAGGTACAAAAGTCAAGGTAAAGGATAACCCCTTTTCAATGAACTCCTTAATGAATGAATACATTAAGCCAGAGATTTTATCTGTTATCTCGTGTATTCCTCAACTGATGAGGAATATAAGCCCTGCTTTGAACATGAGGGTATTAGGTCTCCAAAATGTGTTTGTCCAAGTTCATAGATGTAGAACAGTGCAGGGCCAAGGCTAGGGCCATGGTCCATTTGAATTAGAGCCTCAGCCATATCTGTCTCCTGACTTCAACCACCTGCAAGGTGAGCCCAAGCTCCAGGAATAGGCCTGATCTAATTAAGAAAGACACCATCACACACAAAAAAAGAGAAATATGTCTCATTTTATCAAGAGAGTATAAGGAAGCTAATATTGAGTGACAACCAAGGTGAATGGCCCAATGCCATGATTAATAATCACATCAGAAGCTGCCAGTTATAAAAACAGTCATAGGGGTGTAAAGTACAGCACAAAGAATATAGTCAATAACTCTGTGATAACTATGTGTGGTGTGTCAGATGGGTACCAGACTTATCCAAGTGGTCACTTCGTAAGTTATATAAATGTCTAGTTACTGTGTTGTACACCCTAAACTAATATTTTCTTGTATGTTAACTGCAATTAAAAACTTTAAACATTTCTTTGTAAAAGAAAAATCTTTCCTAAAAAATAATTACAAGTCACAATTATTACAACACTTACTATATACCAACTACAGTTCAATGTACTTTATATACATTAATCCATGAAATCCTTATTACCAAACTTTTGTTTTGCTTTAGGGACTCTTATAACCCCTGTTTTAGAGAAGAAGAAAGTGAAGTTCAGAGATGCCAGGCCAACTTTGCCAAGGTTAAACTGTCATAAAGGCAAAACCAGGGTTTACGCCCAGGTCTTCTGTCTCTCGGGTCCGTGCTCTTAACCTTTCTGCTGTGCAGCCCAGTAAGTGACCAAACACAGATGTTTATGGTTCCAAAGCGTGTGTCCTCTCTACTGTGTCACAGGGGTTGTGGTTCACACAGACGGAAGCAACCTTTAAAGAAGCACCTCTAGAACCTCTTTGCTTCAAGAGAAAAACAAGTGCGGCTGGTCACTCAATAGATGTCAGTAGCAGAAGTGGAAGACCTGTCACCTAATTCCCCCAGAAGCTAGTACCTAATTTAAGACCTTCTCAGCAAAAGTAAAGGGTTAAATTTTTACCCTCTACCTGAGTATCAGAGAAATCATAACTCAACATCTTTTCACCAAAGAAAGGAGTCAACGTAAGATTAAAATGTAACCCTAGTCTGGAGATGGTGAACCACTTGGAGTAGTAAGTCCTGGATGACCAGTGCACTGAGCACCTAGTAAGGTCCACTTTCAAATAGGTGCCAGAAACACAGGAAGGCTGGCATTAGAAAGATAGTGAATAATACATGTGGGGAAAATAACTGTGCTCAATTAGAAGAAGCAGTGATTTTGAACACAAAGAGTAGAAGCCAAGTCCTAAATAAATAACTGCTGAGGAGTTCCAAGCCAGCCCTGAAGCAGAACTTGCGGGTCCTGAGTATGGGTAGGGTCATCCTTTGTGTGCCTGGGAAGCAGCCAATGGCTGGGCTGACAAGTCTGGAGGCTCAGAGGTCCTCACAGATGAGGAGCTGACTGGATGAGGTGAATGGACACCATGAAGGGGAATCAGTGTTGCCTGCCCTTCCTAATGAAAACAAAGGGAAAGAATCAGACTTCCAGTATGAGCAAAAACAATGTCCTCTGATTTTACATCTGTAAGATGATTGAATTTCTTTTCCTTACTTGATTTCTTTAATAAAATGTACGTTGCTTTTTTAACAGGCAGCTCTGAAAAATTTACCTTCCTGAAACTAAACAGACAATCATGTGTCAACCACAGCTACTAAAATTACTGTACCTTTTATTGGCAACTTTCCCATTGCAAGCACAGCCTTAAAAGGATTATTTAAATCACAATAGGAGGTTCCAAACAACTCATTAATTGAATTACCATAATAATATTCACCTCTTGTCCTGCTTAATTGCTCATTTAACATTTTTCATCTGCTGAAAAAGAGTAATAGCATTTAAGTAATAATATATGTCTCAAAATGAAATACGATCCAGCTGGATTATCAACAGAGCCCAAGTTTACTTCACATTCTCCTCTCAAACTTGTCAAGTATTTTGTTTGAGGGCTGGAAAATCTTGCAAGTTATCAGCATCAGACTGAAGCAGAAAGGGCTCACCAAAATGTGAAGTGAAAGTGCAATACCTCATCTTTTCCCGTGAGCAAAGTATTTTCCAAAATTACTCCAGTCTCTGGAACTAGCACTTTCACTCGGTATTGGCTAATGATTCCATTTGGTTGTCGTGGTTTCTTCCATGTAATTCTTATGTATGTGGCTTCTACTTCTGCAAGCTGTAAATCAAATACTGCACCTGGAACTAAAAATAAAGATAAGGAGTGGGAAATTTTAAAACATATTTTTAGATTTGAAAACATTTTCAAACTTCTTGACTCATGATTTAAGATTTGTAAGAAATTCCACTATAAAACTGACTAAAACAATTTACTAACTTATTAATAATTAAATATGTATGACTCTTTAACACATAGATATTTAAAGTTAAGTTTCTACACATAGTTCTCAGAAATGAAAATAAAAAATAGGATAAGGTGGAACAGTTTCCCCAAATCAAAATGTCATAACATTTGCTTGAACAATTTTGTTAATAAAAATAGCTTCCCAGCTACCGGCCAAGATGGAGGTGTAGGTGGATACAGTGTGCCTCCTCGCACAACCAAAATTAAAGACAACAAAAATTTAGAAACAAAAAACAACCAACAGACAGAAAATTGAACTGTAAGGAAGTCCAACAACCATTCATCCAGACCAGTAAGACGGTTGGAGTCAGCGGCTGGCACAGAGGGGTTATGGCAGAAAAAAGTGGTGGCTGGCAGACCCGGACATGCGGAGGCAATGAGCAGACCTGGTGAGGTGCGCCACGCAGCTGGCTGACCGAGATCACACATTCAAGCACAGACAAACCAGGTAAAATGGGCAGAGAGACAGACCGTGCAACCCAGGGCACCCAGCACTGGAAAATAAAGCCTAAAAGCACCGATTGAAAATACCTGTGGGGGTATTTTTGAGGTGCCGGGAGAGACTCCAAGCCTCACAGGAGAGTTCATTGGAGAAACCCACAGGTCCCTAGAAAGTGCACAAGCCCACCCACCTGGGAATCAGCACCAGAAGGGCCCAGTTTGCTTGTGGGATGCAGCAGAGGGGACCGAAACCTGGGAGAGAGTAGAACAAGCCCCATTGGTCCCTTTCTGACCCCTCCCCACATACAGTGTCACAACCCAGCAACTGGGTCACCCTGCCCTAATGAATACCTAAAGCTCCACCCCTCACTACATAACAGGCACGACCAGACCTCCCCCCAAAAAATGACTCAAATGCAAGAACAAATCAAAGCCCCAGAGCCAATACTTTTAAGCGACCAAGACATAACCAACCTATCAGATTCATAGTTCAAAGCACTGGTGATCAGGATGCTAACAGAATTGGTTGATTTTGGTCACAAATTAGATTTAAAATGAAGGCTACACTAAGTGAAATGAAGAAAAATGCACAGGGAACCAATAGTGATAGAAAGAAAACTGAGACTCAAATCAATGGAGTGGACCAGAAGGAAAAAAGAAACAACCAAACAGAAAAGAATGAAGAAATGAGAATTCAAAAACATGAGGAGAGGCTTAGGAACCTCCAGGACATCTTTAAACATTCCAACATGTGAATTATAGGAGTACCAGAAGGATAAGAGGAAGAGCAACAAGTGGAAAACTTATTTGAACAAATAATAAAGGAGAACTTCCCCAATCTGGCAAAGGAAAGAGACTTCCAGGAAGTCCAGGAAGCTCAGAGAGTCCCAAAAAAGTTGGACCCAAGGAGAAACACACCAAGGCACATCACAATTACATTAACCAAGATTAAAATGAAGGAGAGGATTCTAGAAGCAACAAGAGATAAGGGGACAGTCACCTACAAAGGAGTTCCTATAAGGCTATCAGCCAATTTCTCCAAAGAAACTTTGCAGGCAAGAAGGAGCTGGAAAGAAGTATTTGGACTCGTGAAAGGCGAGGACCTACATCCAAGATTGCTCTATCCAGCAAAGCTTTCATTTAGAATGGAAGGGCAGATAAAGAGCTTCCCAGATAAGGTCAAGTTCAAGGAGTTCATAATCACCAAGCCCTTATTATATGAAATGTTAAAGGGACTTATCTAAGAAAAAGAAGATAAAAAATATGAACAATATGAACAGTAAAAAGACAGCAAACTCACAGTTATTAACCACCACACCTAAAACAAAAGCAAACCAAGCAAACGAGAAGAACAGAACAGAGCCACAGAAATAGAGATCACGTGGAGGGTTAGCAACAGGGGAGTGGGAGGAGGGAAGAAGGGGAAAAACTACAGAGAATAAGTAGCATAGACAGTAGGGAGAAAATAGACAGTTGGGGAGGGCAAGAGTAGTGTGGGAA
The DNA here is from genome assembly GCF_014824575.4 of Sturnira hondurensis. Lineage (NCBI taxonomy): Eukaryota > Metazoa > Chordata > Mammalia > Chiroptera > Phyllostomidae > Sturnira > Sturnira hondurensis. The sequence goes on from NW_028076432.1 coordinate 657,927, forward strand.
ATGTAGAAGCTAAAGAACTTACGACACATGGACACGAACTAAAGAGGGAGAATGTGGGTGGGAGGGGGTATGCAGGGTGGAGGGGAATGAAGGGGGGAATGGAACTGTAATAGCATAATTAATAAATTATATTTTAAAAGAAAAAAGAAAATAATATAATTAATAAGTAATTAAAATAAAATACAATAATAAAAATAAAAATAGCTTCCTAGAGGAAGCTGTTTCTGGACGATTAATACACAATAGAAACCTTGAGGACTTTATAAAAACTCTAACACATTGAAAAGTAATCTCTAGAAGACTTGAATACAATGAAACTTGGATGGTAAATTCCATTAGGCTATCTTTTTCATTTATTACATGAGATTGTTTGAAAAGTTGATTGGCTTGTATCTAATGATTTTACAAATTAATTACATAGTCCAAAATTTCAGGGGCCCATACTCTTTGCAGTAAAGAAAAACAGGAATACACTTAACAGTTGGTTAAAGACGAAGCACCAAATACTTAAATGAATTCTAGATATAAAGTCACCAAGAGTGATATCTAGGAAATCATCTAGGAAAAGTGCCAAAGGAGTAGTGGATCAAGAATAAACACAGCCCAGGCTTTCATCCACTTTTTGTTTATAGCCCAATATGTGATTGTGAATAGCCAATTCACCGCCCCCCACCCCATGCTCAGTTTCCTTGTCTATAAAATGGGTGTAATTAGATTCCTATTATTCAAGGTTCCTGTAAGGAACAAAGAATTCAGGAGACTTTATAAATGTTAGTTCAAGAAGAAAAAAATGACATAAAAATATTGTCCTTGATAATCAGGATGCAGTTAACACATTAAATTCATTTTCCTAAGCTATTTCACATTCATAAGAGTTTAGCAACTTGCACTAAGACGATAGACACCTTGGGGGAAGGTATGTAATATAAATGGAAAATGACCCTATTTCCTTTTAAGATAACATAAAAGAATTCAAAATTAATGTCACAATTCCAATCATATTATTTACAATTAGTAAATGTAATTATGTTTAAATTAACCAGGTAGTAAACCATATGGAATTTTCATCCAGTGAACTGAGTTTTCTCTTTTTCTCTACGACATAACCATTTAAAAAGCCCTCTGGATATTGTAATAGTGTAAATGCTTCTAAATGTTTTTTTAATAGTTCATGGCTAGATGGATGATGAGCCAAGGAGCACACTATTTGATGACTGCAGTCAAGACTCTAGTGCTCAGCACAGGTACAGCCTGGGCTCAGCACTGGGAGACAAACACAACACGGCTGCACACCGGTAATTTGCTTATTTTTTGAATCTGCTTTTCTAAAAGCATTTTGGTATATCTCTATATGGAAAGATAACTGTTTAGATCGATCTCCCAAAGGAGTTCTAGTCTGAATGGAAAACCGTTTGTCCCTTGAAGGACAGAGGAAGAGTCCCAGGGTAGGACCCCACAGCCATTAATTCATCCACTTGTCATTCAACAGAGCACGTGCATACGGTCACTTTTAGGCACCTGAAGATAGCAGGAGAAACAACATAGATAAACCATTTTGCACGGGTCACCTCTTACACAAGGTTTATTTCACCGATATAAGCCCCAGAGCTTACGTTTCTATTATCATGTGTAGCAGTACACATTTTTCAAGGGTGGAGAAACTTTCCAATTGCCTGTGTAGTGTGAAAACAACTCAGCCATTTAATCAGCAATGCTCTCCTTCCATCTCTCTCACATTGTATTTTGCCATTGCTATGCAGACAACAAGCCTTAGCCAGTGTATAACGTAATCACAGAACACCGACATTATTTTCTATCAATTTGAACTCCTATAGACTCTCAACCTCAGAAGCCAGTTTCATGTCTACACTGACCAGATGAAACCTCGCCTCCTAGAAAATAAGTGAAACATCAATTCCACCTGATGTAACACATTAATGTAGCAGGAAGCCCCAAATTAAGCAGCACAGCAGAAAATACAAACATTTTACTGCCTCTTACTTAGTCAAACTTAAAATAGTAGCAGTTTCTTTATCTTCTAATTTGTGATGTTTCTAAATATAACTTAGTAAGTATTGCCCCCCCCACTAATGCCTAAAATTATGATTCATGCAAAAGTTAAGTGATTCTATATTACCTTATAAATGTACCTTAACCTTGGATAGGAATGACTGTAAACCTATCACTTTTTTCTTCTTATAAAAAAAGAAAAAGCTTAGGGGATAAAGGAAATGAAGTAGACAGCACTGAATCTTGTCTTTAGAAAGACATTTGATCTGTTACACCACAGTTTTTTATAGTGAAACCAGAGAAGTGGGATTAGATTGAGCCACTTTAATATTGATACCAATTAACTAAAGAAAGTCAAACACACAAGACAATTATTCATAGTTCAGCACCAGTCCTGAAGGTGCTGTCAACAGGGGCCTCCTAAAACTCTCTCTCCAGTCAACACATCGGCAAGTTTTGCTAATAAATGAGAAACAGAGTACACATACGATTGGTAAAAAAAAAAAAGTTTTACATGATTTTAAGTTTTCAAATGAAAAACTACTAGATAGACAAATGGAGACAAATGACACTGGTGTAAAGATAACACACTAAAATAATGTTTACCATTATAGAGCAAATTAAATTTCCATTAGAAGTTCATTTTGAAAAATATCTACTGAAAAATAAAAGTCATTGAGAATACTGAAAAACAGAGAGTTGGCAGTCTCTCAGTGACTTCCCCACAGAAGATTTCACTGTCATCTGCAGAAAGTGGCGTGCTGAAATCACAGGGAGAAGAGGTGTCACTTCCGGAGCGTGTCTGTGGGGAAGTAACTATGGCTTTCCCTCCTTCGCTTGCTTTTAAGGAATGATGTTCACTCCTTACAAGGTGGTGACACTAGTGACTGAAAAATTAGGACGGGATATGGAAGCACAAAATTTACTTAAAACTTTTTAATCCCCATACAGATGAGAAAGTGCTGTTGCCAATATTATATTCATGAGCTCTGTTTCACTTTATTTTATTTTATTTATTTATTTATTTATTTATCTATCTTTAGAGGGGAAGGAGAGAGGGAGAGAGACATCAATGTATGGTTGCCTTTCGTGTGTCCCCTGCTGGGAGTTGGCCTGCAGGGAACTGGCCTGCAACCCAGGCATGTGCCCTGACTGGGAATTGAACCGCGATCCTCTGGTTCGCAGGCCTGTGCTCAATCCACTGAGCTACACCAGCCAGGGCCTGTTTCACTTTAAAATAGGTAATTCTATGACATTTTGTAACACTGGAAATTAAATTAACTTTTCCCAAAATTGTCTTTTTTCATGCCTATGTGAAAATCTGTTTAGGGAAACAGTCAGCAAATATAGAAATCTTATGAAATATATAGAACTACTATGACAACATGACATCAATTTTCTTTGATGATCAAAATAAACTATGAATCATAACATTTTTACTGTTAATGAAATCGGCCCCGCTTAATCTAACAGTAAATATTATTTTTTAAAGATATTATTTATTTATCTTTAGAAGGGAAGGGAAGGAGAAAGGAAGGGAATATCAATGTACGGTTGCCTCTCATAGGTCCCCTGCTGGGAACTGGCCTAAATCCCAGGCATGTGCCCTGACTGGAATTGAACTGGGATCCTCTGCTTTGCAGGCCCGCAACTCAATCCACTGAGCTACACCAGCCAGGGCAAACAGTAAATATTACTTTCTATGAGGTCAACATTTTTTTTATAAATATCTGGAGATTTGTTAGAACCCCAGTTGTTTTAAAAGACATTCATTTAAAAGCTTGTCCTAACAAATTCTTAAATAGACTGTAACTATTTTGAAATATGGTAAGGAAAATAAATTAAGTAACCTTAATGAGAACACAAAGAACCCTGTTGTATTAGTAAGTGAAAAAGAATCATCTAAACTTAAGATATCAATTTTAACTGAAAGAATACAGTCCTGATGTGTCATCAGAGCAACACTCACATAGTTTAAAGATTCCTATATCACTAAGTTTTAATTGGTGGACCAGCATTCATTAGTGTTGTTAGAAGTAGAAAGCTACATTCACTGTATTGACAGTATTCCAGTGAAGCCCTTTCTCAGGCTGAACTATGCCCCAAGCAATCCATGGAGGAAGGCTGGCAGGCAGACGTGGGAACCACATCATTACTGCTCTTGCTGGGGTCCACCTGTTGCCAATGGACCCTCCTCAGAGCCAGCTCGATTAGGTCTATATGGTGATAAGCTTAAGAAAATAATAATATTAAACTGAGGATAAACTGTTCAATATACAGGGCAAACAGAGCCAACTATTCAAAATAAGTTACTATGGAAAATACCCCATGTGAAATACATGGAACACTGTCCTTAAAATCATATTTACGAGAGGGAACCCTGCAAAAACAGAATTTATTTATAGAATACTATGAATTTATGGTTACGTATTTAAACTTCAGTCACCTTCAAAGTACTCTCTACTTGATTCAATACACCTATTGAGACATTTTCCCCCTGCTCAAAACAGTTCAAACTCATTGATTTTGATACCTTCTAGTGCTTCTGCTTTTTTTGTTTCACCTCTTCCAAACTGGCAAAACATTTCCCTTGAAGGACTTTTTTCATACAGGGAAACAATAAAAAGCCACTGCAGGAGAGATGGGGGTGAATAGTGAGGGTGGGGTATGGTGGTCATGTTGCTTTTGGTCAAAAACTGCTGCACACTTAAGAGTGTTGTATGCAGGTGAACTTGTATATCACTCATCATGAAATGGGCAAACGCACTGGAAGAGTCTTAAAATAGAAACTCACTGAACCTGAACACAGCCTCTCACAACATCACCAGCTGGTGCACTGATACAGATGAGTTCCTAGAACACTCACCTAGCTGGAGAAGCTGGTACTACAAGGGGCCCACCCTGCAGATGATAATTCGCTTCTTTGGGGGGGGTCCCCCCTTGTATTATTTTGTGATTAAAAATACAGAAATAAAGAAAGGGAAATAAACATTAAAATGATATTCAAAATAAGCAGCATGGCATTGTTGGTGGCAATGTGTTTTCTACTTCTCTACATTCCTTCAATGCTGTAGGCCCAGAACAATGACACATGATCATCTCGAACCGTGGATTCAGTTTAGAATTTTGACTTGAAAGAAGAGGAAAGTTTCGAATTTATTTAATTGTTTAACATAAGAATAGAAACTAGTTGAGCAATTGGGTTGGTTGAGAAAATGCTATCACACTCCAGCACTTGAGTCTGCGGAGGGCCAGGTCAGCCTGCTGTGCTGGACAGCTGCCCATACATCTGTCTGGCTGTCTCTGGAATTCTTAAGAGCAGTTTTTAGGAGAAAACAGGGAAAAATTAATGGAGAAGACATAAAGACAACTCTCTTTTAATAGAAACACAGTGGAAAATTTTTAATATGAAAAAATGAGAACATTTTGCTTATGAGTATGCATTATCACTTAATCTGTGCATTGAAACTATCTACACATTAGCATTTTCATTTGAAAGTGATATAAAACATAATTTTTATGGTGTTTAAACCACAAAATATTACCAGAGTTTAACAATTTTTTGAAGTACAAAATTCCCTAACAGCTGCTGCCCTCTAATGGTCAAATCCTTGAATGGCTCTATCTGGTTAATGCCTGCCTAATCCTGATGTGTGTGCGTGTTCACACATGTACATGTTTCATTCATAGCTTACTGTAGGTTAGCTATCGCACAAGGAAAATCTGTAAAACTTTTGAAATGTTAATGTGATTATATAAAATTATTGCATTTTTTCAGTAATTACAATCCCTAAATGTAAATGAATACATTAGTATGTTTGATGTAGGCCAAGAAAATTTGTTATGAAATAAATAGTATTGTAATGTTTTTATCCTCACACAAGGACATGCTTATTGTTTTTATTTTTAAGGTTATTTTTTTAAGATTTCATTTATTTATCTTTAGAGGAGAAGGGAAGGAGAGAGGGAGAGAAATATCAGTGTATGGTTGCCTCTGGTGCACCCCCTGCTGGGAACTGGCCTGCAACCCAGGCATGTGCCCTGACTGGGAATCGAACCAGGATCCTTTGATTCGCAGGCCTGTGCTCAATCCACTGAGCTACACCAGCTAGGGCAATGCTTATTGATTTTAGAGAGAGGCACAGGGAGGGAGGGGGAGAGAGACAGAGAGAGAGAAACATCCATGCAGGAGGGAAACAGATCCTTGGCCTCTCATACATGTCCTGGCCAAGGACCAAACCCTCACCCTAGGCATCTGCCCTGACTGGGAATCAAACCCATGTGTGACCTTTCCGTTTATAGGACAATATTCCAACCAGCTGAGCCACACCAGCCAGGGTGTATTGTAACAATTTAAACACTATATTTCACCTAAAAGTGTGAAGTTTAATATACACAAATAAAAATGTTTGAGAGAAATATTGTTTTAATAATTTCAGTATGTGCTTGTAAATTTCTATTATGCACCCTTTAGGATTCCTTACTGGCTTAAAGTACCCTTTTGATTATAAACATATTTTGTTATAAGCACTGGGAATACATAGGTACCTGTGAATGTTAGTCTGTGAAAAAATTCTGCTCCAAATAATGTGTTAAAATGTTAAATGTATTTGCTTGTTTCTTTTAATATTTCTTGAGGTTTTGGCCAATACTCATTGTGAACCTTCTGCAGCTTGTTACTGCATGTCCTGTCCCCTAACCCTGCTTGTTCTTCAGTCCCTCTTACTACGAAGCAGGCAATGGCTCTAATGTTCTGAGAACCATATGGTCAGAACGTACTAGGAAGTCATCTGGTAGGGAAATAACATGAATTAAGGAAACATAATCCAAATAACTTCCGATATAATGTTTAACCAGTGCAATAAAATTCACAAGCAGAACAAAAGCATCTCATTAACACACTAAGGGAAATGTTCTTACCTTCTGGGGGAGTGAATATTGAAATATTTGATTTGGGTCCAATCCCTGCACTGGTTTCAGCTGCGACATACACATCATACATTGTAAATGGTGTTAGGTTAGTGAACGCAAATTTAAGGTCTTTCGTGCTGTTGTCCAAAATCCGACCTGCAAAAAGCAAAAAATACCTTTGGATTATTTTCTCATCAAGCATGTAATCACTCTCACACAGAAGTACAGAGCCACAGACAGGGATGAAAATCCTAACCTACGCACTGCTTGTTACAACAATTTTTAAAGTAAATATATTTTAAACATCTAGCTTAATAGTGCATTGATACCAATTTAATTAAAACAAAGGAAATAACATGAAAATCCTCCAGTATTTAAAATGATTTTTATTACATTACGAAGTCCTATTCAATTTCCATATTATTTCTTGACATAGTTAAAAGGGTAGATTTCACCAGTAGAAAAACAGGGGCAATATTTTATACTCAAATTTAGTCCATTGAAATGCTAAATATTTTCATTATCGGGTATAGAAAAGTTTATTTAGAAAATATTTCTAATTTAGCTTCTGAGAAAAATTCCTTTAATAGTCTATTATCAAAATTCATTAAATCCTCAACTCTACCACTAAATAGTTCTTTCACCTTCTTGCTCTAGCTGAAAGCTGACTGTCCCCTGAGAAGACCTCTCCTGTTCCCTTCCACCGCCTCAGTGGAGGTGGTCTGTCTTTTCCCACAGCCCTTGCAGGACTAGGCCCTCAGGTATGGTAAGAGTTCTCCTTGCTCCTCGTTCCCTGTCAAAGGCCAGTCTAGCTCCCTCTATCTAAGAGCTCACAACTTTAAATCTCATGCCTTAACGACATCCACTAGCCCTCGTTGCTGTTGTGATCTTCTAACCTGAGGGTCCCTCACACTTATTCTGGATGGGGTGACTACTATTTCCATGTTATTTTCTTCAATGCTATCATCTTAATTTATGGTGATTTCAATATCCCTAGAGTTAATCCTTAAACCACTTTGAGATTTTTAAAAATAATCTAGTCACTGTCTCATGGTTGCAACTTGGTTATCACTATTACCAGTAACTACAAATCCCCCATAATCTTAATTTTTTTCAACTTTCCCTGACCATGCTTTCTCATCTCCTGCTCACTTAGTCTAGAATGCTGAACCAACAACTCTTTGAGTACACTGGAATGCCCACTCCACCTCTTCCATTTCGTTTGGTCTCTCACCACCTGATTTCCTCAATGTCACTGTCAATTATAATCACTGCCTTACATAAGCCTTCAATCCCCTTGCCCTTCTCTTATTGAAGGCAGCTGGGGAAAAACACAAAGGCACTCTGACTGATGTCACTTTATTCATCACCACATTTTAGCAGAGTCCTTAATGGTACCTAGCTCCTTACTCAATTTCCAGAGTAGAATCACCCTCTACGCTTCTAGGTGATTATTTTATACATTCTATACTCTCATCAGACTTCAAAAATCTTTCTGCTCCATCATCACTCTCAGTTGATAGTCTTGCTTCTAACTCCATTAAAAAAAATTAAATCAATCAGAAAAGACCTGCCACAAACTCCCACCCACAAAATTACCTATCTACCATCTTCTGTACCCAAATACTCTGCCTTACAGTCTGTTACTATGGAAAAACCACCTGTATTCTTCTCTCAAACCAATCCCTACATTCAAGCAAAAGATCTCAACTTCTGCCTACACAAAGACAACTTCCTAACAATTCCTGCCTTTCTTATAGCCATCCCGCTCAGGACTTGCCCACAGACTTCAACGTAACTGCTCATCAAGATCATTAATGATTTCCATGCTGTTAAATGTTAATAGCTACTAAATGCATCCTATCTAATTTATCAGCCTTACACACAAAAACATTACCCTGTCAATATTCTGCAAAATAATACCACATTTTTTAAAAATGTCTCTGTATGTATGGGGCATGGGGAGAGGCTTGGGAGGAAAAGAAAGGACTACAGTTCTTTAAAGAACAGCAAATATTGCCAATATTTCAGAATGTTAGGAGCATTGGTACTTATGGATAAAATAATGAAGGTTACTCATATGATTCATGAGATTCATAAAGGTTTCAACATGAATAATTTATAACTCTATTTTTTCACTCTTCTAAATAAATGACAACATGTGAGTTTATGTTATTTCATTATTATTTGAATTTAATTTCTTTTGTTGAACCATGAGATCTCAGATAAGAAAATAATTTTAGATTTTACGTGACTGCCAATAACATAGTATTTGAACCCTCAAAATATCTCTAACAAGTGGATGTCTGAATTCTACTTGTTCACAAAGATGGAGAACTTGATATCTCATAGAGTTGTCTATATTATTTTCAGAGATTTCTAATTATTAGAAATGGCTTCTTATTCTAAACAGAAATCTGATTTGGTGTAACCTAAGCCCATTGTTCTTCATAAATATATCTGTGATCACAGTAAGACCAAGTCTTCTTGTTCAAACATTCGAGGACATAAATCTCGGAAACTTCTCTTTTTGATGGGTCACTTCCCATTCTTTCAGCTCTTCCTCATCAAATATGGAACATGGATTGTGTTTTGCCATATTTATATTTGTTTATGGTTTTAAACAAAAAGTTCAAAGAGCCTCACCTTCTTTACTACTTTTCAATTAGTTGCTTCTATTACAGGGTCATTTTAAAGGAGTCCGATACTTAAAAAATTTAACACCAGTAACACATTTTATATCATTTTTTTTCCAAAAGGTAAACACAAAACCACTTAAGACTTACCTGATGGCCCATATAATTCAACTCTGTAACTAAATTTTCCAGTTACCACAGTCGGCGGGTCACATGAAATTGAAAAGGACTTTCCTGTTACGTTGCCTGTCACACAGTTTTGCGGTGGTCCTTCTGGCACTGAAATGGTCACAGGGAAAAATGAATAAATAACAGGTATGTATTTAAATAAAAATTACCTTATCTAACATATATAATAGAACGAGTCAGAAACTAAATAAAATATCACAGTAACAGGCAAGGGTTGTCTTCACTTAAAAGAAATAAATTGAGGAATTTGAATGAGACATGCTGGATCATTAGATAAACTTATTTGCAACAATTACTAGTTTTATTTAATGCTGCATATAAGTTTCATTTCCATATAGTTAAGTGTAGAGTTACACTGTCCTGAAACATTTATACATAAATACATCTCGCATTCAGCAAGGCCTGGGTACCTGGCTTGATTAACGCTCACCCCCGGGGGGCACCGGGAAAAAAGGGCAAGGAAATAACTCAACCTTCAGAGTCTACTGGCAATGGTCTTTACTTTTTGTGTCAATATTTTTGTAGTTGGTTCTGAGAAGAAATTTATGACCTATAATTAGAAGATTCTAATGTAACATTGGTAACATATAAAAATAGTGACAATTTAAAATACTCTATTTTTCATAGATGTGTTTCTACATTTTACCCTGTCTTTTAATTGAAATAAAACATTTCAAACATTTTCAAAACAAATTTCTTGTCTACTACATTGCACTTTGTGTGACCCTCATGAAATTCTTTTAATTAATCTTTTTTTTGTTTTTTTTTTAAATTTTATTTATTTATCTTTAGAGGGGAAGGGAAGGAGAGAGGGGGGGAAATATCAATGTATGGTTGCCTCTTGTGTGTCCCCTGCTGGGAACTGGCCTGCAACCCAGGCATGTGCCCTGACTGGGAATCAAACCACAATCCTCTTGTTCGCAGGCCCACGCTCAATCCACTGAGCTACACCAGCCAGGGCTGAAATTTTTTTTAGTGTACAAGAAATAAGGAATATGAAAAAAGGAAATGCTGTGATTCAAAGATGATTATTTAAATCAAGATAAAACTTAAAACTTACATATAATGAAATGATAAAAGCTAACAGCTGTGTTGCCAGAAAAAAAAAATACTACACTTTAGTGAAATTACCCCAGCAGTAATAATTTTCAGTAACCCAAAACATTACCAATCACACATACATGTCTGATACAACCTATTTAGTATGGTATTATGTCAGTATCTGCATGCATTTACATATGTACCCATAATACCATAATTAAATATATTCTCATACTTAGAAACAGTATGCAGTTTTGGAATGATTAGCAGTAATAATATCTAATCATGTTCATTTAATCCTAACAGCATAGCCATAAGGAACGTAACTACTACAGTCTCTATTTTGCACGTGTGGAAACTGCAGGGCAAAGAGGATACTAATAAGTATATTTTTAACTACTGTTTTTACCTGATACTGAAATGTGAATCACATGATATTTTGCTACTGCTGGTGTTATTCTCATGCTTGGTAGCAGTAACATCAGGGAGAGAAAGATATAGATGATTATAGAAGTTATAGAAGGGGAGAGATCATTATGAAAGATTGCTGAGATCACAGAATAATAAAAATGGATCTTAGAATCATACTTATTAGCTCAACAATTCTTTCTTTCAAATCTTTCTCCTTTTAGATGTTTATGTTATAAAAGACAACTGAAATGAAAGATGCTTCAGGTGCTGCGCCTATTATCTACTATTGGGGAGAAAATATATTGAAAGGGAAGAAATATTTTAACAAAAACATGTGTATCAAAAAACATGAAAGACCATTCTATAAGTAATTTAACTGCCCGCCCACCCACACGCACAGAAGGAAGCCATACCTGATTCTGGTGTTCTGACAATTGTACTATCAATATAACCCGCTTCCGTGGTAACAGCAGAAACTTCAAAAAGATATGTCGTATAAGGTCTCAGATGCGTCACTACAAAACTGATGGGCTCTTTCCACACAGAGCTTATCTTGCTTCGGGCCAAAGGACTCGATGAATATGTGGTACGTGATGGAGGTGTGCCTCTACTAAAGGCTGGAGAAGGGCTGGTTGTACTCCATAAAAAAGATTCATTATTTTCCTAGTGAAAAAAATAAATATCAGTGGAAAAAATGTGTTGTCTCCTTGTACACATGAGAAGTTTATTTCTTTTTCCTTTATACTATAAATATGATGCTTAACTTTGTGGTATGTGTATGTGTTATAGAAAAATTTGCTAGAATTATACTTATTTATGTCTATAGTTTTAGAGCATAATATATATATTGCATTCTTTATACCTTAATCTTTCTTATGAATAGGATTTCAGGAGGCTTAGAATAAAGATAAAACTATAGCAAAATCATTAGAATTTTTAAAACTTATGTTAAAACTGCAAGGTGTAAAGATGTGACATTTCCCTATTTATGAAACTTCAAGCATAGGTCACTTTCTTACTGTTACTATCAATATTTTTTCATAAGCACTCAAACATAAAGCACATGTTTTGTCTGTGCATGTGTGTATGTGTGACTGTGTATGTTAGAAATATATCCTAATTTTAAAAAGATTTTGAAATTTGTAAAACTTTGAGTATTTAAAATAAACAAAATGTTGTTTGACTGTTTCTCCATCAACATTATCACGAAGGTCAACAAAATTATTTCGGGGAGAGCATTATACAGTTCTTCTAGGGATTTCCCATCAATGACTACAATAATAACAAATTCTTCACCAAAGATATGCACAACAAAAAATCTACTTCCACAAATTTAACCTTGGTGATTCCCCTCCCCTCCCCTCCTGTCACATCTTTGTTCTAGTGATGTCCTACATTTTCCTACTTCAGAGCTTTAGAAGGTTATCCTCCACCCACCCTGTGCCCCTCAGACAATCCTTGCTGACCTTGCTCCATCCAAGGCCCGTCACAAGTGCTCTCCTGCCTTTGCAGAGCTCCCTAAGTGATTCTGGTACCTTGCTCTTGAATTCTCAAACCCTTCTCTTATTCCACCTTGACTATGGCCAGTTGTGTATGACATGATACTATAACCCAGTACTACTAGTAATCCAATAGCTATACTTTGGCAAAATAGTATCTAGATGCTAAAAACTTCAAGATAAAAGTTTACTTAAAATTCTTGAGACATAGAAAGTGTTCCATGGTACTTACAGTACACTCTGGCAATTTCCCAGTCAAAATGTCTTCTACTCTGATTGAGACATCTTTCACGACTACTCCACTTCTAGCATGTTTGACACTAATCTTGAAACTGGTAATTTTGCCATTTGGTTGGCGCGGTAAATACCAAATCAGGTTTACTGCTGAATAGTTAAAGGCCTCAACTGTGAGATTCACCACTTTTCCTGGAGCTGGGGAAGTGAGAGAGATTAAAAAGGAAGAAAAAAAAATACTATAAAACTTAGAAAGCCATTTATATAGTTTGGGGATATTACATTTCCCATGTTATATGAAATTAAATACAACACATTGAAAAAATATACTTGGGTAAGATATTTTGAAGTATATTTAACTTTTGACTAAAATAAAGAACTAGCAATTAGGCTCATAGAGTTGTGTGTAAGAGGCAAATAAGCTTTACTTCAGGATAATTTGATCAACACATCCATTGATAAACTATTTCAAATATGTTTGGAAAATTAAATTAATAGCTGTTTGTGAATATACAAAAAATTTTGAAAAATGAATCTCTAAGTATTTTGGGATTATATAAATTCCTTAGCTAATGAAGAGCTGGAAAATTGAAACAAACATCCAACCATTAGTACTAAAAAGCATTTCTGGGATATATCTAAATATCTGGTGTCTAACATAATATGTATAGCACCCAGCTGGATGTAGTTATTACATTTTGAGTTTCATACACCCACAAAATTAACTTTCATCAGAATTCATGGTGCTTTGTTATCAGTTATTAGTAGTCTATAATAATAATCATCTGTATTCTTCTTAATTAGGATGAGACAAACATAAGGATAGAGTGAAAAAAATTATGCCTATTAATTTCAAAGCAAATTATGCAAAATTGGCAAAGTGGAGTAAATAATCAAGAACCTTTAGAATATCGAAAAAACATGACAATTCAATTTTGAAACAAATAAAAACAAAACAAGCTATTTGAGGTAAAACATAGGTAATAGTAGAAATACAGAGCAATAAAATTTAGGTGTGCCTTGTAGAAAAGAATGCTAAAATATGATTTGCAAATGAAAGCGATATAAATGATAAGAAATTTGGGTTTGGGAAAGAGGGCTTAACGTAAATATGCCATAAGCAGTAGAAACTGAGAAACTTAAGGACAGCTGCATTTTAACAGAAAACAAAATAAATCAATTTGGGGGGATGATTAATCATTAATAATATATGAAATAATGAAATTTTTTCTCCAAGGGAAACTGATCAATGGAATTATTTAAAGCTTAAGAAAATTAATGACAATATACCCTCTGATACTAAAGATTAATATTTACATTTCTTTGGGATATATAAAACATAATAATGTAAAAGGAGAGAGGTTGTTAAATATATGATGCTATGGATTTATATGAATTAAAACATATAATCTTTGAAAAATTTGAATATTTCTGACACATACCATTGTGTAAATTTAAGGTGCACATTGTGTTAATTTGATACATTTATATATTGTGTTGTGATTGCCAGTCAGTGGTAGTCGGCACCTCCATAACATTTCATAATTATATCGCAGAGCCACATTGTCACCTGTATTCACTATACTGTGTGTGAGCTCTTCATAGCTTATTTACTACCCATTGCAAATGTACGCTTTAAACATCAATCCTTTTCCCACACCCTTGAGTCTCTGAATAACTACCATTTTACTCTCTTCATGAATCTGAATCACCCCTTTAAATTTCTTATTTGTATAAACTACAACAATTTTAAAAGTATGCCTGATATAGACATTCATAACAAATTACAAATTTTATAAGTGTGCCATGTATATATCTCAATAACAAATTAACACATGTGTTAGCCAAGCTGATCGATTTCCGAATGGGCCTTATCAACAATTGTAGGGGACTACTTGAATACAGACAAATTTGATTTTATAAGGTAACTAAATTTTTATTAAATTCCAAACCATGATTTCAGAATATTAATAAAAGTAGACCCAAAACATTAGATTTTTAAAATTAATTACATAATTACATCACTTTAACAATACTTAGTGAGGAAAAGGATATTTTTATTAACTTGTTTTAAATTAGTCTTATCTCAATAAAATGTGTGTACATTTTCCTTTTGTAACTCCATGGTGCCTAAAGACTTATTCTGGCCTTTTTGTTGGTAGATCTTTTTCTTATTTTAAATATTCTAGTTTCTACTTCTACTTCTGGATTTCTTTGCATCAATATCCCACAATCTTGATTTTTATAGGTGGATTTATCCATCTTCATCTAAGTGAAAAGATTTGATACTGAAGTACCAAAAAAGTTCTGCTTAACAAGTCATCTCATCTTTCAGATAAGCATCTTCCAACCCGTTGAGGATATATCTAGACTAGTGACATACATAAACATACAAGCATGTGAAGTACCTATAACTTGTGTATACTATACTAAGAAATACATTTATTTCTTTTTTTTTTTAAAGATTTTATTTATTTATCTTCAGAGAGGAAGGAGAGAGGGAGAGAAATATCAATGTATGGTTGCCTTTCATGTGTCCCCTGATGGGAGTTGGCCTGCAGGGAACCAGCCTGCAACCCAGGCATGTGCCCTGGCTGGGAATCGAACCGCGATCCTCTGGTTCGCAGGCCCGCGCTCAATCCACTGAGCTACACCAGCCAGGGCCATTTATTTCTTAATAATAAAAGAAAATACATTTATTGAGCCAGAAAACAACTGTACAAATTGAATACAGCAACTTTTTAAAGTATTTTCTTGCATTCCTAAGGATCCACTAAGATGCAAGAGATATTTTTAATATTATAAAGCCAAAATAAATTCTGTGTTTACCAAAAATAATGCTGCATGGAAGTTTAAAAGTTGAGCCATTGTGCTACTGGCTGGAATATTAGCTCAGTGTAGTATAACTGGTTACCTGTACACTCTCCCTAACAGTAGTTTTATTTGTAGTGAAAGGAATTCCTTCTGATTAAACAATAATAAATGCACAGAAATTTTCCTTAAACTTGGGTTCTATGGAGCATAAATAATAAAAGGGGTATTTGAGGAAGACACAGTTTGCCCAAGAACACACAGCAAATGAGAAACACTGAGACACCGATTCCAAGATTATTTTCACTAAACCTACAGTTTCTCTAGTTTCTTTCTCTAGTTTCAATCATAATTTTCCAAAAGAGTTAATATCTCTGGAAAGTGTGTAAGTTAGCGGAAGTATGCAGTAATTAGGTTGACAAAGAAGATCAGTGTGGCTGGAGCAGATGGAGCAAGGAAGGATGGTAAGAGATGAAGCCCGAGAGAGGAAAGAGCATACAGAGCACCGCGGGACATGGGAAGGACTTTGGGTCGTATTCTGAATGATACAGAAGCCATGTTAGGAAGAGAGATGTAACATGGTCCGGTTTATGTTTCAAAGGATGGCAGAGCTCTTGTAAAGAGAGTAACTGTAGGCACATAAATTGGAAACAAGAAAACCAGTAAGAAGACTTCCAATTGTTCAGGCAATTGAAAATTCTAACAGATTAATTAGCAGTAGGAGTGAGATTCAAGATACACTTTGACATAGTGCTGGCAGGATTTGCTGAGTATACTGTGAGAGTCAATGTTGACTACCGGTCAAGATGGCAGTATAGGCAGGTGGCTCGCCTCTCTGTACAACTGCAACAAAATTAGAACTAACATATAGAACAACCATCACTCAGACTGACAGAAATCAAGTTGAATGGAAGTCTGAGAACTATGGAATTAAAGAAACCATACCCATCCAGGCTGGTAGAAGAGGCACAGACATGTAACAGACTGGTCACACATCCTCATGTGGTGAATAAAAATTTGGGAGGGATACCTCAGGAGTGAGGTATCCCTAGTGAGGAGTCCTAGCCCCACAACCAGATCCCTCAGCCCAGGGTTCCAGTGCCAGGAAGATAAGTCCCCACAATTTCTGGATACAAAAACCAGCTGACAATGAGTTGGTGGAGAAAACTTCTGGAGCCCCAAGCAGTTCCTCTTAAAGAACCCACACATGGACTCACCTACTCAGACCCATTCCCTCTGGACTCAGGCGCCAGGGAGGCAGCTTGAGGGGCAGCAGTGGAATGTAGGGAGAGATGAGGTTTCTGGCATCAAGGTGAACAAAGTCCATTGTCCCCTTTCTGGGCACTCCACCACCACCAGAGCCAGCAGATGGATGCCATATTTAAGATTCCATCTACCTGGCTAATACTGTTTGGCCTGCCTTGAAGACCCCCAGACACTCCACCCCACCCAACTTACCGGCCCACGAAAGCTGCTTTTCCATATGAACAAACAAGTAGCAACTGGCCTCAGTGAGCCCCTGGCCCAGAACTAGCAGCCTAGATTCACAGCTTGGATTTGACTAGAAATCTCCAAGCCCAGCACAAGTAGCACCCACTTCAGATTACTTTATAACTCAGACAGGATGGCCCCAGGAAAAACACAGGTGGGAGGTGATCTTGGCCTGTACCACCTGGGAAATCCCAGAGCCAAGGCACCCAGTGGACAGCTACAGCTCAGACCATATCAGAGCATCACCACCCTGCCCTTGCACAGCTGATCCTCCATGGATGGTGGAGGGTGGTGGTTAAGCGGTCACAGACAGTACTTGTGGCTGGCTGGCCTGGGTAAATTCCTCCCACTGATCTGCCAACAGCAATTAAGGCTCAACTACAAGAGGAGGGTGTACTCAGCCCACACAGAGCAGGCACCTTGGGTATCCAGCTTGGGGGATAAGGGACGCTGTGCCACTGGAACCTGCAGGACACCTGGCACATTAGACCACACCACCAAGACTCAGAGTCAAAGCACCTCCACCTAGTACATAGAAACAAACACAAGGAGGCTGCCAAAATGAGGGGGCAAAGAAACATAGCCCAAATGAAAGGGCAGATCAAAAGTCCAGAAAAAGAGCTAAACAAAATGGAGATAAGCAGTGTATCAGATGCAGAATTCAAAACACTGATTATAAGGATGCTCAAGGAACTTAGTGAGGACCTCAGCAGCGTAAAAAAGATCCGGTCAGAAACAAAGGATACACTAACTGAACTAAAGAACAATTTATAGGGAAACAACAGTAGAGTGGATGAAGCCAAGAAATCAGATCAATGATTTGGAACATTAGGAAGCAAAAAACAACCAATCAGAACAAGAAGAAGAAAAGAGAATCCAAAAAATGAGGGTACTATAAGCAGCCTGTGGGACACTTCAAAGAGTTCAACATTTGCTCCATAGGGGTGGCAGAAGGAAAATAGAAAGAGCAAGAAATGAAAAATCTATTTGAAAAACTAATGAAAAAAAGTTCCCTAATTTGGTGAAGGAAATAAACATGCAAGTCCAGGAAGCACAGAGAGTCCCAAACAAGATGGACACAAAGAGACCCACACCTAGAAATATCATAATCAGAATGCTAACCTTTTAAAAAGTTTAAAAATAAAAAGATGGGAGGGGGTATGAGAGAATGGGTGAGAGGTGAGGGAATTAACTACAAATAGGTAGTTACAGAATAGCCATGGGGATGTAAAGTACCAAATACAAAAGGGAGTAGCCAAAGAACTCACACACATGACCTGTGGACATGCACAAAGGTGAGGGATTGCCAGAGGGAGTAGGGGGTGCTGGGTGGAGGGGAGCAAAGGGGAAAATCAGGATAGCTGTAATAGCATAATCAATAAAATACAATAAAAAGTGATGACTTCAACAAGATTTTTTCTGACACTGTAAGAATGGAGGTGTCTTTTAAATGGTTTGAGAATGACTACATGTTGCAGATAATATGATAACTGTTAAAATCCACACCTCCAAAAATTTAATGCTGTGAAAATGCCTATGATTTGACGTTAACAGAAAAATGCAAGATATAAATTTGCACAAATGGCACGCGCCAACTTTCATCATACAGTTATATAGAAATATATTCACAGGGGGGAAGATCAGCCTGAAATGCAGCAAAATGATAATAGGATTTTTTGTATATCAGGAAAATGGATAATTTTCATTGCATTTTTTATTTTTGTGCTTTTTTCGGTTTCCTAAGATAACAATGCTTTTATAATAAAAAATGACAACATATATTTTGATGAATAAATTAACTACCTAAGAAGATTCTAAAGTAATTAAATGGTCATGCTGTTGAAAATTTTATGAATTTTAACATCAGGTTTTTATTAATATCCTTATTTATCTTAAATGACAAAAACTCACAACTAAGTTAATTTAGATTAAACAATTTAGGATAATTACCACTTTCTGCAGTTTGGAAGAGAAATGGGTCACTGAACACTCCAATGCCAGCACTGTTTTCAGCAGCAACCTAGAGCAGATCAAAAGAGTTTATGTTCCAGCGTTTTACTTTATAATTAATCATAGTCTAAAATAATAAAACTTTGACATGTCTTTTTTGTTTAGAAACTGATAAAAAACATATTTCCCTCTAATTCCTACAATATTCCCAAAGTATAAGGCACATATGGAGCTCGTCCCTATTTTCATTTTCCCTAAGGATATATTTGCAGCATATTTTCATTCAACAGATCTGTCATATTCCTACTGGAAAAATTAGTAAGTTTTACAGTATATTAGTAGCAATCATAACAACTGCTATTTATGGGCAACTTCTATGTATTAGGGAATCTTCAAGCAACTTTACAGATATCATATTAATCCCATAATCAAAATAAGAGGTTTTGCTGTCAACAATTTATAGACGAGCCCTGGCCAGGTGCTCAGTTGGTGAGAGCGTCCTCCCAAACACCAAAATGTTGCAGCTTCGATCCCTGATCAGGTGCATAGAGAAAGCTACATCGATGTTCCTCTCTCTCTCTCTCTCCTCCTCTCCCCCCTTCTCCCTCTCTGAAATCAATAAACATGTTCCTGAGTGAAGACTAAAAATAAAGTTTATAGATGAGGAAACTGGTTGAGAGAGGTCAAATAACTTGCCTGAAGTCATACAGGAATAAGTGATAGACCCAGAATTCAGTTGAATTGTGCTTATTTTTAAAGTTCAACCTCTTTCCACTATTGTCGCTCTGTGCAAGACACAACAGTCATTTCGGTAAGGAATGTGAGACCCTAGCTATGGCATCTGGTCTTAGAATTTACGATTTAATCAGTCAAATAAATGCTCAGGAAAGCGATTTTTAAAATAAGTAGGTTAATTAATCATTTAGACTAAGGATTCTGGATTAAAAGATGGAAACATTCTCTTTCACTTGGATAGCTAGTCAAATAGACAAGAGTAGGCAGAGAAAGTATCACAAAGAGACAACACTGTTAAGTTCTTCCAAAGGCCACAAGTGAAGTCGGACAGCGTTGGTTTAAATTGCAGCTCTACCAATTCCCAGATGAGGAGGTTGGGTCAATTAACTATTCTAAGTCACACTTCTCTTTTCCTTGAAGTAGGAATAATAATATATCTATATCATAGGACTGTTCTGAGGACTAGACTAAATGAAATAACACATGCAATGTACTTAATGGGATTTTCCCTTTATCATGTAGATGTGATACCTATATAGAAAGATATCAAATGTACCATGCCAAATACCCTTTGGGGTTCTTCAGTGGTTAACATTTATTTGAACAGTGTACAGGACACAACAATGATTTATAAAGTGTGGATGAAAAGAAGAATAAGGGCTTCCCAATAGGCCTGAAATAAGAGAATTCAAAGGAATAAAAATTCAAACTCCATAAAAATAGATCTAAGCAGAACTAGGTTGGCTAAATCACCTTTCTGTCGGCAAAGCATTCTATATCACATTAAAATTTAATCTTTATTTATTACCTTCAACAGGATACTTTAACATACAAATTAATCTTAATATGTTCTTGTTAACAGAAAACATCTGTAGTTTGTCATTTTCAGATGCCAGTTATGAACAGGTTTCTTACTTTTTAACCCATGTTTCTGCAACAAAATCGCCAACAACAACCTGATTTTGACCTCCGCATCAGCAGAAGTTTGCTTTCTAGTTCCTCATTTAGGAGATCCCTACTATTGGTATAGGCTCTGCCGTTCTTGTTATGTTTTTTGACTCCTCAAATAGGCATGCTTCCAGTAAAAAAAAAAAAACCCTCCAGGCAAACCCTTTCTTTTCATCACTTCTTACCATCTAAAAGGTCACCCCAGCTATGTATGATTACATATTTATACAGTTCTTATAGATTTTTCCCAACATTCAATTACTTACAAAGCTCAAAGAACATTTCGATCTTATGCTGAAAACAGAGAAGAGCAAGAAGCTATCTGCACTTTTTACTAGCCCCTGGAGATATCACAAATACCCCTTAATTGTAAACATTTTCATATGGCCTAATTTAGGATGGTTCTTTATATGTTCTTATTTACTTAATTTTAAATAAAATGTTAGGTTTTGCGTATTCAATATTGTAAAGGACTAAAAATTTTTATGAGCGCAAACATATAGTATATTATCTGGAAATATTGGTGAATGGAGCTTTTTGAGAGAGCTGCATTGTTGAATTACTGTTTTTGAAAAACTAGCTTATTTAGGAACTTTCATTCCAGTTTCCAAAATTTCAATAACTGACATACAAATACAATCGGATTAAGAGAAAAATAACAAAGTTAACTCTTTGATTTTAATTGAAAAAGTAGAATATTTTCACTTATCTAGCCTAAACTATTTAATGTAAATGTGATTTTTTTTCCTTGAAAAATTCACTAAGGTAATGCTTTTTAAAATAGATAAGTTACATAAATGCACATAATGTTCAATTAATAAGGCCATGATGCAGCCCATCATTTTCAAGGCACTTGTTCTGTTCAGCTGTAAGGACTTGACTAGTTGGAAAAGCTGCTTCACTTTTAAAATAGATGAAATATTTTGATACAAAGTAACTACTAACAACATAATTACCTTGATTTCATATGTTGTTCCAGGATTAAGATTAGTCAGAAGAACTTCCAGACTGTCTGGCTTTGCTCTCACTTGTGTATATACTGTTTGCATCCATGGACAAACTTCCTTATACTTCACAACGTAGGACAGAATCCTTCCATTTGGGTTAGGTGGTGTGTTCCAAGACAGAAGAATCCCAGCAGAGCCCACTCTTTCTCCTGCTAGGAAGACTGGAGGCCCTGGTTCTATTTATTTTTTAAAAAATCATGTTGTTAAGAGGTGAAACAATTATTGTGTTTTCACAATCATAGGTAAGAAAAGTATTTACAAATGTAGACTTCGAGGTTCCCAAAGACCAATGGTCTCTTTTGAATGTGAGTTTATTATCCTCCCTAGAACTTTGCTACCAAAAGAAAAGTAAGAAGATTAAGTGCTTTGGGGAATACCAAAAGCATTCTTTTATAATTATGTAAAAAATGGAGTGCTACTGAATACTACACTTGAAATGTACTCCTGATGCCAGATTATTTTCTAAAGAAACTTAACTGGTGCCAGACTTACACACAAAAACTGAGAAAACAAGATATAGTCTTATAAACGGAACAACTCTTTCTTAGCAAGTATAATGAGTTTGTTTTCAGGCTCCGTGTTATTTAAATATTACCATTAACAATCCCTGACCTGTTTCACAAACAAGTATAGATTATCTTTAGTCTTTGAAAGGAAGTGAAGCCAAAGAACCAGTAAAATGCAGCTTCTAAACAGATCACTTTCTTAAGTTTCCATTTTGCTTTAATTACCACACTGTTTTCATGCATGTAATGAACTTGTCGCTAATAGAAGGATTTCCGTCCAGTAGATCTATACTAGCTCCAAAGACTTCAGAGAAAAAAGAAAGGTGATTGTAAGCAAGTACTCACTCGTTACATTCGTTGTCACTGTCCTACTAGCAGGTGAGCTGTATGTTGCGGCAGAAACGGAAGAGATGGTTACATCGTATCTAGTACCAGGAGCAGCATTAGAAACATCAGCCTAGAAAACCAAAAACAAGCAATTGCAACAAAACTCTTCCTGAAAAGCAACAAAGCTGAAACAATGACTCTGTCACAATTAGAAAAATAAACTTACTTTACTGTCTAACTCTACAGTTTAAAATATCACAAGTGTCATAATATTATAAAATATAAATGTATTCTACCCCATATCTGTTCACCAAATAAAAACTTACAAAACACTCCCCATTTTCAAACACTAAATCAACATTTCTATCTATGCTAGTTCATTGTCACAAGAAACAACTATTTAAGAGTCTTAGAAAACCTATAGCCCATTGCTTAGCTCTAGTTTTTTCAAAGTGTATATGAAATACCTGTGTCTCTGAAGTTCCAATAAAAACTAAGAAAAAAATGATAAGAATATCCATCATTATTACATTTTTCAGGCGGTGGAATCACATTGATGGCTCTAGAGAGAAATGTTGCCTGCATTAATGATTTAAAGACAGATCCTCCTGGCAAGTGCACAATTAATGAGCCTGGATGACTCAAAAGCTCTGCCCTTTCTGTGTTAAACTATTCATGAACCCTTGGATGGATGGCTGTAGGTTCAGGGTAGACTTAAAAAAAAAAAGGCATAGACGTTGCTAAGGTAACAGTCCACCAATGCCGAAACTTAAAGTCATCGATTCGGCACAAGTGCTTTCGTCTTCATCATATACTTTTAAAAACTTTCAAAGGAGTAAGTTTTCATAGTGGATGAGTTTCATAAAGAACTTTCTTATTCAGACCAAATATAAATACAAGTTGGCTTGGCAAGTATGATAATGAAAACTATACCTGATACTCTCCACCTCCAAGATCTTTGATAGTAACAAAGCCACTGTCGGGAACCAGATCCACATGAAACCCTTCCACGTGGCCAGAGGGCAGGCTCCAGTGCAGAGAGAAGGAATGTGCGGAAATATTGAAGGCTTTAAGTTTCTCAGGTTTTTCCGGTTCTCATATAGAAAAACAGAGTTTTGAAGTAGTTATTGTCTTAAAGCTTCAAAGAAAAAATGAAAATCAATAGTCTAAGGGTCAAGTTTCAAGCTAATCACATTGTCAGGAAGCAGTGAGTCTATCAAATTTTGTCTAGCTTGACAGGTCTTGGGCATCTATATCTCTAACAAGGACCAATTTTTAAATTATAAGGATCAGAAATAATATACTGATTTAGGTATCTGTTTCTGGGATATTTTTTACCTACTAAATCTGCTGGTGGACCACAAGGTTTTTTAAAGTTAGTTTCTAATAGAAAAATTAAATTATTTTATATCAAAGTAACTACAAACTATTAATCCAATTACCTGGGTATTTACCAAATAGAAGACTATTGGGAAAAATACATAACCAAAGTATGCCAAATTTTTTAAAGGGTGAGAAATTCTGATAAATATTTACTTAAGTGTTTCTTTTAAAGGAAAACTAAGTCTTCATAAAGGAGAGGAAATATGATAGTTTTTAAACAATAAGTCCTAACTCTCCTAGCTATTTCAACCGTATTTTTCTGCCTTTGCTTCCTCTGTTTCCAAAGTTTGCTTATGCTGCCTGTACCTCCTTGAAGGGAGTTTTGTCCTTAAAGCTCTTATTGGCTGCCAGTGAATCAGGTTTTCCCTGGGCCTCATCTTTACAGCAGATTCCAGACAAACAATACATGGGAGGGAGAGAAATCAGGGTCAAGCCTTGGAAAAGCATACCTGATACAGATCCAATTTAACACTATTTCCAAAAGAAAGGAATCTGGAATCAAGAATTAGACTCCACGTATCATTTTAAAGCCCTGCTACCAGGGTTGATTTGAAATGGAGATAATTTTTAAAATGTACATTTCCCAACAGAATGGATAATGGCACATTGCATAAAATAGAAATCCTAACAGTTTAATTTCTCTCTTAGAGGGGAAGAGAGGGAGTTACTTTTAGAATGATTTTTCTTTATCCCCTTTGAAAACTTCATTGAATGCTTGTAATGACTCCCTAGTACCTAAAACTGCCACCAATCAATCAACTTTCCCCAAAGATACAGTCAGTCATTCCTTGGCATCATGTCCAAATTGTCCATGTTGTGAGCACTGCAGTGTTATACTAACTCTTTAGAAACATTGTAAACCTAAGGCCAAAGAGTAGAGAAATACCCAGTTTGTGAGGGGTATACTAATTCCTTTGTGGTCCATAGCTGCCTGCATTTTCCCGGGTCGTTCTGCACATAGACCTGTGTCCTGGCTGTACCAGTATACTGAGGCTTGAGAAAACAGCCTGATTCTCCTGGCCACCTCACAATAAAACAAACAAAATTTTAACATGACTAAAGTCCAGTAATACTACTAACGCTTACTGATTTACACAAGGGCTAATGCTGTTGCTTCAAGGGTCCCAGAAAATGATTGATATCCATGAAGTCTTTGCTAAGAAACTAGAAAACACCTCAGCTGAGACTTCGGAAGAAAAAGGAAGCCGCGAGATGTAAAGGTCTGCTTACCGAGATGGTGGTGAGATAGGATGCGGTTTCCTAGACTGTGGTGTAAGGTTATACACTGAAGAGCTCTTGGCTAAGGATGAAGCGTGTCTCACCAAGAGCAGGAAGAATATATTTGTCTGGAAATTTGCCAATCTGATCAGGAAGAAAGGCCTGAAAACTTTAAGACAGTTTGGTAAAGACCTTTCAAAGCAGGGTGGAGAGAAGCAGTCAGAGTAACTGAGAAAAGCCAGCCTAAGTTTCTGGGATGACATAAGAAAGAGAAACAGTCTGCTTTGAACATACAGGCCATAATAATTTTATTTTTCCCCTTAAATACAATGTAATCCATTTTTAAAATTTTAAACAGGAAATCAATATGACTTTTTTTTTTAATTTTAAAAGATGACTCTGGAATGGTATATGAATACTGCATGGTTTGGAGAGAGGCAAAAATGACCGGAGAGGCCAGCTGCTGGGCTAGCGTGGCTGTCTGGGCGGAGAGGAGCCAGGCTTCCCTCTGCCAAAGGTGGCCGCCGTGGAGCGACATTTAAATCAGGTGGGGGAGCGCAGCTTTCTGATATGGGCTGGAAGATTCAACTAACTGCAAGCAGACCCTATAATGAATCGATGATTTGTACTTCACAGAATTTAGTATCTCAAAAGGTAGGAAAATGTGAAACAAAAATATTACTCTCTATAGACTGGGAAAAAATATTACTCTCAATTTAATTGTTACTAGAACAATAAAAACCAAAGGTGGATATGTTTGGAGTTTTTTTTTTAACCACACTGGGTTTGATTTAATTAGGGCTAGCAAAAGGAACTCAAGGCTTAATTTGATATTTTTTAGACCATAGTTTCCCAAAAGTTAATCTTCAGAACTCTAAATCCTTAGAATTTAACAGATGCCTTGTGATCGAACCACTGTGTCAAATAATTTCTTTTTTTAAATACATTAAGCAGTTTTCTCTATTGCAAGATATCTCACAGACTTAAATATGCTTAAGAATGTCTTTATGATTTTCTAAAGCAGTACTGTCCAATAAAAATGTAATGTGAGTTACACTAAAAAAGTAAAGAGAAACATATAAAATTAATTTGAATATTTTATTTAACCCAATATGTCAAAATATCATTTCATATAGAATGAGTATAAAATTACTGAGATGGTTAATCTCTTTCATGCTGTCTTTGAAGTCCCATGTGTCTTTCACACTCAGAGCACATCTGAACTTGGACTCACCACAGTTCAAGACACAATACACATGTTGCTAATCACTACACATCAGTGCCCCTCTAAAGCCACTCCCAACTTTCCCCTTGGAATTTCAGCAAATTCACCTAAACTGCATTTTGAGAAGCTGAGAGAAAAAAAAACAGAGACAGGATCCCATGATCAGTGTCTGTAACAAAAAATAGCTCAGAAGAGTTGGGGAAACATCAAAAACAAACTTCTGATACAAACTGTGGTACTTAAACCCCTGAGAAAGAGACTAAATACAGCTTCTAAATGGCAGAGCACGGTACACAGAGAGGACTCCTCAGCAGATTCTGACTCCTAGAAGAGTATATACAAAGTGAGAACGGAACGTCACATAGCTCAGAATACTCACAAAAGAGCTGCACAAACCTGTCGAAACAGCATCAAGAAAACAAGTCTACAATGAACAGCTTTCAAAAAATAAAATGTGAAGACTTTAAAAGGTGTCATTACCATCATTATTGACTTTTATTACTTCCTGTGTAGCAACACTGCATATGCTAAGCTCTGAATATCATCACATTTAAAACTTTTCATGAGCAAATCATAGGTTGGGCGAAACATATGCTATGGCCGATGAGATACTAAGGCATTGGACATGAAAAATAAGAACTAACTCTAACCAAGTGTATGACACACTGTGCTCTGTGCTAAGCACTTCCACACATTGTTTTATGTAGAAGTCATAACAATTCACAGGTAGATGCCACTATTGTTGACATTTTAAAATGAAAAAATTGAGAAACAAAGGAGTTAGGTAACTTTTCAAGGTCTCAAAAAAAAAAAAAAAACAAGTGAATGGTGCAGCAGGATTTAGACCCAGAACAACAGCTTCAGAGCTCAAGCTTAAGACTGTGAATCCTAAACTGGAGAGGAACCTCCATCACCCAGGTGCGCCCCATCTAAACACACAAGCCCTTAAAAGTGGAAGAGAAAGACAGAACTGTCAGATGTGGTGGGAAAGGAGGCAGGAGTGAGCTGAAGCCTGAGTGCAACTTAACCTTCCTTTGCTGGTTTTGAAGACAGAGGAAAAGTATCACAAGCCAAGAAATGAGGTGTTGGGAACTGCCCTGCCTGGTTTCAGGAGTTGTAACCGCCCCCCATGGATAAGGCTGAGTGAGCGACCTTCGGACTGTGAGCCACTAAGGAGACAAAGCTTATCTCCCTGGCAGGAGTGCTGCTTCTGCTTCATCCATCTCTGGCCCCCAACGCTTGGTCAGTAGCCCAGTCAATGAGAGATATGGCCCCTCACAGTGGGGGGCAACCTAAGCCAGACACAATCACTTGGGAGGCTGTCAAGGAAGGACTCGGGGAGCTGCAGCAAAGAGGGGGTGATGGACCCTCACTCCCCAGCTATTCTGATATAGCCTGAGTCCCCATTTCTGTCTGGGAGAAGCGCTTCCTAGCTCTCAAACACTTAAGCCTAAAAACCTATGATGGAGAGGGCAGTACAGTCCTCTGTGGGCTAGAGCAGGTTCTGGGGTGATTGGGCATAAGAAGGAATTCATAAAGTCCTGTGAAGCCTGCTTTGCTAAGAATGCTTTCATTGATATAATAAGGGTCAGAGCAGGAAATGAGCATGTCTCCCAAACTTTTTGCAACCCCCTTATCTGACAGACACTGACTCAGATTAAGCCCTCAGATTTCTTTGAAATGTTATCTGTTTGATCCTTGCCTCCCAACATTGATTGATGAGCTTTACCTGTATTCCTGTGTGTTACTAACCTAATAAAAGCCCTTGAGGAAGGGACTCTTGGTCCTTCTCCTGTGAGAGATTGACCACCTTTCCTCCTCAAGAAGGTCATGTCTTGGCAATTTTATTTTCATCCATGGCAGATGGGGAGACTTGCGGGCAAAGTCTCCCCTACAGTGAGGCGCCACCTGAACCTAAGATCAATTCTCATCTGACAGCCAGCAAGAAAAGACTACCTCAATCCTACAACCACAAAGGGCTGAATTCTGCAAATGACCTGAATGAGCAAAGTAGATGTTTCCCTATAACCTACAGAATGGAACACAACCCTTTCAGTACCTTGATTTTAGCCTGGTGAGATCTATGTTGGACTTAGGAACTATGACAAAAGTTTTTTATTGTTGTTTGAAGCCACTAAGTATGTGTTGTTTTGGCATAGCAGCAATAGGAAACACAGTGTGTAACTGCTGCATAACATAAATGTCCATAGACTGAGTTATCATCTCATGTCTGCTTTGGATTGTCTGTTGAATCCACACCTAAGAGGAATCTTATGAGTTATTGCTGAAGCCTGCTGTCTTTTGAAAAGTCTAAAACCCTGACAGGTTTCTAGCTTCAGCTGAATTTTAAAACAATGCTTTAAATTATTCAGAATAAGATTTTGTTCTATTTTCATATAAAAACAGCAAATCCCTGCAGAATTGAATTGCTTATAATTCACAAATACACCATATTCACTTACAGCTCCATAATTTTGCATAGGCTGTCCCCCCTCTCTATTGAGTCCACCTGTCCACACACCCCAAGTGCCCTCTAGTCTGACTAGAAAGAAAAGTCCCCATCCTTTTGCAGATATTACCAGGAACCTTCTCCATCCATGCCATGGAGCTAGTCATTCCCTTTCCATGCAACCACATTGTTGGAACATGCATTCACTGCTTCACCTATTAATTTGACTTATACCATGTGTTTCCCTGCTTTCACTTTTTACTACTCTGTGCACATCCTAAGATTATGCTTTTCCATGGGCACAGCACATAGAGGGATGACAAGGACAAAGAACAAGTTTTCAGGAGACTGGATGATCTTCAGATCAACATTTACTTTCACTAGCTGGACTTCTAATTAGATGTGAAACTAAATATAATAGTGGCTATATTTATTGAGTATTGACTATGTGCCAGATATTGTTACATTCAATGTATATTTTATATGTTATCTCAAAAATCCTCAGAATATTGCAGTAAAATGAATATTTCTACCCTCTGAACTATTCTGTACACTGAAAGTTTTCAAGTTTTATAAAAATTGCATTGAAGTTTTATCTTGAACAGTACAATATGCAATACAAAGATAATTTTTTAAATATCAAAAAGAATGTGTATACCTGCAACAACTCTGATAGATGTCCCAGATCCTTCAACACTGCCTCTCATTCTGTGTACTGTAATGTTATATATTCCGCCAGGAGTCAGGTCTGTAACTGTGTACTCAGTCATCCTTCCCCTAATGGGATAGTCTTTTGCAAATGTTCTGTTTGATAGGTAAATCTTGTAATGAGTGAAGTTGGTCTCTGTTGGATTCCACACTAAATGTGCAGAAGAAGTATTCACGGCTTTTAATGTTAAGCCACAGATTTTGGAAGGTTCTATTGAAAAGGGTAAATTATAGGTAAATAAAATTGCACATATACATAGAAATAAAGCAAACACAAATAATGTAATTAAACACCTATGTAATCATTCTTAAATTTACTCATGTACAATGCCCTACATAGTCCTGCAAATAGAGAAATAGAACATTATATACATGTGTTATATGTGTATATAACATTAACACATACATATTTTAAGTGACACATTAACCTCCTCCCTCTTTCCCCAGTATCTTTCCTTAACCAATCTGAAACCCCTTCCAACAGTCATTCCTTTACACTCATGTGTCCTTAATATTGTTATATAATCACAGGTTTATCAGCTACCACCTAGCAATTAATGCAACTTAACCTCGAATGTTGAGTTAATGTTGAATGAAGATAAGACAGAAAAAACAAGATAGAGACGTAGTGAGGACCAGAAGAAAAGGAAGGGCATTTGCAAGTGTGGTCTAGTTACACCAAAGTTTGTAACAGTCCTCCATCACTGCATTTCATTTCTCATCAATGGAAGTAATGTTGTTTCTTGCAGGACTGGTGTCCAACGAGAGGGGATCCTACAGACCTCACAATCTTTCACAAGAATTATTGGTAATAAATACTGTAACTCCTCACAATCCCCAAACATTATGAAACCCATTTACAAACATCAGGGGAAGTAAAACAAATTAAATCATTTATACCATGAAACATATATGCTGTGTGTACACACATACAAGCATAAATTATATGCACATATGCTCCATATGTGTGACATACATGTTATAAGACATATAGACATTGGCTTCAAATTTAAGAAATCACTCTGTGTAGTTCCCAATACATTTATATATACAAAAATGTTTAAGTCAAATTTTTCTTCAGAGTTCTCAACATATTTTTTAATCATTATTCCTTTATGACCAAGCTTTGTGTTTTAAAATAGCTGTATGTGTGCTGAAACAAAATGCATTCAACTTTTTAAAACTATACAGCAAAGATTTCATTCTTAATGTAGGCTTACTTGTGGTCGCTTTTTTCATTACAGACACACTGTAATCTTTGCCTCTTACTGTCTTCACATGAAACATGTAGTCCACACCCGGAGTCAAGTTCTTTACTTTGACTTTATTGCCATAAGCAACTACTTTAAATAGCTTTTCCTTTTTAGAGGTCATATAATAGGATACCTAGAAGGAAGAGAGATAAACTTATGTTTTCATGGTTTAAAAAGCATCAACCTTGTACTGGTCACTAGCTTCTGCAAGGTAGGGGCCATAATCCTTCCTATCTTTACCGAGAAGCAATCTGAGGTTAAATGAGGCTGAACAAGAGTATAGTCCACATAATAATAAGCACAGAGGACTGAATTAGAAGTCATTCACTAAAAAACCCATAATCTCAAATTGTTTTTACTTTTCACTTATATATATTCTGATTTGTATATGTATATGATGATTGAGACTTTTCCTGTTGGTCACTTGAAAGCAAAAAATAATATGGAAAGCTGCATTCCCACTCCACCAACTCCATGTAAGGAGAAGACAAGAGGAGGAGAAAGCAGGACCTACTGAAGTCCTGAGTTTAGGGCCCCGTGGACAACAGTACAACTTTTCCTGGCCACACAAGAGGTGGGAAGTAGGGCTTCTGCCCACACTCTAGCTAAATGAGGAAGGCCACCATAAACTGAGGGTGCCTGTTAGAGAAAATAACACTTCTTAATATGTCACATACGTAGGCATCAGACTTTTGCTCACGTGCTGGTTAGGCACAGAAAAAGAAAATTGGAGAGAGCAGAGCACAATTAAGAGCTATAGAACTGTATACCCACCTTTTAAAAAATATATTTTTATTGATTATGCTATTACAGTTGTACCATTTTCTCCTTTTCTGTCGCCATTTTTAAGACTCTCTCCTTCTCTTTAATCTTGGCTAATGCAATTATGATATGCCTTGGTGTGTGCTTTCTTGGGTCCAACTTCTTTGGGACTCTCTGGGCTTCCTGGACTTCCTGGAAGTCTATTTTCTTTCCCAGATTAGGGAAGTTCTCCTATATTATTTTTTCAAGTAAGCTTTCAATTTCTTGCTCTTATTCTTCTTCTGGCACTCCTATCATTCAGATGTTGGAACATTAAAGTTGTCCCAGAGTTTCCTAAGCCTCTCCTCATATTCTTGAATTGTTATTTCTTCATTCTGTTCTGGTTGAATGTTTATCTCTTCCTTCTGCTCCAGATTGTTGATTTAAGTCCCAGGTTCCTTCCCTTCACTGTTGGTTCCATGCACATTTTTCTTTAATTCACTTTGCATAGCCATCATGTTTTCCTCTATTTTGTGACAATACGCAATCATTTCTGTGAGCATCCTGATTACCAGTGTTTTGAACTCTACATCTGATAGGTTGTCTATTTCTCCATTGCTTAGTTGTATTTTTTTCTGGAACTCTGATTTGTTCTTTCATTTGGGCCATATATCTTTTGTCTTGGTATAGTTGTTACATTGTAAGGGGAGGAGCCTTAGGCATTCCCCAAGGCAGAGCAACCCCTTTGTCTGCATTGTGTGGGGAGGGGTCTGAGAGGGAACAGTGCCACTTGCTGGGCCCTGGGCTGATTTTTCAGTCACTTCCCCCACTACCCATAAGCAAACTGAGCCCTTCTGCTGCTGATTCCCAGATGGGTGGGTTGTGTACATTCTAGGACCCTGTGAGTCTCTCCAATGAATTCACATTTGAGGCTGGGAGTTCCTTCTGCTGCCACAACCCCCACGGGTTTTTGCAGTCAGAAGCTTTCAGGCTTTATTTCCCCCCACTGGAACCCTGGGTTGTGCAGTCTGTCTCCATTCCCAGTTTTTCTTCCCAGTTTATCCACACGCAAACACGGGAACCCCCAGTCTTCCAGCTGCTGCCTTGATGCTCATCCTCTCTGCTCTGTCTGCCTGTCTCTGCCCCTCCTAGCAGTCTGAATGAATGTTTCTTCATTAATTCCTTGGTTTTCGGACTTCCATATAGTTCAGTTTTCGGAAGTTCTGGTTATTTTTGTTTTTAAATTTGTTGTTGTTCTTTCAGTTGTGCAAGGAGCCAAAGTGTATCTACCTACACCTCCATCTTGACTGGAAATACCATACACCCACCTTTAACCTAGCAAAGATGCCAGAGTCTCCCATGGTCATGCATGACCAGAGAGAAAGAGGTCAGGCTTGAACATTCTTCCCAGTACCCCACCCAAGATGGCTGGCCTCAGTGCAAACAGACCCTAGCAGCAAAGGCAGCAGGATGTAACACCAGAGAGAAGAGCCGAGAGGGGTTATAAGAGGATGAGCCAAAGCTAGTCTAGCATGCCAAGGAAGTGGGCAGTGGAGACAACCCCCAGGGACCTCCAGAGAACTTAGGCATGTGTCCCAGGAGACAGAACGGTTAAAAAGATGTCACTGGGAGCCGGTCAGTGTCAGCCAGAGGAGTAGACAAAACCAGCAAGGGAGAGGACCAAAGCAGACACCTAGATTAAAGAAGGTGCTCCAATTTTTTTGATGAATGAATGACAAGTGTCACACTCCATGTCAGCCCATCTTTTATCATAACCTGAGCCAATCAATTATTCATTAAAGTTTTTAGAATTGGCATTGCCTTTAGAAACTTTCAGTGGAGCGGTCTGACAGTTCCAATACCTTGGAGACATTTTTATTCATTAAAGACTACTTATATAACAATCTTTACTCTTCTTCACTCTGTATTTCACATTGTAAAACAGAAAGGTATTTCAAAATGAAGTAATCACATTAATTTTTTAATCATTTTAACTTTACTATTTTTTAAAAACATTATCTGACAGAGTCAAATTTTCTAAACAGACATGTTCACCATCCTGTGGGAAGAGTATTCTGTTACTGGAGGAAGATAATCATGAGGTCTAGATGCACATCATTGCTTATTGATTTATAAGGTGTCACTGACAGCTCCTTTGCTTATTTGGCATATGAAAAGATAGGAGGAGTGAGTAGAATGCTAAGTACTTCTGTTCTGAAAAGGGAAGGTGAGAGAAAGTACATGGAAACAGTGAAAATAATGTCTTAATAGAGTGGTAAATTCAGACATATAAAAGAGCCATATTAATGGAGGAATAAAGAAAAAAGGAACAAGGACTCATGGATGTGGACAACAGTGTGGTGATTATAGAGGGAAGGAGGGGATAAGGGGACTAAGTGGTAATGGAAAAAATACAATAAAAAGGAGACATATTAAGACACTAATGTCGAGGTAGAAGTAAAAGGAATTATAGAGATCTAAAGATGAGAAATATTTAAATTTTAAAAATGCAATTTGAAAAACAGATGTTTGTTTCCCAGTGTGTGGACTACACATGCCTAATAGAAACCCACGGAAGAAAACTTAATCCATGCTTTACTTTTACTTTTAAGCACAATTTGAAGACTTGAGATGATTAATTTTAAATGATGAGGAAAACGATCCCAATTATGCAAGTACACTTTGCTAAGCAACCAGGATACTGTTGCTTAATTCATTAAAATTTAACAAATAATCTCACTGGTTTAGTAAGACTAAGATAACCATTAGTAATATAATATAGTTAATAAAAATAATCTGAATCCTAAATATTAACATGACCTCTAAAAATAAGTTTCACTTAATAATGGGTACATAATTTACA
Source organism: Sturnira hondurensis (assembly GCF_014824575.4). Lineage (NCBI taxonomy): Eukaryota > Metazoa > Chordata > Mammalia > Chiroptera > Phyllostomidae > Sturnira > Sturnira hondurensis. The sequence goes on from NW_028076432.1 coordinate 692,473, forward strand.
GTCTCTGAAAGAAATGTTAATTTATATAGTAAAAAGTAAGCCTATGGTTATATATTTTATCCAGCAACAAATAATTTTATGGCTTCAGTTAACCACCTAAAAAGACACTCCTATGGGCATTTGCTTTGAAATAATATGAATCAGGATAGATAGACAAAGATAAAAATATGGATCTCTTATAATTGATATTTAAAATGCTTAGATTTTTCACTGGAGAATACCTACACTGGATGTAGGAATGAATTGAATCATTCTAGAAGGATAGAATTTTTCATGAATGATTAATTATTAAAGATATCCTTATTATTGAATGACATTTACAAACAACGGATAGAATGCTCACTCCTGACTTTGTGAACTTGCTAGTATAGAACATCCTCTCCTCTTTGCCATGAGTCTGAATCTTACCCATTACTAAAAGTTCATCTCGAGTTCCACCTTTTCCTGATAACTATATACAGTATTAATGTCTTCCTCCATCATTATCCCAATAATATGTGGGAACACTGGTAAGTAAAATTTTATTTATTCAGCAAATATTTATAGAGCATCTATTATAGGGCCTGCATTATTACATGTAAATAAGATAGCAAAGGTTTCTGATTGCAGGAAATTACATTTCTAGTGTGGCATTTAACAATTAACAACTCAAAAAATAAATGGATGAGATAAATCAGCAACACTGTGAGTGAACAGAAAGAGCAGCTTTATTTAGATTTAGTAATCAGGGGAGGATATGAGGAGATGAAATTTGAGCTTTAAACTCAATGACAAGAAAAAATTAACAAAACTGGAGGCAAGATATTGATGCAGAATGCCTGTTAAGCACAAAAACCTTGCAATGGGGATGTCCTTGAGTAACAGAAAAGGCCAAATACACTCTCAATGTGGTAACTCAATAGGCAGAACATGTAGGTGAATGTCCAATCAGGTCAGGTCTTTGAGACCATGGCAAGAAGTTCAGATTTTATTTGAAGAGCAGTGAAAATCTATGGCGGATGCTAAACCAGTGAGGGACACCACATTTTTAATAGCTGTCTCTGGCTCTTCTGTGGAAACTGGATTGTAAGGTACTCAGGAATGGAAACAGACCGGTGAGGAGGTGAGAGGTTGTTATCTACCACCTAGGCTGCTGGTCTCAGTAAGAAATGACAGTTCCTGGGACAAGAGCGGTGGAGTAGGGATGGAAGCAAGTAGACATAATAAGAATCTATTTTGGAGGGAGAAGTGGCAGAACTAACAAGCTGATAAATTGAGGGAGGAGCAGATGGGAAGAATCAGACATAACCAAGCAAGTGATCGCAGCACTGTGTCCTTTCCTGAGAGCAGCGGGGTTAACAAGAAACAGGTAGAACCTTGTAAGCCAGGGTAAGAAACCTTTGAAGCACAAATAGGATACATTTACTTTTACTTTTAAGAAAGACAGTTCTAATGACTGTGTGACAATGGAGAGGGTAAAGGGAGATTCACATTAAAATCCAGCTTCTTTTATTGTGAAATATAAACAATGAAAACTTGATCAATCATTCACTCATAAAAATATTTATTGACTCCAGCTCTATGTCAGATACTGGCCTCAGTAATGGTACCAAAAGGTAAGCAAAGCAGACAAAAGGCCTTCCCTCAGAGGGCAAAGCAGTTGCCAAACATTATCTCATTGAATTCTCTCAACAATTCCACAGGATAACAATAATCTTCATTAACAGATGACAAAACAGGACTACAGAGTATAAAAATTTGCCAAGGTCCCACCATAGAGGGGAAGTTGTGATTCAAAGCAAGAAATTTCAGGGCCTTGATCCTTCTGTTCCAACATACTACCTACCACACCCTATAAAATCATGAAATAATTGAACACAGGCACATATAACAAAGTTGTATTGTATTAAAAGGCTAGCCCATAGGTCTAGAAGATAGAAACTATGGGCAAATAAAAGGAAGTGACACTTTATTTCACATATATTAATGTTGAAAGTTTACTCCCACGGAGAACTAGAATGTTCCTCAAGGAAATAGTGATGTTAGCACACGCACATCAACAATAGCATTACACAGTAACATGTTAAAAACAACAGAAACTGTTAAACAGAAGTTTCATAAAGGCTTCGTGCAAGGAAATGTTATTCTCCACTGATAAGATCAGAGAGGGCTTCAAGAAAGAGTAGGATTTAGGCTGGGCACTTATGCATCGGTTTTTGCCATCTTCCACTTATCTTGGTGACAACAGTCACTCACTGTAACTGCAGTCCAAAATGATAGTCCCTTGTCACATGTGGCTATTGACTACTTCAAATGTTTCTAGTTTGAGTTGAGAATTTTTAAAAGTATAAAACAGACACTAAATTTTTTTGATTGATTGATTTTAGGGAGAGAAAGGGAGGGAGATAGAAAGACAGAGAGAGAAATATTGACTTGTTGTTCCACTTAGTTATGCATCCATTGGTTGAATTTTTTTTTTAAGAAAGAAAAGGGAAGGGAGGGAAAAAGAGAGGGAATGAAACATCAATGTGTCAGAGAAACGTCAATTGGTTGCCTCTCGCAGACACCCAAGCTGGGACCTGGCCTGCAACTCAGGCATGTGCCCTGACAGGGGAATCGAACCAATGACCTTTCTGTTCACAGGCCCGCTCAGTCAACTGAGCCACACCAGCCAGGACACCATTAGTTGATTATTGTATGTGCCCTGACCAGGAATCAAATTCACAACCTTGGCACATTGGAGCAACACTCTAACTAACTGAGCCACCCAACCAGGGTCTCAGACACTAGATTTTTAAGTTAGTATAAAAAATAACATAAAATATCTCAATAATTTACATACTGTTTACATGTTAATATTTTGCATATGTTGAGGTATATGAAATTACTGAAATTAATTTCCCTTGTTTATTTTTACTTTTTACTATTAGAAAATTTAAAGTTACACATATGACTTTCACTTGTGGTTCACATTATATGTCTACTGGCCAGCACTGGTCTATGACTTCCCTCAGAGTTCATAACAAATAGTTAAAATGTGTACAAAAGGAAATGGCAAACTTCCATAAATGTTCTATGTCAAGTATTTGATTTTTTCTAAGTTCACAGTGAATTATCTTAGGTCTTAAACATGCAAGTTAATATTTATTTTTATGCTTGGAATAGATTATACCTTCAGTTCCATTACAGCTCTGAGATTCTATTTAAAAATACAAATAGTTTTGTACTCACAATGCTCATGAAAAAGAACGTCAGCAATCTAATACTTTCAGGGGATTACTAACTAGAACAAATATTTGGTGTTTAAATGAATTTCACAGTTTGCCCACACTAATACATGTTCCCTATCTTTTGAACTCTCAGAATGCTGGGCAAAACAAGTAAGTATTTCTACTGTGTAAAGAAAATTCTATCACAATATTTATTACCAGAATATTTTGCATAAATATGTCACTAAGAGCTTAATTCTGAAAAACATAAAAATTAAAATTAAGTTGATGTCATAATCTCGTAAGAAATGTGATACTTGTGTTCTTAGGTTCTCATGACATAGACTTTAATGACCTTGAATGCCACACAGACTTTATCATTTGACATTGATAGAGAACTTTTAAATACTTTGGTTTTCTGAGGACCCATTAAGAACTGAATGGGATTTATATTTCAGTAGTGGAACTGACAATACTTGATGACTTAAGATTTATTTAAGGCATTTGCCTGGTTAATCAAGCAGACCTTAACACACGGCATCCTCCTTCCTTTTGTTTCAGAGGATTTGGGGGCTTGATCTTACCCACTCCAGCCTTCATAGAGATGTTGGTTTAGTAACTACCATTCTCATATCTGCAGTTCTTCTAGGCTATAAGCAAGCATTGTGAGGACAAGAATGTTGCTGAAGGCATAGGATTTTTGAATATTGAGTGTTGAATTTGTGGACAATGAAATTGTTTCTGTTTCAGGAAGCTTTCAACCCACCCTGAAGGCACACATAATGCCCTCATCTTTTAAAAAACAAACCAGCAAACAAAAAACTCCCCTTCTTCTTATTTCTTCTAACCTTAAACTATAAATAATTGCAGCATTGTAATAAAAACGCTGACTCCATTTTTTTATGTTTGACTGTTGACAGCTTTTAGATCCCTGCTCCTCTCCCCAGCCTACCCTACACAACCAAGGTAACAAGGGCCCAGCTCCCTGTGCCTCTAAGCTCAGGGGAATTTTCAAACAGCATGGCCTCTACTTCTTCCAGAAAGCCCCGACACCAGCTCCACCTCTATCTACAATGAAATCTGGGAGCCAACCGTCCTTCCCTTTCATTTGCTTCCCTCTGCATGAGCTTCCTAGGAATCTTCAATGTGTTGTGGAAACCTAATGTTCTGTGATGTCTGTTTCTGAGCAGACATCGTAATGAGTGCATTGTGTAAATGCTATGACAAATAAAGTTGTGTGGGTCAGAGAAGAAAGTAACTATTTTTAGAAATAGCTGGGGAAGCCATCTCCCCCTTCAGAAAAAATGGTCAGAGTAAATAATACATAAATGATCATTTCAGGGAGGAAAAAAACCTACACAGATATTTAAATCTAAAAGAGATATGTACTATGAAAGAAAGAAGGAGTAAAATGTCTAATGCATTTACAATATGAATCTGGAATCTAAGATGAGATGAGAAAAAGGTAATGAGATGACGGTTCAACAGATTCAGAATGGCTCTGCAGGCCACTCGGATCCTTGGGGGAAGATGGAACCAGTCACAATGGTAAGAGCCTGAACATGAAATGGAGATGGAAAGGAAGGGAGAGATTTTTACAATAATTCGAAGCTAGAATCACTATAGTTCAGTGAAAAGGTACAAACAGACATGAAGAACAGACAGCAGCCAAGGGACAACACTAAACACTCTAGCACGGGAAGCTGGTAAATGGTGTTCAGGGAATTCTCGTGGAAGGAATGATTTCTGACCAAAGTCTTAAAGAAGTGCCAAGGAAAAATATGGGGAACATGGAGTCTGGTAAAAAGAAAAATATGGCCAAAGAATAGAGTCCAGAAAACATAAAAAATATAATAGTGGGCAATGCAATTCAGCTGAAACATGAGGTGTATGGAAAACAGAAGATGAGAAAGGCTGTTGGAGTCACTCATCGGTTCCAGAGATCACAATAAGCAGTCGACATAACATTAGGTGGACAGCGGAGAGCCACAGAAGCCTTTACACATTATACAAGTCTCACACACAGATCTATAAAATGTCTTCCTGTATGTAATATTATTTAATATTTAATATTAATAATAAATTATTTTAAAATTATTTAAATATTTTAAACTTAAGTTAAGGAGTGAGTAATATATGTGCAATTTTAAAGTATTTTTCAAAAATTTCCCATTATAATTAATATATGATATATTAGTTTCAGGTATATAACCCAGTGATTAGACATTTATTAACCCATGAAGTGATCACCTTGACAAATCTAGCACCCATCTGACACCATGCATAGTCATTACAGTATCATTGACTGTGTTTCCTGTGCCATACTTAGTTCCCCATGATCATTCTGTTCTGTAACTGCCAATCTGTACTTCTAAATCCCTTTATCTTTTCCACTTATGCACCCAAATCTCCTTTCACCTGGCAACCATCAACATGTTCTCTGCATCTCTGAGTCGGTTTCTGGTCAGCTTGTTCATTTATTTTGGTTTTCATATTCCACACTGAAGTGAAATTATACGGCATTTTTTCTTTCTGTCTCACCTATTTTCCTCAGCACAATACCCTCTAGGTTCATCCATGTTGTTTCGGATGGCAGCATTCTTCTTTATAGTGGAGTCATATTCCATTTTCCATTGTATACACACACCAGTTCCACATCCAATTATCTCTTGACCGATACTTAGATTGCTATTGTAAATAATGCTGCCATGAACATATGGATGACAGATATATATTACAGCAATTTCATTATTCACATTTTTATCTCTTCTTCTTCCCCTCCCCCTCCTTCTCTTCTTTCTTCCTCTACTTTTTCTCCTCCTCCTCCTCCTTCTTCTTCTCCATCTTCTTCTTCAAGAAGACACCAACATTTCTTGTAATACTGTGGTGATGATGAACTCCTTTTCCTTGTCTTAAAAGCTCTTTTTTTCTCTCTTTTTAAATTTTTTTTAAAAAATTTTATTTAATTATTTTTCAAGTACAGTTTTATGTCTTTTACTCCCACCCAAGCCCACCCCCCATGCTCCCCACCTCCCCCCCCCATTTCCACCCCTCTTAGTTGTTGTCCATGTGTCCTTCATACTAGTTCCTCTAAATCCCTCCCCCTTTTCCCCTGAAATTCCCTCCCCTCTCCCCTCTGGTCGCTGCCCCTTATTCTCTATTTCAATGTCTGGTTATAATTTGCTTGCTTGTTTGTTTTGTTGTTTAGGTTCCTGTTAAAGGTGAGATCATATGGTATTTGTCTTTCAACACCTGACTTATTTCACTCAGCATAAAGCTTCTTATCTCAAAAGCTCTTTATCTGTTCTTTTATTCTAAATAATAACTTTGCTTGGTAGAATAATCTTCATTGTAGGTCCTTGCTTTTCATCACTTTGAATATTGTATGCCAATCCCTCCTGGCCTTCAAAGTTTCTGTCAAAAAATCAGCTGACACTCTTATGGAAGCTCTCTTGTAGGTAACTGTGTTTCTCTTGTTGCTTCTAGATTCTCTACTTGTCTTGAACTTTTGACATTTTAATTATGATACATCTTGGTATGGACCTCTTGGGGTTCATCTCGTTTGGAACTCTCTGCACTTCATAAGATTGTATGTCTATTTCCTTCACCAGATTAGAGAATTTTTCAGTCATTATTTTTTCGAATAAGTTTTCAATTCCTTGCTCTCTCTTCCCCCCCTAGCATCTCCATAATGCAAATGTTGGTATGCTTAAAGCTGTCCCAAAAGCTCCTTAAACTGTCCCCATTTTTTTTGTATTCTTTCTTCCTTTTACTGTTCTAATTGGATATTTTCTGCTTCCTTATCTTCCAAATTGCTGGTTTGATCCTCTGCTTCATCTACTTCATTGTTGAGTCCTTGTATATATTCTTCATTTTAGTTAGTGTATTCTTCATTTCTGATTCATTCTTTTTAGTGTTTTCTATCTCCATTTTTATGTTTACTATCCCTTTGTCCAAGTTCTCACTAAGTTCTTCTACTCTAAGTTCACTGAGCACCCAAGTGTTATGACATCAGCATGTCATGAACTCAGCATCTGGTAGATTGCTTGTTTAGGAATCATCTGGTAGATTGCTTGTTTAGGAACCATTTTGTTTAGTTCATTTTGGAGTTTTGTTTTGCTTCATTTGGGACATGTTTCTTTGTCTTCTCATTTTGGCTACTTCCCTGTGTTGGTTTTTACGTACTAGGTAAAAAGCTGCTCTATCTCCCAGTAGTCTGGGCTTATGCAGTAAGTGCCCTGTAGGGTCCAATGACTCGGCCTCTCAGGTCACTTGAGCTCAGCACTCCAGGTGCATCCTATCCTGCCCCAACCACAATAAACTATGTGCATCCTCCTCTTGTAGGTAAGTCTTGACTGCTGTCAATGTGAGTGGTTTCTCTCCAGGCCAATTAATTGCAAAGCATGGCAGTGACCACTTCAGGGGAGCTGTTGCAGAGGGGCCAACTGCATAGAGCAGGAATTATTTCAGTGGGCCTCTGGTGCCCTCTGAGTCTTTCCCTTGAGTGTGTTAATCATGGAGGCGTTTGGATGGTACTTTGGCATGGTCTGAAGCTGTCCACCAGGTGCACTGACTCTGATGCCTCCCAAGACTTGTGAGCCAAGATCAGATGCCACCTGTGCCCTGCTCAGGGCTACTCAGCATGAGCTACAAAGCAATCTGCAGGTGGCTGCTACTTGTGTTAGGCTTGGAGGTGCCTGGGAGAGGCCAAGCTGTTAGCACTGGCTGCTGTTAGTGTCAGGCCTGGGGCCACTTAGCAAAAGGTGTAGGACTCACTGAAGCCAGATGCTACTTGTTTGAGATTTGTGAACCTTTGAGAAATTTTAGGAAAGTATGCATCATGAGCCAAGATAGGCCATTTGTGTACAAAAGCCACTGTAAATAGCTTGGGTTGGCCTGCAAGTTGGGTGGGACAGGGTCTCAGGGAATCAAAGGGCAGGCTGAATCATCGGCCAGGTTGATAGAGATTCAGATATGGAACCCATCTGCTGGCTCTGTGGGGGAGTTCTCAGCAAAGAAACAAAGGTCACTACCAGCACCTCCATCTGGAGAAAGCTGCCACTCCAGCCACTGCTTTGAAGTCAGACAACTCAGTTCCTTCTCATATGTCCCTGATGCCCCAGCACTGGAGGTCAGAACAAGTGAGTCCAAATGAGTCCTTGCAGGCTCTGTAAGAGGAACTGCCTGGGGCTCCAGAAGACCTCCATCTCATTCAACTATAATCCCCACTGGTTTTTACAGCCAGAAGTTTTGGGGATTTCTCCTCCCAGAACTGGACCCCTCAGCTGTGGGGCCTGGTGTAGGGCCGGGTCACATCACTCCTCAGGGGAAACCTATGAAGCCAAGATATCCCTCCATTTTTTAAATTACCACATATGGGTGTGGGACCAAACTGTTCTGTATCTCTGTCCCACCTATCAGTCTCTGCCTGGCTTCTTTCCATCCTTCGTTATAGGACTTCTGTTCATATAGATTCCAGATGGTTCTGAACAATGTTTTATGTAGTTTAGTTGTAATTTTGATGTGTTTGTGCGAGGATTCAAGTACTGCATTTACTTATACTTCTATCTTGACTAGAAGCCACAAATGTCTTATATCAACATACTGGTAGACAGTTTCTTTCCACTGTGAAACTACCAAATGGAAGCTAAAGCCTGGTGGTCTAAATAGATTAAAGTATTTTAACTACACAAGTCACTAATGCTCTAACAATCATTATTTGAACACCAAGGGAACTGTAAAACACTGGCAGCCCATGGCACACACTCTTGTTCAAGCAGGAAGCAGAAATTTTATAGCAGGGGTTAGTTTTAGGTAGGAGGATAGCCTAGCTAGACTCAGGAGATAACAGAATGACATATTTGATTCCCTTAAAAATTATAAACTAATCAAATTTCTCTTAATTTATTCAGCAGCAACACCTTTTTCCTTAGCAGTTACTTTTTTAAAAAATTGAATCATTAATTGATTACTGTCAAATTGTGATTTACAGCTGGCCTAGAATACTAAAATTACTAGAGACATTCAAAGTTCTTACCATTCCATCTGTCTAGATTCCTAAGACATATCATTTTAATAAGTTAATCAGAAAACATTGACAATAATATCTCAACACCCACCCACAAAAATAAAAACCTTTCCCAGCTTCTAGACACCTTCCACATTCTGTGGCTTATGGTCTCCTTCCATGTCTACCACACAGATTACTCTTCCACATCTATGATTCTTCTGATTCTGATAATCTACCTATTTTAATTAGCAAACCTACTAATCTACCTACTAATTAGCAAACTTAATGCCATCTACTACTACCTTAATTTCCCTTTGCCATATGATATTATATTCCGGGTTCTTGGAATTAGGCTGTAGATATTTGGAAGGCCATTATTCTGCCTACCACATCCCTCTATCGCTAGTGATACTGTACATAATGGTGAATTTGTTCATCCGTCATTTAATGCCCATTACCTTCTCTTATTGTTAAGCATTCAATACTCAAATATAAAATCCAGATGTACTAATTAATTTATTTCAAGTATCTGGTAATTTTATTGTTCTGGTTCCTTTCAGATTACGTCAATTCTATAAATCATTAAATGTTATGTTACTTTTTATTTATAGGAAACACCTTTTGTCCCAGTTGCCCAAATTTTAATGATTCTCTTTACACCCTCTGTCATACACAGACCTGTTGCCACCATTTTAATATGAGATGAAACCTTTAACCACTGTTGACTGGAACTAAAACTGGGTGTCTGGTCCAAGTTGGAATAATCACAATCCCTTCCTTAGGAATCTAGGGTGAGCCTGTTCTCTGGGCTGGTAATACACCATTTGCACTTGAAAACTGTGTATGGCACTTTTCCACTTACTACATGGATTGCTTCACAGAGAAAGCCAGTCATCAGAAGACAAAAAAAACAAAAAACTTAAGGCAGATGAACATAAGAAATAGAAAACAATCTCTGGAGTTTCAATGGGCTTAAAATACCCGATTTCATTTCTTCCCAATTGTTAGTTTTATTCTTTTCCTTGGTGTCCATGAGGCACACTTGTATTACCACAACACAATTTTTTTATCCACTTAAACTATTCCAGGTTGTTTTCTGTTATTTACAACTAAAATTGCTGTTTTCTACCACAATGACAGTATGGAATAGTTGTTTTCCCCCATAGAATACAAAGCAACAGTGCTGTCCCTGGAAGCTTATTATCTGCACAAACCATACAGGTGTGTACAAGATGTCCTTCCATGATGCCAGGTTACATTATTCAAAATAAACTCATGAAAATGTAGACATTTACCTTATAGACATTGTTGAAAAGTATCTTCTGTGTGCAGCTACTCTTAACCCTTCTGGGCTGGAAGTCTCCACTCTGAACTAAATCTGTAGGCAGGAGCTGAAGGGGAGCCTGTGGCACATCACCAGCTTTAACTGCTGGAATTGCTCTTCTGGCCGGTGCCGTCACAGAGGCATCTCCCCCCAGCACCATCAGGCCTCTATTCACCTTTTGGTGCTATGTATGCACACATCTATACCCACTGAAAATCCAAACTCATTTCAAGTCAAGTCATCAGACAGATGCCAATTAAAACCACAATGGGATATCACCTCACACCTGCCAAAATGGCTATCATCAATAAATCAGCCAACAACAGGAGCTGGTGAGGATGTGGAGAAAAGGGAACCCTAGTACACTATTGGTGGGAATGCAGACTGGAAAACAGTATGGAGTTTTCTCTCAAAATTAGAAATGGAACTGCCTTTTGACCCAGCAATTCCACTTCTGGGAATACATACAAAGAATCCCAAAATACCAATTCAAAAGAATATATGCACCCTATGTTCATAGCAGCATTATTTACAACAGCCAAGATTTGGAAACAGCCTCAGTGCCCATCAGTATGTGAGTCAATAAAAAAACTGTGGTACATTTACACAATGGAATACTAAATGGTATTTAAAAAGAAGGAATCCTCGACTTTTGTGACAGCATGGATGGAAATGGAGACTATTGTGCTAATTGAAATAAGCAGGTCAATGAAAGACAAACACAAAATGATCTCACTTATAATTGGAATCTAATGAACAAAATAAACAAATGAGCAAAAATAGAATCAAATGAACAGAAACATGGAACAGACTGACAACTACAAGAGGGAAGGGAGGAAGTGGGGATGGACTGAAATAAGGTGAAGGGATTAGACAAAGAACATACATGCATGAGCCATGGTCATGAACAGTGGGGATGGACTGTGGGAGATGGCAGTGAGCTGGAGGGAGGGGCAAAGACGGGAAAATTGGGACAACTGCAATAGCATAAGCAATAAAAAAATTAAAAACTATAAAGTCAAGTATCAGCTTTTACTTAAATCTGAACACTATGACAACTTTATACTTTTAATGCAGTAAATAGAATTGCTTTGGAGGAAAACCTTACATTTAAGAAGTGGTACTATGATTTCTAAAGCCATTACTGTAAAACGAGGTACAAAAAGGAGTAAAATAAAGACCTTACTAAACATCTAGGTTGTATGACAGTAGCAGTGTTCTTTACCTGAAACTTTTCAAAGCCTCCTTGTGGGAGTTTCCAAGACAGATATATTGTGTTTTCTTCCTGCCCAAAAACCAGTAACTCAGATGGTGGGTCTGGATCTAGGGTGATGAAATAAGACACAGAAATGATGTCTTTAAAAAAAGTTCTAACATTATGTTATCTACACTGGACTGATAAGCTTTGATATCACACTGTGACAGAGAGGACGAGATACTTAGGTTTTTCTAGTCAGTTTTAGCACCGTGTGATCTTGTGCAAGCTATTTACCCTGAGCCTCAGTCTCTGCATCTCTGCAAAGAAAGGAAAAAAAGAATTTTCTAGAAATGTTGTTTCCACAGTAAAATGATATGAACTATGGGTATTGACGTGTATTTTTCTCATAGCATAATTCAGTGTACAGTTATTACAACTGGCATTTTTAACTTCAAATTCTATGGTACTGCACAAAATAAGAGATACATCTATTTTCCTCCCTTAAGTTCACAAATTCTTTTTTCTTTTTTTTTTTAATTTATTTAACTTTTGTTCAAGTACAGTTTGCTTTACAGATTCTTTTTTTCTTTAAATATTTTTATCTGAGAAGGTTCTAGAAACTTATTTTTCTATTAGTAACATTTCTTTACTTCTAATTTATATTTCAAATTGAAATGTTGCATTGCTTTCCTTAACTGGAAAAAATTTAATACTATAATTTCATTGGAATAATTTCATCTCTAAATTCAAATTTTGCATGAGATTTTAGTTCCTGTTTACATACTTACTGGTTTAAGTTTATTGGAATTCAGCTCAGAATTAAATATGCCTTACTGATTCACAATCTTTTTTATTCCATTTTCCATGATGCGTATTTCCTTCCTACTATAATTAATTTATTACTCCCCCACATTATTAGCTCTATTTTATACCTTTTTAAATGTTTCATCTACTTCTAAATGGATTTGAGTTGGCTTTCAAAGAAAAAGAGGTACGATAAAATTAATAATTATATACGGTACAAGACACAAATGAAATTACAAAGTGGAAAAGATGAAAATAAAGATTTCTAACCTTGTCTGAGAAAAAAAAGCCAAAGCAACAACCTCTAAAAATACAGAAAATATTCTTAAACCCAGTGTAGAAATAAGGAACTTGAGGTCCACGTAGCATGATGCTTTGCAGAAAGTCACAGAGCCAAGAATGGGGAGAGTCAGTCCTTCCTATATCGCAGAGGCCTCTCCACTAAAGCAGAGTGGTTATGAGGACAGAATTTGATGTCAGGGAAATGTGGGTTCAAATCTCTGTCAACTTGTGTAAGCTACTGAAATTCTCTAATCCTCAGCTGCCTCATTTTCAAAAAATATAAAAATATGCATCTACTATAATTGGCAGGATAAAGGTTATCATTGAAAATTAAATGATATAAATCACGACATAAGCTTAGCAAGGTTTCTGACAAAGAGCAAGCAAGGTCAAGTTAACAACAATGACAATGATGGCAATGATGATGGCGACAACTAGGACAACACAATTCCAATCTAAGCAGCTTTCACTGATATAAAATAATGAGCTATCATTTTAAAATAGGAAGCCATTTCTCATCTATTTCTGACTTTTGTATTAGGATGGTCATTATGAGAGGCAGCAGTGTCATATAAGTTGTAGACTTAGATACCTAAGTTAAATCTTAGCCTAAATAATGAGTCATGACCACCTCTGAGCCTTAACCTGCATTTTAGGTAATCTAGGGAGACCTAAAGTATTAATTTAAGCACATAGGACCATGTTGATATATAAGGGCTCAATTTTTTTGGTTTCTTTTCCAGTAATTGATTTGACTCTTGCTACATTTCCCAGGGTTTTCCCTCCCTCTGCATGCAAATTCTGAAATTAAGCCTCCTCTCACATTCCACGTTCACTCGCACTGGAGCAACATGCATACGACTAGGACCCACCAGTGGCAGGGCTCTCTGGAATGTCTACGTATGCTCAGACATGTTAGTAATGCAAATAAGGTCAAAAAAGGCAAATTGAACCCAGATAATGCAATTAAAAACACAGTACCATTTATTTTTATCATATTCCATGGGGGTTGTTTGTTTTTCATAAAATGTTATACAGTCAAAATATTAGAAAAATAGTGAGTATTTAATAATGACAGTGCCCTAGGGTTCTAGAGTTCTTCGAACTTCAACTGAGAACTTTAAGTTTCACTTTAGTAACAAGATTTTATAGCTAGGCAGAAATAATTATTCTCATTTCCTAAGTGAGAATGTAACAGTTTTGCCCAAGGTCCCATAACTAATAAGCAATAAAGGCAGGAATATAACTCAGATTTTTCTCCACGTAAATACAGTGCTCCTCTTCAAGCATGTCATAAACCTCTTCCAAATCCATTCATTTTGAATTACACATTGGTGTTAAACACAACTATTTCCCTTAATTTTACCCATGAAAAGTTAATTAAATACAAAATGAACTTACAAGTGCTAACCGTGAGGACGGTTGGATGGCTTCTCTTCGGCCCCTTGGTAGTTATAACACTAATTGAAAAGTCAGTCCCTGGAGAAAGGCCATCAAATGTGAATGTCCTACACAGTAAGGGAAGTCACACGTCAAGATATTTAGCTTAGACGTCAAGATATTTAGCTCAGAAACACTTGGAAAACTCAGTCTTCTCACAATACCAAAAGAATTTTATATATGTTTTGTTTTTATTGTCTATCATTAAAATAATTTGCTATGCTTAAGTATTTATAGCTAATTAGAAAGCATAGCTTCTGACATAAAGCAATGTTACATAAATCAAAGAGTATATATTATACACATAAGCATAACAATACCATGAAATAATTTATTATCTATTTGCAGAAATAAATGTGGTACTATACATCAGTTATTCTAATTGCATTATAGTCCAAAAAGTTGTCTTGCAAAGTTTTCTAATTTAAGCAACTCATATAGTTTATAAAAATATATACAAAAGGTTATCCTTGTCTTCCATGTCACTTGACATTTCAACATGACCATACCTTTTTGTGGAAGGCAGCATTTCTTCTTTCATTAAGCTTTCACTGGATAGGGAAATAATGAATCCATCCAGAAGACTTCTAGGAGAAGGCCAGCTAACAGCTACTGCATTTGAGTTTCTACTGTGGTTCAGAAATTCAACTGCACTGGGGGCTGTAGCATTTAAAATACACACATGAAATGACATGTTCTACCACACTAAGCACCTCCTTTAAAACAACCCTGAAATACTCTCAGAATTTCTTTTCTTCAAACTCTGAGGGTAACCAAGACATTCCTTTTATTCTTTTTAGCAGATATGAACAGTTTTAAGTCAAAAGAGATATAAAAAACCCAGCAAGAATCATTTTAAACTTTTAAATAAAGTCAATATGTGTTTCAGTACTATTACACTCAATATTTCCCTTGCCTCTAAAATGTTCAAAGAGATTATATCTTGATCTTGTACAACCACCACCTTCAGAAATATTGAGTGATTTTTAGGACTCATTCTAATTAAATACCAAATAGCAACAAGATTACTCATTATGAAAGTTCGTTGCAATCTAAATATGAAATGCTTCCTTTATTTCCTGAGGGAAATGTGAAATTAAATAGTATATAATATACATTTTGTTTCCTCTCTAAAAGTCTTCCATATATAAGAGCAAAATTACCTGGTTTATCTCTCCATTCTATTCCTTGTTATGACAGTAAAGGCATACTGGACATGACCAGTTTCTAAATACATAAGTATTTATAGAGCATCAGGGTCAAGAATAACCATAACAGTCATTTCAGCAGACTAGCTGACAATTTTCCTTCACCTAGATGTGAAAATGTACCTTTCGCTTGCAGCCTTCCTAATCATCCTTTATTCCATCCAACTACCACGGAATAAAGTACCATCTGCCATTGGGAGTAGGCTCCTAACACTGGGGAAATGGCACTTCATTGTCTACCTAACTGAACAATGGAGAAATTAAACCAGAAATGAGGAACTTGACCAGCCCCTGGGCAATCAGTCACCCTCTTATCTAGCAATACGTACAGGAAAGAGGCTGTGCTCACCCATGTAAAGGGAAACAGTAAAAAGACCAAGAGGACAATGCTGGCCAATAAAGAAAATCTAGAAAACGTACTACTTACTAAAACTTCCCAAAAAGGGAGAAATATGTGAACACGGAATAAGACCTGACATGCTTACATGGCTGTACCTGTCTGTATTTCTTTTATGTCGGGAGCACTATCTTTAAAACCTTCTTTCTCGGTGCGAACTGAAAAGGTGTACACTGTGGCAGGCTCCAGGTTGCAGAACGTTGCTGCTTCATGCACCACTTTCTGGACCTGTCAGTCCAAAAGAACACATTAGCAAGTTTTCACTTGAGAAGTGCTCCACTATCGAGCACTTGAGCCAAAAAACTTGGGGGTTATTTAGTTTCACTACTGTCTAATGTGAGAATGCAGTAATGTTGGATGCAGCATGAAAGATTCCAGTTTAATTCCTGCAAGAGCCTTTTATAACGTACCATGAAGGCAGCAGCAGAGTTTATGCATGTGATTTCATAACGCTGGAAATTCCCACCAGCTCGATTCCAGAGAATTTCTATGGAAGAGTCGGTAACTTTTCCCTCGTGGATATTTGATGGCGCTTCCAAACCTACCCAAAACACAACACACTCAAATTCTCCTTCGATGTTTTCTAACTTCAGTTTTCTTTAAATTTATCCCTTTAAAAGGGAAATGCAGAGTGCAATTTTAAAAAATACAGTACATTGTATTAATCAACTATCTCTCTGTCCTAATTAAAAATAGTCATTTACACATACAGTGACAATTTATAAAGTATGCTAATCACACAATACTCAGAGTCATTGTAAATACTATTACAGGCAAGTAATTTCAATGTTGCAGCAAAAACTACATCGAAGCAAATTCACAATATTCAAAAGAGGAAAAAGAGATTACAGCTCTCTGAAACTATTAGCATAAGCTGAAAAGAAAATGGAGAGACAAATAAGAAGTTTAGACAAAGTAAAAAAATCCACTTTGTATCAAATATTGCTTGAAGCCCAAAGCAATTTTTAAAAAACTATTGTTGTTCGGGTACAGTTTTCTGCCTTTCCCCCTCCTCCCCACAACCCCAGCCCTCTCCACCTCCCTCCCCTGATTCCGCTCACCTCTGGTTTTGTCCATGTGTCCTTCATAATTGTTCCTGTAAACCCTTCCCCCTTTCCCCCCATCATCCCCTCCCCTCTCCCCTCTGGTTACTGTCAGCTTGTTCTTAATTTCACTGTCTCTGGCTAAAAGCAAATTTTTATCTGCAGAGCTTTTATAGTTATTTTTCTAATTTTAAAGATTTCATCTAGAATAAAGGGAAAATTATTTCAGAAAAACTGAAAAAAGCTGACAGCTTTAGATTGTCATCTTAGATATTGGTATATTTTGCTGCATGATATCACAATATTGATATATTTAGACGATCAATTATTAATTATTTTCAAAGATAAAAAATGTCAAAGAGAATGCCACTCAGGATGATTTGTAGTAGAAGAAAGAGAGGCAGAGAATATCAATATGAAAAGTATATAAAAATTATAAGCAAAAGTAAAGTATATACTGAGATGATTATAAATGTTAAAATGCGGTTGGAATAATATGATTTATGACATCAGTTTGGGAATATCTTATGGAAAAGTTAAATTTAAACAGCAATGGAAGGATTATAATTTGGAAGAAAGAAGACTCATGGTAGTCTGATATATGTGAAGATTTATAGATAGAAAGAGGAAATCATAAAGAACCTGGACATAGTATAGTTGAAATTTTAATGTTTTTAGAACCCATGTGATATTTGCTTGGTATTTATTATTTTGGACCATTCATTTCTACATATACTAGATGAATATCTTAGATAAATTATACATATTATGAATGTTCAAAATTAATATATATAGATTATTTTGGTAAATTTAAAAAAAGATAAATTGACAGCTGGTGTGGTCAAGGGGGCTGGGGAGGAGAGATTGAGCAAAAAAGGGGAAAAGCAAGAGAAAAAACTCATGGCCTTGAACAACATACCATGATTGGTGGGAAGAGGTGTGGCGTGTGGGGAGGTGGAGGACGGTATGGGGGATATGTGGTGATGGAAGGAGACTTTTCTGTGGGTGGTAAACACACAGTACAGTGTACCAATGATGTATTGCAGAATTGTGCACCTGAAACCTGAATCATTTGGTTAACCAGTGTCACCCCAATAAATTCAATAAAAGGAGAAAAAAGAGAAATAAAAACCAGTAAGAATCTCCCAGTGTAAGTACTGGTATAAACAAATATACTATGTATTAACTGTATGTATTCAAAGAGGTAAGGAATACACATACAAGCTCCTTCCAGACAGATGGCAGCACAGCTAGAGCAGGCACTTAGACAATATACTTTGAGAGACACTTTCAAATAATTTAATCCAGTCCTCGTCACCTGCCTGACATTATTCACACACCTCGCTTTTGGACTAAGGCACTGAAAATTCTGATTAATATGCAAGGATTTTTTTGTTAGTGGATAGATTTTTAAAAATTCATGCTCTCAATTTTATACTTTAGCTCTATCCATATGTTGGGCAATAAAAGATGAGGCTCAGCAGTGAGGTATTTGCAATTATTTTAAAAGATCTTTGAAAACTATTGCATTCCAGTGAACATGGTCAACTAATTTGAAATGTGACACAAAATCAAAATGAAGATAAAACTTATTCAAGTCCTAAAGTACTCACATGTTTTCACTGCAGGCACACGGTACGCATCACTGATTTTAGTCCCACTGACGGCAGAAACTGAGAAATTATATTCTGTGCCTGCGGTTAAATTGGCAACAGTTATTTTATTGTCGTGTTTCAAAGGCATGGTTACATTTGGCCCTCCTTCAATTACAATATGTATGCCATCACACACTCCAATATCAGGTGTTTGAACAAATAAGATTATAGAAGTACTATAACTTTCATAAGGAATAACAATTTGCACTGGTTTGGGCTCTGAAAGATAAAAAGAGAGATTTACCATTAGTCTTTTTTCAAATTTCAAGCATATTTCTCTGCATTTGGTCTGTTTTGTTAGAATCTGCGAAAATATTGTACGTCCGTGCATTAAACTTATGTTTTCCATGTCAGCACTAGACGGAGAAACAGGCGGATATTTTGACAGACCACACACGAACATGTATACCGGAATTACGTAATTAACTTGCATTTTTTTTGATTTGCAGTAATAGTCTCAAAACTATACTTTGAGATTTCCCAAGTTTTCATTTCTATACTTGCTAATTAAACAAATAATTTTGAGGACCTATATACTAGAACAAGTGCTCAAATAAAATAAATAAGGCCAGGATCCTGCACTCCAAGAGCTCCCAATCTCAAGAAATAGATATGCATGTCACTAACTAGAAACCCAGATGATCAGAGTGTTACTGGTGTTAGGACACAAATCGAGAGGACACTCCAGAGAAATTTCCAGGCAGATTTTACTAAATTTATGCTAGAGCACAAGGAAGGCAGCGCACAGGACAGGAAGGTCTTTTGAATCAGCTGGGGGCTGGTTCTGCTTGGCTGTTTTTATAACCTGGGGACGGGGCAGGCTTGAATGAAAGGATTGCTTCTTTTGTGAAAGGCAGGCTTGCAGCATTTTACATTTCAGGGTCGATGGCTGCTTTCTGCAGCTGCACTGCCTTATAACTAACTGTGTTCACGCCATGTGCGGAGCAACATGGCAGACCGCTCATTATCGCCACCCTAGAGAGGTCCTATAGCAGTCACACCTTGACCGCATGGTGACTGCCAGAGGAAAGTGGGGCGGAGGGAGGTAGAAGAAGGTAACAGGGTGGAAAGAAGGCAAGGGGGCAGGGATAAAGGTGAAGGAAGAATATTTGACTTGGGGTGGTGAACACACAATATAATGTGCAGTTGATGTATTATAGAATTGTACACTTAAAGCCTATATAATTTTATTAACCAGTGTCACCCCAATAAATGCAATTAAAAACTGCACACACGGGTCAGTAGTTTCCACATTGACAGGTAGAGGAGAGATAAAATCAACTACTTCTGCATGTTTGAATAGGGTGTGGGGTGGGGGGTAACATTCTTGAGGTCAGCCTGGCTGGCATTCCTTCCGGCCATCTGGTCTTGACTTGGCTGCCTGTGCACCAGTGTTCTCCCATTCCTGGTCCAAGATCCTATCTCGTCTCAAGAGCAGAGCTGGTGACATGAACAAAAAGTTGCTGAGAAGAGGAAGAAATAACAGTTCTGGCGGAGAGAGCTGGGGAAGGCTTTCCAGAGTCAGTAAAGTTTTATCAGAGTCTTAAAGGACAGTACAAGTTTAGCAGGAAGAGTGTGTGTGAGGGGGAGAGGCAGTGAGAAGTGAATTCCAGGCAAAGAGACCACTTAAGCCAGGCATGGAAACCAAAGAGGGCATCCTCACGTGTTTGGGAATATCAAGTTCTTTCTGCTCTTTATTAGCTGAGTGTCTTCAGCAAGTTACTTAGTCACTCTCTGCTTTGGTTTCTTCATCTTTAAAATGGGAAGGAGACTAGTATCCTCTTTGAAGGATCGCTGTGATGATTAAATGAGAGATTGTATTTATACACAAAGTGCTTGGAGCTGCCTCAGGCACACCCTCAGGCTGGTTAAAATTGTGGTGTCTGAGGAACGGGGACAAGGCCTGGGAGGACCCCCTGCGAGGCCAGATGCTGTCTGTGCGAGGCTTTGCATGCCATCCGTCCGAGAGCGTCCTGCAGGCACAGGGACTTTGAGGAGGCCTTTCATTTCATTTTTAGGAACACAGTTCTGGCAACTGCTTGGAGGATGTTTTATACTCTCCAACCTCTTTTAAACAGCTTTGCTTTAACTCAGTCTTCTCCTGTGCTATTTAGAGGAGATTTGAAATTTCAGGCAATTTCAATTCCCATTATTTTTCTTCAGGTCAGTTTTAATATCAGTTTTCTCTGTGGATTATTGGGATACCATCCAGTAAATCCTTATATTGTCTTTCTTCCAAGTACATATCTTCTTCTAAAGTACATATCCTGAAAAAAAAAATGCTTCTTTCCTCCAGAGAATAATGAGATGGCCTTTTCTGTTTTATTGGTGACATCTGGTCTCATGCACTGGAACTCGTTCTAAGTTACTGTTAAATATTTATTAGTGTGTTTCTGCTACTCTACACAGAGCCAGCACTGTGTAAAAGGATTTAAGCACACACATATTATTAGCATTCTAGAACATAAAATCTGTGCAATATATCCATCAGTTTTTTCAACTGTAACATATATAACTTTCTTGCCTCTTCTATTCTTGGTGGTTAAGAGAAAATGTTCAATATACTCACCATAAAATTTCCATATGGTACACTACTGGGCTTCAAGGCACTCTCACCATGACTTGCCTTTTGCAGTTATCTTAATTTCTCTTTTCCTGTCCATAACTAATTTATGGTGGGTTTCCTCTTTAAATTCCATCCAGCTCTCCTCAGTTACAAAACTCTTAAAGTAAATGTGGCTTTTCTAAGGATAGGACAACATCCCACAAGTGTCCAATCCATCTGAATCTGTGGGCAGTGATCTGTGAAAGTTTCTAAATGTGCCTTGAGCAGCAATTAAAGATCTGAGGGTTGGAAATGAGTGATGGTTGTAGTCATGGAAACAATTCATTTCCATGTTCTTGAGTGCCAAAGACATCTTCTCAGGAGGGACACAACTTTAAATAGGCAGAGTCTAGTTTAAGTTCTGAATGCAGAGTCAGCGGCAGTCCCTCCAGTGATGAATGTGGGTTTTTTCTCTCAGTTTCACTTGTCCAGGGAGATGGAGCCAACTGCCTGAGTACACGACACATTAAACCTGAGGCTTCCCCAAGGCTAAAAAGGTATGGAGTAGGACAACGTTCTTCCTTCTCTTCAAAATCATATCCTGAACCTCTGGAAACTCAAGTTGAAGAAGGTTTCACTCTAGAAAAAATGAAAGCTCTTGACATATTTTGGGGACTACTGGTGGGTCTCCATCTTTGTTCCTGTGACCTCTCTCCTCAACCATTTTCCTTCAAAAGCTCTTTCAAAAGAAGCGCTGGCACTGGGGGCTGTGCGATGTGTTTTCAATATAAGTTAAACTGAACTAGGCCAAATTCAAAGGCTTTTTCTCACAGACAAGGTAAAACAAGGTCTCGGGAATGCCCAGTCTACGTTACAATGTGTTCTTCTATACCAAGTGGTGAAAAGAAAACACAAGCAGCAGCCCCCCTCCAGTTCTTGTTTCCCCAAGGGACTGGAATGTAGTCAACAACTCCAGTAGAGGGAGTCTTCGTGCAGCTCGCCCTCCCACTGAGAATGGCCAGGCTCCTCCGCCACCACATCACACCCATTGGAAAACAAAAGTTGTGACAATGACAGACACTCCCACAGTGCTTGCTTGGTGTCTGAGCCCTATGAGCTCCATAAAGTAGATAAGATTCTTATCTTTCTCATGTTAGAGAGGAGGAAATGGAGGACCAGAAAGTTGGAGTGACTTCCCGAAGGATGCAAACTGATCATTGTGGAGCTGAAATTCTAATACAAGCCATCCAGTTCCCAGGTCCATGCTGTGAGATGGACTTCTCCCAAAGAAAACAATTTATGCTTCAAGGTGCATAATAATACCTGGAAATCAAGTTCTGCTGGTTATTTTCAGAATACTTTAGAGAGAGAACAATAGAGAGATGTTTCAAAGGGGAAAGGGAAAGAAACATGTGTAAATTTGATTGCTTTCTACACGTCAATAAAAGTTCATTAAAAGGAAAATACCCCTCTGTATTTGATTGCCTCTTAGTATATGGGAGAGAGAAAAATAGAACATAGTAAATAGCTTCGGCTGGTGTAGCTCATTGGATTGAACGCGAGCCCCAAAAGGCAACCATACATTGATATTTCTCTCCTCTCCCCTTCTCCTCTAAAGATAAATAAATAAAATCTTTTTTTTAAAAGAACATAGTAAGTAAAAGTTAGCAACAAATACTGGTTGAATTAATACATGGAAAGCATCCATTCTACCCATGCACTTTGGAATAGGTTAATATTTGTTTTGTCATCTTGAGACAAGTACAAATGCTAAATGATAAATAATTTGGTGATGTCAAAAGTGATTATCAAGCTTAAGAAGTAGATAGAAAGGCCAATAAGATTACAGGAAATTGTGGGATGCTCGAAGGAACTACATACATATAATTCACCAGAAAGAAAGGAACCATAGACCTGGGGGTGATTCCAAACATTCGATGGCCTTTCCTGGGAACCCGAGGGCCCGTCTGCCTTGGGATCCCTTGCTACAGGACACTGACAGGCATGCACCACAAAGAATCAGAGGCTCTGTGATGGGAATTGCGTATCTGATTGGCAGGAAGATCTCTGTCCCGCCTCCAGACCCCAATATTCTATTATTCTTCCTAACATTTATAGGTGTTAATCCAAGTTTTAGCTTCCATGTTGGAGAACGGTTTTACAAATAAGTGCTTGAATTAAACAAAATTAACAACTGTGCTTATAACCAAATATACAGAGCTGAAAAAATTTCAAAACAGATCACTATCTAGGAAAGGAAGCAAAATTTTTACATTGTAGATGGAGGATGGGTGAAAATACACCACGTTTCCTACAGTCAAAGAATAGGACCTAGAGCTGGAAGACGATTTTAAAATGTATTCATTGATCTATTTTTTTAGAGAGAAAACTTAGGCACTGAGACAATACAGCGACACTCTAACCTCATACAGCTAAAAATTGACAGATGCAAGACTAGAGTTCATTTCCCATTTATGCATATTAGTTTTAGTGCTTCCATTTTGCTAATACATCATAGGCATGAAATAACAGTTTTTGGCAATATCTTTCTTAGTAGTTTTCTTTTTCATAGCTTTTTTCTATGATAATTAGCATTATGTAGATTTTCTTAGAAATTGAAGTGTGAAAGTGCCATTCATACATTTAGTTTTGGTCTTTGGAGGATGAAACAGGAAGACTCGATGCTAGCTGAAGGTAGACACTGCTGGTATATAATTTGGGGGACCAACCACTCTTCCACCAGGCTGCCCTTACTGAGAGCCACAAGGCCTGTGAGGTCCAGCGATGTTTCCTTCCTCAGAGTCACCACTATCCACCCGGATTGCTCAGGTCAAAACCCTGAGTTTCTCCCCTCCTTAATTTATCATCAGTGCACCAGGCTTAAAGTGTGGACCACCTGCCCTCATAATATAAAGTGTATCTGCCCTTTCCCATCTTGTCCACCACAACCTCTTGTCTGCATTCTACAGCATCCCCTTACCCAGTTTCTTCGCCCGTTCACAGTCCATTCTTTGCATGTAGCCTGTAACATAGTTCACACTGTCACTTTCCCGCATAAAATCCTCAATGGCTTCCCATTGCCTCAGGAGAATCTCAAAAGCGTGGACTATAAGACCTATGTGACCTGACTCCTGAACACCTCTCCAGTGTCATTCCCTAACTAACACCTTTCTCCTTATTCATCAGGCACCGCACATTCTGGCCTTTCCTTTTTCTGTTGTCCAGCCTTCATGCTAGCTGTGTATATCTAAAGTATCCTTCTCCCATCTAATGCCACTCTGGCTCCTTCTAACCCGTGAAGTAGCCATTCAAACATAACAGTCCTCGTAATTACAGCGTGTTTACAACAGAACTCTCCACCCTTCTTCAATCACTCTCTAGCACACCACTTTGCATTTTCATCCCTAATGTTTATAACAATGATAAACATATAAATATTATTGCACTTATAAATTTACTTTTTAACTGTCTTTCCTTACTAGATTTTTCAATGATTACTCCTTGAGTACATTCATCTTTTGAGAAAGGGCAGGGACATTTTTTGTTGGTTTGGTCCTAAACCTTTCACACACTGTCAATATTTCCTTCCAGCGTGCAGCAGCAAGCCTCTGTTAACATAGTAACAATTAGAAACGCAAGCAGCTATGTGTCGGGCACTGTTCTGAGTTCTTACATTTACTAAGTCAGCTATCCTCGGGGAATCCCATGGTATATATGATTAGTTTCTCCCATTTTGTAAGTAGACAAACTGAGGCATACACAGGTTGAGCACATGGCCCAGGGTTTCTCAGAGAGTTGGACCCAGACGCAAACCTAGGTAGTATGGCTTTAGGATCAAGTTCTTAATCATAAACGATGCTGCCTTTATACAAGCAGGGAGCATCGTCCAGACATAAGGGATGAAAATCACTCTAGGTCCTGAGGTGACCATTAGGTAAAGCACACCAACAATCTATTTAAAAAGGTGAAACCAACTCCCTGAGGAATCTACAGGGAACATTTTATAGTACCCCAAGACCAGCAAATACCCGCTAATAATGAATGAAAAGTATTTGGTTCTCACTTAGAGTGTGTTGAATAGTTACCAGCTCACTCAAATTCCCATTCATCACTGTTGCCATTCCAATGTCATATGTCATCCCGGGGATTAAATGATCAATCTTGGACCTATTGGCATCCTTGACAAAAAGATTCATGACTTCTCTTGCATCTGGTATGGATTTGATTTGAATGTAGACCTCATGGACATCTTGTGGAATTTCCCACTGAAGAATTAGACTGTCCTCTCCCACATCTTCCGGGCTAGCATAAACCTTCTGAGGTGGATTTATGCCTTGGAGAAATAGATGAATAGAAACATATCTTGGTTTATTGTCATTCTATTGTCAGTACTCATTCTAATGAGTAAAAAATATCTCAGTTCAATATAAATTAGTTTTTAATGTAATTTAAACAAACCTTAACATTATCTTATCTTAAAAAGAAGTCCATTTTTGAGAAAAATGTGTCTTATTATTATGTCAAATTTATCAATATGGTCAACACAAATATTATATGTCAACAGAAAATAGATGGCATTTTGCAAATTCTTTAGATTTTTAAGAGGTTTATCAGAGTAATGTTCCTGTTATTGAAATTACTTAGTCTCATATCCAATATACATAGGTACCCACTATGTACCAGGCATTCTCCTAGGCACGCAGAGCGCATCAATAAAAATATAAAGGTTGCTGCCTTGAGGAGTTTACATTGTTTACATTACATAGTACTTGAGATATGAGAAGCACTACAGGAAAAAGTAAACCACAGTTCAGGAGATCAGGAATGGGGTGCCTACAGGAAGGAAGTCACGGTTTACACAGGGAATCCAGGGCAGATGTCTTCGAAAAGATGAGATTTTGAGCAAAACACTCGACCAGAGAGTTAGACACACAGATTTCTAGAGAAGAGAGCTCCAGGCAGAAAAAGCAGCTAAGGTAAAAGCCCTGCAGTGGGAGTTTACTTGGCATCTCCAGAGGGAGAAAGCCAGAGTGAATGGAGAAAGAATGATAAGGTGAGGCCAGGGGTTAGCAGAGCGCCAGGTCGCGCAAGGCTTCCTAGGCCTTTCCTTTGAATAAAAAGGGTAGCAACTACAGGGTTATGTACAGAGGCATAATCTTCCCTGCATGGTAAAGAATCACCTGGGCTGTTTATGTTAAAAACAGGCTACAGAGAAGACCAATGTTGGAAACACGGAAGCAAGGCCAGTCATCTGGGTGAGAGTGGTGGCCTGGATGACAAGAGCCCTGAGGGAAGTGGGGGCAAGGATTGGGACATGGATTAATTTAAAGACAGAACCGATGGGGTTTCCTGGCAGATTGGGTGTAGGCTGTGAAAGAAACACAAGGTTTCTTGTGTTGGGCCAATGCCTGCCAGGTTCTGGCCCAAACAACTGGATGAAAGAAATGGCTGTGCATTGTCGTGGAAAGGGCTGCAAACGAAGGAGGTTTGGATGGGAGTGTTTGTGGTTCAGTTTTGGACATGCTCAACTTAAAATGTCTCTTAGATTGCCAGATGTGATATATTGAGTAGGCAGTTGGGTATTTAAGTCTGGAGTTCAGGAGAAAGGTTGGAGCCCGAGGTATAAATTTAGGCATCATTAACATATAGATGGTTTTTAAAGCTTTGGGACTGGTATTTATCATAAAGATAATTGCAACTTCAAATTATACTATCTTTCGAATTTCTGAAAGGTATGACACATTTAGAAATGAGAAAATTATAGTGTTTGCAACAAAGGTAGAACATAATCGGATAATATTTTCTGGGGTTTTTTTTTTTCAATTCTCACCCAAAGGCACTTTCTCATTCTTTTAATGGGGAAGAGAGAGAGAGATGTGAGAAACATTGACTGGTTGCCTCTTGCAAGTTCCTCAACTGAGCATCAAGCCCACAACCTAGGCATGTGCCCTGACTGGGGGTCCTGTGTACAGGATGAGACTCCAATCAACTAGGCCACACTGGCCAGGGCAGGTTTTTTCATACTCTATTGCAAACCAAAGAAAATACTTTCGTTTATCTCCTTACACAATTTATTTGAATTTCAAGCCTTGTGACTTTACTACTATATAACACTCTGGAATTTATAATGCCTTCCTTTTAATCCTGATTATTTGTCCTCTTGTTATGTGCTTTCCTCGAACTTTTAGTAGTTCCCAAGGACAATGATGAATCATTAGTTTATTATGATAAGGATGAGTATGGAATTCTAAACTGTTCAAGAGTTTTATTTTAAGTAATCTTTAAAGAATTAATTATGATTTTAATAATTATTTTGAAGAAATTATAATTAGATTTTTAACCCATCCTGAAGTTCACTTCCTTATCAACACTATTACACACCACATTTTAATTTTTCAGAAAAGTATCATTCTTGTCCAGACCTGTAGTTGGCTCAGCCTATATTTTAATTTCACACAATTGTTGCTGACTTGGCTTTAAGTGTTGAGTCTGATTATTTATGTAAAATTATCAAAAATGCCAGCATAATTCACTTAGAAAAACTCTTCACAGGATTCCAAGATAAAACAATGTTATATCTTTGTTCTTACATAGTTGAAAAATTTAAACATCTATCAAAAACATTTACTTTAGTGGAGGACTCACATGAAATGAATGAAGCTAAATCCACCGAGCGCCGCACAGAAGCGAAGCTCAGGCGACCATGATGCCTGGCAAATCTGTGACAGCCCTGTGACTGCAGAGTTCTCTGTGCACGCCTGAGTGTGCTCACGGGAGAGGGGCTGCTCAGTTTCCCACACTCTGAGAGGCTCCCTGGCCCCGAAGAGCTTAAATTTTACTGAATAAAAATACACTTTTCAATACACATCAAAGCCCTTCAGTTATGAGTCTAGATTATACTTTCTAGACCCTCTCCCCACATGCCCTCTGTATCCCAGGCATGCCAATGTCCTTTCAGTTTCCTAATGGTCACGTGCCCATCCTCCAAAAAGCCTTCTCTGGCTTTCCTAGGTCTGGCTAGATTGATGCCTTCCTAGGCCTCTCTGCCTACGTGCGTCTGTTTGCTCTACTTGCGACATTTTCCCACTGCCCCTTCCCACCTGGCACACTCCTGTTCCTTAATGGCTCGGAGCGTCACTCCCCCACAGGAAGACTCCTGTGGCTATCCCTGTGCCCCAAGTCTGGGTTAACCGGCCCCTCTGCGTGCTTCCATGTTCTCCAGAGCATAGCCCCTCTAACAGCAATTATAATACAGCATTATTACTCGTTTTAACTTACTCATCTCACTCCTTTAGTGGAAGGCAGAGAGCAGGTCTTACTCATGTTTGCGTCTCTAGTACCTACTATAGTTCCAGATACTAAAAAATAATTTGTTTAGTAAATAACAAATAAAACGAAGAATACTGCCCCGACCTCAGGTGGGTAAAAAAGGACCGTGTTCCTAAATCCTGGGCATGCAGTGCTATGTCAGCTTACAGTTAACATACACAGCAAATGACCCAAGATTAAACATGCAGACTCACATTTAACTGGCCTTTCTCCTGCCCTCTATTCAACAAATAGGTACGTGCCACAGGAGATTTTAATACGCCTTCAAAATCAATGTGTCTATGAGAAATACTCCAAGTCTGCCTATCAGTTAGCATTTATCAACGGAAGGATGCTCTGTCTGAGCTCAGGGAAGAAAAAAATATCTTCTATCTACCATCCAATTGGAAAAATTCTTTTGGTTAGGATTTGCAGCACTGAATACATATAAATGAAGCATTTGTAATTTAGTAAACATTCAATGATATCTCTCTTTATTGATATTATCTTCAAAGAACCTTAAGTATTTCCAGTAAGTATAAGAAGGTTAATTAATCTATGGCTGTGAACATGCAGGTTTTACATCTCAGCTCTAGTGTGTTTAAATTTTAACAGTGGAATTTCAAAAAACTTTGCATGAATGCATGTTTAATACACAAACACACAAGCAATGCACACATTACCCACAAAGGGAATATGTGTTTAGTTCATATCATAGTGTTTTATCTTTAGAAAAAAGACTGAATTATACTTAAGGAGATCAACAGAATGCTTAAGTAAAAGATAAGTTAATGATTTTGTTTTAGACAAGGATTCTAAAACTGCGATATGAGTGGAGATTAGAAATGTCTTGGCCTGAAGTTCTGGGATGAGACTGCCCCCTAGTGGTCACATAATCACACTGTGTGAGAAAATGAACAAAGTAAAACAAATGCACAGTCTTTATGTTTGTTGGATTTAGTGTTATTAAAGATAAGTGGGTAAACTAATCTCCATATTTCATAAAAACTTATTTTCTCTCCAAGGCTATGATAAGCAAGATGTCTTCTAGGAACTCTGGTAGGAACAATGCAGATGTTTAAATCTATATAAATTTATTTATTTATTTAGAATCCATGCTTAAAATTGTGGTTCAACATTCAAGCAAATATTCAACTATGACTATAAAGGGTCGGCATAATTACATGTTATCAAAATAATATTCTAACATAGGCAGTTTATATTTTTATCAAAAGGCAAAACATATCCACACTTACCTGTAATGGCAGAAATAGGTTTTCCAAAGCAGCTTAAAGTTCCTCTTTCTGCTACACTGAACAGATATATCAAATAATGATGAAAAGATTTGAGGCCTCTGATTGCTGTTGATGTGTTGAGTTTTTCAACAAACACCTCTTCTGACCTATTATTTTCCACATCTAAAGTAGTTATCAGATAATGATGAAAAGACTCAAGGTCTGGAGGATCCCAGTGAAAAAATATTTCTGTTGGGGTCACATGAATAACTGTGAAATTTTGGACTGATAATGGGCCTAGAAGATAAAAATGCATGATATTAGTGATATGGCTGGCCAGGACAGCCACTCACTACTCAGCGCTTCTGTAACAGGAAAAACTGGAAAAAAAACTGGGTGTGAGTCCCAGCTCTTACACTTTCTAGTTCCATTCCCTAAGTTATTTACTACCTTTCAGCCTCACCTCTCTTGACTATAAATAATGGAAATTATAGTAATAGCTGCCTGATGAAATTATCATGAAGATTAAATGAGATAAGGAATGGAAAGCGCTTGGCACGGTGTTTGACACATTATTATTTAATCATTATTTTTAAGGCAAGCACCACTGAAATGGCACTTCTGATATCAGGGGACTGTATGCTATACATCTTTTCCCTCTTCTGTCTTATCAGGCTAGAGGGCAGGGACTCACAGTACTCACTCTTCATTCCCGTCACGTCCGGACTCAGACACTCATCCTCTCTCAGAGACATTTCCCCACCACTTTATCCACACACTCATGATTTCCCTAGTTAATCCCTAAAGATTAATTTTCTCAGAACAGCATTTTGCACACATCAGCTACAAACCCCCATGCGTTCCCTGCCCTCTGCACATGCACATTCTTCTTGATTCTTTCCTGAGAAGCAACATCTCAAGAGTTAAAATAAGACCATCCGGGGCTCCTGTTTGGATCTACTAAACAGATCACTTATACTGGTCGGTTTGCTCAACCTTTCAGAAGCTCAATTTCCTCACTTCTACATAGTTACTCCCAGAATTAAGTGAGGACTGAGTTAAGATAATGTGTTAAGAGTGCACTGAGGAAGGTAGAACAAGTCTTTAAAAAAAAAACTATAGTCTTAATTGATATCCCTGCTTCTAAGGTCAAGTCCAATCGAGAGAGATAGAAAACTCTGGCACTTCCAACTCTGTTACCACCTACCTCTCAAACTGATTTTACCCCTATGCCCATGGAAGCCTGCAGTCAGTCTGCATTATTCTTTCTCCACAAATGCATGTCTCTACATATTTGCTATGTGTTTTGTCCTTCAACTTTGAGTCCAAGCCTCTCCTTTCCACAAGTTTTCCACTGTCACCCAACCTCTGAATTTTAGAAGGCATTTATTAAATGCACTGCTGAGTGAGAATTTAGGTTATATTTTGCTATATAGTTTGTTTACATTTACATTATTCCTCACTAATTTTCTCCATTGTAATCTTCTCAAAGTCCAGACACATGTCGGATTACCGTTTGCTATTAGCACATGTCAAAAATCCATTTCCACAGAAATTTGTTGATTATCTACTACAGAGTGGGCTCCAGTCTACCTGATGCTATAAGACAAAGAAGATATAGTTCCTTATAGGTTTATATAAGGAACCAAATTTTAAACAGATTCATTGTCATTCAAAATTGGCAAAGTTGCAGGTGTACACAGAGTGTTATGAGAAAATAGCAGACCCTCAGGAAATAATCATATTAAATACTTGAAAAATTATAACTTCAGATGACTTGTAACTTACGTGTTTCAACAAGGAACACTGGACTTAGTGTAGTTCTTGCCTCCCATTCATTTACCATGAACAGTGAAAATCTGTAAACACGGCCAGGAGACAGTTGGGTAATTGATTTTTCTGTAATATTTGGGGGTATGCTCTCAAAATATTGTTCTGTATCATCTAAATAATATTTAAGGGTAATTTTATACCCTAATTGCAGCCACTTATTCAAAGTATTCCAACCACTCAAATTATTCCAACTAAATACAACTTCAGTAGTTCCAACATCCTTTACACGGATCAAAAGGTTTTCCGGCAGAGAAGGTGCTAAAAGAGATATTTTAAAAGAATTATTTTTAATCACAAATTATAATTCTATTTTTAAAATAATAAGTGAGATGCATAAATATAATACTGATAAAATAATTACATTCATATTTGCAAACATATGGCAATGGAACATAACAGAAAAATCTTGCAAAAAAATAGTTTGATCCAGTTGCATTTTGCTGTAAAATGTAGCAATTTGTTTCATTCCTGGGTAGCAGTGAAAAAGAAAAGAGCTCATTTTTCTTAAGGCCATAAGATGATCCATCTGTCCATGTGAGGTGACCTTCTTTCTGTAATAAGATGTACAGATTATGTCAATTTAAAGGAAAAGTCCTATCTTCAAATAAGTGTACTTGAAGATTTTCATTAGTCATACCTTTATTATAAAACTTTCTAAGATTGTTAAGTCAACCAGTTTAATATACATTTATTTAGATTTCCCTTACTATAAAGATTTTGAGCTGAGGACAAGTTCACTTTTGTTCACTCACTAACCACACGCAGTGGCAGATCACGGAATCTCACACCAAGCTTCTGTCTTCTCATCTAAAAAATGGGTATCTGCACATTAAACAGAATGCACCCACGGGACACAATCTACACATGAACTTGTGTGAATTAAAGAGGCAGTGCATGTGAAGGCTTTACACAATGGCAGGCACACCCCATTATTCATCAGATGTTAGTTATTTTATTCCAAGTCATCAAATAAGTCAGGTGAATCAGGAGAGGCTGTTGATACCTTTCTGCTAAAGGATGTCACTGGCAAATAGTCCCAACCTCAATTCTCACAAGTTATCAGTATATGTCTAGATAGTCATGTGGCCAACCCCCTTGAAAGGGGTAGTAGGAAAAGTACAAGCTTTGACAAAGATACACCTGATTCTGATCAATATTTTTTCCAGCTACTGTATACTCTTGGACAACTGCCAACCTCTTAGAAACTAAACTTTTTCACTTATACAATGGAGATAGTTATAACTCCTTTGTGTGGTTGCCAACATGTTTAGAGAGTGTGTATGCACAACACCAGGCACACAATAGCTCCCTATAAAATAAATATACTTCTTATAGAGATAGTGAGCTCTATGTAAACAGATAATACGTCTACTTTGTGATTATCATGCCATCCCAGCACCGAGCCCAGCTCCAGTCAGTTGCATCAATGAGGTTTAAAGAGAACTGCTCCCTCCAGACATTCTAAAGAGATTTTTAAAATAGCACACTCCAATTCCTCAAACGGTCTGCTTTATTATATACATGGTACTACAGTTTTGACTATAGACAGAGGCTTGGGGGGAGTGTGTTCAAGTGGTTAGAGCATGTGTACTGGTCAGACAGACACAGGTTCAAGGCCTGGCATGGCCATTTATCGGCTATGTGAGTCAGAATCTTTCTGAGCTCCACATTCTTCAGCTAAAAATGAAAATAATGATGAGTTTCTTGTGAGAACTAAATGAGAGTTACCTACCTCACAAAGGAGAAAATAGAGACTATTATCCTTTCATTCGTTAAGTTCCCACTGAGTGCCAAGCCCCAAATGAAGCTGGAAATGCAATGATGAATACGACAATCTAACCTTGAAGTCCGGTGACAAAGGTGATTATTCAGCATGGGTGACAGAGGTGATAACTTTCTCACACTGCTGTTGGGAGCCCCTCTGCCTGGTTTCAGGAGTTGTAACTGCCTCCCATGGCTAAGACGAGTGAGCGACTTTGGGAATGCGAGCCACAGAAGACAAAAGCTTGTCTCGGGTAGCGAATGCTGCCTCAGTTTCCTCCTCTTGCCCCCAAAGCATGGTCGGTAGTCAATGACAGGTAAGATTCCTCATAGCCAGGGGCAACCTAAGCCAGACTCGATCACTTGGGAGACCATCATGGAAGGACTTGAGGGGCTGCAACACGAGGGAGTGATGGACCCTCGCCCCCCGGCTATTCTGACATAGCCCAAGTCCCCATTTCCATCTGGGAGACTCTCTTCCTGGCTCTAATTCACTTAAGCCTAATAACCTATGATGGGGAGGGGTGCAGCTCCTTGCCTTGCTAGAGCAGTATCTAGGGTAAATCTGGCATAAGAAAGAATTCCTAAAAATCCTGTGAAGCCTGCTTTGCTGAGAGTGCTTTCATGCATGTGATAAGGGTCCGAGCAAGAAATGAGTATGTCTCCCAAAGTTTCTGCAAAACCCCTTCCTGACAGACACTGACTCAGAATAAACCCTCAGATTTCTTTGAAATATTATCTACAGTTTGATCCTTGCTGCCCCGTA
The DNA here is from genome assembly GCF_014824575.4 of Sturnira hondurensis. Classification (NCBI taxonomy): domain Eukaryota; kingdom Metazoa; phylum Chordata; class Mammalia; order Chiroptera; family Phyllostomidae; genus Sturnira; species Sturnira hondurensis. Next base: position 726,470 of record NW_028076432.1, read on the forward strand.
TTCCTGTGTATTACAGCCCAATAAAAGCCCCTGGAGGAAGGAGCTCCTGGCCTTTTTCCTCTGGGAAACTGGCCATCTCTCCTCCCCAAGCAGATCCTATCTTGGTAGTGTTTACTTTCATCTGTGGCAGATGGGGGGACTTGAGGGCAAAGTTGCCCCCACACACTGCCACAGGGATTATGACCCAGCAGGTGACTATAATGTCAATTTCAAGAGACCAGCTTAATGCAGAGGTCAGGGAACAGTAGTTAAGAGCAGATGTGTGTCCACAGGGACATGCTAATCTCCCCGTGCCCCAATTTCCATTTACGCCATACCAGGACACCACATAGGACTGTAGCACTCAGCTATCATTAAAAGTAGAATTGTTAAAGATACTTTGATGTTTCATTTACCTCCCAAGTTATTTCTAAGTACCTCGAAAGCAGAAACTACATCTTTGACACTTCCGAACAATTCATGGCGACCACAAGGATGGTTTGGGCGCCTCTTTCGCTATTGCAACCATATGACCTGAATGTTTTAACAGAAACCAGCAACCATAACATTGGGAGAGAACATTCTGACTTAAACCATTTATAGCAACCGTGCAACAGCAGGAAACAACACTATACACACTGACTGGAATACTTTGAAAGGAACAGAAAAGCTGGGAGGGGAGCTTCTAGGATGTCTGGAAGGAACTGTGGTGTAAGGGACCACTGGTAGAACTTCACTGTCCATCTATTAAAGAATAAAGGAAGCTCAGTAAGAGAATGATGAACATGCAATTAAATATTAGCAATGCTTTTCCCCAAGGTTCTTCAAAACTCCACAGAAAAATTGGTATCAAACTTGTACAATTTGTCTCGGGTCCCTGCAGACCAGGATATCTCGTGGAGAACAGGTTCATCTTTGAGTAGCAGGATGTAGAATTAAGTGGATCGCCAGGGAGAAACACAAACTAAACAGAAAGCATTGTTTGATGCCCTGGGTGATGGATGCTACAGAATGCTGACCAAAGTGAAATTCCATGAGCTATCTCATAGCGTTTGGAACGTTGGAGAAAAACATCACACCCTGTTTTTCACTGGTATTGAACAAAATCTTCAACTCCTTCTGTATCTTGTAGAGTAAAATCGAACTTCATACAACTGGATGTGTGGAGTGGAAGAAATAGAATGAACAAGACTCCCTATCACTATATTGTTCACAGACGTGAGAGACAGAGGGAGTGAAACAGATGTGGTGGGAAGGAGATGACAAGCAGGCCCAGGCAATGTTCACATGCCGTGGACAAGTTCAAAAGGCATAATCAGAAGAAAATTAGATGTCATAACACTGATGCTCATAACAAAAAGGGTGTCATAAAATTAGATGCTCATAACAAAAAGGGTGCTAGATAAATGATTGAGAATCATTGAGTTAGGTGATAAATTAAGTAAAAAAAATGGATGAGGTCACTCGAATTTAGAGGGGGCTAGGGAAGGCCAAAATTAAAGCAAAATTAGGAAAAGAATAGATGCTTACAAAACACATGGAAGGATGAACAGGCGGAGTATAGAGGATCTTTAGGGAAGGGAAAATATTCTGTGTGATTACCAAAATGATGGATAAATGTCATCACGTATTTGTCCAAACCTACAGGGTGTAGAACACCAAGAGTGAACCATACGTGTAAGCAATGACCTGTGGGTGATTATTATGGGTCCGTGCAGGGTCTTCAGCTGTAACAAATGCCCCACTCTGGAGGTGGTGGGGGGGAGGCTGTGCACGTATGGAGGTAGCGGGGCAAATGGGCAATCTCTTTCCTTCCCCTTAATTTTTCTGTGAAACTCTAACTGCTGAGAGAGGGAAAGAGGTGGGGGAGAAGGAGATGGAAAAAACAGAAGAGAAACAGTGTCTGGCTTATAGTAAGTACTCAATAAGTATTTATGGAATGAAGAATAAATAAATAAAGGATAAATTAATGAATAAATGAAGATAAATAAACAATGTTGTTTATCAAAATATGTATATATTTTTATATTTACTGACCTTCAAATCATTAAGACCAGTCCATAATATTACTTGATTCTTTGACCTAAGATGTGAAAATATAAATTTTTTTTCCTCTTCATTTTTTATATCCACAAGGTATGCAGAATTTAAGGATAACTTACAATGTTGCTGAGCTACATTCCATGGTTTACTCTCTTTGCTAATTCTGTAACAGTTATTTTTTAATGCTACCCATCCTTGTGAACATGAACCTACCAAAAGAAAAATGCTTTATTAAAGATGAATTCAGTAGTATAACATTTCAAAATTGCATCTTTTAACATCTACGGAAGTTAATTGTGAAAACCTCAGAGCATTAATAGTGCACTTGCCCTATATTTCTCTCAAACAAACAAGTGCTAAAGCTGTTATTATTTAAGTAGTAAATGAATTACCATCAATTAAAATAGGTTTGGCAGCCATAAGAGTTAATTATGCAGAATTATTTTCCAATTATAACATAAAACAAAACCACAGATGATTTTCCTTTTTCTAAGTTGCCTTAGGTTGCCCCTCCTGTCCCTTACTCTAAATACTGGTAGAGAATATTCAAGTATATTTTAGGTTCCTTTTCATTTTAGAGAACTGGACATAATGCTAAGAATTATGTTCTCTACCATTTCAATGGGTTCACCTTCCAGGAAAAAACTGGAATGGTGACTTAGCACTTTTCTCTAAAATTGGAAACCGTGGAAAGACTGGGGAAAATGTCAGCCTGTTCCAAGGACGTGTTGTTCTTTAGTTCTTGTGGATGCTTTGTCAGTGCCCCCACCCGCAACATTAGGAAGATGTGAGAAGGATCTTTTGAGGGAACTGTTGTCTTCGTTTTACAGGACAAGAAGGAGGATGGGGGAGGAAATGCTCTAATTACCTTACGATGTTTTTCTTACTATTTAAGTGTTTTTCCACTTCTCTTGTAAACCTACATTGTGGTTCACTGATTATTCCTAGATAAAGCACTAAAATGGGACTCAGCCCATCACAGTGAGTGAACTGCTCTCATTAGCTACCTACGATTCTCCTCCTCTCTATATTTTCCTACCATGTGGGGGAAGGAAGAGGAAACGGGAAGCCACAAAAAATTTGAACACATTTCCTTCCCTCTTGCAGTATTCTTAATTTTGGTCACATCTGATCAGGGTGAGTGAGTAATGGAGAAGTTTAAATTAGCTTTTAATGGAGGTTTTAATACCTGAAAGTGTGACTGTTCGTTGATGTTTTAAAGTCACCCCAAAAGATATGCAATCTACATGGACCATTGCTAAAGTTTAGAGAGACAGACAGACAGACAGAACCCACTTGCTTCAGTTTAAAAGAAGTGATAACAGGAAAATAAAGTTGGTTCTTACCTTCACACTGCAAAACCAGCTTGTTCACTAAATCAGCCAAATACCATAAAGATAGTTAAAAGGGGGGGACTATGTTAATTCGTTTACAAGTAGTTCATAGTGGTGAATACTTGCCTGAATCTCTTTTTAAGAGAACAATATAACTGCCATGTTATCTACAAAATATATAATAAATATACTCATTAATAATGAACCAAATATCCATATACCTGTTTCAATTTGAACATTTACTCTCTGAAGTATATATATAAAACCCAAATGCAACTGTTTAAATTCCAAAGTAAAATCATATAAGGTGGCAGGCTTCAAATCATTCCATTCATAAACCATGATGTTATTTTGCATAATTTGTGAAGAATTATTGAGAGATATTGACACTGAAACGTCCCTGGAAGACAGCACACTCCAGTTCAAAGAAACACTCGTGATTGTCGCTATTGTTCTAATAGTTTTAGTTGAGATTCCACCTGAAAATTCAGACAGAATAATTAGTATGTTTTCAAATAAAACTAAATGAAATACAAAGAATATTAAATAACAAAAGATTGGCCGTGGTGGAGAAATATTATCTAACATAAAATATTTGCAAGACTATCTGGGAGTTTCTTGTATGTATTTAGAATGAATGAATTAGATTACAAAAACAAATTATAGTATTGTTTAGAATAATCTGAATAATGTGTAACATTTCCACTATACTTACCTATTTATACTGTCACACACTAAATGTCAAATTGAAAATTTTATTCTTACCTTGGTTTATGATTTTCTTTAAATACTAAATTTTATATTGTATTTGAAAAATACACTAATACTATCATAATGTGATTTTTCAACTACCATTCTATACTTGATAATCACTGTAGAATTCAAATTATCTTGTAGTTTCCCTTTATACTTAGGTAATATAGTGAACATATACATATTACTTACGGATTTGAAATGACTTTTCACTTAAGCTGTGTCCATGTTTTATGGACTGTATAATGATATGATAGTCTTCACTTTCTTCTAGTGTTATCTCTGTCTTTGGAGGTGCTAGTGGGTCTGCAGGAATGCTTTTGACACCCTGTCAATGATGAGGTACATCCGCTTAAGAAACGTTTACTAACTCTGTCAGATGCACTAAAAGTTGGACTTTTGCATACCTACTTCATAAAAAGAACAGTTTTTCCAATATGGAATATTTTTACATAATGTTACTTCTTAAATAACTACTCTCTGCATAGTATGCACATTATAAAAAAATATAATCATTCTTATGGAAAAGCGAAATGTTGTTTTGATCAACTTCTTATTGAAGATACTTCATAAAATGCTACATTTTATGTATTAATAAAATAAAAGTAAGAAATCACAATAACTATTAAGTTTCTACTTGTGATGTGACTTTTAGTTACAGCAAATTTACTCTATGCTTATTTTTCATCATAAGAGTCAAAAATGATGTCTTACTTTTTGAGCCAAATTATTAACAAGTTCATATTTTAAAAGATAAAATTCAGGACTTTCTCCCTTAGGAAATTCTTCCCATTCAACAAAAATTGTTGTTGTCTGTTTACTTATTGGTATATAATGAAAACTTTTTGAGATCTGAAATGGGAAAGAAAAGCAATGGTAAAAAACTAATAAAATGCATGCTTGGTTATTATTTTATAAGCAAATTTACAAAAAGGAAACCTAAAATACACCAAATGGTAACTGAAAAGTATTTTGGCTGTATTGATTTCTACACATAAGTTAAATAACATTCATTGGATACTACTTTATCTGTAATCATAATTTCGAGGTTAAATTAAGAAAGGCAAGTAAAGTAAGAGCAAGAAAATTTAACACCCATATTTCTCAAACTAGAAAACATCATGTTCCCAGCCAGGGTCAGGGGAGGTGGAAAAAAAACAAAGTCACAGGAAAAACACAGCACATCCTCCTGGTATCTCAACCGAGTACCTTGATGGTAATGGCTACAAAATTATATTACTTCACAGGCATCCTTGATAAGACATTCACAATGAAAATAAGTTTGAGTGCAACATGCTTGACTCTGAGCAATGTTACAGCCTTGGTTCATTTTTCCATAAAGAAAATGTTACAAATCAAGGCAAAAATAGACCACAGGATCAGACTTTTTATGTTCCCTAGGTAACAACAAGAAAAGATGTCAATTCTCAGAAGTATGATATATTTATCACAATTCCTATGAAAAACAATCTTAAGAGCAGCCACCAAATCCTCCTTTCTCTGCCCCCTGGCTGTCCCTAGTACAGTTTGTAAGCAGTGAAGACAGATGCCAGCTATATGTACCTGTTTATGCAGCACCCAGCAAAGAAATTCTTCTTATGTAATAAGCCTAATGCTTAGAGTAATTTCTCTTCAACATACCTCTTATTTTCCAAAATGGATAGATTCAATGCAATAGCATCTTGTTCATTAGCTAATTTTTCTGAAAAAGACACATTCAAAAATGTCTTACCTTAACAACATATTGTATCCAGAGAAGTAGAATGAGTGATTTCTCCATCTGGAAGATAAAGTGTACTTAGTTCAATTAAACACGCATATTTTTAGATTCAGTACCAAACTATTGGACGTTCTTTATGTGATGTGAGTTTGCATATTATCACTTTAATGTCACGACTTTTCAATTTAGACTGCTCACTCAACTAAATTTACGGCATTAATAAGTAGGTGCCACATGACACTCTCCACCTAATAAACTTGGAAACATCGGTATTTCCCCACAAATACCAAAATAATTTGCTTCTAGAAGCTGCCGTAATCAAATATAAAGGTGGTGTTGGAAATAAAATGAATTATCAGGCAATTACATGAAATGACATTGCATTGTGTGAAAATATTTCACCGTACGTAATTGATGGAAATCTAGAACACCTACCCACTGCTACGTTCTTGGAAGTAGTTCCTCACATTTCAGTCTCCAGAAAAGTTATGTCAATATACTATTAATGAAATTGCAACTTCAATGGGGAAAGCATTCAAAATCTGTTTCAATTTATTTTTAAAATGTATTCATCTAAAACGCTGGCGTAAGTTTTCTGGGGAATTTAGAGTCTCTGGAGACCTTTTACATTCAATTTAAGATATAAAGAAAAAAACCTGTGTTTGAAATAGGTGGGGGTTTTTTTCCCTAAAACTGAAAAAATGTTATTTTAATAGTAGGAACCCAAGATCAAGTTCAAAGCTCTCTAACGCAGGTTTTCCCTGCGAAATCCTCTTTAGTTATTTTTAAGCATGTGTTTGCCCCAGATAAAATTCACCCAGTTAAAAAGAAATACCTAATCATTCAGTCCACCGACTCCTCCACAAAACTGCAAAGCTTTCACCTTGTTCTTTTTTCTCAGCAAAAGTGCTCTATCCTCGGAATTATATTACTAATTCCCTCCACCCCACCCCCAGCTCTAAATTCAACGTAGAATGCCGAAGTCTTGTGTGCTACAGTAAGAATATCGAAGTGGAAACCTCGCTCGCTCTTCAGGTCCCCAGGTCCTCGCTCCGCTCGGTTGAGTCACAGGATTTGCGCCCCGAGCGGAGGAACGGCAGGGAGCGCTGCCCAGAGGCGCGCCGTTTTAGAGACTCCCGGGGAGCCAACTTGTAACTGCTGCAGAAAGGAACACTATAAAGGAAAGAACTGAGGGGTTAAGGATGGTTGGATTAGTGGGATTAGGAGGAAAGAGCATTGACCTGGAAATCAAAGCGCGGGGAGGTGGGTGGAACGGTGGGGCAGCCTGCAGATGCCGGGCGCCCCTGCAGCCCTGGCGGACACCTCCGGGACCTCGACCGCGAGCCGTGCCGCTCGCCCTTTGAGGGTTTGGAGCGCAGAGTGGCGCCCGCGGTGCGGAGTCCGAGAGGCACAGACCAGGCGCCGTGCGCGGCGGCGGAGGATGCCAGGAGCCCGCGGCCGCAGGCCTCCTCGCGGCCAGTTTGCGCGCTTCCCCTTCCCCGCTGCTCTCTGGGAGCCCTCCTGTGCTGGGGTCTTCCCGCCGGGTTTTCTTCCCCGCGGGGTGCCCTCTCCCAGGGTCGGGTTAATTAAGTGAAGGTCTCCATGGCGACAGTAAGCAGCGGGAAGGGAGCGGAGTGGGAGGCCAGTCCCCAAACACGGATCTGTGGAGGAGAGTTCTACTCCAGGTGGAAGAGGGGAGGAAAGGGTGGGGCGGTGAAGGAGAACGCCTGAGGGAAGCACCGGCTTCTGAAAAAGAAGGGGAGGTCGACCACGTGGCCGTGAATAGCCCTGGTTGGGTAGTTTTAAACTCACCTGTGTGGCTGTTAGTGAAGCCACGTCCTTTCCTTGTTAAAAAGTTATGTGGTTGGTCCGTTTTCTGCAGCATTGGACGGATTTGATCGAACAGTTTCTCCTTCCTGAGATCTTCTCAGCTTTCCTGGCATCACCCTCACCTGGGTCTTTCATCCATTTTCTTAGTCCACATCATCCTTCGACATTTCCATTTTAAAAATTGACTTGGCCCGTGGTACCTTCCTAGAGCCCGGGTTATTTCATTCACTTTCGTGATTTCAGTCATATAATATTCAAGACTCCTGATCACTCCATATGGGATCTCATTCCTTTTCAGGGTTTCAGAGCCGTATTTACAGATCTGCATTGGCCCTCTCCCTGGACGCCCCCCGCAGGCAACTCAAAACCCTTATCTTTCCAAAACTAAATTCACGAGTTCCCTCTCCCAGTCCTTCAGAGCAGAGGGTCAAACCGACCAGCCAAACAAACAAAAACCGCACCAATTCTGCCTCCTCAGACCCTTTCCCTCACTACCCAAAACCAACTTGCCCCCCCAAATCCCTTTAATTTTACTTCTAAAACATCTCTATTCCCATAGCCATGGGCTTAACTGAAAACCTTAATTATCTCTCATATGTGCCACGTTTAAGAGTGGAAGGTCAGTTCAGATCCTATTGGTCCCTTTACTTGCTGAGCATCTGTCTGAAAAGTTGATTGTGGTCAAGAGTGAAGTCGTAGAGTGCTTAGTAGAATATAAATACTTAATAGAGTGACAACTGGTCTTGTCACTGGTACTAAATTTCATTGCAATTACTGCGTAGGAACTCAGCCTTGGACTGTGTCCTTTCGTGTGATGGCTCCAGTCCCCCCCACACATTGTTAGCCAGTGTGATCTTTCTAAAACACTCTCCTGATGCAGACTGGGGTGCTTACTTAAAAGCCTGCTCTGACTCTGTTGCTTACAAGGTACCTGTGACCCAATTCGCTCTCCAACCTCAACTCTCTCCTCTCCTCTTTGGCACCCTAACTTACACTGTCAGTGAAGTAACAGGCCATAAACATTTGCACTACTGTTTTTCTATGAAATGTTGTTTATATTGTAGAACTTACTTTTCATGTATTTATGTCCTTAGCCACATTAGGAAGTCAACGATGACGAAGACTATGTCTTAATCCAAGCACAGGTATACATGAACTGTTTTTATGTTGTTTTGACATAGGGAGTTGTACCTATCTTCTGTCTTTATATATTCTTTTAAATTTATTAATTTTTAGAGAGGGAGGAAGGGAGGGAGAGAGAATTGAAACTGTGACCCTTTGGTTTCCTGGATGACACTCCCACCAACTGAGCTGCAGGGGCCAGGGCTCTCTTTTGTCTTTGAAAAGTAACAAGTGTCAAAGCAATATATCACAAAATGATTTTATTGTCAATGAATTCACTTTTAGGCTTTGAGAAATACAATTAAATTAAAAATCCATCATGGATGTTAAGCAAGATTTTCGTGGTAATCACTTTGCAATCTATACACATATCAAATCATCACGTATACCTTAAACTTCTACAATGTTATATGTCTGTCATAGCTCAATAAAACTGGGGAGAAAAGGGAAATCAGGAAATTGGTCCCAATGAATAAATAAATAAATAATAAACAGTCCATCGAGTGAGTATACAAGAAAGTATACATGTATTTTGCATGGCTTTTTTTTGTTGTTGTTGGATGCTTGCTTTGCAACATCGGCATTTTAAATAGGCAGCCATCGTGACCCTCCCATCATGACACTCTAGTACCTTCTGTACTAGATCAATAAACACAATAGTAAGCTAATCAATAGGGTTTCCTCCTCTTCCTGAAGAGTTATCCTATAAATAGTACGGCTTCATTCCCACCTTATCCTTTTATTTGTCCCAGGAACTTATGTATAGAGAAAGTAAGTGGAAAAATTTAAGAAAATTATGAGTCATTTCTTTTAAGAAATGAAAAGGGTAGATTTGACACTAGTAAAGAGTATTCATTTTTAAGAAAAATAATTTATCTTTCAGACAACCATTTAGACAGTAACAGGGATCATTACTATCTTATAACATGAATTTTCTGTTAAGAACTATGTTGATGGTGGTCTTATTTCCATACCTGTCATGAAAGAAAAGCTATATCTTCACCAGAAGTTGAGCAAACATATTTGCATAACCACATCCTTACAGAAATGTGACAAATATACAAGTAAACACAATACCCACCCCTTCCTTACCTTCAACTTCCAGTCATTTATTCAATCAAAATATCGAGTGCTTACTGCATGTCAAGCACAGTGCTAAGCGAGGCTCAGACACCAGCTGGGTGTCCTACAATTCAATTCACATATGTTATTATCTACTCAGAGAGAGCCTCAGACCCTACAGGTTACGGGTTCAGTCCTATAAGAGTCCCCACACTCCTCTTTAGATGCTAATCACAAATTCACATTGCTACCTATTCTTCTGAGCAAACAGCTACAAATTGGATGCTCCCACAACCCCATCCTTAGGTTGATTAATTTACTGGTGTGACTCACAGAATTCAGGAAACTCATTTACTCACTGGGTTACTGGTTTAATATAAAAGGACATAGCTCAGGAACAGCCAAACGGGAGAGATGCACAGGGCAAGGAATGTGGGAAATTGTGCAGAGCTCCCATGCCCTCTCTAGGCTGGCCATTCTCTCAACATCTTCTTTTGCTGATTAACTCAGAAGGTCTCCAGACCTTGTCGATTTGATTTTTATGCTGTCTTTACTACGTTGGCATGATTGATTAAATCATTGACCACTGGTGATTAACTTGACCTCCAGTCCCTCTCCCCTCCTTGAGGTCAGGGTGGGACTGAACGTTCCAGCCCTCTAATCTCCGTGTGGGCTCTCTCAAGAAGCAGCGCCAGCCTTAGGTGTGGTATAAAAGTCACTTCATTAACAGAACAGAAGACATCTCTATTGCTCTGCTCCCTTAGGAAGTTCCAAGGGTTTTAGGAGCACTTACATGCCCATAAGAAAGAAGACCAAATAGATATTTATTATAAATCACAGTATAATATCTAGATATCTGACATCCCTTCTTATTAAATTGATCTAAAATAGGTCTCCCTAGCTCTAGTCTTTTCCTGCTTTAATCCATTTTCAACGGTCTTTAATCTTCCCTAAAAATCTGTTCTGATCATGTTAATATCCTAATCAAAATGTCTTCAGTGGCTCTTCAGCCTCCCTAATTCCTTACTTTTGACGTCTTTCAGCACGTTTTCAGTTCACTTCATAAAATTTCAGTTCACTCTGTTTTCCCCCTTAATAGTTTTCTCCCATTTCACCTTTTTCATGAAATTTTTCCTTGGACCCCTAACAAGAGTCAAATCTTCCTCCTCTGTGTTTCTGTGGCATGTAAGGCCTCTAATGGATGGCTCATTGAATTCTAGTTTCAATAGAATTACCCATGAATATCTCAGTATCTCTACAAGACTGTAATCTCCCTGAAAGCAAGACTTCTGTCCTGTTGATCTTCATGTTACCCAGGGAGCCAGCTGTGATATCTTACTTAGTAGGCCCTCAATATTTTTAAGCCTCACTCAAGGATATGTTCATTGATTTAAGAGAGAGAGGAAGGGGAAGAGAGAGAGAGAAACAATTGTTTGCCTCCCTCACGTGCCCCGGCAAAGGATTGTGCCAGCAACATAGATACGTGCCCTGACTGGGAAATGAACCTGAGACTTTTTGGTGTACAGGACAACCAACCCTCAAACAACTGAGCAACCCAGTCAGGGCTCAAATATTTTTAAATAAAATTTGCTGAAGGAATATTAAAAAACTTTGCCTTTTCCCTTTTCTAGATAACACTTGGGACTTACGAAGCTGTAAAGATTTTTAAATGTTTTAGGGAACAGCAAATATAAATTTTAACATGAGTCATGTCACCCTGGAAAAACATAAGCCTGGTTTACAAAATTACTGTAAAGACCCTTCTGGTTGTACTTTGAACTCCAAGAGTCTTTTATTCTGAGTCCTTTGTAATGTGCATGAGAATCTTTCTTCCTTAATGCCTCACCCTTTAGAGTATCAAGACCTATCACATTCCAGAGTGTGGAAAAGTGTACGTTTTAAGGTTTAAATGGAGCAGTATTTCCAAATTAAAGAGCAAAATAAAAGTAATCTTCCTTAAATCTTCTAAACGGGAAAAATTAATAGTGTTATTATTTGTCTTCATTGCCTCATGGTTCTTCTTTTGGGGGGTCTTTTTAAATATTATCTTTTGAAGAAGAAATTTTACTCAAAAATGTTCTCACAATGGTAATGTTTTCCTAAGCTGATATGTATTCAAAGTAAGTCACGTTTCTAACAATGCCTAATAGAAAGTCACAGTTGCTATGGAATTCCAAAGCTCTATTTTTCTGGCATAAGTTATAAGAGAAAGAAAATAAAAGATGGATTATCAGCATTTTTTCATCTATATTTTGTTTCTTAAATGGGGTGCCAAAAAGACTGCTTTTTATTCTGTAGCTGAGATTGGCCTTTCCTATAGGGTGAAATTTCCTAAATGCCTGTGGTATGATCTTGTTAATATAGTCATCTATATAACATGAAAAGTAGTTATTGCAATGGTTCTTTTAAGAAAGATTTAATTATCCAAATTAATCCAAATTAATGTATTTCAAGTGAAAATGGTATGTTTAATAACGTATTATTGACTGCACTTCACAATCTATGATTAGAACTTGGACCTATCTGTATCTATTGACATAGACTAAAATGTAAGTGTCACGTGGAGAATTAGGACCAAACAAAAAGCATCTTCATCTCTGGGGTGCGGGGATGGTGGTTGTGAAGGAATTCCCAGGTCTGGTCCATCAAGTTTATGGCTCTCCTGTTGCCTTGTTAACCAGTGTGTCAAGATGGATGGGACTTATTTCTAAATGAGGTTTACAGCACATTTAACATATTTAATGAACTCGGTTCAGTAACTTTTACTGAGAAACTTTGATGAAGAAAAGTGTCTTAGATGAGGGACAGCGATGGAGAGACAGAGCCGAACCCTGACTGCAAGGGCTTTAGATCCAGAGAAGATCCATTATCCTTACCCCTGAAAACCAGAGAAAATAATTAAAAACCAACCTAAAAACATCCTTTCTTAAATATTTTAACTGGGTAAATTAGTGGTACGGTTTTGTCTTTCTTTACGGGCAAGCGGAAGATAATGAGGCTCTGTGAGCTCCTAGGGATGGCCAATGATCCTGCCTGGTCAAGCCTAGCTCTTTAACACTTAAAATTCTGAAGGCAGAATTTTAGGATGACACCTAAAACTCCCACCACCTGGTTCTCACACCCTGTATAATCCACTTCCCTTGATGTTTGGGGGACCTGTGAAAATGATGGCACAGTCTCTTCCATGATTATGTTACATCATGTAAGACTTCGAGTAGCTGAACGAGGGACGGATTCTCCTGATGGCTCCGAAGAAGGAAGCTATCCTAGTGTGAGAGGATCAAGCTGTTAGAACGTGAGTACGGCCTCTGGGGGCTGAGGATGTGCCCCATTCTGCAACCAGTAAGAAAGCAGGGAACTCAGCCTTGCAATTAAGAGGAATTTAATTTTGTTAACGACCTGAATGAGCCTGGAAGAAGAGGACCCCAATCCTCAAGTGAAAGCATAGTCTCCACTAAAAAAATAATTTCAGCTTAGTGAGATCCTGAGTGGAGAGTCCAACTAACCCCTGTCCAGACTCCTGACTTACAGAAACTGTCAGATCATAAGCATTTTGTTTCAAGCCACTAAATTTATGGTAAATAGTTTCACAGCAATAGAAAACTAATTTGAAGATTATGTCAAATATGTCATTTGCTTATGTCAAATTCTCAAACTCTTGGAAAGACACCTTTTGGAGTGACAATCATGCTGCAGCTGCTCCCAGGGATTTGTAGGTGACATCGCTGGGATTGGAGCCTAGATAGTCTAGTTCCAGAGTTGGTTCTCCTAAGCATTAAACACAGAAAGAACTTATAGAATCTCGCGGCCCATTAATTAAATAATTAATTTTGTTTTATTTAATATAATTTAGAGCAGCTGCTGCTAGATCAAGGAAATTAATACAAGTAGAAAAATTATAAGTATGCAGGTACTACTTTTAACATAAGATCTAATATATCTATATCCTGTCACTCTTCCTAAAGTTAAGAAATCATATTGTAAATGTTGAGTTTATTGTACTGTCATTCAGTAATTCTCATGTTTGTTTACGCATTTATTACCCTAAGATTATCCTTTGTATAACCTTCTATTTCCCTAGCTTCTATGCCTCCATTAAGGCCCCAGGCTTTACTCCAAACTCTGTTCTTTCTCAGCCTCCTTCCCTGACTATTCTTTTACTCCATGATCCCTAAATGTGAGAGGCCTTCAGGACTTGATCTGGGACCCTGTTTTTCTTTCACTATATTCTCGCCCTAGCTACCTTCATTCTTTCTCATAGCTTTACATTATTTATATGTTAATGAATCATAATTTCCAAGATTCCTCATCTTGGAACTAGACCAATACGAATAGCCATGTACTGACAACCTCACTTGGTTGTCTAACTTGCCAGGTCAACATACCCAGCATAGCATTTTGAATCTTCCTCATCCCCCTCAAAATGCTCCTCCATCCACCCAGTTGCTCATCAAACTAGAGGCATTCTCAACACACTTTTCTGTACCATAGTGATTAGCAAGTCCTCTTGACTTTACATCCAAATATATCTTGTAAACCACAACTTCCTCTGTCTGTCTTTTCACTACCGTTTCTCACCTTTTCTGGGGCCATAGCATCTAACCAGCTTCTTTGTTTATTTTTTGGTTCCTGGCCCATCTCGTCAGCATCATCCTGCCCCACACTCCTCATTTTTCAAAATGTACAAAAACCATACCCTGACCTGTCCTGACCTTTCTCTCACGGGACCTTAGTCTGTGCCATTCATTTTGCTTGGATACGCTTGCACAAGACCTTACACTCACTCATCCTTACACTCATTCTTAAGGTCTCAACCCACACATCACTTACTTCAGTGGTCTCCCTTTGTTTTCTACCCAACTCAAATTAGATTTTCCTTTATCACTTGCTCATAGCAACTTCTACTTTTCCTTTATAACAGTTGTCAGTGCTTAGAGTGGTTTATTTACTTATATTAGTATATACTAATTCAAATATGTGGCACATGTGACACATGCATAGTTCAAACATCAAAAAATATATTAAGTTGTACACTAAGAACTCTTTTCCCTATTCCATTCCCCATCTACCTTCATCCACCCCACCATTTGTTGTGCCATCTCACTACAAAATATTGTTTATTCTTCCTGTGCGAACATAAGTAAATATGTTTATATTTTCTTATTTTGCTCCATTTCTTTAAAAAACCTTGCATTCTACTTATGCTGGTCTAACTTTGATGGTTTCATTAGAAATATATTGTAGAAAAAATTCTACTGCAATATAGAAGTTAATTTTCCATTCTTTTTTATAGTTGCATAGTATTACACTATATGGATTCACATAATTTATTCTAGTCTTGTTTGTTCCAATCTTTTGTACCACAAATAATACTGCAATGAATGATCTTGTACAAGTGCTATTTGACATTTGCACAGTTGTTTGTCTGGGATATTTATCCCAGATAACTCAGTGAAACCAAAAAGCACCTCTAAATTTTAATAAACATTGGAAATTTTCCAGGATTTCTGCTGTTTTGTGTCATCACCAACAATCTGTGAAAGTGCTCGTTTTTCCAGAGCCTTAAAAATGTAAAAGTATAATTAAACATCCAAATTGTTACCAGTCTTGTAGGTAAGTATTTGCATGTCAGTGTGTATCAAATGTGAAATGCCTTTATTAAAATTACTATCCTTTTTTGTTAAAGGGTATGCTAGTAGTATTTCTTTCTTTCTTTGGTCTTGACATTTTTTATCGTGGCAGAATTTGTCTGTTTTCAGTGTTCTTATTAAATTTATCCATCTTTTCTTTGGGGCTTATGGCTATTGAGTCACAGTGGCTTTCTCCACTCTAAGGTTATCACGAATTTCTCCAATTTTCTTTCAGAACTTATAACCTTTTTCTTTTCCTTTTTAACATTTAAACCTCTTGTAAGAGGTCTGTCTGGAAAAAGTCTATTGTTAATATAACAATAATGGTTTGCACAACAGCAATGTAACCTGGCAGCCAAGGAGAGTGGACTGGAATGCACATATGTGAACAATGATGACTTCACTGTACTAGTCAGTGGGGGCTGTAGACACCATTGAGTGACCATGTGTACTGTGTGGCCATTGCATTCAAAATGACTGAGCGAGTAGAGCAATAAATCTGCATCAAATTTTGCGATAAGCTTGAACATTCCTCCGCAGAAACTATTTGATGATTCAGAAGGTGCAGCTATGGGCAGCTAATGATAAGCAGCTTCATCATGACAATGCGCTCACTCATGCATCACGTATCATGCAGAGATTTTTGGTGAAACATCAGACACTCAGGTGACTCAGCCTTTTGCCTTTTCCCCAAACTAAAATCACATTTGAAAGGGAAGAGATTTCAGATCATCAATGAGATTCAGGAAAATATGATGGGGTAGCTGATGGCAACTGAGACAACTGTGTAAGGACCCATGGTGCCTCCTTTGAAGGGGATTGTGGTGTCATTGTCTTGCGTACAATGTTTCCTGTATCTTCTTCAATAAATGTCTCTATTTTTCATAGTACATGGCTGAATACTTTATGGACAGGCTTCATATTAAAAATGTATCCTGATATTATTGGATGTATGAATCCAAATTTCTCTCTGTCCAAGCTGCTCTCCAATTGTTCCAACACCATTCATGGTGTTTTGAGGGCCGATTTGAGGGCCACCTTTATCATATACTACATTCCAAAAAGTTTGGGTCTCTCTTTCCAGACTTCTCAGAGCTGTTTAGCTATCTATGCCCACTTTCTTCCTAGACCGTGAGTTGCATGAGCACAAGCTCTGTGACTTTCTGTTTTCACCTGTGTTGTCAGAGCTTGGAACATGCCTGGACATGGCAGGTGCTCAATACATTTTTGCTATGTTTAAGAATATTTATGAAATTCTAAAAGAATGTTCCCTTTCTCCCGCAAATAGGTTTAAAGATGACTTCATATTTTAAATTTGATAAATATTTCACAGAGCATTAAAATAAAGAAATGCATGGTAGACAATGTACAATATCATGTGCCTCATTTGAGGTACATAACAATTTTTTGAAGCAAATGTTAATTTATTTTTATGTAAAACATTTGATTCAGTCTATATATTAACAGGAGTCAAAGAATATTGAAATGTTAGCATCTAGACAAAAAACTTACATGAGGCACAAATAAGATAAAATCAATTTTTATATACAGTAGACACTGGGACTTTGCAGATGTTCATTTCTTTATCTCATCCATTTCTAAGTAACTCTGGAGATCCAAAATATCTAATAAGTTGCAATATTTGTAGGAAGTACAATTCTGAAAACAAAGATATCACCTCACTCAAATGTAAGCCTAGACCATCAGGCCCTCACATCTGCTTTTTTTCCCTAAACTGTTGTTCAAGTACAGTTATCTCCATTTCCCCACCACCACTCTCCCCCTTACTCCCACCTCCCACCTTCAATCCTGCCACCCCTTTTGCTTCGTCCATGGGTCCTCCATACATGTTCCTTGATGGCCCTTTCCCACATCTGCTTTTAAATGCAACTTTACTGTCCTCTTGTTGGTGTCTGACTTCATTCGGTACTCCATCAACAATACTAAATAGGGCAGTCTCTCCTTTTCATAGACAAGGGCACTCAGATAATTGTATACTCTATGTGTCAAAGAATTTGAAGATTTGCAAAGAGCTCAGAATATATTCCTTGCAAGTATCAACAATTTACTATATGTAAAAAGTGCAGCATTACATTATAGATTACTTAATACATTCAAATAATTGTATCTTATTCTTCATTAGCAAAGCAGCATGAAAAGCAAAACAGCATGCAACCTCATAGTATGCAAATACATCTTAAAATCATATGTGCATAAGACAGTAAACAGCTAGCTAGATGTTAAGTTGTATCAACATACTTAATAATAGTTTTAATGGTATAAAAAATAAAAGCCCAGGGTATCCCTCCTCTATTTAGAAACAAATGCTACATTTCCCCATTCTTTATTATTAGGATAACTATATTATATGCATGTGTGTGTGGCATTGTTTTGCCTTTTTTGTAAAGGCATTAAATTTAAAATTCTTAATTCTATGCAAAGCTAACTGTTAAGAATGAAAGATTCTGTGATAGGCACCACTCAAAAGAAAAGGACTAAGTCTAGATCTAAATGATCTAGACTTAATCCAACTGTTAACATGAATTATATGTATTGTTACAGTGAATTAATTTGTACAAGTCACCAGCTTCTCTGGTTATCTGCTACACCTGCAAAATGAGGGAAATTTGTGATAATGTCTCTAATATCAACTCAAGCTTTAAAAAACCTAAAATTCTATAGTTTTATGATCTGTCTCTAAGCATACTACTCTTTGCTACTACCCAGATACCAATTTAACTGAGTACATTTACCAGACTAAATAGTAGAGATAAAAGAGTATCTTAATCTGGATAGCTATGACAGACTTAGCAAATCAAAAAGTAACTATTGAGTGAAACTTTTAGAATTCTGCAAAATTACCTAATTAATGAGCACATCCCAGTTTTGTGTCATATTGCAATTATATGCATAATAGCATTTCAACTGAACAATTTAAAATAATTTGCTTCCTTAAAATGGAGGAAATAAATAAACCTATTTTTCTATGGAAATTGAGTATATTTTGTACCACGTGTTAATTGCTACATTCCCATACTCTGAAAAATACATTATCTGTAAACAGTATACATCTGCCCAGTGCCTCGACAATAGTGCTAAAAGCTAGCTCCATTTGATTTATGATGTTGCATAGAGTTCTGGGAATCTGCAAGTTTAATTCCACTGGCATGTGCAGTCTATAGGCTCCTGCAGAGTGTACATGACCTCAGTGCCATTCCCTGAACAATACAGAGGGACAGTGAAGTTCCGCACTCCATTTTCACGACAACACTTGCAGAACCTTAGATGGCTCTCAATGTTGATGTTATATATGGTGGCTGATGGGCATTTTCCATCACAAGATGCAACATTTACCTGCAAGGAGAGATGGTGAGAAAAAAGTCTTAAAATTTCAAAATCTGATCACTTGATTCTACGAAGAAGTCACATGAAATCCAGGCTTCCTGATCATTTTAACTCTCAAGCTTCTGTATATTAAAAGATTGCAAAACATATTAGGCTGAAACGTAGTCCCATGGAGATGCCAAAGAGAACAATGCTGACACAACCCAAAGTATGAAATGTGCTAGCATGACTAGACAGGCATCTGCAACACATTAGCCATAATCTAATAAGTCTATTGTAACCCATATTATATCATGGCTCAAGTAGACTATACAACTGGATAGGTCATATTGAAAGAGGTAAAGTTAAAACTAGGAATATTTTTGCTGAGTAACATTGCATAGTTAAGAAAATATGTGGTCAAATATATTTAGATTGAATCGTCATCCATCTGGATTGCCATTTTCGTTCAGAACTTTTGATTAGTTATGCTGAGAATAAGTCACACTTCTTCACAAACAAAATATTTTAATATTAGAACTTAGGAATCATCTCAAAGTTAAACAATATGAAGGCTAGCATTTTCGGGGCTTACAAACTTGTCAGTGCTGTGGTACATGCACTTTTGGAAAAACACAGGCCCTTTATGCAACAAATAATATTTTTCCACTTACTGAGCTTTGACTTGCACAGTCCTGTCTCCTTATGACTGACTTAATAATCACTTTCTGGCATATCCTTTCTTCTCGTTTACCTGATAAAGCATAGAATGAATTTATTCATTAAAAGGCCCATTGTCAATTGTTTCTTAATTCAATTAACATGAATATATTGAAAATTGATGTGTTAATATTTATAATAAAGTATATTCCTAAATTAAGAGATATTTAAAATTTCACTCATATATTTTGTTTAGTATTTACTTTCAACTTCCAAAAAATGTTCTCTTATGTTTTCCAGTTTTATACTTATCTCTTTATCTTAGTCAGAATAATTATAGCCAGAAATCAAAAATATTCTACACATACAGTAATGCTAACATCAGCTTCCGTGTGGTACATAGAGAAATAGATAAAATAATTTTTAGAATGAACCATGGTATGTAGAAGTAAATATGCATGTATGTAATTAAGGCATTTATACATATATACACAAATCTATTTTGACATTAAATATTAGACTTAAAACACATTATCCTATTGTATATTAATAAAAAATTAAACATGAATATAATTGAATTACTTATCAACCATTTTTAAATGTATGGATGAGTGACATTAACTTGACTTTATGGCTCTGAAATGATCTCTTAGGATATCAAATGAAAATACTTTGTACTAATTAATGACATATTAATATGCCTCTGGGTATGTGCTGGATTAGCACTTGGTAATACACCAAGAATATATATTTAACGCTGTGTGTAGTGGATATAACCCTGAATCAAGGTGCAAAAGCCCAGGGATTTTGTTGTTGTTTTGGGGGGGGGGGCTTTGCTTTGATATTCACTTGCTTTGTCATTTTAGGAAAAGCACCAAGTCATCTGCTGAGTTTCCTTGTTTGCAAAAGACTGGATTTAGCTCTCCAGTTTTCAGATTGTTTTAACCACAAAATCTTTAAATAAATACTATGTGAAATTGCAACATGTAAAGTCAATCAATGTTATACTACTCTGGTTCAGTCAAAGGTTGTCTGAAATTAAATGGTTCTCAAGGTCACCCTTGATTTTCAAACTGCTAAGTTCAAGTTCACATCTCAGTTATCATTCTATTTGACTTCTCAGTAGCATTTGACCCCGTCCATCACTCTCTCCTTCTTAATACATTTTCTGCCCTTGGTTTCCAGAAAACCGTCTTTGGTTTTCCTCTCATCTCACTTGTGGCTCCTCCTCCATCTCCTATGCCTTTTCTTTTGCTTTCCCCTCACTCCCCAGCTACAGTGTGACCCAAGGCTTAGGGATGGTGACAGAGGGCAGGAGGTTTTGTAACTTCCGGTGCTTCACTCAGTGGTTACTTCATGTAAGCTTAAGAATAGGTCTAGAAAGAAAACCACTTTAACATGGCCTGCAAGACACCTTGCTTTCTTCTTTCTATCACTGTCAACCCTGTGCTATAGCCACACCTGCTATTTCCTTGGCTTTCAGTGTGGCATTCTTCCTGCTGGCTTCCTCAGGACATCCAGTCTACTCAAATGACACCTCATCACAGAGGTGGTCTTCGATCACTCACTTAAACCTGGCAACCCAGCTCCCTTCATTCTCCATCCCTTTTATTCTGCACTATTTTTCTTTATATCGCTCATCAAAGCTGACACAAAAATATACATGTAGGTGTTATTTTTCCCTTCTTTATAATATGTGCTATAAATACACATTCTGTGTCCTTCACTATCATGGTCCCAGTGTTAAAAAGACTGGGACATGGTAGGCGCTCACTAAAACTGGTTTGATAAGCGAATTCATTCAATGAATGAAATTCGGACAGCATAAATTTATGGTTGATTGGCTGAATTTGTTTGTGCCAAGAGGTATTTCCTATGCATTCCTTGGAGACTTTGTGGCAACACATTTTGTTCAGCACAGCACCTGTGATAGTATTCAATACCCGCAGTCTCTCCGACGGAGCCAGGTCACACAAAAGTAAAGACGGCAGACAAGGGTTCTCTGATACCAAATCTGAAACTTCTTTACGAGTCCTTACACATCAGACAGGGAAAACTGAGGTGACGTGTTAGTATTTTGCAGCTTCAAAGAGCTTAGCAGAATTGAAAGATCCTGACCTAGGCATTGGACAGGCTCAAATGTATTACTTGAGTGTGACCAACTTTTCTGAACCTTCATTTCCTCTTCTGTAGGGGAAGCCACACCTACCATCCCATCCAGCCCCCAGAACTTGTGATGAGTTGTAGTACTGTCTGCAATGGGCTTAAGAGTATGTATGTGTGACTGTAATAAATGGCACCAATGTAGTCAGATCTTCTGTCCCCTCAGATAACATAAACGTACTCACTTCTCTAATCATTAACCTAGGTTACAGAATCCAAGGACTTAACGTGGCAATATGACCCCATTCCTACATCCCTTACCTAAAAAAGAGTCTAGACTGAGGAAGCAAAGGAAAAAGAGGTGAGATCTTAAAAATATAAACTTCCTCAGGTTCTGGATCCTGATTTCATTCCTTGGGCTCCTGACACCACGATTCTCAGACACGCATTAGTTCACATTTGATTCATAGAATACAGAATTAAAAATAGGTTTTTCTAACAGAAAACTTCTAATTAGTGTGTGTCTAAGGGCCCTAGCAATTAAAAATATATAAGTGGCATTGTACTGTTTACAAAAGTCCTAGCAAGAAAAACTCTTATGGGCTGAACTGTGTCTTCCAAATACTCCTATGCACCTCAGAATATGCCCTAACTTGGAGACAAGGCCTTTGCAGAGGTAATTAAGTGAAAATGAAGCCATGAGGGTAGGCCTCAATCCAATATGATTGATGTCCCTATAAAAAGGGGGATTTGGAGATAGAAACCTACCAAGAGAACCCACCTGAGCATGAAGATAGCCTTCTACAAGCTAAGGAGATTGGCCAAGAGCAGGCCTTTCCCTCACAGGCCTCAGAAGGAACCAATCCCATGGAACTTTGTTTTGGATGTCTAACCTCCAGAACTATGAGACAATAAATTTCTAAGTCACCCAGCTGTGGTACCTGATTAAGGCAATGCCAGCACACTAATACAATACCTAATTAGATGGCAGGCCATCTTAGGCTGAACTTTTTTGCTTGTTGTGTGTGTTTTTAGCTTTTTTGCTTGTTGGGTTGGTTTGTGTGTGTTGGGTTTGTCTTTTTACGTATTGGAAATGCAAAACTCTGTCATTCTAGCCACACTAGCAACCAACAGACATCATCAGTTAGCTTTGGCTGTGTCCTAAAACTAATCCTGGTGATGCTGCAGAATGTCACGCTGGTTAGGAAGCAGGCTGTGAAATCAGGTCTGGAGTGGAATCCCCAAGGCTCACAAGAAGTTTGAGCTGGAAAAGTTACTCAACCTTTCCAAGCTGAAAATCAGGATACATTCATTGGAATTAGGATGTTTATTGGAGTTTGGTGAGGAACTAATAGGGTGTAGAAAACTTAAGAGTGGTCCTGATTTATAAGCTTTCTTTATGTTCAATATTATATATAATAATTTTATAGCATCAATATTTTAATGCATTTTAATATTCAGTGCAATTTGACCTTACAGCTCTAAATAGACTAGACTGTTGGTTACATATCTATGGAATTTAGCTTTTTATGAGAGAAGTTCAGAGATTTCCCTTGAGAGACATGATAACTTCCATGTAAGAAGCCAACCATGACATTAATATCCTGACTGCATTGTACCCTTTTTTCTGAAAGGTTCTCTAAGTCATTTTAAAATTACTGTCTACGCTGTTTCCTAAAACTCCTATGTTTATCTTGACATTAATTCATAAACTTAAAAAAAAGTAAAAATGGCTGCATTAATACCCCTCTAAAAACCACTAAACCAGTCCTTAAACATCACTAAAAATCACTATGAAATAAACCTTATAATGTAAACTAATATAAAATATATTACATACACATAATTTTATCAGAATAACTATTGGGAGGTTTTATGTATGAGATGTAGATACATGCACTAAATTGGCATTTGTTAAGTGTGTCACACAGAACCCTAGACTAGCTTCAGCAGGTCCAGAAAACGCTGCCCTCTGGGTGTCCCTGCTGGGGTCACCTGGACACCCCCACCCTGCCCTCCTCAACCGGAACAGGGCCGCCCCTTCCAAGGACATCGGACCACAGAGCACTCGTAAACATCACATCCCACACAACACCTTTTGGGAAATGCAACAATAAAGAAATTTCTAATATTGACATTAAAATGTATCTAAAAAACACTTGACTCATACTTCTGAAGATAAAGACTAAATTACAAAATAATCAGCCACATGACACAAAAACATTTAAATACTATACATTATAAAATTTGTGCCCCTCCCTGTAGTATAGGAACTAAGTTTTATGAGAAAAATCATAAAAATTAAAACCAGTCTATCAGATTAATCTTGGTAAAATGTCCTCACTTACAGATCTTGCAACAGCCTTCGTTATAAAGCTTTACAACCCCTTCGTTCTAGGAAGAGAGAAGGAATAAAGTCAAAACTCAGCATTGGTTTATTTCCTTTTATACTTTTATAGCTAACTTTCTCAATATTTCTATTACGTATCACAAAGACTTTATAGGAAAATGATTAAAATTTAATTATTTCTAATAAAAATTCCCTTTTAAAAATAGGAGCAGGTATTTATTTAAACCTTTGTTATTTCTTTTTTTCTTTGTTATTTCTTGATTACCAACATGAAAGACTGCAAAAATTAACTTAGTTAAAAGAACATTTTAAATACTACAGATTTTTTCTCACCAAAGCAACATAGTAACACATATTCTAAACAGAGGCCGTTGTATTTTTCATCTCCTCAGAATAATATAAGCTACTGTATGACACTAGACTGAGTTTCTGAATATAACTGAATGTTAAAATAGTATACATTTTAAAACTACTTTATTATTTTTTAAAAATCTCTACTGTGGGATGGCTCCTGCCTAAGGTTAATTAAGAAAATTTTATTGTTTATCTTTTGGAATTCTTACAGTAAATTTGTAGTTGTTTTTAGTAACTTGATCATTATAATTCAAATTAAAGAATAATTTAATCTGTAAAACCAAATATGTGAAACAAAATGGTGCATAAGATTCTTTCCATACCTAATATTCTATTATAAACTTTAGTTTATATAGCTAACCATCCTCACTAAAAGAAGACTTCTTGGAAAAAAAATGAATGAGGCCAAGCTATTTCTCTATACTTAGAAAAATATTGCCCCATACAGCTGAACAAAGCTCACTTTTCATTAGCAATTATCTACTAAATAATTAAATCTACAGAGAATTATTTTTTAATTCTATTACTTTTGCATAGGAAATAAAGTTGTTCCGGCAACCTTCAAAGTCAGTGATAAAAAGGAAAAAAATGGTATCACTTTCAAAAATCTACTCTCCCAGAGGACAGTCTCCTGGGAGCATGGGAAATCGGGAGAACAAAACTACAGGGGCCGCAGCGCGGTGGCCTGAGCCCCAGAGGAGCCACGGCAAACTCCGCTTGGGCCCGTGTGCATTACAAAGTGAATCGCATCATAATTCTGGCTGTGTGTTTAAGAAATGAAAGTTGTCCAAACTCTCAGTAATTAGTTTATCCACATTGAGAAAAAAAGTGCTGCTAATCAAATGATTTTTCAGTGATCCTTTATCTGCATATTAGAAACTGAGGGGTAGCATAATGTCTATTCAGGGAGAGTCTGTTATTTGGAACCACACATGTTATTCAAAATGGCAAAATGAGGAAATATGATAGAGCTTATACACATGAAAATAAACGATTCAACAAAATAAATAAGCTACAATGTACATAGGATCTTGAAAACATATTAATTTTTTGTAAATCATATTTAATACTACATTTTCTTAGATATAACAAAGTACAAACCATTTTGCATTCAGTCTCATTAAAAGGGGGACAGACCATACTGTAGTTCAGAATCATTGTTCCTTCATCAGTCTTAACACATTCATATGTGGTACAATTATAGTGCCACATACTCCCCTCCTAAAAAAAATAAAGAAAGTAACTGTTTTGCTATTAAAATATGTTATATTTTTTGTAGAGCACTTCCTATCCTACTGAATCAAAGGTCAAATCAAAATGCAGAAAGACTCTTGTGACAAAAAGTCTATCCGGAAATGTCCACAAATTTAACTTAAATGATTAAAAATACACATATGCTGTGTGTGTGTGTGCACGTGAGTGCCTTTTGTTGTAAATGTAAACAGATGTAAAGTGAAGTAAAGTAATAAAGAGGAAAGAAGCAAAAGGCATCTGTTTTTGTTATAAAATTAATTATCTAATTTGGTCAAATGTCAAAGGTCTGGCTCTCCTATTTCCCTCACTAATTATAAAACAACAAGTTATATTATGTAATACACCCCCTTTCTTGAGATTTGTTTATTTTCCTTTCCACTCCCTTATCACCAAAACATTTTAAAAAATCTTCAGATAACAGTGATTATTAACTTATGGTGCTAGTTTTATATACCTTATATTAAAATATATTCTTAGTATTTTAATTTTTAAGCATAACTGTTTATTTCATTCCTGATGTCAGAATTCTTATTTAGAAATAAATTCAGCTAAACATAGCTATTACATAATTATGGGGCTAGAGTTGATCTATAGTTCACTTTTTATAACTTATTTTTTTAAGTGTTGTCAAATTCTGGCTTGAAGATTTCTTGAGGACTAGCAAAGAATCTTAACTAACTTCCTTTTCTCTGAATTTTATTTTAGCTTATGAATGGCTTCAGGTTTTCTATGAACCATAATTAAAAAAAATCTACAAGTCTAAGTGTAAAAGAAGATAAAATATTCAAATTCAGGGAACAGTAATATCTTACTAATCTGAAATAAAAAAATTAGTTGTTCCTTAGAAATTAGATTTCTAGATAACTAAAGCTTATCTTAAAAAAGAGCTAAGAATTAATGGTCTTATATACTTACTGACATTGCATTTCTTCGGTTCTCAAAAAATATTCTGAACAAAATTTAATCTTTCATTTAAATTTCAGGGATACTATCATGAATATTAATTATATATACTAATGGTTCTTGGATTATTGATATCTGTAAAGTTTATGTTGCCTTTTTACTAAAATTCCCAAATTACTGTATTTTTTGGTATAATATTCTTTTTTTTCTTTTTTATTAATGTTCAAATACAATTGTCCCATTTTCCCATCACCACTTTCCAAATTACTGTATTTTCTGAAATAATCTTCAATTCCTTTCTCTCGCTGTTACTTATGTCTCATCATCATTTTGGAAACTTCCTTTTTTAAGATTCGCTCTTTATTTATTTTTTAAATATTTTATTTATTTAGACAGAGGGGAAGGGAGGGAAAAAGATGAGAGACATCAATGTGTGGTTGCTTCCCATGTGCCCCCTACTGAAGACCTGGCCTACAACCTAGGCATGTGCCCTGATTGGGAATTGAACCAGTGACCCTTTGGTTCACAGTCCAGTGCTCAATTGGGAATTGAACCAGTGACCCTTTGGTTCACAGTCCAGTGCTCAATTCACTGGGCCACACCAGCCAGGGCATAGACTCCCTCTTTAATTTATATATATATATTAGAAAACATAAATGTTTCTAGAATAAACAGATGAGCAATATCAGCAACACTATATGAATCAATAACACTATTTTGCATACACAAGCAAGCAATAACAAGAAGCAAAAAGACAATTGTTCATTTTTCTTATTTAATAAAATGTACAGTATTTGAAAAAAACTTTTTCTTTGGGGTATGAGAGTAATCACGTGTAATTAAGAAAACCAAAAATAATATCTACAGATAATTAAAATATTAATGGAAAAATGTAAAGATAGCAATAATAAATTGGAACTACCATCAGGTAAATTATAAACACAATTTGTAACCTTCCTAAATCTGACCATGCCACTAACAAAATTATAAAGTTTCATTAAAAAATTCTAGGGAAAGAATAGGTCAGTCTGCAACTCTCTATATACAGTTATTGTGGGATAATGGGAGAATTCTGAATACTTGTTTCTGGTATAAAGATGTCTTATAGCATTGATGTCTCTTGGGATATTCTTTTTTAAAAATTGGCAAATATTGTAAATCTTTACTGTTATGTATCCGCTGAAACCATTGATACCTGGAATAATACTCAGATTTCTATTAAAATGCTTCATTTCAAATGAGTGAATAAAATATCACCATTCTTTTCCTGTGTAATGATTAGATATCAGTGTGTTTCAAAGCTCATTTGTCAAATCTAAAAAACTGTGAAGATCTATTATAAAATAAGCTAGAAAAATGAGTTAAACATGTTTTTTACAATAGAAATTATCAGAAAGTTTAGAATGTAACTGTATCTTGTCCATTTTAATTGTGCTGTATGTGGGTATGTTTATTGTATGTAAAACTCTGTGTGTGTGTTTGTTGTATGGGAGATTTTTCAAACTTATTTGACTTAAGAATGTATTCTTCGTACATACACACAAGGGAATACTACGCAGCAGAAAGAAAGAGGAGCTCCTACCCTTCACAACAGGATGGATGGAACTGGAAAGCATTATGCTAAGTGAAATAAGTCAGGCAGTGAAAGACAAATACCATATGATCTCACCTACAAGTGGAACCTAATCAACAAAACAAACAAGTGAGCAAAATAGAACCAGACACATTGAAATAAAGAACAAACTAACAATAACTAGAGGGGAGGTGGAAGGGGATAATTGGGGTAAGCAGGGGAAGGTCAAGTCAAGGAACATGTATAATGAACCCATGGACCAAATCAATGTGGGGGGGAGGACTGAAAGTGGAAGGTTCAGCGGGGGTAAGTAGAGCAGAGGAGAGTAATGGGGGGAAATGAAATGGGGACAAGTATAATTGAACAATAATTTTTAAAAAATTTAAACAATAATATATTCTTCAGAAAGTAACATAAAGAGCTACCCTCTAAGAAACATATTTTTGGAAAATAAAGAATTCATACCTCATATATAACTGATGTTCCATTTTCCATTTGAAACTTGCAGGATACATTTTTGCAGGTACCACAACAATCGTAATCACTTGGGGATGGAGTATATACCTGGTGCTGTGTGTGATAATAATACATTGCATTAGACCCACAACAGTACTAATATGTAATTAACTACTTCTCACAGTGCTTCCCAACACTAATAAAGGCTCTTTCAGAAACCCTGCAAGCATTTCCAAGGTTGAGTTTGGAGCACTTCCTATAATAATTGACTTTATAGAGCTATACTAGAAATGAAGTAGAAGTTTAACCTTCACATCTGCCAGACAGAATTCATCAAGCAGGTGTAACAACTTCAGGACAAGCAAGCTGTAAATAATAAGACTCCTGAAGCTCAAAGTCATACACTGAAAAGAAAAATCTGCATTATGTAGATATGTTACACATTAATAGATTATTGAAGCACTATTCAAATGTATGAGTTTAACTTATGGGGTATTCCTCAGTCCAAATTCTATAGCTGCTATGTTAAGATTGATTAACTCTCACCAGAATGACTTATAAAGAATACTTACAATGTCACATTCTTTTGAACAATTCACCATTGTAAAATTCAGAGTGTGAAAGCCTGTTTGGTTATCTTTTTCTTCCAGACAATCTATTGTATGACAAAAGTCCCCTTCCAAGTACTTTATCATAGATTGGCCAGGATTCAATACTGATACTTCTTGAAATACACACACATCATCTTTTTCTATGAAAGCAGCCAACAAAAGTACAATATTGAGTTTTTAATTACTCAATTAATGGAATTTTTATTTAAATCTATGTTTTTGTTGAGGTACACAATTTTTTCAAAACCAATAAAAATCTTTACCAGCATATATCATTAACAACCCAGGCATTTACCTAATAATGAATGTAGCACATTTATTCCTTAACATACAGTAAGAAACCAGTCTGTAAACTCAACTCCTACCGACTGGTCGAACTTCCCCCCAAAGCTATTGGACCTAAGAGATTGTCAAGCTACTTGCTGTTCCCTCTTCTAGAAACCTAACATGACAATTGTGGGGGGACAGATACATGTGGAGCGAAAATCTGAACTAATAGTAGTAAGTTGTTAATGATGGGATTCTGTAACATGTCATGGTTTTTCATTGTTATTTTGATAATCAACTTTCAATTTTTTGTGTTATACATTAAATAGTCATGTAAATCATACTTCATGATGAATGCAGCTGATATAATGTGCTATCGCATCATTAAAAGTGGCATGTTAGGGTAAGCTAGAAAATGATGAAGAAATTAGTTCAGAAAATCTCTGTGCCTCACCAACCCTGAGTATAATTAAGCCTTCTCTAATATAAAAATATAAATTTCAAGTTGTTGTATAGAAATTATATTTTTCTATTAACCTACTAATATTTAATATGAAGATTTGTTATTTCATAGAAAAATCAACTCTCTAATTTGCAGTGTTAACATCATAACAATAAAACAGTGAGCAAAAAAATCTCTCACTTATAGATGTCTATTTTTTAAATTTAAGTGTACGTGAACACTAGCATCAACTTCAAATAGTGTGAAGCTTCTGAAAAATAATATTCATTTTTCCATCCCATTACCAAATTTCTCAGAACATTCAGAAATATTACAAAAGAGGAAATTGAAAAATAATAGTACGCTTTTATATTTACAAACTGGCAAATGGTTTAAAATATGTAATAATCTCAAAGAAAATTATTTTTAATTTATTAATATTGAACAATAGATACCAATAATATTTGCTATTATTTAAAAGTTACCACAGAGATACTGCACAAAAAACGTAGTTACCACAAAGGTACTGTACACATCCACAGTCACTCTGAAAGCTGTGATCTATTGTAATGAATTCTCCCTATTAGAGAGATATTATCATCATTATTATTATCATCATATGACATCACATGGCTTCTTATATTATGACAGTAAAAAATACACAATACAATATTCAATAAGTTACCTACCACACAGTGAGACACATAGCAGATGTTTAATAAGTACTTGATAGTCAACAGTCTTGCATTAACCTAGCGGCCATTTAATTCATAGCACACGGAAAAATTTCACAATAAACACTCTGAGCATGAACACAATCTCTGTAAGTTTTAATTTCCTTATCTGTTAAATAAATGAAGGTGGATATGATGACCTTTATGATCTGTCCTCACTTTAAAATATTGATTCTGAGCGGCTAGCAGGCAATTGGAGATAAGAAAATGCTTGCTTAACCTGGACGTTTTGCCCTGTGGAAATAATCTTGATCTGTCTTGTAGACGTGGTCCGGAGCTCTGATGTCTGTATCTGAACCAGGCTGCTGTGGTGTATGAGGCAGCAGCAGATCGTAGTAGAGTGGTTAACAGCACAGACTCAGGAACAAGACTGCCCTTGTGCTGATCTTGCTCTGCTGCTTACTAGCTGTGTGATGTGCAGGGCAGGTTACTTCACCAGTCTGCTCCTCGCTTCATTTCTAAGGTGGGGATAACAATGCTCCCTGGCTTTTAGGATTGTTGAGAGAACTAAATGGGTCACTATATGTAAAGAGCTTAGAGTAGGGCTAACACTCAGAAAATGCTCGTAGCCTTTAGTTGTAGTAAATTTTTGTCGTGAATACTCAAACTTTGTTCTATTAGGGAGCATGTAGATTCCTCTAACTTGTAGGACCAGGCTTAAAGTTTCAAGAATTGCATTTTAAGCATCATCTTTTCCTAGGTACACTTAATTTTCATAAAATCAGTAATAAAATAAATTTGATTCTTGACATAAAAAATGATTCAAATAAATTCATAGTAATATATAAAAGGCACTTTTCCCCATAAGCTGATAATACCTTACTTTTGATAGTGCTTTACCTGTTTTAAAGTAGTCGCATAAACATTAAATCATATGAAGTTTTAAGATGTTTAGTCCTTATACAATTTCAGTGGGATTGGAAATAAAATGTTAGAAATAGAGAGTTTAAAAAATAAATTAAGTTCTCTTACTTCATTAGCTACTCTAAAAGATTAGATAAGAAGGTATTGGGTTCAAACTAACTCTTTAAAGTCACCTACCCATTTGTTTTTTAGTAATAGACCCACAATGGCCAAGATGCCCTCTCGAATTTAGGCTTAAATGTTCTGTTCTTCTTTTCTACGTTATTTTCTTTAGGTCTTATCCACATATTTAGTTATACTTTTATTCTCATAAGTACCCAATTCCACAAGAGGAAATATCTCCTTACTTGTCCTACCAGTACTTAATAGTATATCAAATATGATGGTTTTTTTAACTCTCAAGAAAACAGAGTCACCTTAATCTGTTTCCAACTTTTTAGCTTTATGAACAGTGAGCTCCTAGGAACAGTCATGTGTGAGCACTTGTGTGAATACGTTTCTTCATTTTTTATGTGTACATACCTAGGAGTGGAATTGCTGGGTAATATGACAACTCCATGTGGAACTTTTTGAGTAAGTGTGAGGCTGTTTTTCAAAGCAGCAGTACCATTTTACAATCCTACTAGCAGGGTATAAAGGCTCCAATTTCTCCACATTCTTGCCAAAATGTATTATTGTCTATCTTTTTAGTTAGTATAAAGTGGTATATCATGGTGGTTTTGATTTGCATTTAACTAATAGCTAAGGATGTAAGTTAAAGAATTTTTTCATGTGCTATTGTTCCTTGTATATCTTTATTTTGGATAAATGTCTGGGAATATCCATACAATGGAATATTATTTAACCATAAAAAGAATAAAGTACTGAGACATGAAACAGCATAAATGAGCCTTGAAAATATGCTAAGTGAAAAAATTTGCAAAACACTACATAGTATATAATCCCATTTACATAAAATATCAATAATAGGCAAATTTGTGGAGATAAAAAGTAGATTAGAGATTTCCTGTGACCAGGGAGTTTGGAGAGAAGTGAGGAGTGACTGCTAATAGGTAGAGTCTCTTTTGAGGGGGATAAAATTGTTCTAAGTTCATTGTGTTGATGGTTGTCCAGTTATATGAATACACTAAACACCACTGAATAGTATACTTTTAATAGCTGAATTGTATGGTAATATTAATTATATTTTAATAAAGCTTTTACGAAAAAGAATGAATGAATGAAAGAAAAAGAAAAAAGACTGCAAAAGCCTAACATAGATTCTTTAGTTTGAAATACACCTGTTGTCTATGTGAAAAACTACTGTGATGTTAAATATATGTGAATACATATATTTAGGCAATGAAGCAAACACTTAGCCATCACTCAGATTCAGAATGAGTACTCAGGAACAATGCGTCAGGTCAATGCTTGTGTAGACATTGAATGTTAAAACTAAATTAGCATGCATGGAGGGCTATGCATATTTGGGAAAAATCTAAGGATATTGAAACTACTGTTTATGTCCTGTGTGCCCAGAATGATGCTAATATACAATAGGCATTCAATAAATACTTACAAAGTTTGATTCATACATAATATTCACACATTGAAAACTCAGCTGGTAATAAACAAGATGGACCAACATCTAGCACAAATGTTGGGGGTGGGGGAAGAACACAGATAAAAGGTAAGTGAAAATAGTAAAAACTTACTAAAAGGAGAGGGTGAAGGAAAAGAGAGGGACACACAGGAATGGGATTGGTTGGCTGGTAGATGGGCTAGGATGGCCAGTAAAGGTAAATACACACACAAGCATAGTTCAGGTAACAACCTCACCAAGGAAAAGAATGAACATAAAGAGTCCTACCCAAAGAGGCTTGAAAGGACACAGAACACAGGAGGCACAAAATCTCATAGGAAAAAGGAGGAGTCTATATTGTTGTGTTGAAAATTATCGAAATGCCTCAGGGCATTCATTACCTTCTTCAGGACGATGGGGGATCTCTGAATGAGGATGGTTCTAGGAGAATGCCAGAGTCCCTCTGAGCTGCCCTTTTGGCCATCAGAGTGCTTGTCCAAGGATCCAGTACTCTTGGACTCAATGTCTCAGCCTTGCAAACTTAAAGGTTTTTTAGAAGTCTCTCTACATGTCTCTGTCTTTTTGTTTCTCTTTTTTCTCCTCTCCTCATTCTGCCTTCTCTTCATTTCTTTCTCTCCCTCTCTTTCTCTCTCTTACACACACTCTTAAAATACATTGCAAAAACCCAGAGTCTTCCATTTTGCCCTCCTGAATTCAGCATCTCCCCCCTTCTCTTCTATATAGGCCTCACTACACTCAAGGCCCTCATTCCTGAATGGCTATTCTAGTCTCTTGCTGATCTCCTGCCCTCTAATGTTCTATTGCCCTTATTCCGCTACACTACTTTTATAATCATTCCTGTCTGGTACAAGACCTTTCCACCTCCTATCACATTACATCTATACTGACCTCCTCAGGGCAAGAATGCACATTGTTAAATGGCTGGTAGTATGACTGGACATAATTGGTTTCCAACAAGTATTGATTGAATGAATAACAGAGAAGAATAAAGGAATACATCAAATCAAAATTCCTCAGCCTTACCTTTAAAGCCCTACTCAATTCACCAGTTTTTATAGTCCTTCACCCTTCACTGTTCCTCCTCAAGTCAGCTCTCATACCAAGAAAGAGAAAGGTTGTAATCTGTCAGCACACTTACCTCACTTCTTTATGCATTTATGCATGTTCATACTAGCCCCTATTTGGAAGAGTTCTCCCCTCTTTTTTCAATCAGTCCTTTTTAGTTTGTTTGTTTATTTATTTATTTATTTATTTATTTATTTATTAGAGAGAGGGGAAGGGGGAGAAAGAGAGGGAGAGAGACAGCAATGTGAGAGAGAAACACTGATCTGTTGCCTCTTGCACATGCCTGGACCAGGGACTGAACCTGCAACCAATGCACGTGGCCTGACCCAGAATCCAACCAGCAACCTTTCACTTTGCAGGATGATGCCCAACCAACTGAGCCTCTCCAGTCAGGGTAGTTCACCTCTTTTTACTTATTATTCCTAACCTGACTATCACTTTTTTCCAAACTTTTGTTTGATGGTCATCTTCCCTAAAAAATTCTCCATGACAATCTACACCTTGTGGTTAACATTCTGAGTACTGTGCCAGTGGTTTGTAAGAGTAAATCACTAATATTTTTGAACAGTTGTTGTGTGTCATGTACTATCTCACTATTTAATTTACATTTATTTCACTCACAGGGCATAAGTATTGTTATTATATTCACATTACAGTTAGGAGAATGAGTCATAGCTAAAGATAGGCAAGGCCACCAACAGAAAGAAGATAGCCATACTTGCTTTTGTTTTTGCCAATTTACATCTTGGCTACACTTTGTAGAGGAAATGAAAGAATTGAGACAGAACAGAAAGAATAAGGGAATACATACACACACACACACACACATACACAAAGCAACCCCTGGCTTGAGTCCTGAAGATCTCAGTCAATCATTTATTCTCTCTAGACTTAAATGTCCCTACTTATGAAATGAGCTAAAAATATCTACATTGTGATGATTCACTGAGATAATACACTAAGCATGTTATGTAAATTATTAAAAACCTGATAAAAATACAATAAAATAATTCTACTTTATAGATGTGTATATACTGCACACAAAATATCAAATGAGAGAATGCTTGTGAAAGCTATTTATACATTCTACGCAAATAACAGATGATAACTCATCATTACAGGAAATGTTAAATTAATGCTTTCATAAAACACAATTTATTTCACACACAAAAAGTTGTGCATAATTAATATACAACTTGATGAATTTGGAGATAAATATTCATCCATAAAACTATTATCACAATCTATGCCAACATTGAGATAGTATTTTTTAAATGTTTTGTTTCATTTAAGACCAATGAACTACAGTAGATACAAGATTAGTAGATTCAGTCACCAGTGAAAAAAATATGGTCTTGTACTTTCCTGTCTGAAGCAGAATGTGAAGCACTGACAGCTCCTTAATATCAGGGCATATTATTTTAATCTACTTCAACATAACTTAGGGAGGATAATTCCATTAACTTCAAGTATCAGAACTAAGAGAGGTAAGGGAAAAATCAACTGATTTAAATTACATGACAAGTCAATCAAAATATGCTCTTACCACTTCACAAGTTGGCACAACAAGGTTTTCACAGCTACATTCTAAAAGGCAAAAATCAACATTTATATTGATCAGAATACATTGATGTATTATAATACAACTTTAAAATATGGAAATTAATTACCACAGTGCCATACTGGACAGCATTGACCAGACACAGTTTCTTTCACAAGTGTCATGTCTTCTGCGCAGCTGAGTAGCGGTGCGGGACAAAGATTTGGTTCACAGACTAAATAGAAAAATCATGTGGGTAAACATTAACTTCACGCAGTCACTAGTTTCACTATCTACCCTTTGGCTCACGGTCATCGCCAATGTAGTGCATGAACCCTATCTCCCCAGCACTGCCTCTCCCACCACCCCATTGCCATGTGTTGCTGAGGACGAATAAGTGATTCATGGCACATGCCACAACAGTGTAGAACTAAGGCTGCTCATCACATAAATAGCCCTGAGAACTGGCAGGAGTGCAAGAAGGGAAAGGAAGTGAAGAGGGTATGGAGTCAGCTGGATTAGTCGAAATTCCAGAGGATGAGACAAATCATACTAATCTATGTTTCGTAAGTAGTGATATTATCAAAGGAGGTCTCTTAGATATATGAAAACATAGCATGTTCAGTGTATATTTATATATGCTAGAATTCAACTATGATCTGACATGATTGTATAACTAAGATGCTGTGAGCTTCTTAACTTTGGACACATGTAAATATTTTAAAGTGGTTAAAATATATTTACCACAGTAATACCGAGGACAACAGACATCTGTGGTATTAAGATCAACAGTGAGAAATTCCCCATCAGTACATATTGGAATAGGTTCAGTGCAAGATTCACAAACTAAAGGTAAAACAAAAGTCAGAAGTTACAGTTGAGATAAAAAAATGTAATTATTAGTTCAGATTATTATATGTATATAAAATATATTATGACTAATCAAACAGAAAACAAAAAATACAGCTTTAAGAGATCTTATTTGGTCCTAAACACACTAATACTTGAGTATTAGTATATTAGTATACTGCTTGAGTATATTGCTTTATGCTTTCCAAGCAGTGACATAGAATACCATCTTGGGCATTAAGAAATGGGCATTAAGATTTTTGAAATAACATGTTCTACTAGGATCAAAATATTATTGATTGATAGATTAAAGTTCTCTTAATTCACTGCTCTTGTAGTGAATGAATTCACTATTCATTACTCCAATTTATGGATAAACAATATAGTAGGTACCAACTAATAATTGTAATTAAAATGCTGGACCTTCTTTTTATTGTTCTTATTCATTTGAACTCCTACAACAACAGAATACTGGTTTCCATCAGTCCCATGTAATTTGTTTCAAATAAGAGATTTTTTCATACATCCTTCCTCTTCTTCCAAGAAATTATCTCACACAACACTTACCACAGATAGGACCAAAACAGCAAGGCTCATCCTGTTGAACTTGAATCATGAATTGGTCTTCTCTGCATTCTGGTATTGAAATACTGGGACATTTGAGTATGTCACATTCTGCAAAAACACAAAAATATTTGAAAAACTGTAATGTTTAAGATAAAAATCAATAAAATAGTATGGTTTAGTTACCTTTGAATCTACATACTTATATATAATATTCTATGTCCTATATTTCTACAAGCTTAAGATATTTAAAATGAGTTAATTACTATATACATGTATATAATGTATAAGTTTATATACATGTACATAATGTGTACATATATGTATATGTATTTGCAGGTGAAAAACTATTAGACACAAAGAATGAGAATCTAACCCACTATTCTGAATGAGCAATGACCTCACTCTTATTCTTCCTAATTAATTACTCACCACATTGGTACTGTGGACAGCAAGAAAGAGGGCTATGGCCAGCGGTCAATTTTTGACGGTCCGTACATGTTGGAATAGTAGTATCACACAAGGTCATGTCACATGCTACAAATAAGAAACAGGCATTAAAATATTAGTGAACATAACTAAAATCTTATGTTTCTAACTCCAAGAAGGTACATAATTCTCACTATGCATGATTTTACACTGCTGTTAAAACCCTTCTGTTGACAAAATGTGTCATATGTAAAAAGGCAGCAAATTTAAGGTTTATTTGTTATTACCAATTCACTCTCACTTGTCATAAGTCAATAGTTCCCAGATCCATTTTATGGTCATATATTGCTGAATATTATTAATTGCTAATAGCCAGAGTTTGCATGTGTATTTGTAAAATCAACAAAAATATAAAGAGGCAAAACTTGCTTTGGGAAAGTACAAATGAAATTTAGGGAAATACTTCCTGTTGTTACGTCAAACTTCCATTTTGTAACAGCAAGCAGCACGCACACCTGCTTTTACACAAAGATTACAAACATACCTATTATGTGGCGTTTACTGACTATAAAGCTTCAGCCAGAATACATACCACACACTTCCTTTGAACAGCAGGACTGCTTATCAATGAAGCCCAGGACGACTTCAGCCTCTCGCTCACAAATTGGTGAGGGCTCTTCCTCACACTCAGGCTCTATAGGAATGATGCTTCCATTCTCCAAACACTTGTAGAGGGCACACTCATCAATGCCCCCATTCCAAATCTCCCCAGCAGTGCGGGGCTGGTCTTCACTGTCCGTGCACGCTTAAAGAGATTAACAATGTCAGGTCACTCACAACCCAGACACTAAAAATCAATCAAACTGTTATACTTTTATTTCACACTGTGACTTGGCCCAGTGGCACAGATAACATGTCACATACCTATCTTTTGCCAAATTTGTCTTTTCATTCAGAAGATACTAGCTTATTTTTCTTTAATGAAATTTTTATATAGTCCACAGAAAATATATTTCCCTCTACAACTCTCTGTAAATGTGCATAGCATCTTTTATTAATAACATAATTGGTTAATTATTTTTTCATTTAAGTCTTGTTAACACAATTTACTTGAACAAACTCAATAACATGAATTTAATGTTTTAAAGTGTTAATTGTTAAATATGAGCAGTGTTAGAAAACAAGGTAATCCCTACCTCACATTAACATTTTTGTCTTACGAAAATTCAAAATATTTCAGCTTTAAAATGTAAATGTGGAAAGCAGGCAACTAAAGAAAATGTTATTTAGTGACTCTATTAGTTTTATTATTAAAGTTTTCTTAATGATAAATATTGTTCTCTAGTAGTTCTTTTAAGGAATGGTAAAGATAAAAGTAGTGACCAACCAGCCTCCAATGAACTTATTTATACCATCCCATTTACCAGCAAAACAACCTCATGAGCTCCTAAAAACAAACATAAGCATGCCTGTATATTCTCAAATTTTTTCAATGGCAAACACAAACTCATGTCTGAAACCACATGTGCATTTCACTTCTACTTGTTTTTTTCTTAATTATTAGCCAAATCTCTTTTCTTTTCTTTTTTTTTTGTTTTTTTAAAGTATTTTATTTATTTATCTTTAGAGGGGAAGGGAAAGAGAGAGGGAGAGAAATATCAATGTATGGTTGCTTCTGCCGTGGACACACAATGTATCTTGTATCCCCTGCTGGGAACTGGCCTGCAACCCAGGCATGTGCCCTGACTGGGAATTGAACCGCCATCCTCTGGTTTGCAGGCCCGTGCTCAGTCCACTGAGCTACACCAGCCAGGGCTAAATCTCTTTTCTTATTGATTTTAATGATGAGACTTGCAACTGATAAAGTATCATACTAAAATCTTCTCTATTTTGCAACCTTTTCATCTGAAATCACCATGGAAATAATGTGTCGGAATTAAATTATTTGAAAATAAAAGTAGAGATATTAATTTTTTTCTCTCAGATATTATCATCTGATACTTTTTGAGTGCTATTTTTCTCCAGACATTTTTGTGAAATGCTTTGTTCTTTGTGCATTCCCACACTAAGTTTATGGTTACCTTCCCCACTCCACAGATGCATAACTCAGGCTTCTAGAGGTGAAGTTGGATCATGAATACTTGAAATGATTGGAATCTGAATGTAGTTCACATACTACACTCCTCATTCTTGATTTGCTACACCCTTGCCCACTTATGAGAGGCATAGTTAGAGAGTAAAACACATCACTACCAAAGCTCCTATTTGGATGGCTCCAATTGAAATTCTATTAAAATCAAACTATATTCTTTAAATTATACTGTCGATGCTATTACAATCACCCCCACTCTCCCCGCCTTCACCCACCTCCAACCAGCTCTTTTCTCAGGTCATCTCCACGTCATTGTGTGCATCCATGGGTCGTGCATATATATTCTTTGGATAATCTCTCTACCTTATTTCATCTAGTCATCTCCCCTCCCCTCCAACAGCTGTAAATCTGTTCCATGTATTCATGCTTCTGTTTCTATTTCATTTATTACTTTATTTTGTTCATTAGATCCCATATATAAGTGAGATCACATGATCTTTGTCTTTCATTAACTGGTTTATTAAATAAACAAACTCATTTCCTTTCCAATACATAGGTTGTTTTTGATCAATCTTTCTCAACATATTTTTCCAAGTTCTAACAATGTTTTATTTGTTTTCTGCGTACCACATTCTTTCTCCGGAATGCACTGAGTTGAATGTGGCCTGTGAAGAATGGTCCCATTTTCGCATACACAGTCTTCTCTTAAATTCAAACATGAAGAGTGTCCATAGAACCATCTGTTCAGACATGTTCTTGCTTCACAGGGTCGCACACAGGGTTGGTATTCCTTACCCTCTGGGCAACTCAGCTCTATGAGTAATAGAGGACAGAATTTGTTAATGATGAAAGTGACTGATTGAAATTATAATAAGAGGAAGAAATGTCAGCTTTCTTTATGAAAATGATTCTTCATATTTCAGTCTCTTCAAAGTCTATTTTTTTCATTTATTATGTAATCAGAAATTTTTAAAAATTAGTGGATATTTTTTAGTATCTTCCAGTTGTCTAGGTAGTATTGTATTAGGATAAGAAAAGTTCATCTGATTTCTATCAAAATAATACTACCAACAGGCAGCCCAAATCTGGTTGGCAAAAGTATAGAGTCAACTATCAGGAAGTTTCTGCTTTGTGCAGCAAGAGGGTATACAATAGTGTACTCCAATAAGCAAAGAAATACACTTCAAATATGTAACTCAACCAAGTCATAAAAGCAGAAAATGCTGCATGTTTATTTAGTTTGAATCCTTCACTGTCAAAAGAAACTATTATCGTTGAGCAGTTTCTAAATGATGTTTTTGACAATTCTTTTTCATTTCCAGTGTTCTTAAAATATCATACTGTTAAAAAATGAACACGGAGTTGGTGGAGTTGCAAACTGGTAAAATCCCAGTGGAGAAC
Organism: Sturnira hondurensis; assembly: GCF_014824575.4. NCBI lineage: Eukaryota > Metazoa > Chordata > Mammalia > Chiroptera > Phyllostomidae > Sturnira > Sturnira hondurensis. The sequence goes on from NW_028076432.1 coordinate 767,360, forward strand.
AGTTTGACAGAATCACATAAAATTGGTGAGGTCGCACAATCCCTGTGAATCAAGCAGTCCCAGTCTTGAATAGCAATGACATCTGGGAGGGCGGGGAGACAAAGGGGACAGAAGGGCACACCTGGAGCTCCTTCATTTCTGAAGTAGAGTCATGGAACTGGCATTTGTGATTTATTAACCTTCCTCAGCATTTTAATCTTTTTTTTCTGGGAAAAATAATACTTTTATGTTGGAGCATTTGAGTAACATTCATTTTGAGTCTTTTACCATTTAACCCATTTAATTACTATTTCCTAAATTAAGTTAACAATATTTTCTGTGAAATGTGTGCAGGATTGGTGAAATGTTTAACAAAATTTTTTTATGAAAAGCATTAAAATTTGATGAGCAAGCATGAGCCCTACAGATAAAAATGAGCAAGAATGCATACAAAGGAAAAAGGAAATGCAAACATCTAACTGGGGAAATACTGAATCTAGATATCAAAGAAAGCCAGAAAGACTGATTTCTCAGAAATGGATATTATGTCAGGAAAGCAGAAAAGGGGGGCAAAAAAATCTCCACAGAAAGAACGAATAAGTACAAGCTGGGCAAGTGAGATGGGTTAAATGGGGGTCAACAAAATGTGCTGTAGGATGCTGAATCAAAATCCCTTCTCAGTCCTCTCTGATTTCTTTAACTTTTCAGTCTGCTTTTCTCACCAATATTATGTGAACTGGGTTTTCTTTTGCAAAAATGGAGGAGTACTTTAGATTTAGGTTAGGATAAAAATAGAAGCTGCCTCTGTGGGATAGCTTATCTCTAACTTCCAGGTTCTATCTATATGCATTTATTCCTACACAATTATTTTGTGATGAAAAATGAAAAGAAAAAGAAAGAAGTGAATGCAAACAGTGGAATGTTATTTGGCTGTTGGAAACTATTATTTGTGTCTACTACTCACGGCAGTAATCAGGCGTTCTCCACTGAATACAGATGTCAAAATTGTTGCACAGGGCCACGTATGCAGAAGGTGCATCACATTCATGGTTCCAAGAATTGGTATAATTGATCCACATCTTTTCACAAAAGCTTTGTGGTGAAACCTAGAAATATGTTGTACCTTGGGATAAACTGTGTTGTTTTATTTTTCTAAAGGCCCCAAGCCAACCTAAAACTCTTTGGAGAATCAAAGGGTAGCAAGTTTATATTCATTATTGTCCCTTTTGACCTTCAATTCTCAAAACTTCATAGTATTAGATGTCATCTCTGAATTTATGATATTTTTAAAACACATTTTACACAAAATAAATATTGTCTGCACTGATATAAATAAATTTATCTTATAAATATGAAAAAGAATCCCACTTTTGGATATTTATCCAAACAAATATAAAACGGTAATTTGAAAATGTACATGAACCCTGACGTTCAGTGCAGCATCGTTTACAATAGCCAGGATAGGGGAGCAGCCTAAGTGTCCATTGATAGACGAATAAATAGGAGTGGTACACACAGACAATGGAATATTACTCAAATGTGGAAAAGAATGAAATTTTACCATTTGCAAAGACATGGATGGACCTAGAGGTTATTATACTAAGTGAAGTAAGTCAGAAAAAGAAGTAGAAAAAGAAGTAGTATATGTTTTTGCTTTTGTGTGGTATCTAAAAAAACAAAGTAAACAAACAAACAAAACAGAAAAACCCCATATGTAAAAACAACAAATTGATGGTTGCCAGATGAGAGGGGTTCAGGGAGATGGATGAAAAAGGTACAAGGGATTAAGAAGTACAAATTGGCAGTTAGAAAATAGTTATGGGGACGTAAAGTACAATATAAGAAATACAGTCAACAATATTGCAATAACTACCTATGGTGTCAGATTTATTGGGGTGAACATTTTGTAAGGTATATAAATCCTTAGTCACTATGTCATACATCTGAGACTAGTATAATATTGCACATCAACCACAATTAAAAAGGACACATAGACATGGACAACAGTGTGGTGATTGATGGAGGAAGGGACATATAAGGGGACTAAATGGTAATAAAAAAAATACAATAAAGATTAAATCAAAAAAGATGGAAAAGAAACAGTATGTGTATCTAGCAAAGGTCCATTTCTGATATTACAGTTTGGGTTACCTTTGTTTTTTTCTATATAATGAATAAAACTTTGATCTATTATAGATGAAATTGGAAGCTCTTGAAGCTTTCTGTAATGATACATGTAATGATAATATAAGGGCATTACTTATTAAATTAGTTTATAAATACATCTCAAAAATATATATGAATATTATACATTGTTCAAATACCTTATTTTATTTGACATACCTCAACTTAATTAAGGACCTATTTTTTTCCTATGGATTACTTAATTTTGATTTACAGATGCCTGAAATCTAAATAATTTAACTTACAGCAACATTTATCCCAATTTTTCTCTATACTCATTCATTCAGCAAACACACTAAACATCTACATTCAGGCTGATTGTTCTATAATGTATCTGTAATTTTAGTTTGGACCTGGGAGGAGGTGAGTGTACCTTTTACCTGCTCTGTTGCCATCTTCTCCCCACCCCACCCCCAGGCATATACATTCAGATGTTAAGTTCTGACATAGGTCAAAATACAAGATAAAATGCTTTAAATTTTTCACACTCCATCATTTCCTCTTCAAGGCCCATATCTGTAAAACTCAAGATTCAACTTCCTTTTTAATTTCCTCTGTTGACACTCCTCCGTTTCCAACCCCTTTGCACAGAATACATGCCTTGGACACTGAGGTCCTCCTAGCCGTCAACCCCCAGGAGCACTGGTATTTTAAACCCTCCCCAAGCTCTCAGAGGCTCAGGAGGCGATGAACACTTCCCGCTCCTTAGACCCTCTGTTTCACCTTTGAGGGCACGATGCTCTATTGCCTGTGCATCTGGTCATTGTTTTCTCTTCTGCCTCCCCTTCTGAGTGTTTCTCTGGACCCCATCATCACTACAAATGCTCTACCTGGTCTCACCCATTTTCAGTTTCCAACACCATTTTGGGCATTTAAATCTTTACATTGGTTTCTTCATACATTATATCTAGTTAATAATAAGCCTACTACTGCTTGAGATGGCTGTGAGTTAATATGTGGAAAGTGCATAGAACAGACTCTGGCACATCCTACACTAATTATTATTTTTAAAAACTTATATACTGATAACTCCACCAAACCTGATCTCTGGCCTCAACTTACCTCCTCTGAGCTCTGGAATTATGTTTCTAAGTTTTTTCTGGACTTAACTTACTCAAAATAAAAATTTATATCCTTTCTCCATTTAACACACAGAAAAAGCTAGAAGGGGGATTCGCCTGTATCCTCCCTTCCTCCATTCATTTGTGCATATTTCCATAATTTACTGAGCACCTAATCAGTAAATTTTACATATCAGGCACTATGCTATGCATGAGGAATACAAGATGAATAAATCAGATTTCTTCTCTGCCTTGTGGATCTCAATTTAAGAAATTTTTTTACGAGTAAAGAGGAGTCACACTGCTAACATAGATTGAAGAAGGGAATTATTCCAGCTGGGGACATGGTAAGCATAAAAGCCTATTAGCAGGGAAAAACCTTGGAATATTCCAAGAGGTGAAAGGAGAAAGCCTGATGTTTGATAGGCAAGAACAAGTGTAGCAATGAAGAAGCTGGAGGAGGACAGCCCAGAGCACAGAGGACCTGGTAAGCATTGACAAATGTTTGGAATGTACTCTCAGTGCTACTAAAAGACATTGATGGGATTTAGGTAGAAAAATGATACAATCCTGTTTCCAGCTTTCAAAGACCAGCTGCCTGCCATGTGGTGATTTGTGAAAAAGGATGGTTAGAAGTAGGGAAATCAAATTATGACCATTCCTTTCTTCTGACATCAAATTCCCTGGGATGACCCTAAGGAAAAAGCCGAGGTTATCACACACTGAATGGTTTTCTGTGTTGCCTCACTATGGTCTGAACTGTGAGCAGAAGTTGCTGGATTTAACCAACACTCCATGTTCCCAGTTAAAATGCAATTCTCAAAAATCATTCTGCTTTTAAAAGACATTAAAATGACACTGAGATGAGTTTTAAAGTATTTGTTATTTTTTCGAGTGCATGCATTGATAAATGCAAAGATTTAAAACTTATTTGCAACTAAATCTCTAAGCAAAGCTGAAGCTCCAGAAATAGGTGCCATTTTTGTCCCTCTGCCTTTGTCTTCAGGGACCAGCAGCAGGCAGGCTGAGAACTGTGACGTCTGCACTTCTCCGTCTAGCAGGGCTGCACAGTGACCTCCTTCCTGCTTTCACGATCCCCTCACTCTTCTTCCCAGGCACTTCCCACCCACAGGCTTTGCACTAAACTTCCAATGTTTCCTAACCTGGGCTTTTACACCAAACTTGCCCTTCCATAAATTATTTTTTCCTACTTAGGTTTCCCTTCCTCTCTTCTCTCTCCTGAAAAATGCATTCTTCTAAGTAATTCAAATGTTTTAAACTCTGGGAAGTTTTCTTCAAACCTGAGCTTCTATGTGTCTCTTTCAATATATCTCCTCCCAGGCTTTCCTTCCCACTAGACTCCTCATGGGTAGGTGGAAGGTCTTAGTCATCTTTGGATCGCAGGAGTTTAACACAACGCCTAATTGGAGCTCAGATACTAACTTTTCATCGAATGATTCATTAAATGCTGTATTTGTCTATCTTTTGTTTCTAATAACGGGTTTTTTAATATGCAGATTATTTAAAATATCTACTAGTCACCTAAAGTCAGAAAGTTAGAGTCGAATAAAGTACAATTAAATTGAATATGTGACAGGTTCTATTGTAAACAGGTTCTAGTATACTTCTAAGAGGCCATGATCATAGGGAATGGATTAACCTATCATTGTCTTGGTTTCTACACTGGGTTAAGAAGTGACATTGAACTCTTTCTTCTAGAGGCATTTATTTCGTAGGATGGACTTTCATTTTTCTGGAAAGCTGTAGATATAGTTTTGAAAAAAACATAGGGAGAAAAAAGATAATAATGCTTCCTCTTTCTATAAATCTATAAACAGCAAATGATTCTGAATTCCAAAGCATACTGACAGGAGGTTTGGGGATAAACTAGTCTGGTAGAAAAACATCATGGGGAGAACAGGAAATCATTGGCTTTATGCTCAAAATGTCTAACATGACAGTTCTTAAGTATAGCCATTTTCAACTTACTTTATTATGGCACGGAGTGAAAGCTTTTCTGTTTAATAACTCAATGCATTGACTGCAGTCATACTCAGTACAATTTCTAACAGGTCTTCTCGTTGTGACTTTAAATAATTTCTCAATTTCCCAGCTCTCAATAAATAATTCTATGTCTTCCATATTTGTAATAATGGTGCCATTTTGCATCTTTAGATCATCATCTGGATCATCGTTGCAAATTCCTAGAAAAATATTTGACATTTAGAGGGAATTTTTTGTTTGCTTAAACCAAATGTAGGCAGGAGAATTAAATGATCTTAATAATAACTGATTAAGGTTAATAATCCTAGAAGTCAAGATATATGAAATAATCATAGGAAGTAAAGAAAGAGGAAGGTGATTTTATCCTTATACTTTTCCACTAGCAGCACTATGTCCTAATCTAAGAACGAGGTCTTTAAATCTGTCAAATATTCGCCAAAATCATGGGCATTTGGTGATCATACCCTAGCCATCCACTCCCCCGAGGAAATGCTGCCTGAAAACATTAGACATCATCCCTACCCCATCACCTAGTACATGACACCACTTCGGGGAAGGGGTCTGATAGGCATGAAGGTAATCCTCACACCTTTTATTAAAAACTGTTACAAGTATTCCAGGCATAAACCAGTCAGCCTGTGGCAGTCACCAGACACATGCAGTTGTTCAACATTCATTGCCAAGCTCAGAATTTGACCTAGGAATCTAGGACACAGACAATCTCCCTTCCTGGGGTTGACAGGGATTGTTGATGGCCATCATGCTTTGGCCTAGCTGCCCTGAGTAAGGCCAGACTGAGGAGAGAGCTTCCTCTTCACCCAGCAGAGTGCAAAGCCGAGGAGAGTACAGAGAAATGGATCTGGAACCCTGATCATAACTTACATGAATCTCATCCTACCTTAAGACATAATGTTTCTTTACTCCCAAGCCTCCTAGCTATAAAAGAAATGAATTAAACATTTTTTCAGAATCAATTCTTATATTGTTATCAATAAAAGTTGCTGCTGCAACTTTTATTGATAACAATATGTCCCAGCACCTGTCCCAGCACCTGTGATATACAGAGGACTGAGTGCAGTGCACAAACAAACACGCCAACCAAGACAAAACTGAAGTGAACTATGCTCTAAAGCAGTTACTATTTTTATCATTTTCAAAGTCTCTGAGTTATTATTCAATAACTATTGAGTTGTTTATAATCAATACTATATACTCAATATTAACTAATTTATTTCCACAATAAAATTTTTAGTCATCATAAAAGCTTGTGCTACATGTAACACACTCCAATTGGGCAAGGAAATCTGTGAACCACTTTGGCCAATCTTTCCACTAAATGCTTTACATTTTTATAAAGAAATACATGAGTTTTGTGTGATTTGTGAGGTCAAGGACTTAGTCTACTTATTTCAAGTTTTAAACACCAAGCAAGAATAGTGTAGGACACTCAGAAGGCAACCCATTAACTTTTATTCAATTACTATTTAGTGATGTTAAAATAGATGTATTTGTACTAACATTTGTTCACTGTGTGCACTGAGCAATGTGTTAAGTGCTTTTACAATCACTTTCACATACAATTCTAGCAATAATCTTGGAGATATATATTATTATTCTCATTTTATTTTATTTTTATCCTCTTCCTAGGACATTTTTTTCATTGCTTTTAGAGAGAGAGATAGGAAGAGAGAGAAACATTGATGTGAGAGAAAAACATCAGTTGGTTGTCTTCCATATGTGCCCCAACCGAGGAGAGAACCCACAACCTAGAATTGTGTCCTGACTAGGAATCGAACCAGCAACCTTTCAGTTATAGGACAATGCTCCAACCAATTGAGCCATACCAGCCAAGTCACCATTCCCATTCTAAAGATGAGGAAGCTGATGTTGAGCACAGAGCCAGAAATGGATACCACTTCTTAACTTTCCAGGAGATGCCACAGCCAGTATAATTCTTTTTATTTTGTTATGTGCAAAGATATGTTTCTATTTTGTTTTCTTTGGCTTGAAACTCTTTGTATTTATGTAACATATAGGATGGATCAAAATTAGGTTTATAATTTTGAGTACACAAAACAGTTTATTCTTTAATTTTTATATTACTTTCCATATGAACATCTGTGAACTTACTTTCCCCCACCCTGCCTTGTGATAGAAATTTAGGTGGAAGAGTACACCTAAAGAGTACACTCTAGGCTTTACACTTTAAAATTAAACTTGAATTAAGCTCAGAACATTGTATTTCTTGTATTTATAACTTTCAAATGGCTTTAAAAACTGTTTTTCCTGATTTCAAACTAAAAAACTAAAATAAGGGAGAAACAAAATTATTTAAGCCTTTAACCTCATTTTCTACACCTCATTTTCATCACAAATTAATCTAATGCCTCTTCATAGGGCTATAGTTAGAATTAAATGAGTTAAAGTATGTAAAATAATGCCTGACACTTCATTAGTTCTTAATAAAGATGAGTAGGAATATAAACAGTATTGTAATAACAGTGCTAGGCACAGAGCTCCATAAAATGCCCACACTGAACAGTTATTTCTTGCTCCTTAGCCCATTCTTCAAAATCATTACTTCCCTCAACACTCACATGAAGCTCTAAAAGTTAATATCACCTCTCAAATCAAAAAAGTGTGGCAATAGGGGTCACAACCGTAATGTGAACAGAAAAGTTAGAAGAAATCGAGATTTGAAGAGCAATGCTCACCGCAAAGTCCTTCTGTGTAAGATGACAGGTTAAACTGAGAGCCAAAATGAATGTCTAAGATTCCTGTAAGATGAGCCCACTTTATGATTAATCCAGAAGGAGTAGTGATCACGTACATAGTACCAGAGTCCTCTATCAGCAGGTCTCCATTTGAAAAGGGCAAAGGCACAACAATAGAATCCACTTCTACCTGAAATTACATAATGCACTCACATCTGTTAGAAAAAGGTGTTGTATGTACACTTATTAAAACTAGGAGAATTCAGATTATCTCATTTCTTCCGATTTAACATAAACTATATTTTAGGTTTTTAAAAATTTATTTCTCTGGTGCTGCCACAGCTTCTCGTGACTCCTAAGCCCTTTTATTGTGCTTTTGCTGCATCTTGCTATGTATTCAGGATTTTTAAACCCTATTGCCCTTTATTTTCTTCAAAACTTAATTTTTTTCCTCTTATGTAAGATTTTCTGTTTCCCTTGAGATATGTTGATTACACCACTGTGTACTAACATAAATTTAAGGCATGTAATACGTTACTTTCAGGATGTTTAATCTGGTTCTTAATCTGATTCTTTCTTTGGCCTTCTAACTTAGTATTTAACTATAATGTTTATAACAATCATCTGTCAGGGTTAGTAAAAATTACAATTCCCACCAATTCTACTTCCTAGGTTTGGATAGGATTGCAGAGTCTGTATTTTCAGCACATACTCTTGGAAATACAAATGTAAGCAGTTCAAGGATTACACTCTGAAAAACAGTGCTCCAGAAAAAGATTTCATTTACTTATTTTGAAAAAGGGGGAGGGAGGGAGAAAGAAGGAGAGAATCATCAATGTGTGGTTGCTTCTCATGCACCCTCAACTGGGGACTGGGCCCACAATCCAGGCACGTCCCTGACCAGGAATCGAGCTAGCAACCCCTGGGTTCACAGGTCAGTACTCAATCCACTGAGCCACACCAGCCAGGGCCTGAAAAATAGCACTTGAAATAATGGCAATAACGTGGAACCATAAGCAGTAACCGGCAGTAAATTTGTAGAAGTTATACCTGACCAACCATTCAATTTCTCATCTTTATATCTTTTTCATATGCTACTCTTGATCTAAAACATCTCTCCATTTGCCCATTAATTCCTACTCATTCTTTAACATTTATCTGAGATATCACCTCTTCCAAAAATATTTATTTGACCCTCCCATAAACTGCACTAAATGACCTTTCTTTTGGTTTCCATGTCTTGATCATAATTCTGTCACTATACCTCCTACTGCTTTCTAATTGGCAGATAATTAGATTCATGCTTAACTACAAGTAACTTCAGATCAAGACCTGTGTTGTTTTTATCATGAAAACTCTCACTAGATGATGTTTGAAATTAATTCATTTTTCACTGAATACATAATCAGTGATGAGTTCTGTTGGGGCCAAAAACACACCCGACTACCCGAATGCTTACAGCACTGACCCAGTTTGAGTTTACTTCCCATGCACTTCCTGTTAACCTAATGACCTCATCAAAACCAAAGTTATAGTCAAATGCTATTATTTAAAAAGCACCTCTTTCATATCTTTTCAGTTTTACTTAAAATTAAACTTTCTAACACAACATATTTCAGGATTATTTTAATATTGTTTCTATCTAGAATCTATGGTCCTGTGCTAACAGAATTATTTCCAGAAAGCCTATAACAACCCAGCCATTTTGAACAAAATCATTACACATTATTTTGTTTTTGAGAGAAACTTTTAGATCTGAGTAAGACATCCAGCTTATAACTGACTTTTAGCTGGTAAATATATATAATTCCTTGTTCTTCCTTAGTATATATCAATAAAGTTAACTATTCCTCTATTTTGTTTCTTATTTTAGCTATCACTTTTTGCCAAAAAAAATAAATGACATCAACATTTCAAAACTACTTCCATCTATTCTCTCGGTGGTCTTCGCTCTGGTATTCGTGACTACTACTCTTTCCCACCGCATGGTCCCTTTTCCTCGCATCATTGCCATTTTGCTTGATTTGAAACACTAACGTTCATTCCAACACAGAGAAGATTGGCCGCTCACCGTATCCAAGAAAGCTTTGGCATATTTAACGTGGCTGTAACGGTTAACCTCATCAGGGGAGAAATGTGTGCAAGAGTTGGCACATTATAGAAGGAGAAATATAATACTTAGAAACACTTTTAGCCCTGGCTGGCATAGCTCAGTGGATTGAGTGCGGGCCTGGGAACCACACCATCGCGGTTCAATTCCCAGTCAGGGCACATGCCTGGGTTGCAGGCCAGTTCCCAGCAGGGGACTCAGGAGAGGCAACCACACATTGATACTTCTCTCCTTCTCTCTTTCCTTTCCCCTCTAAAGATAAATAAATAAAATCTTTTAAAAAAAGAAACGCTATTAGACTTCCCATGAAAATAATGATTACACATAATAGCAATAAAACTCCACTGATATGATTTTCTCTTTTTTCTTAATTTCATCTAATGAAATGTTATTTTTAATCTTTGTATTCTTACCTTTCTTGCTGCCCGATGGACAAGTATCTCATGTATAGATGTTGTCAAATTTAACTTGTTAAAACAAAGCCCAGAGATTCTTTCAGAGGAAGCCTTTATTTGAAAAAAAATCAAAACTTTATAGAGTTAAACATAATTTTAGCAATAAACAGAAGGAGTGTACTAAACATTTTGCAAATACTCACTGGCTTTTTTAATGAGTTTTCATTCTGAAAAAAGAAAAAAGAAAAACCACTTTTGAAAGAAAAGTACTAGTTGACTTTTAAAAACAGTATTTGGATGACTATCATATGCCTCAAAATACATTCACATGCAACAGTTTTTGTTTTAAGTACCAGAAGATAAATCTCGGTGAGTTCTTGAGCACCTTCTTACTCTGAGAATACCTAATGTAGTATTGTTCTACAGCTATAGATTTATGAAGAAAAGACAAAAGAATGGACTATGACATACCCGATTCATGGAACATTTTTCGATATGAGCAACTATAATTTCCTCAGGAATCCTTACTAAGATATAAGAAGCCATACTGTATAATGCGGCGTTGTTTCCATCAAACGTGATGATGCTCAGTTCTGACAACATGGAACACCGACCTGAAAAAGTGTTGGAGTGTGGATTGAGTTTCTGAAATAATTACATGCATTTGTAGTAATAATTACTCAATTAGAAAATCTTTTAAATTTGTCTAATTATGTTTGACTAAAGCAAATCTGAAAGTTCCATACTGGGAACCGAGATCATAAATCAAATGGAGAATGCCGAACAACAACTTTGGCTTGAGGAGGTGATCAGTTCAAAAAACTAACCGTCTGCCCCTGACTAAAAACTGACCGCATTTTAGAAACGCAAACCTACAGGGACATTCCCACTCAGGGCAGCAGATATCCGTGTTCACTTGCACAGGCCTTCCCCGGAAACCGCAGTCAGGCATTTCCAAGTCCTTCGGGCAACTAAGGGACCAGTTATACAACGTCCACTCCATATTGATGCATATATATTGGCTACAATTATAAACAGGATCAAATTGTTGAGGCTGGCAATACAAAAAGAAAAAGAAAACTGGTGAGTTTTTCCCATTTTCAATTAATGTTTTCAATAAATTTAAAAAATGTTTTATTCATCTCCCTTAGACAACCCTCAGCTTACTTTCTGTGTCTGTGGGTCTGCTTCTGTTTTGCCTTGTTTCAGTTATACACTCGCTTCGTTTTAGATTCTACACATAAGTAAAGTCATATGACATTTGTCTCTCTCTGACTTACGTCACCGAGCATAATACCCTCCAGGTTCATCCATGTTATCACACATGGCAAGATTTCATTCTTTTTCATTGCTGAGTGGTATTCCATTGCATATTTTTTTTAATTTGCCATTCACACTGCATAAAGGGTATATTTTCTAAATATAATGCCCATTGAAAGATAAACAATTACAATTTTACTACAACTTTTTGTTGATGTAACCTTTCTAAACTACTCAGTATGTGCTTATTGCAAACTGATATCAATATCAGTTTGATATCAGAATGGCCCATGTACTCACACATCTAAGCAAATTGAAGTCTGGTCCTAAATTGTCTAAATTAGTGTTTTACAAGCAGACTTCTACAGAGGCAGTCAACCTGTTACACTATATTGTGTAAAGGTAGTATTGCTTATAATTTCTGTTAATGTCAATTTAAAACAATGATAACATACTATCCCAATATTTCATTAAAAATTCATCAGTGAGATTGGTTTAGCCTCTGGATAGAATTATTATAAATTAATTTTTATACACAGATCTCAGACTTCTTGATAAACAAATAAAAATTAAATAAGTGGATTTTTAAAGTTCATAAATTACATTCTATTTAAATTATGGTAATAATTATAGTAATGATAAAAATTTGTACCACTTATTACATTCTCCATTGTTCAAATTAACCCATTTCATTGGTCCAACAACCCTCTGCCGTAGACTCTGTTTACCAGTCCGTATATCCACAGATCTTTGGTATCTAGAAGGAATTTCCATCTCTCCATGGCAAAGCTGAACTCTTGGTTATACACACCCAGCCCTTTATTCCCCACAGTTTTGCCATCATGATTAATGTCAACTTTATCCTTCAGGTACTAAAGGGAAAAAAAACTTAGAATCCTTGATGAATCTTTCCCACTCACACCCCACATCTAATCCTTCAGCAAATTCTGTGGCCTTTTAAAAAAAATAGACCCAGAATCCAGGCATTTCTCACCCTCTCCACTGCTATCACCTGGTCCAGACCACCATGATCTTTTGCCTAAATTCCTGCCATAGCCTTCTAACTTGTCCTATTTTCTACTTGTATCCTGCTCTGAACACAGCAGCTAAAATAATCCTGAAACACGTTATCTCACATAATTCCTCTGCTCAAAAATATCCCATCATTTAGGGGAAAAGCCACAGTCTTTATAATCATCTACGAGGCCTCACATAGTCTAATTTACTTGCTATTTCATACCTTCCTTACTTAACGGCCTTCTTGTTGTTCTTGTAATATTTCAGGTACATTCTCACCTCAAGGCCTTTGCACTCGCCAGCCCCTCTCCCTGGAACACTGTAGTTCAGGTGTCATGGCTCACTCTACCAACTTCTTCACATCTTTTATTCCAAACTCATCTTGTCAGCGAGGATTTTTTACCATCTCACCGAAAATAGTTTTATTTTCCTCCTGAGCAGCACCCGGCAACATTTTATATGATCAGTAACTTAGTTTTCTTATTGGTTGTCTCAGAACCTCCAACAGGATATAAACTCCATAAACACAGGAATTTTTGCCTGCTTTTATATTGCTTTATTCATGTTACCTTAATAGTGCCTGGCCAGAAATAATGCTAACAAAAATTGGTTGAATAAATATTTAGTTTACCAGGACAAGTAATATTCTTGAAATAAGGATGTAAGTACTCAATTCTCAGCCCAGGCAGTTACACCCTCTGGAGTCCAATGACCTCACCTTTCTTTGCTTATTACCATTGGGTCTTTTTCATCTTGCACAGTGCCTGGCACATAGTAGCTATGTAATAAACATTTTTGAATGCCTAATTTATGGAGAAGCCCAAACTAGATGACTCTTTAATAAAGAATCACACTTAAGGCCTTATTTGAATTTTATTTTTTGTGGTGTGACCAGAACCTAATTAAGAAAATCTGAATCAGTTTAAAATTACAATTGAAGTGTAAATCACATTTCTTATTATGTTTTAGCAAAGAAAGATTAGTGATCATACTGAAAAGTTTAATAGTGTTTGGAGAGTGATATAGACACTTGAACGGATGCTATGAGGAAAGGATGAAACAGCAGGAAAGATTACCCAGTCATACCTCACATTCCAAACCTGGTGTGGGTGTCGGTACTTCTGGGGTTATTTCGGGACCTGTTGGAAATGAAGATGGCCTCTCTATTAGGGGAACAGTATCCATTATGTATGGGATTCATATGTGAGAGAAACTGTGCTAAGAAATTTTTATAAAGATTATTTCACTTATTTCTCACAAGAAACCTGTGAAGTGGATGAAAATCCTCATATTACAGAGGGAAACGAAGGTGCAGGGAGGTAGTGTGGTAAGTGCTCGAGGTGGAATGCAAACTCAGAAATGTTGAGTTCAGAGCCCTGGCTTCCAACCACCATTATCTATGTATCTATCTATCTATCCTGTAACCTTTTGGTGTACAGGACAACACTACAACAAACCGAGCCACCTGGGCAGGACTAAACAGAGCTGCTTCTTTTTTAAAAAATTATTTTATTGTTGTTCAAATACAGGTGTCTGCATTTTCCCCCCAACACAGCCATCCCCTCCTCTCTCTCCTGATTCCACCCACCTTGGTGTCATCCATGTGTCCTTTATAGTTGTTCCTGAAAACCCTTCCCCCCCCACATTACCCCTCCAACCTCCCCTCTGGTTACTGTCAAATTGTTCTTCATGTCAATGTCTCTAAACGGAGCTTCTTTAAACTGGGGCTGGAGCTGCCGTGCCAGAGGAACTGCCTGGCATGTCTGACATCTCAAATTTTGGGGGTGGTAACAACTCGGCAAAATAACATTTGGGATGACCCTAAGGCAACACTGTGTCCCAAAAAAATTCTTTGCAAAGATAACAAGAAAGCAGTTACGACCACCGGGTTGATGACTTCTGGACTGAAAATTAAAAACCTAGTTTGGAATTAATATCACTATGTTATTTACTTCTTATTTCTATTTACCAATAGAAATGCCTTCCTTCTATTGATGTGATTGCTCCCCTTCCCTTTCTCATAAATACCCACTGCCTTTGTCTCCTGATCAGAACAGTAGTCTGGCCTCTGCCTAAATCAATGCATCTGGAATAGCTATTCTCATTGATCTCAGCGAATGCTTGTTCCTCTCACTTTGAAAGGCCTATTGCTGGGTTAGCAAGTCCCTCAGCGTGACATGATTTCTCTCTGTTCCAGGTTTTTGCACATGCGTCCCCTTCTAGCTGGAACACACTTCCTCCTTGCACTAGTCTGTCCAACTCCTACTTTCTGTTACCCTTCTGAGACCATTACTCTAAAATAAGTGCAAGATCCCCCTGCCTACTGCTGCCCACCCCTATTGCACTGTCACGATAGCCTATGGACTAACAGCTGCGTTAGGGTGGAAGCTGGGCCTCGATCACCTTTCGCCCTTCCTCCTGCTGTGCTAGGATGCTGCCTGGCAAAGTTGATGCCCAGTTAAAGCCAGTCAAATGAATTAAAGAATAGAGACCTGAGCTTTTCTAAATTATAACTCCAGGTGAAACTATACATTGAGTGTGTCGAGCCTCACTGTGAGTGGATTCATTCAATCCTTCTCTGAGGCAAGTGTCACAGTGAGGGAGCGAAGCTGGGGTATGAGCCCAGGAGGCCTACTGCAGCGGCTGGGACAGAGCACAGGCACAGGAGTGGAAACCTTTAAAGGATGATATTGTTTGCATTGACATCTCTTTAGAATCAACTTAATCACTGTGAAAATTTAAGCAGGATTTAGTAAAACCTAAGTTAAAAAGCGAGGAAAATCTTTGTTGTCTAAACTCACTGGAAGGGAGAGGAAGTGGACCAAATGTAGAAGCCATTTAGAAATTGTGGCATGCTGACCCAGTGGACAGCTACTGAGCAAATGTGACAGCTAGGTTTTCCAGTCAATGGGACAGTAATGATACCAGCAGTTGGTACAATGTAAGTGTGCCAAGACTTAAATTTTAGTGTCTAAAATTGTAACAATACCTGTATATATGGGTAGAAATGGCTTACCTGGTGTCACAAATGCGGGTTCTGTGGAAATCAGAGGAGCGCCTACAAAGAAACAAAGACACTCTTCCTAAATCGATTTTGCTTAAAGCGAGGCCCACATAGTGCATAGAGGGATCTTTAGTTTCAAAAAATGTTGGGGAGAGAGAACACAGAGGAATGTTAGAGAGAAGATCTACATGCTTCAAAATCACTACGAACAAAAGACAATGGAAGGGCTATTGAAGAAGAATCTTATGACAGTGTATTGTCCCTCCAAGACTTCTGTTCACAACCACTTGCCATCATAGAGAAAAACAATATTCCAGTGTTTTATTTTTCCAGAACAAAGTTAGTAAGGTTCACACTTACAGTCTCCTGGATAAACACATTTGAGGGTGACCTCATCGAGGAGCATAGTTTTGGGGCAGTAGGGCAAGCATCCTTCAACCCTTTACATGAAAAAAAAATCAAAATGAAAAAGTTTAAGATATAAAAAGTATTTTTATGTTTTAAAATATACAATAATATATACAATCAAGATATCTTTTTTCTAAAATTCTTCCATTCTGTTAGTCAAGCACTAGGAATGCTCTATTTGCTACTATTCATTTTACAATACCACAAGCTATGGATCATAAACTGGGATCTTTCATGGTTAAAGCAGAATTTGAACATAGAACACTCAAAACATACACTTCCATTTGGAACAGATTAAGGCCATGTTCTACGAGTCAGTGGAAATGCAGAAGAATTCTTTACTGTGACGTTAAACTACATGCACTGCACTTGCCACTCCTGTGCTACCTCTTCATCCAAGCAGGAAAGTGTACCCTTTGCCTATTCCTGCCTTAAGGATGTTGCTGAACAAAAACTGCATCTCCTTGGCTTGACTCAACTATCATGAAGCTCTAAACTGATTGAAAAGATATTAAGAATCTGTGGGTAGAAAGTATGGAGGTGGGACATAGCTGTACTTCTTTGGAAACAAAGGTACGGTTGGGTGGGGCAGAGGCTATAGTTCTTGAGAGTATCAGGGCGCATGCCCAACTTTGCAGCTGGGTGGCCTGGGAGGAGATGGTTGCATATAAGCCTAAAGAGACGAACTTCAGGCCCCAGGTTGACTGATCTTTGTAAGGCTTGCAGTTTTGTGCACGGCAAAGAAGCAAAGCAAAAGTCCCAAACTTCAAGAAGTCATGGGCTCGGGCACCAAGGGCCAAAGACAGGAGGTGTCATCCGGAATGCTTTTTGCTAAAGAAATGAAGCCAGTGCCTGAGATTACATATTTTTTCTTATGCTGTTGGCATTCAGAATCCCATTCATTTGAATTCAAATGAAGTAAATGTAATCCTTTGTGTACGATTATTAGATTCATCCACACTAGAGAGAATTAATGCAAATGTTGTTATTTAAAAATCTTGCTTATCTGCCTCTCAAATACACTAGCGGATTTAATAACATTTTTAATATCTTAAAATATTTCCAGTTGTCTCATCTGTAAAGTGAAGAATTTGAACCAAAAATAGTCAAGGCCTCTTCCCAATTCAGCATGGAAATGAACTAGCCTGAGACTTGGGGTGAGTGCTGCCCCCAGAGGGCGCTAGTTCTTGGACGGAGATCCAGACAACACTCAAAACCGAGCACTGCTCATTCCTCTTTAACGAGAGACACATCTAGCCATCTCTTTGATACTTCTTTTGCAAATGACTTTTTAAAACATAAACAGTTTAGCTTACATGACCAATTGTTTATTTCATAAAATGTACTTGAATAATACAATTTTAGCCAGATGATTTTTCTATTCAACTCTAACTTTGTCGAGCAAAAAAAGAAAAATTAAAGTTACTAGAATACTAAAAATATTAGGGCCAATTGCGTCCCATTAAATTAAGTAAACATCATTTTTATGCAACTCAATTATTTTGCAATTGTTTTATGAGAGTCAAAACCACAGGCATTGCCTTAAAATATTTTCCCCAAAACCAGTAATTTGTTCCTTTAAAATGTCCTCATAGCAAGTTCCTGACTATTTTGTCATACAACTGGCAATCCACTCAACGCCTCACTGACGGAGTATCTCAGATGCAGAACAGTTCTTTTAATGGCTATGTAATAGGAGTATCTGTGTTTACCTATGGGCTCTATGGTATGCTAATTGGCACCTTTTCTCATAAAAGTTATTTCCCCTAAGTATTTGTATTTTTAACACAAGATATGTGCCAGAAACTGTAATCATCAAGAAGAAGGTAATGCCTTGGTGTATTCTGGGCGAGGCAGTGACAGGATCTGATTTATTTTTAGAAAGTTCCCTTTGGTTGTTGTAGTGAGAATGACCTGTTAGTGACTTGGAGGAGGATGCAGGGCCCTGGTGAAGCCCCAGCTCAATACTTGTGTCTCCTCTCAGGGCGGAAAGAACAGGGAGGAGCAGTAATTTAGCTCCTCTGTGTGGGGAAGGGAGAGAAGCAGAGAAAGGGAAGAAGGCAGAAATGAGCAATTCAGCAGGAATGCAGGTTCCTTCTGAGCTTCTGCTCCAAATCCCAACCATACCAAAAAAGAAACTGTGGGATAGCAACAGACCAGACGATGGAAGAAGCATTGAGGGTCAGGTTCAAACACCTCAGAGACTGGTTGCAGGGCACCAGAAGTAACAACACAGGCAAATGCCACCTGTTCCATCTCCTCCCCAGTGCCAGGGCTGGCCCTGTCCTGCTTCCTCCCTCCCTCCCTCCCTCCTTCCCCTGGTGCACTCCTCACTGTGGGGCCCCTGTGGTTTCCAAAGTCCTAGTGGCTACAAGGGAATAGGTTTGTGAATAGGAGGGGTCCCAGTGAATGAAGTCATCTGCTTTTCATATTAACTTGGTTGCTTGTTTAAGAAAATAAGCAAAAATATTATTTCCTTCGCGTGAGGAAGGGGGCTCCTATAACACTTGATACCCAACAGGTTGTAGTGGTGTAAACCCTGGCTCCAGGGCCTATAAACTGTGTGGCCTGAGACAAATTGTTGAATTTTTGTGTCTCAGTTGACTTTCTCCTCTGAAGATGGGAATAATCAGATTACCTATTTGCAGCATTTAGCACAGTGCCTATCATGCTGTCAATATTTAAATGTGGTAGATGTCGTTATTCTCTAGCCCTCTTTCATGATTTGCTTTTGTTTCTGTCTCCTTCCAAAAGACTTGGAGCTCCTTGAAAGAGAGGTTACACCTCATTCATTGATATGCCCAGGAAGTTTTCTAGTACCAATGTTCGTCAATAAAAGAAGCTCAGTAATGCCTAATGTGAAATGATTCTCTTAAAATACTGCCTCCTACTGCTGTTCCATTCTCTGTTCTCCTTTACAGAGAAACTCCTGAGAAACAAACCAAACAAATAAGACCTTTTGCACTTCGTCTCCATTTTGCTTCTTCCCATTCTCCAGATTGCCAAATCCAGTGAACAATATTTGGTCTCAAGTTTAAAATCCTCACAACCAAATTCATGACTTTCCCTCCAAGCTGCTCATCCTCACATTGCCTCACCTCAGGAAACAGCAGTTCAGCCCTTGCCTTAAACTGAATCACTTGAATTTGCTGGTATGTGACCAGCTTTGATTACAAAGATGGCAATTTCCTATTGTTCTACCTAAAAATTGCTGAAACCAAAATTTCAGTCCTTAATTCCTCTTTCTCTCATCATTGATATTAAATCCATGAGCATACTCGATGACTCTAAATTCAAAATATACCCAGAATCTGTTCATTTTCTCCTAACCTCCAGGACTACCAACCTAATCAGTGCCCCTTTATATCTGGTTTGTACTACTGACCACTTCTGCTGTTGTCTTTCCCATCCCCCAATAGGTCATTCTCACTACAACAACCAAAGGGAACTTTCTAAAAATAAATCAGATCCTGTCACTGCCTTGCCCAAAATACACCAAGGCATTACCCAGAAAACAAAGACAAAGGGCTCACAATCGGGCTTTAAGACCCTCCATTATTTATTCACCACTATGATTCTCTGGTCTCATTTCCCATCTTTCTCTCTTTTATTCACTTTGCTCCAACAAGCTGGGCTCCTGTATTAACTTTCAAACACACTCCTACCCCAGGACCTTTGTATTGTTCTCAGTTGAAAGGCTCCTTCCCCAGATATGCACTCGGCCAATCCCTTGACTTCCCTCAGATCTCTGAGCAGGCGCCGCCCTGTGAGCAGGTTCTTCCCTGACCCTGTGTGGCAAACACACACATGTGCCTCACACTCCCTGTCTCCCTTACCTCCCTTTATTTTTCTCCATAACACATGTTGCCGTCCTGTACATTTACATTTTCATTTGTTTATTCTCTGTCTCGCCCCAACAAAGTTTGAGCTACATCAGGGAGACACTTCATCTATTTTGTTCACTAATGTAACCATAGCAGGTAGAGCTCCTGGCACACGGGCAACCATTAATAACTATTGACTGAATGAAACAAAACAAATTTGTGAATGAGTATATAGCACACACAAATTATCCTTGAGAATGCATTTTTTCCAAATCTAAAAAAATCTCATTGAGAGAAGAGCTTGCTAATGCTAGAATTTGCTCATGTCATGGTTTGCCATGACTGACTTACGGTGGAAGGAATTTGCATGTGAGTGCTTCAGGGTCGCTGCACGTTCTGAAACAAGGTGTGGCACAGGGCTCATACCTCCACTCACACATCCTCCTGTACGGCACTGCTGCTTGGATTTCTAGTGGGAAAAAGTAAAGTTTAGATTGTTTGCATTTTTTTATGTACAGCTTGAAAAATAGTGATTTAGCATAGTAATTGTTTGGTGATTAATGCATTTCATGCTCAGGTTGAATATCTAAATTTTGGTATGTCTTCCAAATATTTTAAAAAGCAGGGTTGGAAGAAGCCAAGGAAATTTTTAAATCTTCCCCCTTTCTTTATGTGTAGTCAGTGCTCATTGATCTACATATTATAATAATACTAAATAGTTCTTTGGGATTTTATTTTTTGCAAAGGAAATTTTCTATGATCATATTATAATCCTTATAACAACTCTGTTGAGTGGGTATTATCTCCATTTTATAAATGAAGAAGTTGAGGTGCAGAGGACCCAAGTGACTTGCCAAGTTCAAACAATTAGAAAAATGGCAAGTTCAAAGAGACACCTTGCCTGATATCAAACCTATGGAGAACACTCATGTTTGTTCTTTTCACAGGACTTATCACACTTCCTTGCATATACTGAATATTATCTGACCACAAAATGAATGAATATTTAATAATACATGCTTACAGTTATAAAACCTCCCTTAATTGAAGATTTTTCTCCTGTAAATTCTGCTAATATTCTCCCTTTCCCACATCATAGACCAATCCTCTGCAGCAGTCCAAAATTAACTCTGCAGAACTCCATAAGAGAGAAATTTCAGGAAGCAGATTGTTTCTTGAACTCTGGATACATAATTCAAATCCAAGGTATAGGAAGGAAAATAATGCTTTCTGGAAAATGTCTATGCATATAAAGAATAGAGTGACCATTAGACCTGGGTTACGGGGATTGTAGGTTCTAAGAGAGGATTGGTACTAATATTAGGGTGGACCCCTGGAGTTTCTTAGGTGCAAACATCCCACAAAGGTCAGTTTCTGAGATTCTGGTGATGCCATTGGCTATAGTCATCCACAGCTCAGGAGGAGCTGGGTCTAGTTGCAATGGAGCAGATTTCTAGAATGGAGGGGAAATGCAGGTTTGTAAAGTTCAGCTATTAAGTAAATTCAAGTAAACATATCACATCCACTCTACTGAATGTTATATAGGCATGTCTGTGGCTCTCTTCCTCCTGAGTACAGAAACCCTTTTCAAAATTAAAGCTCAATTTGTATGATCTAATATCCAAAGACAGTCAAGGTGTGCAGAAATTTATCCACAACGGAAAAGGCAAATAGTTAGCTTTCTTAGCCTGACTGAGAAGAGTAGGTTAGGCTAAACAATTTGTGTAAGAGACCCAAGGCAGATATTAAGTTCCACAGTCTTGAAAATAAAGCATGGGTTTTAAACATTGGATGAGGCAATGAGGTTTTTCTCTCTGAAACCCAGACGATTCAATAGCTATAGAACTATAAGGTTCCTTAGAAACAAGATCAGGTGCCTGCTGAACCAGGGAAATCTTCCAGAGGTGGGTGCAACCAGACACCCTCGTATTCAGAGGTCAGAGATAAACACGATGTCTTTATCACTAAGAATCAGGCTATTGAGAAGTTGTCTTCTAGGATACAAAAAGTAGATGCAAACACCAGGTACCCATGAGACACGGGTGAGGTCTATTTCCAAAGTCCAGAAAGTATTGAAAGTAATAATTGGGTCAATAATTGAAAATAACACTATTTGAGGCTGTTCTAAGCAATTTATAGTAGAAGCAATTAACTTATACTATACAATAACCCTATAATGTAGGTATTATTATTTCTACCTACTTATACTCCATTAAGAATAATTCAAAAATTAAAACCTGATAAATTTTCTGCAGTTATATAAATTATCTATTCTTTTTTTGAAGATCTCAGGAAACCTACCTTCTATGCTGAAGCTACTTGAATGTTTAAAATCTTCAGAATCATCATATTTTGATGCTTTGACAGCAAAATCTGAGAGTGTGATGAAAAAGCCTTTCCTGCTGTATAACTCAAATGCACTGTAACCAGGAATCCAGAGGCCCGGATGGTGGAAAAAGGTGGCTCTCCGATGAAAGACGGAATTCCCCTGCCACAGTTTCAGACTAAGAGTGTCGTCATTATGGACATAGAGAAAGTAGTTGGGCCTTTCAGCAGATTCCAAGGAAACAAGCGCCAGTGCTGTAAAACACAGAGCAGTGAGCTCAACGGCGGCCTGGGTTCTCGGGGGGAAAAAGCAGGCGATTGACACCCGCAGTATGAAATGCATTTGCAAAGCTGACAAAAATAAAACTGCAAAATCACCACACATAATTAATGCCAATGTCAAACATTTCAGAAATGACTTGGAAGATCTCTGTTAAAAGGAGTATTTTAATGCATTGGATAACAGTGGCTACTTTAATCAGTCTTTGATGAGTTTTATTTTTTAAATAATTTGTCGCGTCGTAGGGCGGGGGACATATATCAGCTTAGGAGCCCAGAATGTACAGTATCATACAAATAGTTAAACGGTTGCTTGGATGCCTACTAGTACTGCTAAGCTTTAACATTTTCAAATGCATTATATCTATAAATGGTTAAATTGAATGCTAGAAAAGAATTAAGATAATAAAGAAGCAAATAGACTTAAGCATGTCACTGCATTTCAATTTCACTGAGTTCTTTATAAGCAAATGTTCTTCTAAGTTATTTAACTGCATTGAGAGAGAAATGTGGTGAACATTATTGCCTATTTCCAATACATGATCAAATTGTTAATAAACCACTATAAAGCATTGGGAAATATCATCCTTTTTCATTAAATACTTTAAAAGTTTTCCTTATACTGGCAAAACGCATGCTATAAAAGTTTTTTTTTTGTAATTATGATTTCAGGCTTAATTTCTTAGACAATTTCTTTAGGTAATTTACTGAATGGGAAAAGATACTTTCAAATTATATATTTGGTAAGAGATCTTAATATAAATCCATTAGGGATTTTCTATTAAGAACATCAGTTATTGCAAATCACACAATGAAAAGCTTTTCATTAGCCAATATATTTTTTACAAAGATATTTGTCATGTCCTAAAATTTGCAAGTCCCATTTTTGAGCACTAGAAGATACAAATAAGAATAAAAGAAATCTTTATAAGAAAAAATATATAATTAACATATGAATTAGAACTTCAGAATGTGATAGTGTTTTCATAGATTGAAAAAACTAAGAAGCTCTTTTTACCAGACAGAGCAATTTATCCTAACTGGAGAATCAGGAGATTTCTCAGAATAGGTGAAATTTAAGTTGAGTTTATTCCTTCAATAAATATTTCTTGAGTTTGCACAACATGTCATGCATGGTTCTAAGCAGGGCTAGTACAGTAACACTGTGGCCTGAGCCTCACCAATCAGGAAAGGACTGTAATCTCCAGACAGAACAGATGCCAAGTGGATACAGTCGGTGGAGATGAGTAACTGCGGCCAGTCTCCGAGTCACACGAGGCCATTTGAGGATGACAGATGGCTCAATGACCCCCTTGGCTCTGATTTATGCTCTGAATAGTTAACAACTTTGATATCAAATCAGAATTTTTTCTTTTACCTCAGTATTAAAATCCTTCAAATTTGGGTTATTAGTCAATGAACTGATTTTCAAAAAGTTCAAATGAAGTTCTATGGTGAATACTACAAAAAATTTAAGCTGTGCTTTACTTAGGACCAAACACTTAATCAAACAATTGTGATTCTAACACACATATGACAATAAATTTTAAAAAATGACTTTATATACAAAAGGGATACATAGATGGTTCATGTACCAGCATCTTATTTTATATTCTCTGGGGCACCTAGAAAAACACCATAAACATATTAGATCCCAAATGAATATTTAGTGGATGAGTAAATAGAAAAAATGTAAATAGAAAACTAGAATCTTGTTTTCAGTTGAAAATTATACTTACATGATGCTTTCTCTTTCACAAGACCTGGAGTGATCATAAAACTAAACAATAAATCACCATAAGTACCGCTTCTTGGCAAAGAGAAAATGTTTCTACTGGTTATATTGGCCCCCAGAACAAGGCCGCTCTGCCCATAACTTGCCAACATATATGGACCTTCTCCAAGCCCTATTTAAACACAAATTAGAGAATTATAAGTTTGTATAGGATTTTTGCATTTCACATTGTCAGTTCAATGGGATAATTTTAATAACAAAAGATACTCCAAAAATTACTGAGCATTTAAAGATTTGTCACTAATAAAATCACCAAACTCTTTTTCAAAATGTGTAATTATTTGAAATATATACATGCATGTTTAAATTATGTAATTTAGAGTATATAGGCACACGAATGTGTATATGTATATGTGTATGTACAGCAATGCTGAATACGAGGTTGACTTAAGCTTTCTGGATTTCAAATTTTCCCCCACACATGAAGAAGTTTTTCTAATTAACCTTCCATTCTAATATTCCAAGAGTCTAATCTATTCTTAATAAACATAAGTTTAGTTATCTATCAATGGCCAGGTATTCTGATAGTCTTCTAAAATTAGTCTCTCTCTAGAAAGTTATATAGCATGAAAACAGAATTCACAGTACAATAATTTACTGTTCTGGGAATTATTGAATTTCATCAGTGAGGCATGTGTATAAAAACAGAAAATAAGGCCCTGGCTGGTGTAGCTCACTGGATTGAGCACAGGCCTGTGAACCAAAGGATCACGGTTTGATTCCAAGTCAGGGTACATGCCTGGGTTGCAGGCCAGTTCCCAGCAGGGGACTCACAAAAGACAACCATACATTGATATTTCTCTCCTTCTTTCCTTCCCTTCCCCTCTAAAGATAAATAAATAAAATTTTTAAAAAAGGAAAATAAGATGAAGATCAGCAGAGAAATTAAATATCTTTTTATTTAATACTACCATTTTCCATAAATGTAAATGGTTCCATATAAAGTAGAAAATATTCATTATCATTAGTATAAAACCAAACCCAAAAATCAATCAGAATAATTTTTCTGCATGCTTAATCTTATAAACAGAAGTATATCTATTCAAATATGTTCACTAATATTTTAAAAATATGTGAGCTAGGTTTTATGATAGTAAGATCAACCCACTCTGTGTCATCTAGTGCTCTTAATATAACTGAAGTACCATAACACTTGTCTATTCTAAATCATCAAATTAAGTTAAATATCATCAGCAGTATATTTTTACAGATGTGTGTGTTTTATGTTATAAATTATATAAAATGCTAATACATATTTAGTAGATGGTATCAAAAAAGATTAATCTGGTTAATCTCAGTGAGTTTCACTTCCCTTCTTTTCTCTAATTTTTATCTCAAGGACAATTTGCCTTTCCCAGCCCACTCTTCAGATGGAGGGAAGAGGCACCCTCTCCCTCGCTCTCTCCCTTTCACCATCTCCTTCCCCAGGCAGGTTTTCTCTGCTTCTCTAAGTTCCAAGGGCTCTTCTTTTGCCTCTGTGACTTATCTCCTGAGCCCATGCAGCCCAGCTGGCTCACCTGTTCTACCGCTGTAACTTTCTCTTGTACTTTGAAAAAAAAAAAGAATAAAAGATTCAAAGAAATCCAAGAACTAGGTTTTAGGCCTTTCAGAACAAGAATCAGAGAAGGAAAGATGATTGGATTAGCTCATTCAAGGGACCAACATTTTTCGAGTAGAAAAGAAAACAAGAACCGAAATTGTAATCATTAAAGCCAGGAGAACAGAGGTAGGGACGGATAGTATAAGCTATCTTCAAGCACTGTCTTCTCTGCTGAACCATCAGCTGGGGTGCCTCATCGCTGAACATCTGGGGATGCTTACAACAGAGCTTTCTTAGGGACTTGGACACCTGAGTAGAGATGGAGATGTGAAAGAACTCTACCCCCACACCAAAATGAAACTGAGCAGGTACAGTGGAGAATTTCTCTACGAGCTCTTCCTGCAGTGGAACGAGTCGTATATACCCCACTGCTGTTAAAACGTACTGTGTTTCTCTATGAGCTCAAATCTACAACAATCAATGAAAACTATATCATTAGTCTACACCACCTACTGGCTTGTTTTCTAGGACAGATGAGAGCAATATTAACTTCCGATGTGAAATATCATTCAATTTATAAATACGTCAATTAGTATAATAGCCCTGGCTGGTGTAGCTCAGTGGATTGAGCGAGGGCCTGTGAACAGACAATCACGATTCAATTCCCAGTCAGGGCACATTCCTGGGTTGCAGGCCAGTTCCCAGCAGGAGATGCACAAGAAGCAACCATACATTGATGTTTCTCTTCCTCTCTCTTTCCCTTCCCCTCTAAAGATCAATGAATAAAATATGTAAAAAAAAAAAACTATTGGGGGCCTCCTTGGTTCTGAGAAAATGGTTACCCGCTCTTTTTATTTTCAAGACAATAAATTTTAACGCAAACACTCAAAATTTAGATACACTTTAGAAGGCAAAGCTTTTACTGGATTATTAACCAAATTATGAGCTATTCATACTTTGTTTCTAGCAAAGTTATTTAAAATCTGAATTATGTGATTAATAGAATATTATAGTGATATTATTGAAAGGCCACATACCTTCATTGTAATATTCACAATCAAGTGCTAAAAGAAAAAAAAAGAAGAAACATTAAACCATATAAGAATCTGCCCACTTATCTAAATGTGTGCAAAATATCACCATGGGTTTACCAATAACCAAGCGAAAGAACCCAGAAATGACACCAGTATAAAGTCTTCAGGTGACCATCTACACAAGCACATAAGTTTAGACTCAAATCTGAAAGCAAATTCAAAATGATGTTTTTAAAAAGATATGTCTTGTAGTAAAAACACAGAAACTTTATAGCCGTAAGAGGAATAGAGTTATAAAGAAGGTATCCGAGGATGGTATATAAATATAGTCCAAATGTTACAGTGACAACAATCAAGCAGAACAGAAAAATTTCTCTCACGTTTTTTTATAAACCCTTTAGATATTCTAAAATGTACCTGTGTGGTCAAAGGAATGAAAATTTAGTCATCTTAAAGAAATTCTATTTCCGTGAGTTCCACGGTACTAGTTCTAGGAGAAGGCAAATTAGCCTGATCTCCTTCCGAGGCTCCCACCGAACAGTGGTGTTCCGAGCGGGGTACTCACAGCAAACCGTAGATGACCTCCAGTGCACCGGAACCCCTTCCTGACAACACTTATATGCGTAAGCGGCCACGCTTGTGCATAAGCACTCACAGTCCCCACCAAGGTTACAGTTACACGTGTCTTCGTGGCAATTTTTGGCAAAAGAAGTAACATCAATCTGAAAATGAGGGAAAAGATTCATTAATTTCAGGAACTACTAACTACTATTGATGGAACTTCAACATTCTAAGGAAAAACTAACTGGCAGATTTTCAAAATTTGATTATCATCAGTTAACACTGACATCTAGAGACTTCTCAGTATCGTAAATCTCCATATGGCTCAAAGGATAAAGAAATTCATTCCACAAACATAAGATCAAAGGACTAACAAAACAGATAATGGGATTAACATACAAATGTAATGTTAACATTTGCAATATAACAGATTTATATTTTACAGGAGTTCATTGTTTCATCTTTGGAATGTTCACATGGCATTAAAAAATGTTCTGTTACCAATTGTGCTTTTAACTTGACTTTTATGAATATTTTAAACAATTAAATTGCTAAATAAGTTACATTCCATCTTGTGATGTGATTATAAAACCATTTTAAATGTGCCCCTAGAAATACTTTTAAACTATGCTTTGTTCTGAAGAAAAGAATGCCCATTTGGCAGTATTCTCTGAAGAAATACAAATATGGCTTTGATCAACCTTTTTATGGCTTTGATGATGTATGTGAAAATGCTGCATAAACTAGAAGATATTAGTGCCAATATTAGTAGAAATGTAGGATGTTAAATAAGATGGTGTGAGGGAGAGTAAATCAACTAAATGCATCCTTTCTGCAGAAAAACAAACTACAAGTCTGTTTTCCTAATGACGAGTAGCTAAATTATTTGCCTTGTTCATCTTCATATTACCGACACACCAGTACCCGTTTAGATTTGAAAGTTTAGTAAAGTATTCATTTACCACGTTGCGACAAGCAGCAAAGACATCGCTGTACAAAATGGAGCATTCTTTCTTGGCGTAAGGAAATTTGTTTTGATGTGCTTCACAGGGTTTAAATAGTTCATGTGCATTTTCACACTGCGGAGAATGTTAAGAAAGAAAAGAAAGATGTAACAGGGGGATCTCTGAAACAGAAACCAGAGTAACTTATCCTGACTCCATCCGTTGCAATCACATCTAATGCATCCTCATTCTTTCAGATAGGCTTTACATTAAGCACCTTCGCTGAGCCAACTCACTGTGCTAGCATATATTATTATTATTGAAAAATCATAGTGATGTTAGAAAGTAGAGGTAAATAATTTTTCCATTTTAAGTGTGGCATTTAAATGATTAAAATAATTACATGAGCAAATGAGACTCTTTCCTGTAATTTTCACCTCTTTCATTTCTGTCACATGCAAGCCTCTGAGGATAGTATATACTCAAGTGTCTACACGCTCACCTCCCACATACTCAGCAATTTGGTCTCCACCCCCTCTACTCCACCTCCCTGAGACCGCCCTTTCGAAAAGTCATCTGTAGTCTCTTCTTTACCAAATAGAAAGAAAGGTTTTCAGTCTTCGTCTCACTTGACCTTTTGCTACCTCTGATTCTGTTTATTTCTTTGCCCTTTTTAAATGCCTTTTCTCCTTTGCTTTTGACGGCACCATTTTCTGGGCGGGTTCCTCACTGGCTGCCGCCACTGGCCCTTTACCTCCCCCCTTTCTTCTTTGAAAACCTTGATCTTCAAACCTCTCATTTTCACATTCTATGCACCTCTCATGGCTTCAGCAACCTGAATATACTAGTAGCTGCCAAATCCACACTTCTGGCCTGCATCTCTCCCCTGAATCTAAAAACTGGACGCTTCAGCTTCCACATAAATATCGCTGTCACTTCTCTTTCAGCATACCCTAACCTGACTTTACCTCTACAGCATGGTCCTGCACTCACTGTCACGGACCCGCCACTCTCCTCTTTGCCCTGTCTCAGGGAAGAGCACCAGCATCTTCCCAGGATGGGAAGATACAAACCTTTCTGAATGCTCCAGATCCAGCCGTCCTAATACAATCCTTCATAATATTTGTCTAATATTAGACAAATCATTTAACCTTCTAGAGCATCATAGGTGAAAACAACACCCTTTATACTGCATGGTTGTCACAAGGATTATATGAGAAGATAAATGTGAAAATAGCCTGTCATATGTGAATTGCTATAGAAATATTACAGAAAATAATATTACCTAAATACATTTTGCTATAAGAATAAAATATTCCAATAAATAAATATGCCAAAAAGTTTGCTTCGTTCTAAAACATATATATTTAATTTACCTGTCCTAATGCCCAGCTATCTCCAAACACCTGGGCATTTCTCACTTCTATGTTATTAGATGTGGTCATATCATTTGAAGTACATTTGTCAAAGTTTCCACATAATCCTGACAGTTTGTTCTAAAGTAAAAGAAAATTACCATGAAACAGTCTGTATTGAGTCCAACATTTAAGAACTCATAGTCATTAAAATATTTTAAATAGACATTTGAAGAATTTACAATTATTTAAAATGTTTTAAAAAGGTTGAGTTCCCTACCTACTTAATTAAATTTAACAATTATTTTAAACTCTTAAAAATGTTTTATCATCCTCCAAATTTTATTTTTCCACACTTGCCAGGGTTTTAGCTTGGAAAAGTATAACAAGAACATTATAGTACACTGGTGTATATACATATATTTTTAATTGTAAATCCCCACCTCCTGTTATGTTTAAGGTGTTGTAACACTATAAATGTTGAAACAGTAAAATAATTTCTTCTTCTCCAGGTCAGACTTAAAAGCCAAAACATTTAAAATAATTTTTTGAGATTTCAATAGGCTTTTATTAAACATTCTTGATCAATTTAATTTTTTGACCTTGTATTTATCCTTTGTGATAATTTAATATGTTGCACACATACACAGTTGCCAACAAAACATTTTGTACAGATGTCCAACAACTCCAAACCATGGAACTTGGGTTATTCAGTCAGCCCAGGTTTACTGCTATAGAAACAACTAAAGGTTGTTTGCATTCATGACAGATGTTTCTTAACTCTGTGACATCACATCTCTTCTAATAGTCCCATATCTTTCTTACTGATATTCATTTTAAAATATAATTTTAAAGAAAAAATTAATGTGAACATTCCTACATCATGCCATTCTGAGGCATAAGATTGTGGTGGTAGATGTATAACCCTATGCATCTGTTAAATTCTGTAGCCTGTAAACTGTAAGAGTAAACTTTTTACATTTAAAAATAATTTTACTATATATAAATTCAACGATATATCCAGAATATGAAGGGAAAGATAGAATGCATATTGTAATAAATGAATCAAACTGTATTATAAACATATCACATAACCACGCTGAAGGGTTATGTGAAGAGAAAGAAGCTGACCTCAGTAACTTTGGAAAATTGGATACTGTAACGTTAATGGCAAAAAGAACTGTACACAGAACTGTACTCCAGTTGATAAAGTGGTTCTTCACTGGGGTTTGAGTTAGTAACACTGAATATATAACCAATTTCTTAAAGAAAAACATCGATCATTTCATGTCCACAAAACACTGTAAGATAAATATAATTTTATAACTTGCATCTCATTTGGATTGACCTACCTGCCACTGTGGTCCAACTTTTATATGAATGGTTGTCTTTTTATCCCAAAGAATAGTGATGTCTTCCTCTGGAAGGTATACTACCATGTAGTACCCTGCCTTCCAAAGCTGGTATGTAGGTTCATTTTCCAGAAGAAAACCTGTTTGTTCCTTTAAAAATAATAATAATGATAAAGAAAAAAAGTGAATTCCTTGCTCTCTAACCAAAATGTAAACATTAAAATTTACTATACACAAATAAATATCTATGCACTTTTTTTCTTAGTCCCATTTTTCTGAATTCTATAATAAAAGACAAAGCAAATGCATAAAATAGGAAACATATAAAATTGGTTATGAGACACAAACTACCTGATAGGCTCAACATAAACAGGTGAGCATAGGGGAAAAGGTATTTCAGTTATAGAGAAAGGCATAAACAAGAGCATGGATGGAGAATAAATTAAGGGGATATACCTACTGACTCAGAAATTCCATATTGATGACGGATAAATATGACTGAATGCAAAAAAATGTATGACTTTATCTACAAACCTACATAACCAGAAGATAAAATCACAAAGTGTGTGTGTATGTGTGTATACGTACATACATACACACACATATGTATTATACATACATATAAGAGTGAAAGAGGGAGGGGGAAAATGAATTTCTATCAAAGGGGGTGGGGGGGAGGCTTTTTGCAAGGGGTGGGGCATGAACTGATCTGTAAGGGGCTGTACATAGGAAGGTATAGAGGGCTGGAAATAAGAGTGGAAAAGAAATCATTCTAAGCAAAAGGGATCACCTGAATAGAGGCTTAGAGGCAGGAAAACCCAAAATTTGGTCAGGACTAAGGAGATCACCAAAGGACACAAGGGTGTCCAACCTTTTGCCATCTCTGGGCCACACTGGAAGAAGAGTTGTCTTGGGCCACACATTAAATACACTGCAACACGTAATCACACACACAAAAAAATCATGTCGTTTCAAGTAAATGTATGATTTTGTGTTGGGCCATGTTCACAGTCATCCTGGGCTGCAGGTTGGACACATCCTGGTAGAGCATGGATTTCATGACAGGAGTGGCCTCAGACCCTTTGCAACCATAAACTCAAGGGCTATTATTCCACGGGCAGAGTGCACTGAACAAAGGCTTTTGAATAGGAATGTGACAGGCCGTATTTATACATTAAAAGAAAATAGTTTCTATGCTTGAAAGGATAACAGTAGGAAGAAACTCGAGATGGAACCCATTGGGAAAATTCAGTGCCTTTAGCCTAAAGTGAGAATATACAGTGATCTTTATGAGCAGGGTCTGTTTGCTATAAAAGATTACATTGAATTTAACATTGAAATTAACTCATCTACTAACTGCAAAATTACATGGTTAAATCAAATGAAGTAAAACTAATATTTCCAGAAGCAAAATTAAAATTATAAAGGAGATATGAAATCATTTGGTTATTGTTCTTCCCTCCAAGCAATAACAAAGGCATATTTTAGAAATACCGTATTATAGTGGACACTTATAAATATCCCATAGGACAAATTAAACAAACATAGTCAGAGCCATAAGTTTTCAGTCTCTTAGACCAAGGTCATACTTCTAAGTGCTCAGCGTATTGAATAAAACAACACCTACTGTATAACCTATATATTAATGGGCTCGATCTAACCTCATTTCCTTCTACCCGCAAGTGCCTTGTTGGAGTTAGGGACAAGTCCCTGGACACCTGTGAGGGTCTGCACTCAACCTGGAAGTATCCTTGTGCCCAAGTGAGCAAGGCATTACATAATAAAGGAAAAATACCATAACCAGACAAGAGAAACTGCAAAGGAAGGAAAACGTTTTCCTGTTGAGTGGGGTCCCACATTTTCATTTTCCACTAGGCCCATAAAACACAGAGCCTGCCCTGCCCCCAAGTCACTCTCTGCCATAAACCTATTCCTATTGTTTTGAGTAAACTTTTCAGTGCCTTTCTATTATCTCACTTTATCTTTGGCATTATTGTCTGCCTTCCGCCCACTTGAATTTTAGCTCCTTGAAAGGTGTACTTTGTCAAGCTCATGACAGTATCCTCAGCTTCTATGTCAAACCCTGACTCATAAATTTTGAATTCGTTCCTGCACTGTCCTGTTCACGGGTCTCACCTTTCAGCCTTATCAGCAGCGATTAAAGCCTGGAGTGTGGCTTATAGTTCCACTTCAATCATGAAGTACTCGTGTGTTTTCCTATTAAAGTTCCCTCGGACTGACTGACATAACATTAGAACATAAAATGAATTTTTGGATAAGGCAGCTTATTATTAGACTTCCTTCAGTTTGGTTCTGCACATCTTTTCTACTTGCCTGCGGGATGGTTTTTATTAGACAGGACAGTTTACTAAAAGACAAACAGTCCTCTTTGATCAAAAGGAGATGCGTATTCCCTTCATTTCAGATTAGGAAGTGAGGACGGTTCTCACTGGAAGAGGGTTGTACAATGAATTGCCCAAAATAGAGAACCCCACTTTAGTTGAGAATTATAGCACTTTGCCCAAACTCTAGTGTTGTTATAAATGTGAAGAATTAAAACATGTAAAGTACAGATTAAATAAATTCCTAAAATGCTTATATCTTATATTTTAATAAAATTAAAAGTGCACATTTATTGAAAAAAACATTTATTTTTTTCTGCTGAATAACCAACCCATTTTCCATAAAATAAATGGTATTTATTTTCACTTTAAGACTCAGTTCAAATCATTTCATCTAGAGCACATTTTCTGAGCCTTCAAAAATCAGGAGGGTAAAAGAGGAGAAGAAACATTTTTTGAAGTCCATTATTTTGTTTAATCCTCATATGAATTTAAGAAGTAGAATCATCCCAATTTACTAATAAGAAAGCTTCAGGTTGCCCAGAGTCACCCAGCTAGCAGGTGATAGAATAGGGGTTCTGAACTGAGTACCGACTGACTTCCAGGGTTAAGCTCTTAACAATTACCCTAAACATCCAAGGTTGGTTTAGGTCTTCTTTCCAGGGGCTCCCACACTATTCTGTATAGTACGGTAGTACACTCTTGCCGTATGTAACACATCACACTGTATCTCCTCACTATTTGAATGTATTCCCCACCAGAGATAACATCTTTAAGGTCATGCACAGTGTCTTTTTACTGTTGTAGTCTCAGTGACTAACAGAGATTTTGGTATATAGTAGAAAGATGAATGAATGAATGAATGAACAAACAAATGAATGAATGGAGTGGATTCACTCTTTCCAATTGTGCAGGCTCCAAGGATTCAAGGATGAAGAGAATGACAGTGGTTTCAATTCTCACATAACTCATAAACAAATGAAGAAGACAGACAACTATGCTCATAATTTCCCTAGTGCAATGCATGAGAAGATCCCTGAGAGAGATAAAATGAGACCTATCATGTAAGAGTAAGTTAAATAGAAAGGTTGATCCAGGTAAAAGCAATGACATTTAGGAAGAAAGAGAAGTGAGGGAAAGAACACAGAGCCCTTGAGGAATGAATAAAAAGCTCCAGCTTGAAGCAGAAAGGGATGAGAGGTAAGTCAGGAGAGGTGGCCGTGGTCAGACTGGTGAGGCCTTGCTGGGCCCTCGAAGGCATTTGAACAGTTCAAAGCACTAGAGTGAAGGGTTAGGTTTCCATTTTGGGAAAACCACCCTGACTGCAGTGTGGCAGACTCGCTTCGAGGAGAGGGACTAAGACTGGTAGTCGCGAGTCTAGTTTGGGGGAAGCTGAAGTGCTCTAGGTAATAGGTGACTGTTGCTAAAGCCAGAATGATAACTGTAGGGGAAAAGAAAAGATTAAAGAATTAGAATATGGAGAATGGTGTGTAAACAAGAGACAAGTCAGGGATGACTTACTGAAACCACATAAAATAGCAAAGAAAAAAATCTAGTAACCAGTTACAGAGAAAAGTACCCCAAATTGTTTCTATTTTATTTTCAATATCCTCAGGACAAGTTAAAATGGTCCTAAAAGAAATTTTTCACTAACCTCTTTGTAAGGAGAATCATTCAGGTAAATTTCAGTTTCTCCAACTGAAATCAAAACACTTTTAGAACAAACAATATCATTGTCAAAGCATTTCTTGTTCTGGGCAATGATCGATATATCTGAATCATCTGTACTCTGAAATGTCAAAAACATTATATTAACACAATTGTGTACTATATATAATTTTTAGCTATTTTTACTAACAAATCTTAAAGAAGACCAGATGTACAATGGTGTGTATTGAAACTGAAATACAACTTACCTCTAAAATAAAGATCATTTTGTTCTAATAATATGAAGAATATTCTGAAAATATACCAAGTTAGCTTAATTTTAAACATTTATCTGTAGATCTCCTATTAATATTTTCTCATAAAGCTCTTTTTAATTTTATTATTATAGCTCAAATTCAGCAACCAGTTTATTTTCAATAAATACCCTGAAACACATGTAATTTAGGGGAATTTAAAAACGTTTTTCATTTTAGGCAACATCTTTTGTTTTAAAGACTTTTCTAGCTAAATAATTGTATGCCTACAAGTTAAAGCTGAAATAGATACAAAACTGTGGTACATGTTGGGAAATAAAATAATGTATGTCATTTGAGGGATTCCTGTGAACTTTGCATATGTTATCTCATTTCACGCTCATGGTGCTTTTTGAATTAAGTACTATCTCCATTCTACAGATCAGGAAGTTAAGAAAGAGTAACTGATTGCCCAAGGCCACTTAGCTAAATAAGTACAGAGACAGAATCCCATTTTCTTTTTAATGCCGCTTGCAGAGAAATCATGAAAGGTCTAAGCAGTTGTTGAGGAGAGAAGTCAAGTGCCGGTTTGAGGTCATCCTTGTTTGAGAGAATATTATTTAGTCCCAGACACTATAAACCAACCCCCTGACCTCTCACCTCACCCTCAACTTTTGGCCCCCTCCCACTCTATTCACTAAACACATGTTCTCTGGAATCAGTGTTTCTAATTTTGTACCTCAGCTTCATCGATGGGTTTCTGTAATTTTACGGACCCTAAAAGTTCATTGTAAAATTGTAAATTGTTGTTTTTGAGCACCTGTATTTTTCTAGGAAGAAAATCCATGCTTTTCTCCAAATTTTTGAAGTAGTATTTACCTGCCCCCCAAAGTTAAAAGCCTCACTGCTTACTGCTTTTAACTTTGAGTTCTCTAAGAGTTCTCCCACTAACTCGGGGAAGGTAGGAATTTCATTACCAAAAAAAGGGGCATTTTTTCTGGACTCAATATCCAGTTTTTAAAGACTCACACACATTTCTTGAATCCTTTTCATTATAATGAAAAGGCATATGGGTCAGTGTTTATTTTCAAAATGAGAAAAGTCTTTAAATGTTTGGAAGTCATATAGGTCTTGATGCAAATTCTCCACACTTAGTTTTTCATATCACCAGCAATGGGAACACCAGCTCAAATATCTTTTGGTTTGTCTATATCCTTCCTGTCTCATTAGTAATTACCATAGGGTAGTGCCCAGAGGGCTGGTTTTCAATCAATGGTGTTGACACAGTAATTGATGTGTCCCTCTGGGACCCATTTTTCCTTCCTGCATAGTCACTGAGAACTTTTGCTTTCCGGTAATCCTTCTGCAAAGCATCACCTAAGTTTTGAAAATGAGAATCATAGGATGATTGTGGTATTGTACTACTAAAAATATAATGCCACACTTTTCTGCTTTTGTGAATAGTTCTCAAACGAAAATAATATGTAATTTAGGGTTTTGTTATGCTCTTCTTCTTGGGAGGAGTTCGATAAACAGACATGAAAAGCCGGCTGAAATGTGTCCTATTGTTGTATCTATTAATAATGAAAGTGCCTCAGCATCAGCTGCATTCTTTACATTAACTCCAAAGAGTCAAGAAACATTCATATTGTGTGGTCCGTCTCGTAATAACATGTTATGTTGACAGTAACTTGAAATATTATCAATTCCCAAGAATCACATTTCTCCAATTCCCATTTCGAATGTATTTCAAGTGATATTAGGTTTGAAGATAATGCTACTGAGTGACTCAGCCACATAGCAATTATGATTACAAGCTATAGGGGAAAAATAAGCATCAATGGGCCGCAGGGACTCCTCAAACCCTTTCTTCTCAGGTTGTGAAAACAATGGTAGAGAATATTCTCCCAAGTGATTCTGAGACATAAACTGTCAGCGCCTCTCAAGGTAGTATATTATTTTACTGGTCTCAGCCTGAGCACCCGTCAGCCTTAGCCTTTTAAGAGCAACCACCCCATGCAAAGCCCCTGCCGATACAGCAGCCACAGGCAGCTACGTTTGTGTTCACAGCAGAGTGGCCCCAAAGCAATGCGTTTATTCATGGGCCAACAGATTTAAATGCTAGCAAGAAAAAGACAACTCTATCCAATTAGATTATCTCTCACATTAGAACCAGAAGACAGTGGCTTTAAAAGTTTTTTGCAGTAACATCTGAGGGTACACAGGCATTGAGAGAATAAAGGTGGAGTCGGAGCTGAACAAGTGAGGAAACAGAAACATGGATTGAACGGAAGCAAAGATGGAGACAAAACACAGAAAGGGGAGCCACAGCAAGCCTGAGGAAGCAGGAAGCAGAGCCTTCACAGGGAGACTGTGGGAGCCGCATCCGAGCTCCCAAGGACTCCTGCTGCCCTGGAGGCAAAACCACCCCTCAGCTGTCACCCTTGTGAGGTGTGCTGTCCCGCTCAGGGATTTCCTTGGGGTATTATTTTCCTCAGGGTTTTACACAGCACTCACTCCCAGTTTGTTTCCTGAAATAGCAAATGAGTAACCAGAATGCTTCTGAGAAGGAAAACCACTCAGAGGTTTTCACTGCAAAGGAATTCTACTTGAAAATATGCTGAAAGAAGTGTTATAATGGGGTGGAATATGCCAGTACCAGGCTTCCCTCTTCCGTGAAACTTTCCTGTTAACTGACCTTCTAGTTACAATTAGTTACATTCCCACAACAGAGCTTTCATTTGACCCAATCTCCTGGCTTCTTGTTCATTATCGACTGTAAAATAATTGAGGGTAGAGCTACTATCTTCATAATTGTACCCTTAGCAGCTGCTAGCATAGAGGTATAGAGTATAGACTTAACTATGTAATTATTTATTATTAAAAAGTAGAAAAGTAACACCTATCCTTCTTAAACTATTCCAAAAAAATCAGGAAGAGGAAAAATTTTCAAACTCTTTTTATGAAGCTCCAGTATCATCCTAATTCCAAAGCCAAGAAAAGACACAACAAAGAAAAAAAACCAAGAAAAAGATTAATGTCTCTGATGAACATAGATGCTAAAATCTTCAACAAAGTATTGGTAATCTGGATCCACCAATACATTAAACATATCATATATCATGATCAAGTAGGATTTATCACAGAAATGCTAATCAATCATAAATCAATAAATGTAATACATCACATAAACAAAATGAAAGACAAAAATCACATGATCTTATCAAGAGATCCTGAAAAAGCATTTGACAAAATCCAACACCCATTTATGATTTAAAACACCTCACCAAAATGGGAGTAGAGAGAGCACACCTCAACATAATAAAGGCCATGTATGAGAAACCTACAGCCAACATCACACTCACTTAGCAAAAACTCAAAGTGTTTCCCTTGAGATCAGGAAGAGACAAGGGTGCCTGCTGTCACCCCTCTTATTCAACAGAGAACTGAAATCCTAGTCCCAAAGGTTAGACCAGAAAAACAAATAAAGGACATCCAAATGGGAAAGGAGTAAGTATAACTGTCATTATTCAGAGACAATATGACCATGTACCTAGAAAACTCTATAGTCTCCACCAAAAAAACTACTGGACCTAATAAGTGAATTCAGCAAAGTAGTGGGATATAAAGTCAATATTCAGACATTGATGACATTCTTGTACACCAACAATGAAGTATCAGAAAGAGAAACTAAGAAAAAATCCCACTTACTATAGCAACAAGAAAAATAAAGCACCTAGGAATAAATTTAAATAAGAATGTAAAAGACCTGTACTCAGAAAGCTATAGAACACTGAAGAAATTGTGGAAGATACAAATTAATGGAAGCATACACTGTGTTCATGGATTGGAAGAATTGATATCATTAAAGTGTCCACACTACCTAAACCAATCTACAGATTCAACACAATTTTTATTAAAATACCAATGGCATGTTTCACACATCTAGAATAAATATTCCAAAAATTTATATGGAACCAAACAGGACACTGGATAGCCTTAGCAATTCTGGGGGAGAAGAACAAAGTAGGAGGGATCACAATACTGATATCAAACTATACTACACTGTATATCAAGATACTGTAATCAAGACAGTCCAGTACTGGCATGAGAACAGACATATAAATCAGTGGAACAGAACACAGAGACCAGAAATAAACCTATGTTTCTATGATCAAGTAATATTTGACAAAGGGGGCATGAGCATACAATGGAGTAAAAACAGTCTCTTCAGTAAATGGTGTTGGGAGAACTGAACTCGTGCAGGCAAAAAAAAAAAAATGAAACTAGACCACCAACTCACACCATACACCAGAATAAACTCAAAATGGATAAATGACTTAAATACAAGTCATGATACCATAAAAGTCCTAGCAGAAAACATAAGCAATAAAATTTCAAACATCCCACACAGCATCATTTTTGCCAACATAGCTCCTAGGGAAAGGGAAACAAAGGAAAAAATAAACAAACGGGACTACATCAAATTAAAAAGTGTCTGCATGGCTAAAGAAATATCATAAAAAATAAAAAGAGAACCAACTGTATGGGAGAACATATTGACACCTCAGACAAGGGTTTGATTTTCAAAATATATAAAGAACCCATACGATTCAACACCAGGAATACAATGCAGTTTAAAAATGGACAAAGGAACTGAATAGACACTTCTTAAAAGAGGACATACAGAGAGCCCATAGGCATATGAGAAAATGTTCAACATCACTAGCCATCAGAGAGATGCAAATTAAAACCACAATGAGATACCACTTCACACCTGTCAGAATGACCGTCATAATCAACAAACAAGTGTTGGTACGTATGTGGAGAAAAGGGACTCCTAGTACACTGTTGGTGGGAATGCAGACTGGTGCAGCCACTGGAAAACAATATGGAATTGCCTCAAAAAATGAAAAATGGAACTGTCTTATGACTCACTGATTCCCCTGCTGGAAATATATGTTGAGAATCCTGAAACACCTATTCAAAAGAATGTATGCACCTCTATGTTCATAGCAGCACTATTTACAATAGCTAAGTGTTAGAAACAGCGCAAGCACCCATCAGTAAATGAGCGGATCACAAAACCGCAGTACGTTTACACAATGGAATACTACTTGGTGGAAAGAAAAAAGGAAGTCCTACCTTTCAGGACAACATGGATAAAATGGGAGACTATTATGCTAAGGAAAATAAACCAGTTGGTGAAAGACAACTACCATATGACCTCATTTATAACTGAAATGTAATAAACAAAATAAACTAATGAGAAAAATAGAAGAAGAGACATAAAAAATTGGAACAGATCAATAATTGTAGGAGGGGAGGAGGAAGTGGGGAAATGGTGGAAGGAAGGGGAAGAGACTAGTCAAAGACCAAGTATGAACGATGCAGGGACATGAACAACGGAGAGGGGATTGACTGGGTCAGAGGAGCGGGCTGGGTGTAGGAGGGCAATAGAGAAAGAAAAGAAATTGGGACAAATGTGATTGGATAAATAATAAAAAATAAAATACTAAAAAAGTAGACAATAATTACTAGAAAACGTATGCTAAAGTGCTATTGAAATGTTTTAGGAGGTTTTAATACATAGGACTATTGTTTTGTATATTTTTGTGAAATTTATTCCTTAAGCTTATATTTTTTTATTTAGAAATTCAATTCTCATGTCAGTGATATCTAGATAAAATTTAAGCATGCAGAAAATCCAAGTGCATTAAATATATGAAAAATTTGAAATTTATGAAAAATTTTATAACACATACGAAGCCTGGGGTTTACAAAAATATCATCAAATAACAGTCTAAAATTGAGAATACTGCCTTTTGATTGCTACAACCATAAACAATACATAGTCCAACACCTGATTTAATGCCTTATATTTATATTTGCCAAATTAAGTAAAACAAAAATAAAATGGTTAACATTTAAAATACAGTAACTATATATCAAATACTATTTGTGAGTTTTGCCTACATTTATCTCAGCTAATCCTAAGAACTAGCCCTGGAAAAAAGTCCAAGTTTTATCTTCATTTTACAAATGAGAAAACAGAGGCACAGAAAATTTCAGTACTGGGTCACCACTTATAAATAATAAAACTTTAACCCCTGGCTGGTGTAGCTCAGTGGATTGAGCGCGAGCCTGCGAACC
This sequence comes from Sturnira hondurensis, assembly GCF_014824575.4. Lineage (NCBI taxonomy): Eukaryota > Metazoa > Chordata > Mammalia > Chiroptera > Phyllostomidae > Sturnira > Sturnira hondurensis. The sequence goes on from NW_028076432.1 coordinate 808,901, forward strand.
AGAGGATCGCGGTTCAATTCCCAGTCAAGGCACATGCCTGGGTTTCAGGCCAGTTCTCGGCAGGGGCCAGTTCCCAGCAGGGGGTGCATGAGAAGCAACCATACATTGAGGTTTCTCTTCCTCTCTCCTTCCCTTTCCCTCTAAAGATAAATAAATAAAATATTTAAAAAATAATAAAACTTTAGAATGAATCAAAAAATTAGATTAAATTGCTTAACTTTTATAGATTGTATTAGTGACATATGGATTTGATATACCCATGGCCAGGCATACTTGTTTTTTACATTGTCTCTGCATAATCGCAAAAAAAGTGTAATTGTGACATACCTTTATCAAAAATACCTGGCAATCACCAACATAGTCATATTCCAGACCATCAAAAGAATGATAATGCCGATCCCCATATATTGTGCACACTGCCGGGCATGGATAGTATGTGCAATTGAACATTCCTCGTCGACAAACACTATCACAAAATAACACCAGTTACCATTGTAAGAAACATAGCTCTAATTAGTTTTTCAAGTAACATAAACATTGGAAGGTTTATATTCAAGAGCATTGACAATTTGTTCTGATAACATTACACTAACAAATTAGGCATATATTTACACTTTATTTATTTAAATTATCAGACACCACAACCAAGCCTAGAAATTGTGCCTGCATCACACTAAAAACAGGTGATGAAAAGAAAAATTGAACATAGTCTTACTGGAAGACAAAAGACCACAATGCCATCTTCAATACTTGAGTTTATTTAAATGCATTAGATGTGATTCTGTTCATGAGTTTAGAATTTTTACCCATATTTTAAGAAAATTATATTTCAATTTTATGGTATCCTTCTGGCTTATTTCCAAATGGGTAACCCTCCTTAAATGTAACTTTCTCTATGGAGTATTTATCATTTTCTTATAAACTTGAGAAATTTTTTCTTTTTTTTTTCTTTTTTTTATTTTTATTTTATTGATTATACCATTACAGTTGTTCTATTCCCCCCTTCAATCCCCTCCACCCGCACCCTCCCTCCCCCACCATTCTCCCCCCCTTAGTTTATAACCACGTGTCTCAAGTTCTTTGGATTCTATATTTCCCCCACTATTCTCGCCCTCCCCCTATCTATTTTCTACCTACCATCTATGCTATTTTCTGTGCCTTCGCCCCACTTCTCCCCCTCCCACCCCCCTGTTTCTAACCCTCCATGTCTTCTTCATTTCTATGGTTCCACTCCTGATCTACCTGTCCTCTTGGTTTGCTTTTGTTTTAGGTGTGGTTGTTAATAACTGTGTGTTTGCTGTCCTTTCACTGTTGATATTTTTCATCTTCTTTTTCTTATATAAGTCCCTTTAGCATTTCATATAATAAGGGCTTGGTGATGATGAACTCCTTGAACTTGACCTTATCTGAGAAGCACTTTATCTGTCCTTCCATTCTAAATGAAAG